>NC_081412.1:383589660-384309160 GCF_030272615.1 Cryptomeria japonica | reverse complement strand
GTAGATGAAAGGGAGAATTTAATCAAATCTCTAATGAATTCAATTCAATTGGGGAGGGGGATTAATTAAATAATTGCTTATTTAATTAATTATCTTTAGACCATTTTTAGGTGTATAGATTTTGTGCCTCTTTGAAGCGAGGTGTGATGATGCATTGATTCAAAGAATAATCTCATTTTGTTGATGATATTGGTTTGATAGGATGCCCCAACTATTGATTGATAGATTGTGGTATGATCATGCCCCCTTGGGAGATCAATTGAGATAATTGACCTTTGGAGTTTTTTGTGAATTTTTGCAAAATTGATATCCCGATTAGAAATGATTTGATTTCTGCAACTGTGGTTGATGAAAATGCAAGTTCTATGACCACGGTGATGTGGTTCTTGATTATTGATAAAGCTTGGTTGATTAGATTGATAAGATCAAGATTCGGTCTGGTTTCAGGAATGACACCTCCTATATAAGACAAAGATGATCAAAGCATCTGGTTTTAGGAATGATATATCATGTATAAGACAAAGTTCAAAATGTATGGTTTTAGGAAAGATACATCCTGTATAAGACATGAATGGATAGATTAAATGTGATCGATTGATAGAATTGATAAGGTTGATTAGATAAAGAACTAACAGATTTGTTGATATCTAGTTGCAGGAAGATTCAAATATGCTGATGTTGGTTTGGTTGAGAAAGGAATATAAGATTTTCGCTGGGTCGACAATATCTAGAGACAAATGAGTCAACAGTCTGATTGCATATACACTCATGATGATACCTTGATGATTCCTATGATAGATTTAACCTCGAACAAAAATGAACATGCGGGATCCCATGCAAGAAAGAAATGCAAGCTAAATGCAATTGAAAATGCAAAGCTATGACCGAATTAGTCACTAGGTTATTGCATTTTGTCATCATTGAGATTTTGAAAATGTGGGAAGTGAGTGTAAACATCAATGGTATAATTAAACCATGATGACCTAAGCACTATTTTCTTGGATTTTGATATGGCAAGTTAGCACAAGCATCGAGGTATAATTAAACCAAGATGACCTGAGTGTTGCTTGTGTAAGACAAGAAGTATTAACCATTTCAATATGCAAATTGGAAATGCCTTCGATGATACTCTGATGATCATGTCCTTAGACAAATTTGCACATATTAATGATTAATTTATAGACAACAGACAAGAAAAATATCATGTTCCTTCCTTGTTCCTCTAGTCAAAGACATCCTAGAGTCACTCAAAAATCATCATAGCAAAAATCAAGATAGAAAAGTTGAACAATCATGTTAAAGTCATTATCAAAAAAATATCATCCATTGAAAAGTGTGTGATGTGCTTAGATTGACCTTGTGATAGTTTAATAGTTGATAGTTTGATCTCATGTTCAATGTTGGATTTGTCTCAGTTTTCACTTGATAAGAGTTGTCTAACTATTGTTCTACCTATTTGATTAAGCTAAAAAATAATTGATAATTTTTCCCCCAGCTAGGTGTACGATTTTGCCCCAAGCCTAGAAACAAATTCATTATGATATACCCAATGATCCAAACCATGGTGAGAATCCACTTGGGATGCCTGCATATGTACAAAGGCTTTATTATGAATATGATCAATGCTGACAAAAAATGAATAATGCAAGAGGAAGAATGCATGGACTAATAGATGGAAGAGCTAGTGGACAGATAGTGCCTATTTGCCAGGTTTTCACTGTCTATTTTTATTGCACTTTTTCTCATATTTGATTTTTTTGTTTTTGTTTTTGCTTTTCACTATTTTTGAATTTTTTTCTTTTCCACTGTTTTGGGATTTTTTTGCTTTTTCACTATTTTTGGAACTTTTGCTTTTTCACTATTTTTGGATTTTTCCATTTTTTCAGACATAAAACTTCTTCAAGTGCATGCTATTGATGGGTTCCTCGAGCTGATCCCCATCTTGTGTTGATAGTTGGTATGCTCCTAACTCAAATATTGTTATGACCACAAACGGACCTAACTAGTTTGGTTCAAACTTTCCTTTTATCGATCTAACTGGTTTTGTGGATTTTCCTTTAGTACTAGTTCTCCAACTTGAAAGACTCATGGTTTGACCTTGTGATTATAACTTTGGCACATTATTTTTTGATATACCTTCAAATGATCAAAGGCATTTTGTCTTCATTCATGGATCAATTCTAACTCCTGCAATCTAGATACTCATTGTTCTTCATCTAGGATAAGACCTTTTAATGATACTCGTAGAGAAGGTATCTCTACTTCTATTGGCAGTATTGCTTTTGATCCATAAGCAAGAGAGAAAGGTGTGGCACCTATTGGTGTGTGGATACTAGTATAGTAGGCCCATAGGGCAGGGTTCAATTGAATATGCCAATCTCTGTCAGCATCATTCACTATCTTTTTGAGAATTTTTAAAATAGTTTTGTTTGATGCTTCTGCTTGCCCACTCCCTTGTGGATAGTAGGGTGTGGAAAATTTGTGTTGGATCTTAAATTTCTCACATAATTCTTGTACATCCTGATTCTTGAACGGTCACCCATTATCAGTGATAATGTTCATTGGTATTCCATAGTGATAGATGATGTAGTTCAAGATAAATGTAGCAATTTGTTTTCCTATGATATTTGTGAGAGGTACTGCCTCAATCCATTTCGTGAAATATTCTGTAGCTACAAGGATGAATTTGTGACCATTGGATGAAGAAGGATTTATCTTTCCTACTAAACCAAGACCCCATTGATAGAAAGGTTAAGATGTTGCCAAAGCATGAAGTTCTTGTGTTAGTGCATGAATCAAATTCCCATGGATCTGACATTGTTTGCATGTTTGAGCTATGTGAAAAGAATCTCATTCCATAGTCAGCCAATAATAGCCCAAGCATATGAGTTTTCTTGAAAGGGTAAGACCACTTGAATGAGTGCCACAAATGTTGTTATGAACTTCATGTAAGGCCTTCTTAGATTCTTCTTGTTTGAGACATCTTAAAAGAGTATCGTTTAGACCTCGTTTAAGCAGGGTATCTGCGACAAGAGTATAATGGGAGGATTGGTGAATAAAGTTTCTCTTTTGATTTTTTGATAAGTTGGGAGGGAGGATATTATCTTTTAGCTATGTGTAAGTTTGGCCATAGTAGGAGGAATCATGTCGAACAAGGTGATAGATAGTTTGGGAATCAGGACAATTATGAGTAGGGTAAAACAACTCTTCTACAAAGTATTTCTTGATATCATCAACCATCTTTTTAAAGGCATTAGCTTTCCATCTTTCATTTGGTAATCATCATTGATTTGATTTTTGATGAGCTAAGAGTCTCCAAAGACTTGAAGTTGTGTAATGTTCAATTCTATAGCCATTTTGATACTTGTAACGAAAGCTTCATATTTTGTTGTATTATTGGTGCATGGAAAGCTTAATTTGTATGCTTTTGGAACTGTATGACCTTGTGGTGTGATGAATAGAATACCTTCTCCTGATCCATGTTGTGTTTGATTATTGATGTATGTTCTTGGACTGATATTCATATGATGTATTGTAAGATATGGATCAAACCCTGAAATGTCTATATATGACCAAGTAAAATTGATTTGCCATCTTTTGAAGGGTTCCAAATATTTTTGCCTTGCTAGGTTTGATAGAGAAGTTGCTAGATATAGATCTATTGTGCCAATGATAACTACCTCTATTGGTTCGATTAGGATAGATGACCTTTCTTGATAAAATTCAAGTAAGGTGTCAAATATCCCATCCTTTGGTGCCTTGAGGAGGTTTTTGTTGGCATTTTTAATGTTTATGTTGTGATTGTCATTGATGGACACACACTTGCTTTGAGATCACTTTTTATGTATGAGTTATGCTCAACTGGTATTTGTTCCAAATTGGCATTATGTATTATAGTCTTTAGGCTATCGATGTTTTGCAGAAAGTGTTTACCAATCTCAAGCGGTATGAAGACCTCAAGCAGTTCGAGGATCTCAAGTGGAGAGAAGAAACTGAAGCGGCTGTTATCATTTTCCCAGTCTTCATTTTTGGACAATAGGTAATTGGTTTAATGTTTGAACCAGTATTACTCTGTGATGAGTTACCAACTAGTAATCGATAAAGTTGTATGAACCGGTAATACTCTGTGATGAGTTACCAACTGGTATTTTTGTGATGAGTTACCATCCACTGACACTTTGATGGTGATTTTGTGTCATGTTATCAAATGTGTCTAGATCCAATGAACCTAGGAACTTGCAATGTAATCCTATTTCACCAACATGAAATCAGATTCCTTTTTAAGGACATCATGTCTAAGGTTTTAGGAGATGTAGTTGTTAGGGTTTTTGGTGGTTGATGAGTTTTTGTATGTACGATCTTAGAAGAGAAGATCAAGTTTGTGTGCTATAACAGAGTGTGGATTTACTAAAGACTAAAGTAATGCTGAAATGCATTAGCAATGAGCTATCATGGATCTAACCAATAAGATTGTGCTATTTGCTAGATCATTCACTTGTTGATTACTCACATCTTCGACAAGTCTGAAACCCTTAACCAGGTGGGCCTAGAAAAGCCTTTGTAAATCCTCTAACAAGGTGGTTCACATCTATGGATCTGAAATGCTCTCACAAGGTAGTGTTTAATTGGACTTGTCTCCTAGCGGAGATTGAGATTCCTAACAAGATCTATTTTGGTGAAGAACATTGTATGACCTTAACTAGTCTGACCTTAACCGGTCTGGTTACTATTCTGCAGATAGTTTCTTGTGAGTTTCATCTCACCATGGTTTTTCCCATTTGGGTTTGCACATCAAAATCTCTTATGTTATGGTGATTGTGCTTCTATGGGTGAATGCCTTATTTGTTGTTTGGTTTGCATTTGTGTTAAACGGTTTGTTAGTAAAACTGTTATACTAGTTTACTACTAAATTGTTTAAGTGTTTAAGTTTAGTAATTTTTTGTATACTAATTCACCCCCCCTCTTAGTATTCATCAATTGGTATCAGAGCCAGCCTTTCTATAAGTTTAACCACTTGGAAAGAGATATGGGGGAGTACACTATGAAGGAACTTACTCATCGGCTCACTCAGACTAAGAAATCCTATGATGAACTCAAAGTCAAGTATAAGGCCTCTCTGGAAAAAAGGAGAGAGCATGCCAAGAAGTTGATGGAGCTAACTAAAAACAGTTCCTTTGATGAAGCAGACATGGAAGCCCTAATTGAAGAAGTTGAAAATTTGAATGAGTCTAATGCCAACCTAAGAAGGGAACTTGAAGGACTGACTATCAGGATGTGTCAAGAGCTTGAGAACCGGAGAAAAGCTGAAGATCTAGTAAAAGACAAAGATCATGAGATCTCCAAGCTGAAACAAGAAATCAGTGCACTTACTACTCATCTCCAAGAGAGCAAAGTGGAAAAAGAGGAAATGCAAGGTGAAATAAACATGGCTATTTCTGAGAATGGAACCTTGAAGGAATCCAATGCTACTATTACCAAACAACTCATTGAGTCAAATAAAATACTTGGCAAATTCAATAAGAGCACTATTAAGCTAGAACAAAAGCTTGAATCAACAAAACTGGTGAAGAATACCACTAGACTTGGTTTTTTCTAGTTATGAGGAAGGTGAGACATTGGCATTGATGGCAACACTTAGGAAAATTTTTGACATCTAAGTGTTTTACAACAAATATATGCCATAATTAAAATTACTCCCCCTAAGCATATACACTACCCCTTTTGTAGAAAATACAATGTATACTACTCCCTTAGAGAGATAAACATGAAAGTATACATAACATGCATAACAATTTTAAATATAGAATACTACTCCCCCTTTGCCAACAATGACAAAGTACAACTGAATAACCCCTATTTCCATTATCATTAAAATCATAAGAGTTTATGACAATAAAGAGTGAAACTTGACAAAAACTGATTTAAAGTCCTGCATAAATGTCTTCATGGATAAAGAACATGACTCAAGCAATGAGGTAGCAAGCTCACTTTCTATTTGCATCTGGGATACCTATTCCTCCATGGCGTCCAAGGTACTCATCTCTTGAGTGACCGTTAAGGAATCTAGTTTGAGATAGCATTTCTAAAGTATTTGCAGTCTTAGTAGTAGAACCAGTTGGAGTTCCCTCAAAACTCATGTTCAGTTGCTGATCTCTTACTCTATTCTTGCAGACTGGAGTTGAAACCAATGAACGGTTTGCCCATATGTAGTGAAGGAATCATAGGGCATCTTGAAGGTGCTTATGTATGTCTATAAATATATTTGTAGTTTGTCATTCTAAGCAAGCACATCATCATAGAATAGATGAGGTAGACATATTTTACTTAGCAATAGATTCCCCTCATCTAGAGCATCTTCTATGTCCTTCTGTGCTTTCTATAGATTAGACCTAAGCTCATTTAACTTCTTTACCTAAGCAGTGTTCAGAGCCTTTTGATGCTTCTTTTTTGCATTGGCTTCAGCAACATCTTCTAGACATTGCACTTGGTCCTCTACAAATGTGCATAGGAGCTTTACTTGAGCTAGAGAGGAATCGGTACTTGGGAGATTGGTACCGGGAATCAAAATGGTGAGAGTTTCCACCATAGTTTGAATGAAATCTTCCTCCTTTGTCCTCCTTAGTGCTTCCAGTCGCTCTTGACCAAGCTTAATACTTTGTAGTAGCTCTGTTTCATTTGTAGACTAGAGGTCAATGGGACTGGTGATGTCAGTTGGTTTGGCTTTACCACTGGTTGCCTTTGGGATCTCTACATGTACACTCTTTGCCACTTCCTCCTTTTCCTTGGCTTTTTTCTTACCTTATTTTGCCTTCTTCTACTCCTCAGATTCTTTCTTTCTTTTCTCTTCTTCCTTCTTCCTTTCTTCTTCTTTCTACTTCTCTACTTCTTTCCTCTCCTCTTCCTTCTTCTTCTTCTCCTCTTCCTATTTCTTCTCCTCTTCTTCTTCTTCTCCTCTTCATGTTTCTTATCTTCTTCCTTCTTCTTCTTCTCCTCTTCCTATTTCTTGTCTTCTTCCTTTTTCTTCTTCTCCTCTTCTTGTTTCTTGTCTTCTTCCTTCTTCTTCTTCACCTCTTCCTATTTCTTGTCTTCTTCCTTCTTCTTCTTCTCCTCTTCCTATTTTCTCTTCTCCTCTTCTTTTCTCTTCCCCCCTTCATTTATCTTCTCTTCCTCTTTTCTCTTCTCTTCTTCATTTCTCTTCTCCTCTTCCTTTTTCTTCTTCTCTTCTTCTACCTATTTCCTCTTCGTTTCCTCCTTTCTCTTTTCCTCATCCTGTTTCTCTTGTCCCAACATTTCTATTGGTGTATCCGGAGTAACATCTTTACCATCCAAAGAATCAACATCAATAGGGTCTCTTTTCTCAGTGACTTGTTCTCCTTCACTGTTATACACCTCATCCAGTTTTGCTATTTTTGGTTCTTGTTCAACCTTTTTGTTGGCTTTTGACACTTGGTGCAATCTCAGAACTGCCTGGGCATGAGAGTGGGTATCTTTTACCACCTTAGGCACTTTCCCTTCTACCAGTAAGAGTCTCCTTCTTCGCATAAAGAAGAGGCCTTTATATTTTTCCATAACTTCATAAAGTTTGAAATAAGACACATCAGGAAAATATTGAGCAAATATTTCCTTTCTTATCTCCTGTTCCTTTTCTATGGCAATGCGCCATTTGTTGTCTAAAGAATTATATAAAGAATCCGGTATCACAGATTTAATTTTTGATGGCGACCGGTCATTAATACATAAATATTGAATGACTTCTTGTTCTACTTCCTCCTTCTCATTATCATTGAAATCATCAAAATAATCTGCTAAATCACTCAACACTTTTCTCCTAATGTTCTTAATAGTTCTTTGACAATGTGTCAAAGGTTTGTAAGAGGAAATATCAATATTTATGAGTGTTGATGATGCCGATTCATTGCTGGTTGTCTTTGTCTTCTTTCTTGTTTGTCTAGTCTTCTTAGGCTTTTCTTCATATTCTGTATCTTCAGAGTCTGGTGTGTTGCCTTTTGTCTACCGCTTGGTCACTTTAGGACTTGTTGAAGTAATCGGTGCTGATACAGATGGTACTACCTTTCCTTTCTTCATAGAGGGCTCCTCAACCGGTGTAACTCTTTCCAGATAGGTGTTGGTTCTCTTCATTTTAGGATCAAGCAATGAGGCAAGTAGGGTAGAAGTATACCTGTCTAGCATGTCGTACATCACCTCATAACCCATAGGCTCCACTTCTTCCTTTCTAGGCTCAACAACCTCCATTATGCACTCATCTACTTTGATGATAAAGTAGATGTCCTCTTCATACTTCTTGACAATATCACTAGATATTCTCACCCTTTGGCTCATCTTGCATTTGAACTCATCAAAGTATTTGTTTAGGAATTCAAGATAACCAGTTCCAATCGCTTGAAGACTTTCCCTGCTTTGCTTTGTAACCAGTTGGTCAACAGACCACTAAATATCACTGACTTCTGGGAAGTAGCCTTGGAAGTAGAAGAACAATCTGACCAATAGTTATCCGAATTTAAATCTCAATGCATTGTCCTGTTTGATTGACTTCAGGTTCACCAGTAGCTTCCTTTGTATATAGGTGCATAAATCAAATGAGGCATCTTCCATGATTATCCTGTAGCCAGCATTTACCGCTGCAACAAAGACAAAGTTAATTCTGCTAGCATGGAATGTCCAGTAACCAATCACCATGCAGGCATACTTGGCCAGATTGTCCTTGATGGTATTGATGGTCATTCCCCATTGGTCACTCACAGAACTGGTGAGCTTGGTCATTTCAGTCTTGTTGATCTTCCTTAGGGTTGGCACTTCTCCAACGTTATAGAAACCAGTGATGACATGAATCGCTTCCAATGTGATGTCATGTGTCCGCTCCAAATACATTTTGTCATCATGCACTCTAATTAGAATGATGTGGATGTGATCATCTGTGAATTATTCAAGGAAAGTGCATGGTGACAAAATGTATTTGGAGTGGACATATGACATCACACCAGAAGTGATTCATGTCGTCACTGATTTCTGTAATGTTGGAGAAGTGCCAGCCATAAGGAAGATCAGCATTAGATGTGTCCTTTCTTTTTACTTTTTCCTGATCTAATGTTGCCAATAAATGGTCTTTGGCATTAGACCTACGATTGTTTTCTTTATTTTCACTTTTGCATCTAGGAGATTTGGCACCCACTTGATTGGAAGATGCATTGCTGAAATTTCTGGTGAAAGTTGTTACAGGTTAGATTGCATTAAGATATACAGATATGGCATGGTCATTTGGAAAGGTATCAATGGCAATATGTCCTTCATTTTCCCAGTTCATAGGTTTAGGAGGGATTAAGGATAAATGATCCTCATGTTGAGATGTTTTGAGGGTATCAAAGGTCATGATAGATATGCTAAAATTTTTGATATGTATGTCAATGTCTAGAATGGTACCCTCATTAGAATGACCTTGCACAAGGAGTTCTTGATCATGCTCGATTAAGTCCAAGTTAGCCAAATGTGATTCTAATTCAAGTAGGCCAATTCCTAACGTTTGTCCTACATACGTGTGAACTACATTGACTCCTACATCTGCTTCTTCCCTTTCAATTTCAAGTTTCTCTTGTTTGTTTTATCATGATAGTGAATATTATTCATTCCCTCGATCTTTTAGCTACATTTTTTTTCCATGTTTGATAGAATTGGTGCAAATTATTGTTCCTTAGACTGTGTGCTTGAAGATGTTGCCTCTCTATTATGTGAAACAATGACCTCTTGAGCCAGTTTTAGATTATTACAACACTACAATGGATTTAAGTCTGCTAAGATTGTGATTTCCTGCCCATTGTAGGGAAATTTCAAGCACTGATGACATGTTGATGGAATAGCCTGTATGTCATGTATCCATGGTCTTCCCAAGAGTATGTTGTATGGTAGGTCTAAGTCTAGAACTTGCAATGTTGTGTCTTTCTGCAAAGGTCCCACTCTGATGGGTAATATCACAATTCCTTTAGAGGAATGCTCTTCTTCACCATATGCTTTGATTTTTTATCTTTTTTCAAGGATCAACTGCATCTTCTGAATAACCTAGAGCATGAACAAGACTTAAAGAACAAATGTTTAATCTAGCTCCTCCATCTATTAGGATACATTTAATGAGAGTTCTATGAATGAGGACTTTGATTTGCAAGGAATCAATGCTTGGATATGAAGGATATGAGCTTTGAATAAGATCCTCTGAAATAGGTTTGATGGCAATATTGTTTGGTGAGGATGTTATGGAAGGTTCTTTCAAGCTTTCAAGAGGTGTAGGGATAGATGCCTTTGGAGAGTCAATTTTCTTATGGAGGGATGAGCCATTGCTAAACATAGGTGCACGATTTTGATCTTTCTCGGCCAAATTCTTTAGGGATCTCTTTAAGAGCTTCATAAAAGAGCCACCTTTCATTGGAGATGTGTGAGTCCTTGTGAGATTTTGACATAGTCAGATTTTTATTTTGGAGTTGTTTGATTTCTCTGATATGTTGTCTTATCACCTGTATTTTGCTTTGGTATGTCATGTTGATATGATCTTCAGCTATTGCAAATTCTTTTGTTTCCATTTCAGGGGTTTGATTGTCTAAAAGTTATTTTGATAAGTGATCAATCATCAATGTAGATGCAATAAAATGATGATACATGAAAAGATGATTCAAGTGTTTAAAAGTTTGCAAGTTTTTCGATCTTCGGTTTTGGAGTGCAATGATGATGATTTTGTTAAAAACCAAGTCCAATAGGAATGATATATCCTACAATGTGGGACAAGGTTATCCTAACCAAATGTTTCAGTTTCATGATAAAGGATGATAGATCCTGATGAGAAACTATGTTTGAGTGATCAGTTTATCAAAGACAGTAATAATGCACTTTGAGATGTTTAGATCTTAAACTTATTGAGGGTGAGTACTTAAAAATCTTGAGGTGTTTATCTTCTAGATTATGATTTGACAGATGATGACCAAGCAAAGAAAGGAGACAATTCAAGCATAGAATGATAGAGAACACGTGTTTATGATTATGGCAAATTGACCAAGTAGACCTGAAAAAGATGTGCACGAAGACAACTTTGGACCAATAGAGACAAAAAATTGTATGATAGTTTAAGAAGCTTCAAACGACAATACATATAGGCCCATACAACAAATTAGGAATCTCATATGACAAATCACAAGCTCATACGACAATTCCCACTGAGAAAATCAATAAACCAAAGGACTCGTACGACAAAACTTTTTGATCAATACAATAAACCAGAGAACTCGTACGATAAAACTTAGTGAGAAAAATGATAAACTAGAGAAATCGAATGAAAAAACTTACTAAACCATATGACAAACAAGAAGGCTCATACGGAAAAACACAAGCTCATACGACTCAAGACATAAAAGAGGTAAAAATGTTTTGGATAGAGTTTTGATCATTAAAGTTTGATGTTTTGCTTATGTTTTCCAGTTTTAGATGTTTGATTTTATTATTTTAGGGATGAATACACAACAAACACATGATATGATAAGTGACCTCAAGCACAAAAGGCTACATAAGGAAGTTAGCTGAGAGAGAAAACCTTTGATTGAAAACTTAGGTACACACCCAATAGCTAATCAGAATACGGCCACTGAGTCTCACGCAATGGACTCTCAATGTAGTATTATCTGACTCCAAATGCTAATGGGGGCACAATATGGAAAGTGTCTTGGTAGAGTTACTATCTCTCTTATACAAATATTATCACCCTTTCAGAGGTGAATCAAGTAGCTTCTAATTTACTTGGAACTAGTAAGGGATCTGTTCAATGTGTCGGGGTATTAACTCAATTAAGAGGTCTCCCAGCCTTGAAAACCAAGGTTTGATATACCCAAAGGTACGAAGGAGAGCTATTCCCCAACACTGTCATTGACTTGATTTTCATCGAATCATATTTATTTTATAGTAGGTTGGATTACTTAGCGTTAGCCATTCCCACTTAGGTCATTCCCCTCTCACCGACCTTAATGGCTAAGAGTTATTAGCTCCTCGGGAGGGTAGGCCCGCTAAAGAAATTCACTAATGAAAGAAAAGGATGAGTCTAGCTTTTTGATCACCTAAGAAAGGTGAGAGAATACTCTCCTATCATCAAAACACATAAAACAGGATTGTTCATTTCCATTAGCAAAAATAAGTGTGCCTAGAAAAATAAAGGAAGACATAGAGTTTAGTTGAGTCCTCCTAGGCAACCTACAAAATAGATGCATTAGTAGTCATGATGTGTTTTGTTGAAATGAAGCTTTTGACAAGCTTAATCTTTGACAATCATCTTGCAAAAACTAGTTAGGCTACCGAAAAACTCACAAACAGACCAGGGTTAGCATTAGTAATAATCAAATTGAAGCATGAAAACTCTAAAATGCAATCTGGATTGAAAACACAAAAGCAGAATTTTGCACAACACAATTTACCTGACTATACGAGTATCCTTCTGGGACCGTACGAGTGCAAAATGGAGCTTGTATGACAATTCAGTCTCCTTAAAAGCTTGTATGAGTCAGGAAGAACTATCATTTTAGTGCACAAAGGAGCTCATACGAGACTGAAAAAGGACTCGTACAAGATTCTGATTTACACCCAGCCAAAAATGAAGATTTGATGATGCTTGAGAGGCCAAAAATGATATTTCTGACCCCACGGTGGGTGCCAAAATGTCATGCCTATGAAGTGTGATACCTGAAGCTGCAACACAAGACACTCGATAGATCATTATAAGCATGGTTAGAAAATAATTAGCAAAAGAAAGATAAAAACCATGACAAAGGGATCTATCACCTCCTAAGAGATGCGAGTATGGATTTGCTCTCAGATCTAGATAAGCAATCCCAGTGACTTGACTACAACTAGATGGAGGATTTGAAATGATAATGATATGCAAGAATGATATTGATTAAGCTAGATAGATCCAAGAGGCTAAATAAGCTAATGATGTGCATGATTAAGCTATGATGATGATGCAATTAAGCTAGAAAAGAGATTGATTTGTTAGGACCCGAAGGCAACTGAGAGGGGGGGTGAATCAGTTCTCTAATAATTTTATCTCAAATACAACTTTAACCAAACTTGAAACATAATACCGGTAAACCAAACTAAATGTCGGTAAATAGATTAATAGTTAATAATAGTACCAGTGAAGCTTAATGCATGAAACATAAAGAGAAACAATATCCAAAACACATAACACAAAGATTTGTACGTGGAAACCTTGTAAGGGCAAAAACCATGGTGGGAAACCTTACCCACAATCAGATGATATTACTACATATAGTATGTGTTTACAAATGGTGTCTGCACACGCAGAAAAGCCAGCTGCCTAGAGTTCACTGCTCAATCACAAAATGGGAGTCACACTAACTACAAAATGGATGATTAAATCTAATGATAATGTACTACTCAAAGTAGCATCTTTAATGCTAGATTTAGTACCGGTTAAGCTCTGATTGTCTTCTTCAAACCTTCCATGAACCTTCAAAAGATGACTACGTGAGTACCTCAGCTTATACTCGCATATATTGAATATCACAACCTTACAATACCTTATTACATATCATACCCATACCATATTAATCTCACAATAAAGATCTTACATATATACCAAAACCTAAGACCAAATATGTAGGTCGGCTCACTAAGAATATTACAATAAAAATCAATTTCAACAAGTCAAGATGTGATGCATCATGTCGGCTCAACAACAATATTAATTGATTAAACTATCTTCATAACGTATCGTGTTGATCTGGAATAGATAATGCATGCCAGTCCATAACCTAGACCAATTTGTCGGTATCAACAAATATGTCAACCTAATTAGACCAATAACCAAATCTCCAAGACCAAGTGTCCAAACAATATCTTTGACATAACCAAGTTATATCAAGATGATAACAAGTTATCCTCAGTGGCGGTGAACAATATAACCTATCGGTGAACCAAATACCGATGACTGTGCATAAGTCACTGAACTTGTCGTTGAACATAATCAAAGATCTCTAGAAGGATAGGTGTTGACATCAATGACAAAACCAAGAAACATATCCATAATACCAACAATCTCCCCCTTTGGCATTAATGGCAACACAAGATGGAAAAACCATCTAAGTGCCAAAGCATAAATGCCAATAAACCAGAAACCAACAATCTCTAGAATAGATCAATATCAGAAATTAAAATGAAAAGAGTAAAAGTCTCTCCCCCAAAAAATAATCTCTCTGCAAAGAAAAATGTGTTTTTCCATAGATATCTCTCCCCCTTTGACATCAAATGCCAAAGTAATATAAATACCCATAGCATCGGAATTAGGAATCATCACAAGACAAGTAGATCAATCAAAACACTAGACATGATAACTTAATCAAAAGAACACTCATTGCAAATGAACCTAATTCTAAGCACACTCAATAGAGGTATGAAAACAAAGCATTCAAAATGAAAGATTATGCAAACCAAATGCAGAATTGAATGCCCCTTCCATGCGACTCCATTGTTGTTCTTTCCTCTTCAATGGGTTTGTGGATCTCACCTACAAGTGCTCATACAATTGAAAGCAAGATTGATGAAAAGCTCAAGAGTACTAGAAGCATAAGTTCAGTAGTTTGATTAAGGATTCGGATTAGGTTTGATTGAAAATCATCCAATTTATAGAAGAATTGGATAAATGACAAGATTAGCATGATGCAATTCAAATGGAAATTGCAAATCAATATGACAAATTATGACAAATTATGCACTTTCCATGCACAATTTGATTGATTGATAATTGATGACAAATTATGACACATTCCATGTCAAAATTGATTGATTGTCAATTATGACAATTTATGACAAATTGAAATGTCATTCCCATAGAATTAGGAGATGAAATAGGAGGAAAAAGGAATTAGCAATTAAGAAAATTAAAATTGATGAAAATTAGGAATTAGAAATTGATGGAAAAATGGGAAAATAGGAACTAGAAGAAATTAGGTAAATTAATTAACAATTTGTCATTTATTAATTAATTTACAAGAGGAAGAATAATTAGCCAATTAAATAAAGATTTAATTGTAATGACAAGACTTAGGATTAATAAATAATTTAGTAACCCTAGAGGAAGAAATGACGCACAAGGTTAAATGATTAAATCATGAAACCCTAGAAGGTGAATTAGAAATGCGAAAATGACTATTAGGTCTTGATTGAACATAATTAATGTCATGATTTTGAATTGATAAATGACCAATGCGACAAAATGATTTGATTGATAAATGCGCCAATTGACGAGGAACAATGACAAATTGATCCAAATTGACATAATTGAAACAGACAACGATCGATGACAAATCGGTCGCAAAATGACAAAATCGACAAGGATCGACCACAAAAATAGATTGCAAGATGATAAGATAATGACCATGATCGATGACAAATCGATCGCAAAATGATAAAATTGAACAAGACAACGATCGATGACAAATTGATCGTAAAACAACAAGATTGATAAACCGGTCGCTAGATGATAAGATTGAAAAGAGGACAAAACCCTAATTTGGATTGACAATGTCCAAAATGATAAAATTGATGAGATTGATAAGAGGACAAAACCCTAATTAGGATTGACGATATCCAAAATGATGACAAATTAGCACACACATTGATGCGATAGGATAAAATCGATCAAAATCATGACTGGATATTGTTGTCGACAAGACCAAATTCAAGGATGAGATGATTGAAGAATGTAGAAGAATAACTCAATGTTTGCAAATGATAAAGACCAAGTGCATGACATTAGAGAAATGTTAATGCGACGCAAAAACCTAAAATGAGGCAACGCGCAAATGTTAAAGTATGATTCTGCAAGCATTTGACCATTTTTAGGTGTCTACATTTTGCCCCTCTTTGAGACAATGCGATTCCGAGTGTTGTTTCAAAGAACAATAATGAAAATACCCTAGACAATAATAATGACATATGCATGCCCCCTCGAGGAATCGGCCGGAAACATGCAGAAAAGAGGCCAATTGATTGATAAAAATGATAGGATCGAATGGACTGACAATCGGAGATCGGATGCATGAAGGACAAGCAATATAAGATGCACAAGACCATGACCAACATAAGATGGAGAAGATGCACGTCCATCTATGCAATGACAAAGAGCTATAAATGAGACCAAGAGGGTGAAAATTGCTCATTTGCACTAGCCCAAGAAGAGGATTTGTTTCTCTGGAAAAGGACACTTGCAGAGAGATGGCGAACATTCAAATGGTAGATCACCTTGAAGAACATGTATGCATGTACAAATGACTGGATGAGGTGGGAGCAGTGATATGGATCTCAAAAACCCATGTTTTCAATTTCATGAATTTGACTTGCTTGTGGGACATTGTGGGGCCCACAGAGGATGCAGAAACTGACTTCTGCACTTGTGTCATGTTTTCTACGCTTGTGTCATGTCTTCTACACTTGTGTAAGGGTACACAAGTGCAAGAGTCAAGACACAAGCGCAAGAGTCAAGACACAGGCGCAAGAGTCAAGACACAAGCGCAATTGTGCATGTAAGACTCAATTTAGGTTCAAAACTGCATGCAAAGGACCTGAAAAGGGGGGACAAGGGTAGGATAGGTCAGAATAGATGAAAAACACCCTAAGGTGGACATGAAAATGAGGAAATGTAACCCATAGGAGCAAACCCTAAAATTGACAAAACGTGCCCCAATTGTGATGCAAAGTCGATAGTATCCGTTGATCACGTGGGAGAATCGACCTGACTGTTTCATGCTACGACATAGACTTAGGAGCACAGACAGAGATACATTAGCAGGGCTTGAGACATGGTAGGGATGAGGAGGATAGAGGGAGAACCCAGTGATAGAGGCACGTGCTCCTTATGATAGATAGTGGACATTATGTAGTTTTCCATTTTGTAGTCAGCCTGCGAGCCATACTTAGGATAGACAGTCTGATTTTGTACTTTGACATTATCATGATATGTGATATGAAATGCATCGATATGATGGGATGCAATGTGTTATGAGTTTTAGTGATTTTGCTATGTATGGATGACTTATGCACTTTTTATGAACATGTATGGATGTATTTTTATGTATTTTAGATGTATTTATGAAATGAAATGGATAAAATGCTTGATGTAACGCTTGATGCAAATGCAAATGTACTAACCAAATGGATGCAGGATGCAGTATATGTGTTTGAATATCGGAGCACTAGACCAAACTAACTATCCGACCAGACGGAAGAAGTGTGAGTAAGAAATGAGATAGAAGACAGTTAGAGATGATGAAAACTTGCTTTCAGTAATGCACTTTGTAGGTGAGAACCTTTATTTTTATTTAGCAAAACGGATGCGTAGCATCATGGCATTGAAGGCCAAAGCTGAAATGCAACCCTTTTTGCAAAAGATAGACACATCATAGACAAACGACAATCACAATCAAAAAAAAAGAAAGAGACCATGAGCCATCCCGGTCACTCTAAATCACTTGGTGACATCATCGAGCGACATAGGAACATGATCGAAGCCAAAGATAAATCAATTGAAAAGATAAGATGTACAAATTCCAACAAATCAAACAAACATCTTGATCTTCATTGTCAAAAGTTGAAAGTGCTGATAGGACGATCATGCTGTTTGGTTTCAGGAAATGCGGTACCTCGTCTAAGATAGGACACAGTCTAGTTTCGAGTATACCACACCCTATATAAGACCCATGATAATGTGACAAAGGACAAATGACTTGGATGTGCAATTGATACGATAGTTTGGATCAATTTGAATGTTTGGTTTGATTGAAAAGGTTCATCTATTTATGCATGATTTCATTAAAGAACGATATTGGATTGCGAGTGTCGTTGGATGAATGCTCAGTGATCTGCCGATGCATAAAGGGAATACTTTATTGCAAAATGCGTGTTTTTGTGAGTTTTATAATTTTTTTGTGTTCATTTTTTTAGGACTTTATATGAATTTTTTTTTAGAGATTTTTTTCAGGACAGTTATTCGATTTTTTTGGATTATTTCAGGACATTATTCGATTTTTATGACTTTCTTCAGGACTTTTTTCAATTTTTTAGGATTTTCTTCAAGACTTTTTTCAATTTTTATGACTTTCTTCAGGACTTTTTTCAATTTTTATGACTTTCTTCAGGACTTTTTTCAATTTTTATGACTTTCTTTAGGACTTTTTTCAATTTTTATGACTTTCTTCAGGACTTTTTTCAATTTTTATGCTCCAGTGATTGATCATGACAAGGGAAAAGCACCCAATGCACACTTAAAAGACACATAAACCAGGACCAAAACATATGTACAAGACACTGGAGTAAGCAAGATAGTGATGTTGACCAATAACAGGCCTGGAATAAAACATTGGGTTGAGACAAAGATAGGCATGATAACTGGCTGAGAGAAAGCATGGCTAGAAGTCATGATAGATGGCGAAGCAATAATCTCATTACTCATGGCACCTGATTGCCAGGTTTTTACCATGGTACTTGCCCAAAGCACCTGTTTGCCAGGTTTTCATTAGAGGGCGAATCATTTTTTTTTTGCTCTTTACTTTTTTCTCTTTTTTTTTGCTTTTTTCTTTTTTTTTTTTAATTTTTTCAGGATCATATTTGAAGAAAAATCTGACAGAAAACTATGCCGAGTACTTGCGAAGATGCATGCTATTAATAGGATCAGACAGAGGTTCACCTTCTGGAGTCGCAAGCTGATATACCCCTGAGCCATAGGCTGCAGTTACTATGAAAGGCCCAACCCAATTAGGTTCAAACTTGCCCTTAATGACATCAGTAGACTGTGCATTCTTGGGATTTGCCTTTAAAACCAGGTCTCCCACTTTGAAGTGTCACCCTTTGACCTTCTTATTATAAGAGCGACGGAGACGGTTTTGGTATGCTTGCAAATGTGTCAGAGCTGTCTGATGCTTCTCATCTAACATCTCAAGCTGATGCAGCCGAGAGACTCTGTGTGTCTCGTCATTGATCAGGTGTTGCAAAGAAACTCGCAAGGAAGGAATCTCCACTTCCAAGGGTAAAATGGCTTCCGCACCATACACCAAAGAATAAGGTGTTGCGCCAGTAGGTGTGCGGATAGAAGTACGATAGGCCCATAGTGCTAGATTTAACTGTACGTGCCAATCTCGACCAGCGTCATTGACAACTTTCTTCAGGATCTTGATAATGGTTTTATTTGACGCTTCAGCTTGACCATTACCCTGTGGATAGTATGGGCTAGAAAAACGGTGTTGAATATGAAATTTTTCACAAAGCTCTTTAACATCTTTATTCTTGAAGGGTCGACCATTATCTGTGACTATGGCAAGGGGAACCCCATATCTGCATATGATATAATTTAGCAAGAATTTTGAAATTTGGACACCAGTGATATAGGTCATGGGGATGGCTTCAATCCATTTTGTAAAATATTCTGTAGTTGTAATAATGAACTTGTGTCCATTTGCAGATGTTGGCTGAATCTTGCCGATAAGATCAAAACCCCACTGAGAAAAGGGCCATGGAGATATAACAGAATGAAGCTCTTGAGCTGGTGCATGAATATAATTTCCATGTATCTGGCACTTGTAGCACTTTTTAACAAAATCATGAACATCCTTTTCCAAAGTGGGCCAATAATACCCAGCACGAATCAACTTTTTGGCTAAGCTAAGACCATTGAAATGGCCCCCACATATACCATCATGAACCTCATGTAAAGCCATTTGTGCTTTGTCAGAATCCAAACACCTGAGGAGGGTATGGTCAAAAGAATGGCGGTAAAGGGTGTCGGCGATGATGACATATTTGGCTGTTTGTCGAATAAAGGCTCAGCGTTGGTTAGCGGAAAGGTTAGGTGGTAAAGTTTGGGATTTCAAATATTGATATATGTCATTGTACCAGGGGGAATTGGGACCAACAAGAATGCACATCACGTCAGCTGTTGGAATGTCAAAAGAGGGGACTAGCAATTGTTCGACCAGGAATTCACACTTGTCCATATTATGAGGCATATTTATCATGGAAGCAATCGTAGCCATTGCATCTGCTGACTTGTTTTGCATTCTTGGCACTTGATTGAAATGAATAGCTGTGAGTTTGGTCTTGAAGAAATCTACCATGTGCTTATAAGGAATAAGCTTTTCATCTTTTGTTTCGTAGTCATCATTCACTTGTCCGATGACTAGTTGAGAATCTCCGTAGACTTGCAAATGCTTGATATTCCAGTGGACTGCCACTCGAAGTCCTATAACCAATGCTTCGTACTCTGCAATGTTATTGGTACATTGGAAAGTTATTCTGTAGGACTTTGGAATAGCATCACCTTGAGGGGTGACAAACAAAATGCCTGCGCCGGATCCGAACTTGGTGTGGGACCCATCAAAGTATAACTTCCATTCATTAGATGGTGTGAGAGAAAAGACTGATTCATCTGGGAAATCAGTCAACATGGGATGATCGTCTGAAATAGGAGCATCTACCAGTTGATCTGCTATGACTTGTCCTTCTATCACCTTTCGCTCCATATACTCAATGTCAAATTCACTGAGAATCATGACCCATTTTGCTAGGCAACCTGTCAAAGCTGCTCGGCTGAACAAATATTTTAAAGGATCAATTTTGGCAATCAACAATGTTTGGTGGCTTAGCATATAATGTCAGAGCTTTTGTGTTGCAAATACCACTGCTAAGCATGCCCTCTCAATAGTTGAATAATTTAGCTCATAGCCTACCAGTGTCCGGCTAATATAGTAAATAGCTTGCTCTTTGCCATTCTCATCTTGTTGGGCCAAGAGAACACCTAATGTTGTTTCAATTGCAGAGATATACAATAAAAAGGGCTTTCCTTCGATAGGAGGCATTAGGATAGGTGGTGACAGCAAATAGTCTTTTAGAGCTTGAAAGGCTGATTGACATTGCTCAGTCCATTTAAAAGCGACACCTTTGTGCAGTAGATGTTGGAATGGATGACATTTGTCGGCCAACTAAGCTATGAAGCGACAAATTGACTAGAGCTTTCCTTGCAGACTTCTTAATTGCCGGAGGTTGGAAGGTGGAGGCATATCCATGATTGCTTTGACCTTGGTGGGATCGACCTCAATGCCTTGGTGGGAAACAATGTATCTGAGTAATTTGCTAGCTATAACACCAAAGACACACTTTTTTGGATTGAGCCTGAGTTTGTAGGTCTCCATTCTGTCAAAGATTGGGCCCAAGATGGCTAGATGACTATCTTTGGTAACAGATTTGTATAACAAGTCATCAACATAATCCTCCATCAAAGTATGCATGAAATCATGAAAGATTGTTGTCATTGCTCTTTGATATGTTGCACCGGCATTTTTGAGACCGAAGGGCATCACATTCCAGCAATAGGTGCCCCAAGCACAAGTGAATGCTGTCTTATGCTGATCTTCAGGTGCAATACGGATTTGATTGTAGCCAGAGAAACCATCCATTAGTGAAAGCATCTCATAACTAGCCATCATGTCCACTATGATGTCTATGTTTGGCAATGGAAAATCATCCTTAGGGCATGCTTTATTCATGTCCCTAAAATCTGTACAGATGCGGATGCCCCCAGTTACTTTGCTAACTGGTACTAGATTTGAAATCCAGTCTGCATAATCAATAGGTCTGATGAAGCCCACATCGAGCAATTTTTTCAATTCCACTTTGACCAAAAGAGCCACTTGAGGATGCATTTTTCTAAGTTTTTGTTTGACAGGTTTAGCACCTGCTTTCAGTGGCAAATGATGAAGGACTAACTCTGGATCGAGGCTAGGCATATCTGCATAAGACCACGCAAAGCTGATCTTCTTCTCCAGAAAGAAATTAATAAAATCAATCTTCTCTTGTTTTGACAAGGAGGCAGCAAAGTGAATGACCTTAGGGTTATCAGGTGTACCCAAATTGATTTCCTCGGTCATCTCTACCAGCAATGTGGATTTGTCCTGAATTGATAGGGGTACATCCACTCTTCCACCTTTGGGCGCCTCAGAAAGGTTTTCACCCACAGGTACGTCTTTTATTTTTACTTTTGTATGATCAGAGGGTGCCTTACGGTTTTCACTCAAAGATCTATTCTTTTGATTTTTTTCTTTTTCTTTTTCTTTTTCATGACTGGAAGAGGGAGTTGACTCCCCAAAATATGCCATTGAATCCAAGTCAATAGCAAATCCTGCCTTATGATCGCCCTGTGGTATGCCTTCCCGTAGTCCCAGGAACTCTGCAATTGCTTCGTCATTTTGAAAATAGTACAACGTGAGCAGTTCTTGTTGGTCATATTGGATAAGTTGGGGATATATGAGGGGCATGTCATCATCAATTGTAAGGATAGAGAGGGCTGATATGGTAAAAATGTGAATGTCTGTGGTGTCACTATCCAAACTGCTTGTGTCGGATTCGGAGCTTGGATCCCAAAATGACTCAATCCAAGCATGAGGACAGGTTTTAGGAAGAGGAGTTATTTCATGTTTATCCTCCATAGGCAAGTTATTAGGGTCAATCAAGATATTGTCAAGGGCATATGAGCTGGATGAAAAGGAACTCCACTCCCATTCATTAGAATCAGTCTCAGGTCGGGTATCCTCAGGTGTTATTTCATCATCAGAATCATGCCCTTTTCGACACGTGGACCTTTTGGTAGATGTGGATCCAATTCGTAATGGTACAAAACCTAACCCTAAAGTTGGGGGTCACCTCGTGGGTATGACAGGTTCTAGCCTTCCATCGTTGTTCAGGCCTAAGCCACTGCAGCCATCATATCCTTTCTTCTGTAGCATAGTAAATCCTTTGCCATATAATTCCACTGGTAACTTGACAGGTGGAGTTTCAGTTGGATCTTTATAGAGCCAATATATGACACCATCATCTATAGTTTCTTTGTCAAGTTCTCCCATCTTGCAAATGTAGTGGGAGGCTGATATTGAATAATGACCTTGGGTTCCTTTTGCAATAAATGCGGTTTTCCATATGACTTTGGAGACATCAAAAAATTCCCAATGAGGAATGTTTGGTCCATTGAATATTCTCCACACCCTTGATCTTGTATTTTCAGTTTTCCTTTGACAGCATCCAACAATGCATTGGGATCCACATAACTATCTGATTTGGCTTCTCTATTGACTGGTACTTGCCGCTGAGGAGTATCATTTAGGGTAGCACAGAACTGGAATGGATTAGGATCTCCAGGAATTTTTATCTCAATTCCATTGTAAGGATATTTTAGACATTGATGATAAGTGGATGGAACTGCTTTCATGGCATGGATCCATGGACAGCCAAGGATCATATTATAAGGGAGATCAAGGTCTAGGACTTGTAGGAAAGTGTTTTCCATCACTGGACCAACTCTGATGGGCAATACAATTATCCCTTTGGATGGGCGTTCAGCATCATCATAATCTTTGATCTTTATCCTTTTGGAAGCATCAATGTCATTTTCTGAATATCCGAGACCAATGACCACTCTTAAGGTGTAGATATTAAGACCTACTCCGCCATCTATCAAGACTCATCGGATTTTGTAGTTATGGACAAAGACTTCTAGGTGCAAAGGGTCATTATGGGGAAGCTTGTCAGGTGAGATATCACTATCGAAAAATGCAACACTTTGGGAAATGGCTAAATGTCCAATCCGCGCTTGAAATTGGTCAACATCAATATCTGTTGGGATAGTGGACTCAGTCAAAGATTTATCTAGAACTGCACGATGCATGGGAGACATTTTCAACAACTCTAGAATGGATATTTGTGCAGGTGTTTTTCCTAGATGATCCAAAAGATTATACTGACTCGCAGGAACTGGTTTGGGAGGAGTGGCAGGAGCTCCTTTCACGACTATTTTGGATTGACAAGTGGTGACTGCACAAGAAGGATCTTGTCCTTTTATTCTCAAGGTGGACACATACTCATTTGATGCATGAAAACAATTAATGACATTGTGATAACCGGTATTTGCATAATTGGCCGTTTGAGCAGAATTGGAAGAAGACGCTTTACCCTTGTCATGATCAAGCAAAGGAGTTTTGAAAATAGTATGATCAGTGTTAGAGGTCAGATGGGTTGGATCCATCTCAATTACTCCTTGCTCCAATAAATCTTGAATCATATGTTTTAGTTGAAAGCATGAAGCAGTTTTATGTCCTTTGGACCGATGATACTCATAGTACGCATTATCATTCCACCAATGCGGTTTTACCACTGGTTCTGCCTTAATATCTGGTAGCTTGATAAATTTCACTTGTATTAATTGCTTCATGACTGATTCGATAGGCTCTCCCAATGGCATAAACTATCAAGGAGGCCCATCCCATGATCGTAAGGGTTTGCGTTGTTGACTTTGTTGTTGGCCTTGTTGATTATATTGTAGCTGTTGAGCATGTGGTTGATATTGCAACTGTTGAGCATGCTGTTGATATTGCGACTGTTGAGCATGCTGTTGATATTGTGGCTGTTGAGCATGCTGTTGATATTGCGACTATTGAGCATGCTATTGATATTGTGGCTGTTGAGCATGTTGTTGATATGGTGGCTGTTGAGTAACATTTTTCCTGGGTGCTTGATTTTGTTCCATAGTTGACATATTAGGAACACTCAACTTCTTGATTGTGAATGGGGGTTGATTTGCATTTCCCGCTCTCGCATCAACAACACCATCATTAGTGACGTTCTTGTTCTTATACCAAAATCTATTTCTATCCCCTGAATAATTTGTGTTGTCATTGTCCTTATTGAGCTTGATAATTCCTTTAGCTACAAGAGCTGTTTCAATATTCATTCCTTTCTTAATGAGTTTTTCTATAGTACTAGGACTTTTCAACTTTAGCTCATACATCATTTCTAGGACCAGATTCTGGATAAACAGAATCACTTGCTATTCTTCAGGTATATCGAGAGAAGAACGACTATACAAGCTTCGCCATCATTGCAAAAAGGTCACTAATGGTTCACCTTGCTTTTGTTTGGTATTGCATAAATCCGACATAGTCACATCACTGTCAATGTTGAACGCGAAATGAGATATAAACTTTTGTGCTAGTTCTGACCAAGTCTTTATATTTCCTGGCAGATGTGAATACCAATCCATAGCTTGTCCAGTGAGACTTCATGCAAATAATCGCATTAAATATGTCTCCTCATAGCTTACTTCTGTGCATGCCACGTAAAATGCTTGAATATGATCTTTTGGATTGCCATTCCCTCTATATTTCTCAAAGTTGGGTGCCTCAAAATGCTTAGGGAATGGAGGCATGTATACACTCTTGTCAACTGGATTAGGACATAAATCTTGATCTGTATACAACTTCTTTGTTCCTCTTATCAACTCTTATCAACTTTTCATTGCAACTTCTCATGTTGTTGCTCAATTGTATCAGATTGTAGAGGTCCATCATTAATCCCAGTTGGTATTCTTTGTTGATATATCGCATTTCCGATCGGTTGTTGATACTCTGCAATGGTCATTTTTGGTGTCTCCTACATATAAAGTTCTTGGTACTTCTCTTGTTGTTGTGGTTGTGCTATGCCTTGATACTGACCTTGTTGTTGTGCTTCTTGGAGCCTAGGTTGATATTGCAATTGAGTAGGCTGTTGATATTGCATAGGCGCCAATTGCAGTTGTGAAGTAGGATAACTTGTTTGCCTTGGCACATGTTGTTGGTGCTGACAAATCGGAATTTGTTGACTTTGTGCCAATTGTTGTCGCAGTGTATATCCCATCATTTGTAAAAAACTTTGTTTAGATGATTTTCGTTGCTTCTCCTTAGGATGGGGTATAGCACTTGGATTTACTTGCTGTGTTGTTTGTCCAATCCATTGTGATGGTTGCAAGTTTGTGTTAACTTGTAATGGTGCTGAAGGCGCTGCAATTTCTTGTCGAATGCGATATTATTGTTGTTGCACATCGTTTGTTTTCACATTCGATCGTACCTTTTGCGTATTACTCAATTGTTGCAATAATTGCTGGTGGTGCAAACCACTACTCGTAGCTCTTTGTGTCGCCATTATCGAAGGATCTGTCGCAATAGTGTTTGACAAAGATACATAAGAACTTTGTTGCATCATGGAATTGCTTTGGACATTATTGACATTAGGCATTCCAATTGTGAAACTTTCTTGTATCTTAGATGTTGATCCAATTTTATGCATGTGAGGAACCACTTCTTATTGAGGAGCCATTGTCGATATTTGCATGGTCTTCATTTGATCTTGTATTACAGGCGTTGTATTGAATAATGGATTATTTATCGTCTCAAATGGTGACTTTTGAGGAATAGTCACTGTCAATGCCTTTGAAGCACGTTTACTCATCAAGGTAGGTTGAAGTTCTTGTTGCACATTTTCTTCATTTGGATGCGAAGAGAAACTTAACATCTCACTGCCTTGTTGTGTTTGCACATTAATTGGTTTATTTAAGGAAGCCACATTACTCATCATGTGAAGATACTTTTGTGGACACATTTTAAAGACTTTGTTCAGGAACTTATCCATCTTTTTTATTACCTTTGGATCTTGAAGGAACATGTTGACATCATCAAATGCATCAGAATTAGATGAAGAATCTAGTTGGACATTTGGATTCATTTCTTGTTGAATGCCTTGGTCTGAACCAAATCCTTGTGAAAGAGTTTGGTCTTCATACAATGTTTGAGTTTGAATGTCATGTTGCAAATTTGGTTGATCCCAATTAAAAGGTGCACTTCCTCTTGGAGTTGGTGGAACACTCCCATGTCCTGGTTTCATGGGTACAAATACTGGTTCATATAATGGAGGTGGTCCAAGTTGAACCGTTCCATATGGTGGTAGAGATGTGTTTGATGAACTTTCAACTTGCACTGTTTGACTAGTTTGAAACTGCGAATTTACTATGTTATCCATGGATTGATACATTGGTTCACTCATCTTCTTAGATCTTGATCTTGTCTCAACAGGCATGTCACTTATGCAAATGCAATTTTTTTTTTTGGAATTTTTCAAAGACAATATGTGATATGTAACTAAATGCAAACTAAATATATGAAAATACAATCTATGTTTTTGGTTGTTTTTGAAGATTTTGACAAACTTTTGAAATGCAAACCTAAAAAGAGACCCTTAGGAAATTGAAATGATGTCTAGACCTCAAAGGACAAAAGGACTTAAGTGACAAAAGGACAAAATGACAATGTCTCCCCTATATGCTTGGATACTAAGCTAGGTTTGACGAAATGGTATTGATGACAAAAGGACAAAAGACTTTGATAAGGTCTAGACTTCCTAACAATGACTTAGGGTTTATCAAAGATTTGGATTGCTCAAGTATGACAAGACCTAGGTTTGACACTATATGCAAAAAGGACAATTAATATGCAAATGATCTTAATATGATATGACAATGACTTAGGCTTAATGAAGAGACTTGGGATATGCAAATGCAAATGTATGACAATGTCAACCTAAGATGAAACCTAAGGTTTAATTATGAAATGATATTACTCTTATGCAAGAGGACATATGCAAATGGATGACTTTTATTGATATGCAAAAGAAGAATGACTTAGGTGAAACCTAACCTTGATACTTGACAATGACTTTGAAAAATGCAACCTAGGATGAACCTAAATGTAAGTGACATAAACGTTGAGACAAGCTTTTTGAACAATGTTGGATAACCATGCTTTAGGAATATGATCTTTGAATCTTGTTGAATTTTTGTTGGATGAACATCTTTTATGTTTAATCTTATGTTAGATCAATTTGTTTTGCTTTTGAAATGGGATAACATTCAACTTTTGACAATCAAAGCATACAAGATGTTACAACTTAGACTCAAGACAATCATGCTCATTTCCACATTACTTAGGGTAGGCAAAGACATTAGGTACTTGAGAGGTAGACTCATTATGAGATTCGAGGAGAATACATAGATGCTTGACCCCACGGGCTCCCCTCCACGGCACTCACTTCTCAGGGCAGCCAAGCATCAGTCCCCATGGAAATCTCCCCATGGCGAACTTAGTATCTCTTCCAAGTATCCGAATTTGTCCTTCTCAAGCAACTAGAAGGGTTTTTGGCCCCTAAAAACAAGGTATGTAGTAAGGATTTCTGTTAAGCATTACTCCTTGATGTCATGCAAGCATGATTGAGACATTAATCCCATCAAGATACCAAACAAATGTAGTCATGCAAGCACGATTTAGACCAAGAGGCCCTACTTAGATGTTGATATGAGAAAGAGTTCAAGGGTCATCACTTCCCAAGTAACTGCAATTCCCACGTAACACTTCCTTCAAAGCTTTCGCTCATCGGGCATTTTTTTATAGTGAGTTAGAATGCCAAGGAATTCTAGCCATACTCACTTTGGGTCGTTCCCTTCTCACGATTATCACTTGCTTGCTAAAGCAAAGTGGTCGGGAAGGCAGGCCCTCTAAGGGTGACAAACAATCAACAACACAAGCATGGTATCGAAGATCTGGATTTCTGATCACCCTATGAAGGATGAGAGCATACTCTCCTACTCCAATGTCATGCTTAACAATAAAAGCAAACAAATGTTCATTCCCACCTACTTATAAATCACTAAGTGCCTAATTAAAAAACACAAACACAAAAGTTTGGTTGTTTCTCCAAGGCAATCTGCAAAACCCAAGTTAGAGGTTTGATTTGTTGTCTTTGACCATCGATTCTGCATAACACATGTTAGTAGTTTGATTTGTAGTCTTTGTCATGCGTATGCCAAGATCCTGCACCAATAATTAGTACCAAAATCCAAAACACAGAAAACAGAATGCAAAAACATCAAAAATTTCAAGTAAAAACTGCATTTTTCACCTCTGATCTGGACTTTACATAGGCACAGAAGTCATGACACAGGCGCAAGATGTCTGACACAAGTGCAGAATGTTGCATACATAGGCGCAAGATGCTCAACACAGGCGTAGAATGCTTCACACAAGCATAGAAGTGTCCAGAATGCACTGCACGGCCCTGTTTTTGGGTTTTTGACCTGCAAATCAACTTAGAAGCACTCCAAAACATAGTAAAAGGGTTAGAAGGTTAGTATTCACATCAGGTTCACCAATTAATGTAGCATCAGAATTAGGAATCATCACAAGACAAGTAGATCAATCAAAACACTAGACATAATAACTTAATCAAAAGAACACTCATTGCAAATGAACCTAATTCTAAGCACACTCAATAGAGGTATGAAAACAAAGCATTCAAAATGAAAGATTATGCAAACCAAATGCAGAATTGAATGCCCCTTCCATGCAACTCCATTGTTGTTCTTTCCTCTTCAATGGGTTTGTGGATCTCACCTACAAGTGCTCATACAATTGAAAGCAAGATTGATGAAAAGCTCAAGAGTACTAGAAGCATAAGTTCAGTAGTTTGATTAAGGATTCGGATTAGGTTTGATTGAAAATCATCCAATTTATAGAAGAATTGGATAAATGACAAGATTAGCATGATGCAATTCAAATGGAAATTGCAAATCAATATGACAAATTATGACAAATTATGCACTTTCCATGCACAATTTGATTGATTGATAATTGATGACAAATTATGACACATTCCATGTCAAAATTGATTGATTGTCAATTATGACAATTTATGACAAATTGAAATGTCATTCCCATAGAATTAGGAGATGAAATAGGAGGAAAAAGGAATTAGCAATTAAGAAAATTAAAATTGATGAAAATTAGGAATTAGAAATTGATGGAAAAATGGGAAAATAGGAACTAGAAGAAATTAGGTAAATTAATTAACAATTTGTCATTTATTAATTAATTTACAAGAGGAAGAATAATTAGCCAATTAAATAAAGATTTAATTGTAATGACAAGACTTAGGATTAATAAATAATTTAGTAACCCTAGAGGAAGAAATGACGCACAAGGTTAAATGATTAAATCATGAAACCCTAGAAGGTGAATTAGAAATGATAAAATGACTATTAGGTCTTGATTGAACATAATTAATGTCATGATTTTGAATTGATAAATGACCAATGCGACAAAATGATTTGATTGATAAATGTGCCAATTGACGAGGAACAATGACAAATTGATCCAAATTGACATAATTGAGACAGACAACGATCGATGACAAATCGGTCGCAAAATGACAAAATTGACAAGGATTGACCACAAAAATAGATTGCAAGATGACAAGATAATGACCATGATCGATGACAAATTGATCGCAAAATGATAAAATTGAACAAGACAACGATCGATGACAAATTGATCGTAAAACAACAAGATTGATAAACCGATCGCTAGATGATAAGATTGAAAAGAGGACAAAACCCTAATTTGGATTGACAATGTCCAAAATGATAAAATTGATGAGATTGATAAGAGGACAAAACCCTAATTAGGATTGACGATGTCCAAAATGATGACAAATTAGCACACACATTGATGCGACAGGATAAAATCGATCAAAATCATGACTAGATATTGTTGTCGACAAGACCAAATTCGAGGACGAGATGATTGAAGAATGTAGAAGAATAACTCGATGTTTGCAAATGATAAAGACCAAGTGCGTGACATAAGAGAAATGTTAATGTGACGCAAAAACCTAAAATGAGGCAATGCGCAAATGTTAAAGTATGATTCCACAAGCGTTTGACCATTTTTAGGTGTCTACAATACCAAATACAACTAGTTCATAGAACCAATTAGAAATACCACTTTATCCAGTTACTCCCCCTGAGAAGTAGCTCTCGTCCATCAAAGCCAGAAAAAGGTTTCTCTATAAATTCTATCAGTTTGATGCCAAGCATCAAATATCCAAGTCTCTACCGGTGAGGGTATAACCCCAAGTTGTTCTCTGAGATAATCAAAAGTTTCCTTAGGCAAAGGCTTAGTAAAAATGTCTACAATCTACTCTTTACTATTCACATAAACCAATATCACTTCTTTTGCTTCAACATTCTCTTTCAGAAAATTATATTTGATAGAAACATGTTTAGTTTTAGAGTGAAATACCAGATTCTTAGATATATCAATTGCTGCTAAATTATCACAATAGATGATTATAAGTTCATTGCATTTTACCTTTATGTCCTTCAACATTTTCTTAATCCATAATTATTGAGTACAATTAGTTGTTGCTGTAACATATTCTGATTCCGCTGTTGGTAATGATGTACAACTTTGTTTCTTGCTCAACCATGAAATCAATTTGCTACCAAGAAAGAATGCCCCGCCGATGGTTCTCTTTCTGTCATCTACATCTCCTACCCAATTAGCATCGGTGTATGCACATAACTCAAAATTTTTATCTTTAGGATACCATAAACCAAGATTTGTTGTGCCTTGTAAATACCAAAAAATCCTTTTCACTGCTAATTCATGATTTTCTCTAGGATTACTCTAAAATCTTGAAACAATACATACTACATTCATTATATCAGGTCTTATTTGTATCAAATATAGTAACATCCAATCATGGATTTGTATCCTATCAGATTAACAGGAGCTAAATCATCCTTGAATGATAATTTATCAGTTGTTGTCATAAGAGTACTTACCGGTTTAGAGTTTTCCATACCAAATTTCTTCAGTAATTCCTTCAAGCACTTTGATTAACATAAGAATATAGCTTTAGCAGTCTGTGAAATCTACAATCCTAAAAATAATTTTATCTCCCCAATCATAGACATTTGAAATTCTTCCTGCATTTTGTTAGAAAAGTCTTTACACAATTCGTCTTCTCCAAAAATGATGTCATCAACAAAAACTTCAATAACCAAAATATCTTCATTAGTCACTTTGAAATATAAGTTGATGTCAGCATTACCTTTAGTGTAATCAAGTTTCATAAGATATTTGTCTAATCTAGCATACCAAGCTCTAGGAGCTTGCTTCAATCCATATAAAGCTTTCCTTAACCTACAAACCATATCTTTATCATTTGTCAATGAATTTCATCAGGTTGTTTAATATAAACTTCCTCTTCAAGATCACCATTCAGAAATGCACATTTAACATCCATTTGATAAACTTTATAATTTTTGTGTACTACAAATGTAAGAAATAATCTGACTGCCTCAATTCTAGCTACCGGTGCAAAGGTTTCATTGTAATAAATTCCTTCTTTCTATGAATATCCCTTACACACTAATCTTTCTTTGTTTCTGATTACCTTACCATATTCATTAAGTTTATTTCTGAATACCCATTTAGTTCCAATTACATTTTTATTTTTAGGCCAAGGAACCAATGTCCATGTATTGTTCTTTTCAATTTGTTCTAATTCATCTTCCATAGCCTTAATCAAATGTTTGTCTTCACATGCCTCAATAATAGATGTTGGTTCAATTTGAGAAATTAAACATACCTCTTCATCTGCCAGTCTTCCTCTAGTCATAACTCCCTGATACTTATTCCCAATTATCTGACTTTCAGAGTGATTCAATCTAACATGCCTGGGTGTGTTCACTTGTTGTTGTTCTTTAGTCACTGTGGTATTAGCTGATGATGCTAGTGTGATTGGATCAACATTCGGTACCGGTGCATTCTGTATAGGTTCATTAGTGATTATCTCAACTGTCGGTTTAGAATCCATAAACCTTGAATTTCTTCTAAAGTGTTCATCAATCTTCACATTTGCACTTTCAATGATTTTCTGCAATCTTTTACTAAAACATCTATATGTTTTTTTTTTAGATGAATACCCAAGAAATATTCCTTCATCACTTCTAGGATCAAACTTGCCAATATACTCATCTCTACTAACGTAACATTTGCTTCCAAATATTCTGAAGTACTTAAGAGTAGGAATATCACCAAACCATAATTCATAGAGTGTCTTACCAGTTTCACCTTTGATGTGAACTCTATTGAAAGTGTAAACCACTGTATTCTCTACATCTCTCCAATATACATGAGGTAGATTTTCTTCTGATATCATGCTTCTAGCTACATCTAGAATAGTTCTATTCTTTCTTTCCACAACTCCATTTTGTTGAGGTGTCCGGGGTGTTGATATTTGTCTTCTAATTCCATTCACTTCACAAAATATATTGAGCTCCTTGGATGTAAATTCACCTACTTGATTTGATCTTAAACATTTGATTTTCTTGCCAGTTTCATTCTCTAAAAGTTCCTTGAATAATTTGAATTTTCCAAAATATTTTGATTTCTCCTTGAGAAAGGTAACCCAACACATTCTAGAATAATCATCAATGATTAGCATAAAGTATCTATCTCCCAATATACTTCTTGTTCTTGTCGGACCACATAAGTCAGTATGAATTAAATCAAGAACATTATTGGTTTTATCAGAAATACTTTTGAAAGTTGTTCTAACTTGCTTTCCTAATTGACATTCTTTACATACTAAATTCTGAGATTTTACAATCTTAGGTAAATCCCTTACTACCTTAGATGAACTAATCTTCACAATGCAATCAAAATTTACATGACAGAGTCTTTTATGCCATAACCAACTTTCATCAATATGTGCAATCAACCATGTCTTTTCAATGTTATTCAAATGAATGATATTACCTCTAGTTTGATTACTGATTGCAACTTCCAAACTAGTTCTATTCATGATTTTCCATTTACCATTCTTGAATTGTAACTGAAATCCTTTTTCAACTAATTGACTAACACTCAGATTGTGCTTCAAACCTTCAACATAATAAACATTGTCAGTATTGTGCTTACCATCAAAAGATATAGTGTGTTTTCCTCTGATCAAACAAGCTTTGTCATCTCTAAATCTTACTAGACCTCCATTGTATTCCTGAAAAGATAAGAATTTACTTTTATCACTAGTCATGTGATGTGAGCATCTGGAATCTATAATCCATTCATCCTTTTCTTCAATTTTAGCTGCCAGGGCCTATTCTATTGGTGGAATAGTAGGTTCTGGTTGATCTTCAGTTATTGCAACAAAATCCCATCCATCATCTCATGGTTCTTCATCAGAATCATTAGTAACTCCTTCATCAACACAGTAACATGATTTGTCTTTATTCTTCTTAAATATGTATTGTTGATATTCAGGGTTAGGCTTATACATTCTTTTAGCTTCTTCTCTCAATCTTGCATGTCTGTCTAGACATCTAGATGCCATATGACCAGTTTTATTATAGTTAAAACATTTAAAAGGTGCTTTACCTTCATACATACTTCCAATAGGACCTTTAGGCATTTTCCTTGCAAATAGTGCTTCAAGATCTTCAAGTTTTTCATTTTCTCTTATGATGTCTTCAAGTTCTTTTGCATAGAGTTCTTTCCAATCAGATTTATCAGCTGATGATGAAGATGTTGTAGATGATGATGCTTTGAAAGACAAATTTGTCTTAATTGTAGCAAAAAGACTAAACTCCTCAAGCTCAAATGCTGAAATTTTCCAACCAAGGTATCTCTAGATACTGATGCGTTAGGCATAGTTCTTAACTCATTAATAGCACTTACTTTCATCTTGTATGCCAGTGGAAATGCTCTTAAAACTTTAGAAACAATTTCATCTTCACTTAAAGAAACTCCACAACATTGTATTCCCAAAACATTTTCATTAACCCTTTCCATAAAAGTAAAAATTATTTCATCTTCTTCCATTTTCAAACTTTCATACCTGACCCAGAAGCATTCCAATTTTGCAATTTTGACAGTGGTATCTCCTTCATTCAATGTCTCCAACTTATCCCAAATATCTTTAGCCATAGATCGATATGATAGTCCCATTATTTACTAATCTAACAAGGCGCTCAAAAGTGCTTCTCTTGATTTGCAATCATTCTCTTGATCCTTAGCCAATGTAGGTGGATTAGGTTGACCTGGTGTATGACCAACATAACCATTTTGTGTAACATCTCATATGTCTTTTCCAATGCAATTTAGATGTGTCTCCATTCTGATCTTCCATATACCATAATTAGTTCCATCAAGTTTTAGACTGTCCTTCGTAAAATAGTTAGTTGTCATAGAATCTCCTCAAGTTGTTAAACTTCTACAAAAAGAGGATTGTGCTTTGATACCAATTGTTAGGACCTGGAGGCAACTGAGAGGGGGGCAAGGGGGTGAATCAGTTGTCTAATAATTTTATCTCAAATACAAATTTAACCAAACTTGAAACATAATACCAGTAAACCAAACTAAATGTCAGTAAACAGATTAACAGTTAATAATAGTACCGGTGATGCTTAATGCATCAAAATAGAAAGAGAAACAATATCCAAAACACAGAACACAGAGATTTGTATGTGGAAACCCTGTAAGGGAAAAACCATGGTGGGAAACCTCACCCATAATCAGATGATACTACTACAGATAGTATGTGTTTACAAATGGTGTCTACACATGCAAAAAGGCCAGCTGCCTAGAGCTCATTGCTCAATCACAAAATGGGAGTCACACTAACTACAAAATGGATGATTAAATCCAATGATAATGTACTGCTCAAAGTGGCATCTTTAATGTTGGATTTAGTATCAGCTAAACTTTGATTGTCTTCTTAAAACCTTCCTTGAACCTTCAAATGATGAATGCGTGAGTAGCTTAGCTTATACTCGCATATATTGAATATCACAACCTTACAATACCTTACTACATACCATACCCATACCCATACCATATTAATCTCACAATAGAGATCTTACATGTATACCAAAACCTAAGACCAAATGTGTAGGTCAGCTCACTAAGAATATTACAATAAAAATCAATTACAACAAGTCAAGATGTGATGCATCATGTCAGCTCAACAACAATATTAATTGATTAAACTGTCTCCATAATGTGTCGTGTTGATCTGCAATAGATAATGCATTTTGGTCCATAACCTAGACCAATTTTATGGTAACAACAAATATGTCAACGCAATTAGACCAATAACCAAATCTCCAAAACTAAGTGTCCAAACAAAGTCTTTGACATAACTGAGTGATCTCTAGATGATAATGAGTTATCCTTAGTGTCAGTGAACAATATAACCTGTCGGTGAACAAAAATACTGGTGACTATGCATAAGTCACTGAACTTGATGGTGAACATAATCAAAGATCTCTAGAAGGATAGGTGTTGATAAGTGTTGATATCAATGACAGAAACAAGAAACATATCCATAATACCGACATGATTCAGCTACATGATTCAACAATTATGCTAGGAAATGATCAAATCAAACTAAATCTAAGATGTAATTGCCTATAATAACAATTCTCAAGTGATATGCTAAAAGGTATATGCCTATAGTAACAATGCATAAGATGAAATGAGATGGGATCCTTTGTGCTCCAAAATCAGGGATATTTATAGGATTTCCAAGGCTAGGGGTGAGGTGGCAGGAATCAATGGTCAAGATTGAACCTGAAGATATCAAGGGTGAAATTGGAGGAGGTTGGAGAAGAGGTTGGAAGAAGGGACACTTGTCATCTCTATGCTGACAAGTGTCAACGAGCCTTTCTCATAAGAGGGCAAGTGTCCAAGAAAGAAGACATGTGGCCTAAGTGCCATGTGTCTCAAGGGAAGAATATCCACACCATAGGAGGTTAGGATAAGGAGGTTAGGATGTACAAGATAGGATAGGGTTAGGCAAACCCAAGGTTAGGTGGAATGGGTTAGGTTAGAGGGATGGTTAGGTTAGGTGGTTAGAAGTTAGGAGGCATATGGGTAATTTGAATTTAAAAATTCAAATAATAGGAAAAGACTAATTTATTATCAACTCATAAATTGATTTGTTTCAATCAATTAGAGGATTAGAAGGAATGAATTTAAATGTGGAGGATTAATTAATTTGAATTAATTAATCAAAGGGGACTATTGAAATGAACCTATTAAATCAAAACATAAAAAATGAACTAATTCAAAAAAGAATTTAAAATTGAGAAAAGAAATCAAAATGGAATTAAACTGAAAAATCTCAAAAAGCAATTAAATCAATTGAATATCAAAATATAAAATATGAAAATAAATCATTTTTTCTGATCTTATCTTAAAATTAGTTCAATTTTATTTAAAGCTGAGAAAAGGAGCCAATGACATGAATTCTATAAATTCAGGCCCTTGTCTCTAATAAAAATGCACCTAGAGACTATTTTTATTATGTTGGTTTTTGCTCTAGGCTTATTGAGATTTGTGCAGTGACATATTACATATTAGTTATTGCATATTTGTTAAATCATCTAGTTCAATTTTCATTCATATTTCTTAAAATCATGTTAGATTAATCATACATATATAGCTTAATCTTGCATCCATTTAGCTCAATTTCATACTCATATAGATTAAATCCTTCTTTTAGTTGTCATCTAGTCACTAGTGTTGCATATGAAAATCTAAGAGCAAAACTAAACTCACATCTACTAGAAGGCAATAGGTCACTTTGTAATTCTTTATTATACATTATTGATTATTGATTTACTAACCATGCATCTAATGACTTAATTGAAGTGTTGTGTATTTAGATACAGATAGATACAAATCCACTTTTCACACAGACATTTTTTGTGCCCACTGTAGGGCTCGAGAATTTCATTTTTGGCCTTGCAATATCTTTATTTTATTTTTCATGTTTTTTATTTGTACATCCTCTACAAAAGGTCATACAAGTTTTTATTCATTACATGATGAGCTCTGGGAATACTCGTTCGGCTCTGTGGGAATCATCATATGAGTTTCTGCTTTGTCGTATGCTTTTGGGGTTAACTCGTTCGGTCTGGTCAGAATACTCGTTCAACCCTGTAGAAATTGTCTTACGAATTTCTGAGTTTCTCATTCTATAAATAGTATCTTTTTAGGGTTTTCTTGACCTATCTTTAAATTTGACTGACACTAACCCTGAATTGTCTTTTGTCTACCTAATATTTTCATACCCTAACTCATTTTCTGTAGAACGCTTGTCGAAGAATTTATCAAATCAAACTCATGCATGTCAAAGAATAAAAAACAACATACCTACTAATGCGTTGATGTTGTAGGTTGCCTAAGGAGAATTGACCAAATATCATGTATTCTTTGAATTCATTTTTAGGCACTTAAATTTCTATTTGGTTAATGAAAAAATATTTTTGTGTTTTAAGAAAAATCTAAGAGGTAGGAAAGTATGCTCTTGTTTGCACAAACAATCAAAAATCTAGACCCTCAAAGTTTTTCTAAGTTTGAGATTAGTGTAACTTTAGCTAGCCTATCATAGTGGAAAAAGTAATCACCGTGTGAGAATGACCCAAGTGAGTATAGTTAAACCCAAGAATTTCAACTCACTATAATAAATAGGCCTTTCAGGATTAAAGTCTCAAGGGATGAGATTACTTGAGTTTTCTCTTTTGAGATCTCTCATTTTGAACATTTTTGTAGGGCCTCATAGTCTCAATCACGCTTGCATGACTATAGCTTGTTTTGGTACCTTGTCAAGCTATAGGCCTCAATCGTGCTTGCGCAACTTCAAGGGGTAATTTCAAACAGAAATCCTTACTATGAACTTTAAAATAACAGCTACCCAATTCACCTCCAAAAGGGGGATAATCTTTGCACAAGAGAGATAGTAACTCTCCCAAGATACTTACCATTTTGTGCCCCCATTAGCATTTGGATTTAGCTAATACACTGTTGAGAATCCATTGCAAGAGACTCAATGGCCATATTTTGATTGGCTATTGGGTGTGTACCTAAGTTTGCAAGCAAAGGTTTTCTCTCTCAACCAATTTCCTTAGAATTAGCGTGTTGTGTTTGATATCACTTTGGATCTCACAGGTTTGTTGTGTTTTTTTGTCCAAAGATAAAACTGAAAAATTAAAAAATCTAAAAAATTGGAAAAACTCAATAACACCAAAAAAATCAAAATTCAGTGATCAAAAAACTCAGTCTCCTTGTAAAAATTTAGTCTCTAAGCACAATAGTCATATGAGCTTCCTAATTTATCATATGAGCTTCCTAATTCATCGTATGAGTTAAATACATTATCATCTAGGTCTTCTAGTTTGTCGTTCTAGCTTATTTAAATTGTCTTTCTAGTCTTTGAGGATTGTTGTCCGAGCTTATAAATTTTTTCATATGAGTTGTTTAGGTCTGTGACAAGATGTCATTTTGTAATCATTAAACTATCACTCAAGTATAAGCAACAACTCATATGAGAAACTATCTGTGTTGTCTGGAACCTGTCAAATTGTCATCTGAGTTAGTATCCTCTATCGTACGAATCTCTAATTCTATTAGTCTAGAACTTGTCTATTTGCGTACTTTTCCAGAACTATCATACTTTCCTAATCATTTCATAGTAAGCGTAAATATGGTCATCATAATCTTCATCATAAATAGCCTCGATAGTGAACCTTCGTCATGTTGCATGACTTTGTTGATTATCTCCTAGGTAGTGCAAATCAATCTATTATTAAACTTATCAAATCGCTTATCAATTTCTTATCAAACTTAATCAACCTAGGTTGCTTAGATCACGTCTTATATAGAATAGATCATTCCTGAAATCAAACTGATTCATAGTCGCCTCTCTCAATCACTACATTAAAATGTGTCACTGGCTCTATTTTAATATTGATTTTTGCATCACATCTGGCTCTTGGTCCCATTGGTTGTAAATGCCTATTCGAACTAGCAGCTCTTCTAAAATTTTTGACAAAAGTAAGAATCCCATGGCTACCTTGCTCCAACAAATTCAAGATCTCAAGCGAGAAGTATATGACATTAAAACCCAACAAAAATATTTAATGACCCCTCTTGACATAAAATTTCATGATATTAAGAAAACCAGACTTCAAGAAATGCTAAAAAAATTATATAAGGTGGAACAAAAATTAATTAAAAATAAAAATCCAAATCTCATGGTAGATCACAAGATATCTTCACCAAGACAAAAAGACATTTTCTCCAAGTATCCTCTAGATAGACAATTTACACCTTTGGGGCAATCTATTGAGTCAGCTTTAGAAGAGCTTCTTGTACACAATCTTATCATATTGCCTAACAAGACCACATGGGGATGTGAGATTTTGAGTAATTATTGCACATATCATAGGAATAACAACAAAAGACTTTAATGTGCATGGAATTAAAACATAAAATTCAAGACCTCCTTGATGATGGTGTTATTGAAATTGAAGATCCTAATAATTCACCTGAGGATAAGCCAGATATGATTACCAAGAATGATCAAAATTATGAACTTGTGTCTAGCAATGGCCCACATGTAGCCTCCATCTCTTCCATGATTCCTCCATCTCCTAAGGCTTCTCAACAACAATCCATATCATATCCCTCAAGTAATGAACCTAATGATGAAACTTCTCATGTTGACCCTCAAGAGCTATGTCAAGAGCCATCCCATCCAATGGTTTAAAAAGATCCTATCTCCATAGAATCCCATGATGATTCCCTTATACCTTTCCATTTCTTCCAAGATGATCACCTTCCACGTCAAGATCAAATTATCTCTTCATCTCATTGTCATAATCCTCCATGTTTACCTCAAGGATCCATCATGCCTACAAAGCCCTCTCATGATCCTACAAGTCAAAATATTTATAAACGCAAAAGGGTAGACCTTCACAAACCAGAACCCCTCCATGTTAATGACAATATTATGGGTCATGGCCTTAGTGACATTCCTCAAGATGTTGGTATCCCTACTAAACAAAAACCCAAATACACACCTTCCCCTTCATCTCTTCCATCCATTTTAGGACCCTATATTCCTCTATCCCTTATGCAGGACCAACAAAGGCATATGTATTGGTACACCTTCCATCCATCTAAAAGGACACAAAGGCCCACTAAGCAAAAGAAAGAAAAATCAAAATTCATATGGGTTCCTAAGGCACTTGTAGAAGCAATGCCTTTCAAGAAACAACAAAAGTATGAAAAATTAAAAACCATGTGGATCCCTAAGCATCTCCTTGAAGCACAACAGTCTAAAGAAAAATCCAAATCAACATCCAAAATTGTTGTTCCTCCATCCAAACCTTCCAAATATATTCCTCCATCACCTCCTTCATCCATTTTGGATCCTTATGTCCCAAAATCCCTAATTGTTCCTCCATCCAAATTTCAAAATCTGAGATACACTTTACCTCCATCACTCCACCATCCCTCAAAATGTGTACTAATGGTGATCCCACCAATATTTCAATTTAGTCATACATCAAACTCTCAATATTTGATCTATTATCCAACACCTCTTTTTCATCCTTCTATCCCCCTTATCCAATCCTTTGCATAAGACTTTACCCTAGTTTCATCATAAAATCCAAAAACTCATGAGATCAATATTAGAGATGCTAAACATGTACACTTAGTTGAGTACTTCTTGGAAAGACATCTTTATCCAACTCTTCAAACAAATAATGGTGAACTACCTGCACAAACCTCCATGACCCTATGAATAACATGCACCTTAAATGATATTATATCTAAGGGCAGGGTTAGTTTAGCATTTTCTTTTTGTATTGCATATCATTTTCTTAAAAGCATTGCATTGCATATAGTTTCTTTTTCAAATTCATCACATTTGCAAAATTTCTGCATTTGCATATAGCAGCATTAATCAAACAAGGCAACTGTCCAACTTTATCATTTATGTGCATTCAAGACAAGCAAGGGTTGTCTCCTTTATTAGATATTCAAACATGAAGTCTTTGAGGTCCTAAGTTCATTCATTTTCAACATCACCCTATGATGACACTTTACTTATGGCTGGGTCATGATTTCAATATTTGAGACTTGTCCACAAAAAATCTATCAATTTCTATATATCAACACATTAATAAAATCTCTAATCCATTCTAGACACCTATTTGATCATATGACTAGTGAAAAATCTAACATTCTACTTCAGTGCCATTGTAATTGTCACACCCAAGTAGGTTTCATTACTTACAAGTCAAGGCAAGAAAATAAAAAAGAAAAGTGCTATGCCAAATATTCATCTCAAGGCAAAACAAAAATGATATATAACAAAAATATCATGCATGAAAGTGTGACAAAAAGCTTAACTATGGGAACATGCAAATAACTCCATCAGGGATATAGAGGCCTATTGGCAATGGAGCAATATTTAATAAATTACAGTTCATAACCTCGTCAGAGTTCTAAAAGCTTCCTGACAGTGAGGCTCTATTCGGGATTCTTTTGAAGTTATAATAATCCACATAGCTAGTCATATACGATGCTAAGGATCTTTAGTGAGCACAAGAGTAGGAATTAAATCATTTGCACTCACATGGGCAAAAGAATATCAAAGTTTCAATAACCAATGGGGAAGTTTTCTATGTCTCCATTTGTAAATCCTATTCACTAAGTGTGTTAATTTGGATGTTCCAAGGGAGCTTAAGGATCAATTGACTGCTTATCTATGAAATGTTTTGTACATCCAATTCAATTGGTGTATTATGAAGTGCTAAACAAACATAGTCATCCTTGTTTGAATAGGAAATGCATCTTCATCATGCATATTGCATTAACATAGGTCATATCAAAAATTCATTGTCTCCATATGCATTCTGTAGATCATCATGTTATATAGGTCTGCATATTGGGGGCATAGCTGGCATAAATTCTAAAAATCATAAAATGTCCTAAACAAACTCCTAAAAAACATAAAATGTCCTGAACAAACTCCTAAAAAATCATAAAATATCTTGAACAAAATCTTAAAAAATAAAAAACTCGCAAAATCAAAAATGGAAAAATCAAAGCAAGAAAGCATAGACCATCCATCAAACTAAATAAACAACAAACAAACTCTCAAGGTCTACAATCAAACTTATCGCATGTCTTGTTAATCAATCTATAACACTCTATCAAACATCAACATGTCTTATATAAGGAAAGGTACACTCAAAACCAGACATATCGGTCTTATACAAGGAAAGGTACACTCGAAACCAGACATATCAGTCTTATACAGGGTACTTACTCTTTAAAACCAGACAATCTTACCAGTGATCACACAAATCAAAACAATGACATAGATCAATATGGCTGTTGGATTTTGTCTAGGTTAGTCTTATCTCCTGTGCTAAAGTGTTTCATCTTTACTTTAGCTCATATATATCCTTCAGTCGCTTTCATGACACCTTGTTTCTTCTTGGAACCCTCATGGCTTGAAACTGATCAACATCCTAGTCTTAGGCAAATCAACTAGTCAATCTACATGTCCTAAGTAGTTCAACTAGTTCATCATTCTATCAGTAGTACCAGGTCATCCAATCTGATTAAGTCACCTATCTCCTATCTACTATTGAGTTTTACCACTAAATAAACACACAAAGCAAGAACACTGAAAACTATTTTAGCTTTGACTGAAATTTTCTTTGAATGTTGTCTTTTAACTTGGTTTTTGATTATTATTCCCTCTGAGTAACTCGAGGAATTCTATCTTGACTAAGAGGAGCAAGGACTGGGGGCATAATACTTTTCTTTATTTTCTGCTTGTAGGAATGATTTTGATGATCTAAAAAATTCTCATAAGCTGGGTGTCTGTGATAAGTGCCTTCACATCAGGGTGAAATCACCACACATACCTCGACTCCATTTATTTGTATGCTATAGGGAGGTTGGAATCATTTTCTCATTTGTTTCAAGTAAATTTCTTTATTATGCAATCTGGATACATGTTTAATCTATCCCAGGATATGAACGATATAAGGGTCATTGTAGACATGATAATCAATATTTCATAAAAAAAGGAAGGAACTCTTCTTTGTCTAGTGTGTTTGCATGCGAGTAACATTCGGTTCATCTTGGCTCTTCATGCCTTGGTGCTTATGCTGGCTTGCTATATTAAAAATTACATGACATTAAAGTCATCCTTCCTCTTTGTGCTTTGATGCTTATGTTTAGTTATGACATTGTAAAACCTTCAATGATGATTAAGAGAAAATTAAAATCTAGTGCCAATCCTAGTTTGCATATGCATTCATACTATTGCATGAAAAACACAACAAAAATATATGCTTTTACATCCTTAGCTCATCATTGTTATCATTTATTTCATATGAAAAAGAAACAAAACCATTCATATTCATCTACATTACATCCATACATACTGAAAAGAAATGCATTCATATAGAGCAAAAACATCTAGAAAGACATCTCACAAAAATGTAGCTTAGCACAAGAACAATACAATCAAATCATCGACTCATAAATTTATCTCATCAAAATATCAATTTCCAAGGGTATAAATGACATCAACTATCATATCCAATTTCTATTAGAGCATGAAATACATCAAGTACAAAAAAATGGGGTGTACAAAATAAAACAAAACGTCAACATCTAAGTATGACCTTCCCCTCATCGCCTGGTGGTGGAGGAGGTGCCTATTGAGGATCAACTTGTCTAGGTGTATGTGCTCCCTCTGACTGCACCATATCCTATGAATAAGGCACCACCTATCTATCTACCGACACTATTGCACTATATGTTGCTACATAATATGTTGTGCAACTCATCTGATGAAGGACCTCATGCTAAGAAGTAGCTAGCTCTACTCTCAATATCTGAAACTCTTGATCTCACTCTACTTTCACTCTTTGCATCTCCTCGTCTTGCTCTATCCTCAGGCTCTATAGCTATCACTCATGCTCAGCGATCTATTCTTGTGCCACTACCACCTATGTCTGCAAACCCCACACCTTCCCTCTCAAGGTACAAATGATATCTCCAGGTGTTTATCCTATTGCAGCCTCCTCCTCCACCCCTGCCCCTCTCTCCTTCATCATACCTGGATACCAATGTCATCTCGGCTAGGTCCTACTACCTCACCCATCTCTACATCAACTGAAACATCTCCTCCCCTATCACCACATGTATCTCCACCAACTGCTCCCAAAGATCCACCCTCTCCCCTCCATCATTGTCATCCTCCCATAGGTGCTCTACTTCTACTCGCACTCAGATCTCCTCCTTCCTTCCTAGGTGCCATCTCTCCCTGAGCTCATCCAGGAACCTCCTCAACCTCATCTATATGAGGCACATGCTCTCCAGGATCTGTAAACCAAGGAAAGGGCTATCTCTGAAACTAATTTCTATATTGGGGCAATACCCCCACATCTTCCACATCCTCTAGGAACTCCCATCTATGTGGCTGTAAACCTGATAACTCCTGCATGGTCAAGGCATATGAGAGTCTAGGTGCCCATCCTTGTCTCTCCTCATCCCCAAATCTAGCACACATTGTAAACTCCTGGGATATACTCTGTGGTCTCCCATATTGTCTCAAAACCTTAGACACTACAAACCGCTTAGTAATAGTAGTCAATCTATCGATGAGAGTTCTAATCATAAACATATCTCTCTATTGTACTATCTAATCATCTCACATCTCTAGACCCCTATATGCTCTCCATTCTATAGCTATCAAGTCATTCAACTACCTCCTCCAATAATACGTCTTACCTAGGTGGGGCTGTGTGATATAACCTGAATACCAGCATATGATAGGCTAATGTTCCTCCCTCGAATCATTGACAATATAGGTCTAAAAAATGGGATATTCTCTCATGCTCATATCTACTATTGGTATTTTGGTATGGTTTTGTCATTAATGTCAACACCTACTAAAACACTATCACTTTGGAGATCCAGCAACATTCACCGGCAAGCAAGTAACTATTGCACAGTTACTGATATATGGTTCACTAGCAAGATATAATGATCACCGAAACTTGGAATGATATGGAAAACACTTGGTAATGTCGAAGACATCATTTGGACATCTTCTCTTGGAGTTTTGTTCATTGGTATATTCATAGTTGCATATTTGTTGTTACCGACAAATAGGTATAGGGCTACACCAATAGGTTTATCTTTTTCAAATCAGCATGGCATGCTATGGAGATGATTAATTATTGTTGTAATTGCATTAAGCTGACATGTTCAATCATTTATTACATCGGATATTATATTGTTTGTAAAATGTTTTTATTGTAATATCTTGTAGACCCGACCTACTAAAATTGGTCTTAGGTTATGGTATAAATGTAAGATCTTATTTGTAAGATCAAATGTGGAATGTGAAAAAGGATTGTGTGAAGGTATATGTGAGATTAAGCAGAGCTATACATGAGGACATCATTTGAAGGTGAAGCTAGGTTTTTGTGAAAGCATATCAGCATTACATTGGTACTGAATCAAGCATATAAAGATGTTATTTTGTGAAATACATTCTGATTGGATTTAACCATCCAACTATAGTTAGCGTGACTCCCATTTTGTGATTGAGTAGTGAGCTCTATGCTATTGGCCTTTCTACATGTGCAGACCCCATTTATGTACACTTACTATCTACAGTAGTATCATCTGATTGTGGGTAAGGTTTCCCACCGTGGTTTTTCCCCTTACAGGGTTTCCACGTACAAATATTGGTGTTATGTGTTGTGGATGACTTTGTGTTTATGTTTCATGTATTAATCTTTACTGGTATAGCAATTAACTATTAAAACTGTCTACCAGCATAATTAACTGGTTTACCGGTATTAAGCATTAAGTTGGTTAAGTTGTTTTTGGTTTGAATTTATTGGACAACTGATTCACCCCTAACATCTACAACACTAGGACACCTTCTGCCATGTTCTTCACCTCTCGATAGGTGATCTCATGCATCTCATGGTACATGTACAAGAGTAAGCATGAACCCCAACCTAATCTAATTGGATGAGTAAGAAATCTCTCTAGCATCCTACCCCATCCACATAATAATCATTGTTGTCCTCTATTAGGCATCATGAAACAACCATTCATGCTAGCCAAAAAGCAAGCTAGAGGGTACTTTGCACCATAGCTACTCAACAAATCATCCCAACTGATAACATGATCAAGGATAGTGCCATCATAGAAAATGTGTTTGAGAGCCTTAATTCTTAGTCATGCAGTTGAATCTTAATCTACCTTATCTCCAGCAAAAGGAATCCTTAAAATACTATAAATATCCTCAAGAGTGACCATCATCTCTCTAGTCAGAAAATGAAATGTGTTCTGCTCAAAATGGAAACACTCAACCAATGCAATCAACAAACTATGATTCACAAGTATATCTGACATTTGTAACAAGTATCCAAATCTGCACAACCCAATGTGACCTCTTTGTGCATCTGATAAGTCACACGCTAATCTAATAGTTGGTGGATATGTGCACCAAAACTGTATATCTGGCAATTGAACTTGTGAAATTAAACAAAAAAATCATTAGTGCGAAATCGAATTTGTGCTAAGAATGTGTTAAACATGCTAAAGAATCCAAATTTACAACATTGAAAGTCAAAAATTGTTGTTTTGGTCCTTACAAACAAACATTGTTTTCCATACGAGGTACCACAGTCAAGCAACAACTCGTATGACAAAACATTATGAGCCACATGAATAAACACTCTCATACGACAAATAGTAGAATGTTGAATGATTAAATGGTCTATGAAGAACATCCTCGTATGATATAAGGGTAGACATCATACAAAAAACCCTACATGACCATACTACAAATTAAAAACTGTCAGATACTCGTACGAGAAACAATATAAGACCAAATGATAAAACAACACATGCCAACTTAACATGAAATCAAAAATGTGAAATTCAACAAAAATTGAAAAAATAAGAAATGCATAAGTCTTTAGATCGATCACTTACTGCTGGGGGATAGTTTTGAGGTCGATTATGACATATCTGGCATTCGAATCGATGCTCTTGAATCATAATTGCCATTTTTCTTCACAAGAGGTTTTTCAAATTTTGAACTTTGAGAGGTAACAATGAATTGACAATGACACGTTGAACCTCTTATATAGCCAAAACCCTAATTTTCAAACTTGCTCCGATGGACATAAAAATTGTACCCTTGACTAAATCGATTTTCCAGAGTCCATTTTTAGGAACGAAATTAAAATCTAAGATAATTTTTCTAGTCAAAATTTCACAATGTTGACCACTTATCACTTCCATCTTCCAATCGCTTTTTTTATCATTTTGCGCTCAAATCATTTCTGATCTAAAATTAATTCTTACATCAATCTTTGTGCTCAAACTATCATCGTCAAATCTTTTTTCTTTTCAAAATTTCCTAAAATTGTTATACTCTTGCCATCTCTCGATTTCACTCCTGAGGGGGCATCGTCATCATTGCGATTGCATCATCAAAAGTTGAGATTTTTTTTCAAATCTTCATCTAAGTTGTGTAGAAATATTTTTAATCAAATATTAATCCAAAAAAGCCTATTGTTCTTCAAAATTGAATCAATCTCTAGGGGCATATCAGTTTCATCGCACTAGTTCAAGTTGATATTGTCTTCATCTGAATCACACTCAATCTAAATAAATGTTTGGTTTCATCACTTCAAATAAAGCTAGACATTTTCTATAATCGATTCTTGTTCAATCAAGTTCAAAATCGGTTTTATCTCTTTTCTCGATCTATTTCAATTAAGTTCTAGATCGATACTCATTTCTTGATCAATCAAGTTCAAGATCAGTATCTCACTCTTTGTCGATCCTAGTTCAATCAAGTTTAGTATCATTGTCTCTTTAATCAACCTATTCAACTTCATCACTTCAAATAAAGTTGAACATCTCACTCTTCATCGATTTGTGATCCATCAAGTTCATAACTGATAATCTATTTGACATTAAATTTTCTTTGAATCAATGTGTTGCTCGCATATCAATTCAAAGAGGGGCAAATGTTATACCCTAAACATGGTCACCTAAACCATAGGCCCCCTAATCTTGACTACATCACCAAGGTCCTAACCAAAGGCAAATTAAATCAATTATGACCACCTAATTAATTAATTCTCCATCATCAATGTCAGATGGCAAATAAATCACTCAATATTAATTAAATAGTCATTTAATTAATCATTCCAAGTAAGTCATTTTAATTGATTATCCTATTTATTCAATTAAATATCCTAGAATATTTAATTAATAAATCAATTTTCCATTAGAACATCAAAAAGGAATTAATTTGAAAAAAAAGAATTAATTTGAAAAAAAATTCAAAATTTGAGAAAAGAAATCAAAATGGAATTAAACTGAAAAATCTCATAAAAGCAATTAAATCAATTAAATCAATTAAAATTCAAAATTGAATATCAAAATATAAAATATGAAATAAATTAGTTTATCTGATTTTGTCTTAAAATTAGTTCAAATTTCTTTAAAGCTAAGAAAAGAAGCCAATCACATCAATTCACCTAGATTGTTCTTCCTCTTGGATAATCTCTATCGCTCATCATTAACCGATCTTGACCGTTGGTCTCTCTCTGGATTTTCTATAAATTCAGGCCCTCATCTCTCATTAAAAAGAACCTAGAGATTATTGTAATTATGTTGTTTTTTCTCTAGGCTTATTGAGATTTGTGCATTGAGATATTACATATTAGTTGTTGTATATTTGTTAAATCATCTAGTTTAATGTTCATTCATGTTGCTTAAAATTGTGTTAGATTAATCATGCATATCTAGCATTATCTTTCATCCATTTAGCTCAATTTCATACTCATATAGATTAAATCATTTGTTTAGGTGTTGTCTAGTCACTAGTGTTGCATATGAAAATCTGAGAGAAAAACTAAACTCACATCTACTAGAAGGAAATAGGTCTCTTTCTAATGGTTTATTATTCATTATTGATTATTGATTTACTAACCATGCATCTAATGACTTAATTGAAGTGTTGTGTATTTAGATACAGGTACAGATACAAATCCACTTTTGACACACACATACCTAGATAACATTGCTCATCACAATGGAGTCTCACTGACTACAGAGATGTCAACCACCTCAAAATATTTGGACTAAAATCCAAAAAGAACAACTAGTAGTAATAGCATCAAACATGCTAGATTATAGTTTCGGTTAAGCTCAATACTAGAGGTCTAAAACCTCTTACATAAACCCAACTCGATCACCTATGATTGACCAAATTCTCTACACAAATTATTATTATATTATTCTCTCCTTGCACATATTTCTATCCACATATATGATCTACAATGAGATCTTACATATATTTATACCAACCCAAGACCTAACCAATTAGGTCAGCCACCCAAATGATAAGTCAATAGATCCATGGACAAATCCTAAAATAAAATCATAACACATATTTTTTATTAAAGAAAAAGCAGGTTTTGAAGGGGCCCCGAAACCCTTTACAAGCAAGACTTAAACAGCAAAGCCACAAGAAACAGAGAGAAACAAAACCAAAAAGAAAAATCATAACACATGTTTTCCTAAGGCCAAACAAACATTATTGAATCAATAAAACATCTTGGAAGTGCATTGGAGGATCCACCAACACGTTACATGAAAATCAGTCCATAACCTAGATAGCACCAGACCTAAATTAGATCCACACATGCCAAAGAAATGACACCAATCAATCAAGGCACAAACACAATCACCATCGGCATCTTGAATCCCTTCTAGAAGCTACACCAACACCACTTATGCATTACATCAAAGATCTTCAATAAAGGTCTACCAATGAAACCCTTACCGGACCTACAAAGCAAGCTTACTAGAACATAAGATAGCATCTAATCATTAATTCAATACCAACTAACTAAGACATACTTCTGAAGCATATGAATCATCCATACAAACTTGTTCCATCATCTAGATCATACTGGTGACCATCAACTGATAATCTACCAAATCCAATCCTTCTACCGGAAACCAGTAAACAACCATAACAGCTAGTATTGACATCAATGACAAATATCAATACAACACACAATTAATTACATCATATGGCCAACAATCTCCCCATTTGGCATTGATGGTAACACTAGATGTGAAAAACATCCAAGTGCCAAGAAATGCCAAACAAGTCTCCCCCTATGGAAGACCGCCAACAATCTCCCAAAAAGTGATATAGCAATGAAGCTCTAAACTAAAACTGAAAATACTGCCAAACTCTCCCTAAGGAGTCTAATTAGTCTAAAAAATAAATATTAATGGTTTTTCACATATATTCCTCCCCCTTTGACAGAAATGCCAAAGAATCAAACAGAGCATGAAAATTCTAAATCTCAAGGCTAACTACTCCCCTGAGTAGTAGCATTAATTCATCAATTTAGAGAAAAAGATAATTCTGATAATGCATATCAGACCGATGCATGTCTCCATCAATTAAGTCTCTACCAGAGGGGTAGAAACCCCTAGTCTATCTCTCAAATGTTTAAATAATTCTTGGGACAAAGGTTTAGTGTGTTGGCATTACACACCCTAATGGTAGTTGAAGGTGATTGAAGGTGTTGTCATTAATGGCAACCTTTCAATCTTATGGCACTGGCAAGCATCGGTACCGGTAGACTCTACACTGACAAACAGTTCACTAGCAGTGACAATAATGTATACCGGCACCCCAGCGGACATGATTTTATTTATTGTATTTAATTGTAAATATCTATTTGTAAGCCGACATGGCATATTGTAATAAGACTCATATATGTATGAGATCTTGTAATTCATTTTCATATGATAGAGGATAGAGAGGATGAACATGATGAGCGAATATTAAGGCAAATTTTGTATAAGGGTTATGGTCATAGTATGAGCTTAAATCAGTACTGAATTTGGCATAGCAAATGTTGTTTTGTAGCAGTACATTATACTCGATTTTCATAATCCATTTTGTAAGTCAGTGAGACTTCCTTTTGTATTTGAGTAGTGAGCTCTAGGAAGTTGGCCTTCCTACATGTGCAGGCACCTCATTGTAAGTAATATACATTCATTGACCAGTGAGTGAATATTGTGGGTCACAAATCCCACCAAGGTTTTTCCCACACCAGGTTTCCTCGTTAAAATACTTGTGTCATGGTGTGCTTTCTATGTGGTCTTTATTTCTCATATTTACTGCATTAATTCTCATTTATCGGTACATTGTTTTGCAATACAAATTACATAACAAGGTCAAATATTCTATTAACCGGATAGATACTGATTCACCCCCCCTCTCAGTATCTTTGGGACTATCATTAATCCTAACAATTGGTATCAGAGCCCAGTCCTCTATTTTGAAAAGCCTAACAACTTGAGCAAGACTCTAACACCGGTACAGATAGAAAATTTCAGAAAGCAATTGGAAGCAGCTCTTGCAGACTTTGATGCAGAAAAGTTGAAAAATATCAAACTTGAAGATGATCAAAGGACTACACAGGAATTCATTCAAGGACTTCAAGAGAATCTCACTATTGCTAGAAACAAGAGAAAAGAACTTCATGAGAAGATGCAAAGTGATGATGATGAAAAGGAAACTCTTAATGATCTTGTGAACAAGTTGAGGCAAGAAAATAGTGCTATGAGGAATGAAATGCAAGATATGACTATGAGGTTTTGTAAAGACATTAAGGATAGAAAGAAGAATGAAGATGACTTGACTAGGAGACTCAATGATGCTGGAAATGAAAATATAAGACTCGGTCATGAAAATGATATGTTGAATATAGATTTGATTCACATGGAACATGATAAAACTGAACTTATGAGATAGAAGGGAATCTTGGAAAATGAGTTGGCTACTGCAAATCAACATAAAGAGAAATTCAAGAAAAGTTCAGAAGAACTTGATGATATGCTGAAAAGTCAGAAACCTAATGGAGATACTAATGGACTTGGATTTGAAGTTGGTGAAAGCTTCGGTATTGCAAACAATCATGATCATAGTAAATCGGTAAGACAACGTAATGCTTACAAATTTTAGATGTTATGTTTGTGGAAGATTTGGGCACTTATCTAATCAATGTAGAACACAAACCGACATAGGATATGGAAAGGCTATTCAGAAGAAAATGTTGCTTGTTATACTTGTAACAAGATTGGACATATTGCAAAATTTTGTAGAAGTAATGCTTCACCAAAAAATAATAATGGACCCAATTTGAAAGGCAAAGAGAAGGTAGATGAGGTAAAGCAAGAATTTTCAAAATAGTGGATTAGAAAGAGAGATCAAAATGTTGATGAGACTATTCCTTCACAGGTAGAACAAAGTATTACTCCACTAGTAGGAGATTCTTCATCCAACTAAAAAGAAACCTTTTGGGGGTATGGCATCAAGTTGAAAATAATGCAAGTTTACCCTCGGTTGATGGTGAGAAGATGAACTTCTTTATTGGCAGATGTGTTAAGTTTCACTTAATCGACAACCATTTATTGTGGTTGTTTAAGGAAAATATATTATAAATCGATGTTTTTCCCTCCTTTTCATTCACCGAGCATTCAAACTTTCAAAGAGTGTGAAAATCCAAGTGAAGGCATCCTTAGAAAGAAGTGAAGAAAGTTCTTTCAAGCATCCAAACCTATCTGGAAGATTAAGGTATTTATCAATGGCTTCCTCCTCTACTCCAGAATTTATTGCAAACCCTACTGTTATAGAAGTAGTTAAATGCCCTAGGCCCATTTTTTAAATCATCCCCAAGATAGAGAAACAAGATGATACCCTAGGAGACTTTCCAAAAATTCCAAAAGGAGTTGTATATGCAGAAGACCCTAGAATCTATATTCATTGCCACATTGAGGAATTAGGTTTAGAGGAAATAATGAAAATGTATAAAAATGTTATCTGTGATGAAAGTGGAATTGTGAAACCCAAACATAAGGTTATTGAAACTTTTATTTTTGTGGAAATCCTTGACATCCCTAAATTTCCTAAGGAACTAGTAAGGATTGTTCTTAGTAGAGTTCATGGAGAAATCTTTTGGCTAGACTCTATTTGTAAAATCACTAAGGAAGCAATTAGGGTAGCAACTAGCTTACCCTCCACTGGTAGCAGGCTAGATAAAACTAAGAAGGTTCCTAATAACACAATGATGACATTAATAGGATCAACCTATGATAGCAGATCCCTAAGAGTGAATGATGTTAAAGAAGTGAATGTTAGATTCATAAGCATGATTTTAGGTTATAAGGCCACACATGCAAACTGGCTGAACTTAGTTTCTAGTCTTTGCATTAAAAGTGCATATGATATGGTTGACAGTGATGCAAAGATAGATGTGTGTGAGTGGTGAAAGGATGAATTGATAGATAATCTAAAGAAGATCAAAGGAGACAAGAAAGGTACATTCCATTTTGGCAATCTTCTTGTAGGTTTGATGCTATATCTTACAAAAGAGGTTTCCGGTATTGATAAGAAAGACTTTGGTTATGATATACTGGTAGGCAAACAACTATTAGATATCTTCACCAGTATGGGTACAGACAAGGATAACAATATCACTGAGTATTTCCAAGCCTTTAAAGAAAAAATGAAAACAAGAGAAAGATTACCACAAAGCATTGTAGATAAGTATGAGAAAGAAATTTATTTTGTAATAAAAAAGGATGAGATATGGATGGAGGCAGTTCTTCCTAGAACTATATAGGTGACAAAAATGGGATATGAGGCTGATGTAAACATTATTGAAACATATGCCAAAGCCCTACTAGACGCCCCTAGAGAACCAGAAGAAAAAGTTTTTGAAAATGCTGAGAAAATAGAGAGTGGTGTGCAAACACTAAAACAAAGGAAGAAAAGAGAAAAATACATTAGAAGTGCCACCAAGCAAGTGAAAGAGATAAAAGAAGACATTATGAATATCACTAGTATTAAAGAAAGTGACCTTGAAGGATTACAACCGGAGGCTCATCTCTCACTAGTTGGTACATCCTCAGAAAGTGAAATTCCTGCTGAATTCAAAAGAGTAGATAGGAAGAGAAAACCATCACTGGTACCCTCTCCTACAGCCAAGAAGACAAGGAAGAAGCAATAGGAAGTGAGGCCACCGGCTAATAAGCTGACACCTAAAAGGAAAAAGAAAAAATAGGTTATACCACCACTGGACAACTTCATGAATGAGATAACTGATGATGGTAACTTATCCAATGTGAGCAAAATGTATGATACATTCACTAATGAGGAAAAAGAAAGTATAGAGAATAGCATCATCTTAAATCTTGACATATATAAGAAATTCTTAATTGAAGTTGTAGATGACTTGCCTAGTGAATTATATACACAGTTAGATGCTAAGAGGTTAGCAATTATGGAGTTAGACAAGAAAATTAAAATTGAGAAACTGCTAGTTGTTCATCCGGTCAAATCAGTTGAAGAAATTGATGAATTGATTAGTGAAGCAAATAGAATAGTTTTTTCAAGTGTACACCAGCATGTGAGCCTAATGGGCAACATAGTAAAATTTTAGAAGAAACAACTGACAAATGGGATATTTTCTTTGTTGAGAAAGAAAAATAGGAAGAGCTAAAAAGACCTTAAACTTTCAAGGTATATCAAAAGGATAGGGACAAGGGGAAAGGAAAGGTATGTGTGTTAGGCCCAATATGGAAAGCTAATGTACTGAGAGGGGAGGGGTGAATCAGTACTTCAAAACTTTTCTTCAATAATAAATTTACTATTATGCATAAACCGAATAGTGCAGTAACATAATATAAAGCTAAAACAAATAGATAACAATCATACATGATTCACTCCATAACACATATATTTTGGTTACACAAAAACTCTTGGTTAAAGAGAAAAACTGCGGTGGGGATGGCAACCACAACTTCACTACTGCAATAATAAAGAGTGCTCAGTTAGAGCTACATGTTTAGCTATTTTTAATAGCTTACCCTATTAGGAGTAACAAGATCTATTAGATCTACCTTGCTAAAGGATTTTACAACACTTAATCTAAATGTTGCACCTGGTTAGAGGCTTTACAATTTATAGACTTGATTAGAGTCTTTTACCCTGTTAAAGGTTTCTCTTACAACTTCAAAATATTACAATAAAATCATTACAAATATCTGCAACTTTACATCTGGAATGTTATAGTAGATTCTATGTGCTTAGAATAGATTACCTTGCTTATAGCATACCTCGGTAACCCATATAGTAACTCGGTAAACCCTTCTGTTTACTCTATTCTTTGACTTTTCTCTGAAAACCTTCTCTATGACCTCTGTGTCTCTGTAACAGTCTTTTTACACTCATGCACACACCTTTTAATTCTTAACTTATGCTATATAAATAGATCTCTTATGTCAGTGATCCATTCATTGCTTCGATCTTACAAATATGATTTATTGAATGAATAACCATACAAGATATTTCATTGGTTAGATGACCTCAAAATCATACACAATCTTTAAGTGCAATTTTCAATGTGATAACAGTTAGATGTTCCTCGATCTTGTAACACATTTTCATATGTATGTCCAGGTTCAATGAATCTAGTAACACGTTTCACTCAATGTGTCATCTTTGTTGCTCGGTTAGACAACTTAGTGTATACTACATTCTGAGACTACTTTCTTCTGTAACCAACTAGACTATGCATACTGACTGAATATCTTGGTAGTAGTAACCGACTAGAGTATATAGAATAACTTTGAACATAAAACTAATGGCAACTTGATAAGTAGTAACAATCTCCCCTTTTGACATTAGTTGAGATGTTTGACAAAAACTACTTTCAAAGTTATAACTCAATAATCTATATACTTGCAAAATTTGACTATACTGACAGTATGTACAATAGTCAATAAAATCATATATCCAGATATACTCCCCTTATTGATATATTGTACAAAACTCTAATTTTGCATGCTCGATGATTAATGTTATGTGTGTTGCTCTTGATCTTTGCTTACTGTCCTGTTCACTATTCTTGGATACTCTACTTACTCTACTCGATATACTCCCCTTGTATACTATACTCCTTTTGTTTGATACTTTGAATACTATATCACTCCCCCAATACTATATTACTCCCCCTTTTTGACAAACATCAAAACTTAATTACCATTCGGGGGTGGTAACTGATCAAAAATGGATTTGTACTTGGTCTGTGCGTTGGTGAGAGCAACAGAGAGTGCATTCTTTACACTATCCATTAAAGAATTATGTGCTTGAATATCAACCAATAATGATATTAAGCCATCTAGAGTGCTTCCCTCTTGTGTAGTAGATAGGGAGGTGGCTCGATTGATCTGTTCTTGGACAGATGAAAGATGAGGAAGGAATAATGTCTGTAGTGTCATTATATCCATCTCAAACTTGTGTTCTTCATTTCTTAAGTCCAATTGTTGAGCCATGAGCTGTTGTAGCTTTGTATAAAACTTTTGAACTAAATTTGGCTCTGTGGTCAACTTATTTGAGAGATCGGTGATCTCTTTCTCAATTGCCTCTATTTTATTTTTAATGTCTTTAATGAATAAAGAAAATGTGAAGAGTTTCTGAAATAAATAAAGAATGAGCTTGAGTTGAGGAGTCAACTCAACAATAAATTTGACAAGTTTAACTTTGCCAATAGCTATAGCTTTCTATACCTCTTCTATCATTTTTGCAGTGAGCTCTTTGTCTTTTAGTTTTCTCAAATACTCCAATGCATCTACTCCAAATGTCTCTATTTTTGTTAGGAGTTCATCTAGTTGAATGTGGATGGCTACATCAGTTGATACTATAACTTCAGGTAGCATATCTATTAAGAGTGCTTTCACCTTTTGAAGTACTTTATTTTTCTTTTGAATGGCCATTTGCTTCTCTTATTTGGCCTTTGCTTTGCATAGTTCACCAAAATCAATGAGTGCTTGCCCCTTTAATTTTGATATGTCTACATTGGGCAACACTATTGGTTTTGACAAATCAACTTTAAAACTGTGCTTTTTCATCTTCTTTTCTTTACCTTTCACCAATGGAACTAAGACAATGGCTTGTGAGGCTTGATGACCCTTAGTAGGTTGCTCAATAGAGGTAACATTTTGATCAGTTTGTTTAGCCTCTGTTGAGTCCTTTGGTGTCTCAATACTTGGTGTCTCAATTGCAACATTCTTAGTGCTAGAAGATTCTTGAGATGTTTGTTCTTGAGTAGTACCTTCTCCTACTGTAGACTTGAGACCTTTGGTGCCTTGATCTGTGTCATGAGGGGTTTTGGTTGAGATAGGTTGCTTGACCAGTGGATAAGGTTGAACTTGTTCCAAGACTAATTCACTAGATACAATTTTTTCATATGCATTGCCTTCTATCATTTCATGTTCTGTTGCGTCTGTATCCATTACATCTTCATCTATTTGAATGGTGTCAGCAGGGTTTTTCTCGGTAACATTAGGATCTTGCTCGGTGACATCAACAATTTCAACTTCAGCTTGCTCACCAGCATCCTTGATTTTAAAGATTTCCTACCACTTTGCTTTTGTCTTATTTTCAACTTCAATATACAACCCATTCATCAGTTTTAAGGCTCTCTGTTTGACAAGAAACTTTGAGTTGTAGGTTGTCAGATGTTCTTTTATTTTAGCTACTGACATGTCAGGAAATAGATGAACCGGACTTCTTTCTCTAATCTATTTCTTTGAGTCCATTGCATAGGTCCACCTATTATCAATATGCAAGTTAAGTTCATTTGGAAGTGACTTTGCTAGTTCCAATGGAGCTAACTAGAATTTTAGAAGTGTGCAGATGAAAGCTTCTTCAATTTGTCTCTTCTCATCATTATTTCTAGTTTCATACTTTTCATATATGAATGAACCAAATCCTCCATATTCTTTCAGATTAGCACAAAAGTTTTCAACACTATGTACATTTACCTTCTTGCTTTTGACAATCTAAAATTTGCTTGCATCCTCTGATTCGGTATCACTAAACTCTTTTGCCAAAATGAGTCTCTGAGTAGATTTCTTGTAGGTCTTTGTTATCTTGGGAGTAGTAACACTTTTTGTTTTCTTACTCAGTGAAGCTGCAGATGCTCTAGTGTTAGGTCACTTTGGAGGTGGAGTCGGTGAGGCCTTTGATGTGTCATGTTTCTTTCTCTTCAACACTTTTCCCTTAGGCAATTCAGTGCTTAGTGTTATTTTTGCCTCTTGGGCTTCAGATTCCTCTTCAGTAATGGCAATGGTGCCTTTGACAAGTGTAGAGGAAGAGTCTTCTCCAAATTTCTCTGACAATGCCTTTATCATCTTTGTTGCCTTTCTTGTAGCTTTGGGTACCACAATGCTCATTTTTACCTTTTCCTTTACTTCCTCATAGGTTCCATACCCTAGCTTAGTAGCATGCCTTGGTAATGTAAGAAATGCATCAATTTGTTGTTGTGTGATGTCAAGATCAATCTCATAACCCATAGGTGACAAAGATTGAGTTCTTGGTTCTACAACATTCACATAACAGTAATTAATGTCAACTTCAAAACAGATGTATTTCTCCACTAGCTGGGGTGGAATCCGGTACCTGTTATGCATTTTCTCTTGAAATTTATTGAAGTAGTCATCCATGATATCATTGAAATTATCACCTAACTTCTTTATGAAGTCATTTATCTGATGGGTGATTGGTCGGTGTAGTTCCCAAACAACTTTATTGACTGATGGAAAGAATTTTTCAAAATAGAAAAACATGCATACAAGTAATGATCCAAACTTTAGTGTATTAGCCGAGTTGTTTTTCTTTGGCTTCCTGATGGTTTTTAGATTCTCAAATAGGTTCTTCAACAACACCTCACATAGATCAATTTTCATTCCCTTTTTCACAATTTTGTATGCCAGGTCTACTACTGCACAGGGTACACTATTTTCCCTTGCTGATTGGAAGAAACAGTAACCCATTACTCTTATGGAAAATTTTAGTTCTTCACCAGTGACATTATTTAGTTTCAATCCTCTACAATCTAATTCCACTCCAGTTAAACTAGTCAATTCCTTCTAGGATATCATCTTTTGGGCTCGGGCATGATCATAAATGGGGTAACCAGTAATCAGATGAATGATCTCCTTGGTAATCTTAAATGGTTGTTCTTCTAGTCACATGAAATCATCGTGAACTCTTCTTAGAATAAACTTGACCCACTAGGGTTTGAACACATGGGGATAGGTTAGGGCTTCAGTTAATCCCTTGATCTTGATGTGTTCATACTTGCTATTCAATTTACCATTTGTGCATAGTTCATCATAGGTGTCTTTAATTTCACCATGACCGAGATCTTCAACATGACATTTGGTGAAGAATCTCACATCTTCGACTAACGACACTCTATCCGGGATGAGTGAAAAACCAGTTTTATCATCTGGTTCAGATGCAACTTTGGGAGTCAAAGAGTATTTTAGTGAGGGCTTCTCTACATTATTGACAACAATGGGATCTTGGATCTTGGATGCCATTGTAGATTTCAGATAAAAGTTAACAAAGGATCCTTAGGGTTTTAGGGTTTCAAATGACTGACACTTTATACTTAGCAGATAATAGCAACTTGATAAGATCGGTAAACCAGCTTAACAATGCATTGAGATTGATGTAAATACCTTGAATTTTCTTTGTAGGAGGTTTGATCACCTTGGATTCACTTTTCTCTGCTCTCTCAAAAACTTGGTAAGTGAAAATGACCGTGAAAATGCTTTTAAGTACACAATATGCCTTATCGGGCTTCGTGTAGGTTAGGTCAAAAACATTAAATGCTCTCGATTCACTTTAACTTTCTTTCCTTTTTTCGCTTTAACCGAGTAACCAAACTTCCTTCATTCACCAACTTGATAGTTTTCCTATATAGTGCTTTAAAAGACTTTGATAGAATTTCAAACTTTACTATTACATCTTAATTATGCAGATTTTGAATTAAGTACATAATAAAATAGGAACTGTTAAGATTTAGCCTTGTGAGAATGCAATCCCTTCATACTTTTATCGATTAATTTGGAATAGGTGCACCTAACCTGGTAGGTAAGGTGCTTTCTTGATTTGACACAATTTCCTTCTTTTTCCAAATCATCTTTATTTTTTCTTTTATTTCCTTAGTGTCTTTTCTAGGTTGATCTTTGCAATCTCCAGCCAAGTGTCCAACTTTGTGACAATGAAAACATGCCATACTAGGATTTCTCCATGATCTTCGGTTGTTCATTCCAAACCTTATAAAACAATTGGCACTTATATGTCCATATCTTCCACAACATTCACACCATATCCTTGTATTGTATTCCCATGGTACTGCAGAATAGTTGGTAAGGATCTGTGTGAGTTCAGTAACCTCTAGCATTTGCTCGGTGTGCATACCACATACAATTCTTTTGCTTAAACCAACACTTCTTGGTACTATGTCCATATCTATTGCATTTTTTACAAAACCCTTTGAATTTTGCCTTCTAATAATTGTTCACATACTTTGTCCTACATTGATTAGATGTGTGACCATATTTATTTCAATTGTAACAATAACCATTGGACTTGGTGACATTCGGTTGCTTACCTTTTCTGATTTGGCACATGTTGGTAGTGTGACCTTGATTTCTATAGTAGTTGCAAATCAACTTCTTTCTTTTGACATTCTTCTTGATTCCAGCTTGCTTTGATGATTCTCCTCTCTCGGTAGTATGAATTCCCTTCTCGGTGGAGTCTTTTCCTTTGTAACCGAGTTTGGCATCTTTGTTGGGTCTTCTTATATTCAGTTGCTCATCCAACATCTTTGATGCTTCATAACTCTTCTTCAGTGTTTCTTTGGATTTCTTCTTTGTTTCAAGTTCATCGATCAACCTTGACACTTCAAGTTTCAATTCTTTATTCTCATCATCCTTCAAAATTGCTTCATGATGTGTATAACCTAGTTGATCTGACAGATTTTGTTGAATTCTAGTTATCCTTGTGATTTCATCATTCTTATTAGATAACAAAGCTTCAAATTGTTGTTTCTCTCTTTCTAGATCTCTTACTTTGTCCTCAGCTATCCTCAATGCATCAAGATTTTTCAGTCATCTATGTGCTGAAATGTTCATGTTCTCTTTTCATTACTTTTAGTCAACCAATGTTTTGTTCTTTTCTCTCAATACTTCAATCATTTCTTCAGTTTCTTCAGATATACTATTCTCAGATGATGTCTCAATTTGTTCCACTAACTCTTGAGAGTCCTATAAATCATCAGATAATCTTCTTCTCACTTTCAGAGATTTTTGCATTTTCCTTTGCATGTCTACAATCACTTGATTAGCATGATCCAGTTCTTCTTGCGGATATATAATCCTTTGAGATTGTTTATAGCCTTCCATTGATAAGATCTTTCTCTTTAGGCAGTTAAACCCTTTTCCAAGATTGAAACTCTAATACCAATTGTTGGGTCCAATATGGAAAGCTAATGTACTGAGAGGGGAGGGGTGAATAAGTACTTCAAAACTTTTCTTCAATAATAACTTTATTGTTATGAATAAACCAAATAGTGCAGTAACATAATATAAAGCTAAAACAAATAGATAACAATCATACATGATTCACTCCATAACACATATATTTTGGTTACGCAGAAACTCTTGGTTAGAGAGAAAAACTACTGTGGGGATGGCACCCGCAACTTCACTACTGCAATAATAAAGAGTGCTCAGTTAGAGCTACATGTTTAGTTATTTCTGATAGCTTACCCTATTAGGAGTAACAAGATCTATTAGATCTACCTTGCTAAAGGATTTTACAACACTTAATCTAAATGTTGCACCTGGTTAGAGGCTTTACAATTTATAGATTTGATTAGAGTCTTTTACCCTGTTAAAGGTTTCTCTTACAACTTCAAAATATTATAATAAAATCATTACAAATATCTACAACTTTACATCTAGAATGTTATAGTAGACTCTATGTGCTTAGAATAGATTACCTTGCTTATAGCATACCTTGGTAACCCATATAGTAACTTGGTAAACCCTTATGTTTACTCTGTTCTTTGACTGTTCTCTGAAAACCTTCTCTGTGACCTCTGTGTCTCTGTAACAGTCTTCTTACACTCATGCACACACCTTTTAATTCTTAACTTATGCTATATAAATAGATCTCTTATGTCGGTGATCCATTCATTGCTTTGATCTTACAAATATGATTTATCGAATGAATAACCATGCAAGATATTTCATTGGCTAGATGACCTCAAAATCATACACAATCTTTAAGTGCAATTTAGTGCAATTTCCAATGTGATAACGGTTAGATGTTCCTCGATCTTGTAACACGTTTTCATATGTATGTACAAGTTTAATGAATCTGGTAACACATTTCACTCGTTGTATATCAACTCGGTGTGTCATCTTTGTTGCTCGGTAGACATGGAATGATACTCGGTAGACAGCTCAGTGTATACTACATTCTGAGACTACTTTCTTCTGTAACCAACTAGACTATGCATACCGACTAAATATCTCGATAGTAGTAACCGACTAGAGTATATAGAATAACTTTGAATATAAAACTAATGGCAACTTGATAAGTAGTAACAACGTGGATTACCCAACATTAAAGTAACTAATAACCTACCACCACCTTCGGTTACTCCACCGGTATAGATTGATAGTACATCGGCTACTGAGAATGTGGATACACCACATAAGGATACCAACCCTAAGTCTGAAATTCTGTACACTATGAACATTGATACTCAGGAGGTAAATATTGTAGTTGACAAGGAGAGCACTGAGGAAAAGAAAGATGATGTTGCTACTGAGCAACCTGCTAATAAGATTGAGGTTGAAACACAAGTAGAACACATTGAGATTGGGGTTGAGACTCAAATAGAGAGAGTAGAACAAACTGAACATTCAGTGGATCCCTTGGTTAGTGAAATGATTACTAATAATGCAAGCATAGAGAAACGTGTAGAGATAGTAACTGAGATACCGGCAGCAGAGAATAAAGAAAAACCAATAGAGATACCAGTAGTGGATAATATAGAGGTATAGGATGAGATACCAGCAGATAACATAGTGAAACAAGCAGAAAAATTGGTAGATTCACAAGGACACCGGTAGATTCACAAGGACACATTCAGATAGTGCAACTGGAAATCACAGAGAAGTCAAAACCTTTTCTAGTGGAAATGCAAACACAGACTAACCCACCAAAGGTTGATTCAGGCAAATTGGTCACTCCCATTGGTAGCACAGAAATTGTAAAGGTAATTAGCTAGACATCTAGTACTTCAATGACATAATTTAGGCCTACTAATGTGACTGAAGTACTTCTTGATTCAATTAAGAAAATAATAGATTGCAATGCATTGGCCTATAAGGCAATAGATGACACAATACCCATTCTTAAATTGATTGCACCCAAGTGCAATGTAGATAATAAGGATTCTTTGAGTCAGTTAGACACATTGTCTAAATATATTACTGACAATATACTGACTGTTAATCAAATGAATGAAGAAACATTCAAGGAGAAAATAGAGAAGGAAAAAGAAAAATTATTTTCTTTTTCCTTTGAGGAAACAATAAACAAGTGCATGGAACACATCAATACTCTTTTATCAGCACTCAATGGAACTATTATGGAGTATAAGGAAATGTACAAAGACACATGCAAGATAAATCTATTGACAGTTGATATTGATAAAGAAATCAACAAAGTTCAAAAGGAAATTGTTGACATAGCTGATAATATCATTGGTTCATCTAAACCAATATCAGTTATTGAGCAGGAAATTGCTAGATTTGAGGAGAAATTGGAAAAGTTAGAGAAAGAGAAGGAAAAAATAAAGGGAAAAGACAAAGAGCTAAAATGCAGACTCGGTCCTAAGTTTGATAACCTCATCTCTCTATGAAAATAGATCTCTGAGGCACTAATTCAAGGACAGAAGACATCGAAAGAACAAATGCATCATCTCACTGGTACAATTCAGAGAACTGAGGCAGCTATGAAGGAAAGCAACAAGTTTATTCAGAGCTTAAACTTGGTTTTAGCTAACATTTTCTAGATTGTAACCAACTGGTTACAAGGTTCAAGCTGAAAACTGCACTCACTTGACAATTTTTGACAACCTTTATCATTGATGTCAAAGGGGGAGTAGTAGGACAAAGAAAAATGACTTTCAATGGAGATCATCTGCTCAGGGGGAGCACACATTTTTGGCAAAATTTTGGACTTCATTTTTGGATACAGAATTTTGGATTTTTCTCATGAGTGTTGCCATCAATGCCAAAGGGGGAGATTGTTGGCATTGCACACTCTAATGGTAGTTGAAGGTGATTGAAGGTGTTGTCATTGATGGAAACCTTGCAATATTATGGCACCGGCACTAGCAGACTCTACACCGACAGACAGTTCACCGACAACAACAATAATGTATACTGACACCCCAGCCAACATGATTTGTTTATTGTATTTAATTGTAAATATCTTTTTGTAAACCGACATGGAATATTGTAATAAGACTCATATATGTATGAGATCTTGTAAATCATTTTCATATGATAGAGGATAGAGAGGATGAACATGATGAGCAAATATTAAGGCAAATTTTGTATAAGGGTTATGGTCATAGTATGAGCTTAAACCAATACTGAATTTGGCATAGCAGATGTTGTTTTGTAGCAATACATTATACTGGATTTTCATAATCCATTTTGTAAGTCAGTGAGACTTCCTTTTGTATTTGAGCAGTGAGCTCTAGGTAGTTGGCCTTCCTGCATGTCCAGGCACCTCATTGTAATTAATATCCATTCATTGGCCAGTGAGTGAATATTGTGGGTCACAAATCCCACCAAGGTTTTTCCCACATCGGGTTTCTTCGTTAAAATCCTTGTGTTATGGTGTGCTTTCTATGTTGTCTTTATTGTTCATATTTACTACATTAATTCTTGTTTATCGGTACATTATTTTGGAATACAAATTACATAACAAGGTCAAATATTTTGTTAATCAGTTAAATACTGATTCACTCCCCCTCTCAGTATCTTTGGGACTATCATTAATCCTAACATAGTGAATATGTCTGTTATCTATTCTTTAATGTTCACATAAACCAATCTTAATTCCTTTTCTTCCACCCTTTCCTTCTAAAAGTTATACTTGATTGATATATTTAGTCTTGGAATGAAATACTGGATTCTTTGATATGTCAATAGATGTAGAGTTATCACAATGGATAAAAACTGGATCATTACAACTCACTTGTATATCTTTCAACATCTGCTTCATCCATAGAACTTGAGTACAATTGGTTGCGACTGCAACATATTCAGTTTCAACAGTAAATAAGGAAATGCATGACTGCTTCTTGCTGATCCATGAAACCAAATTCTTCCCAAGGAAGAATGCTCCACCAAATGTGCTCTTCCAGTCATCAACATCACCTACCCAATCTGCATCTGTATATGCACATAAAGTAAATCCATCATTTTTAGGGTACCATAAACCATATTCAATTGTTCCTTGCAAATACTAAAATATCCTTTTTATTGCAATTTCATGATTTTCTCTTGGATTACTTTGAAATCTTGATACAATACTAATTGCATTCATTATATCCAGTCTAGTCTGAGTTAAATATAGAAAACCACCAATCATGGATTTATATCTTGTAGAATTTACTGGAGAGGATACATCTTTAATTTACAATTTTTCACTTCAGACCATAGGAAAACTAACCAGTTTGGAATTTTCCATACCAAATTTCTTTAGCAATTCCCTTAGATACTTATTTTGACAGATAAAGATGCCTTTGTCAGTCTGAGTAATCTACAAACCTAGAAAAATTCTTATTTCTCTAGTCATAGACATTTCAAATTCATTCTGCATATTGCCAAATAATTCCATGCATAATTTTTCTTAACCTTCATAAATGATATCATCAACAAATACTTCACTAATATCATCATTAGTGATCTTATAATATAGGTTACTATCAGCATTAACTTAATTAAAATCAAGCTTCAAAAGATACTTATCCAACCTTGCATACCAAGCTCTAGGAGCCTGTTTTGATCCATAGAGGGCTTTCCTTAATCTGTAAACCATATTTTTATCATTTGTCAATAAAAATCCATCAAATTTCTCAATAAAGATTTCCTATTCAATTTCTCCATTCATAAATGAACACTTAACATCCATATGATAGACCTTGTAGTTCTTATAGGCTGCATAAGGAAGAAGTAGTCTAACAACTTCAATTCTAGCTATCGGTGCAAAAGTTTCACCATAATCAATTCCTTCCTTTTGAGAATATCCTTTGTAGACCAATCTAGCCTTGTTTCTTACAACTTGTCCATCCTCATTCAATTTTTTCTAAAAACCCATTTAGTTCCACTAACATTCCTATTTTTAGGTCAGGGAACTAAAGTCCAAGTATTGTTTTTTTTTCTATCTGATCTAATTCATCTTCCATAGCTTTCATCCAACATTCATCTTTACAAGCTTCAATTATAGATGCCGGTTCAATCTGAGAAATGAAACATACCTCTTTATTTGTCAATCTTCTCCTTGCTATAACTCCCATGTTTTTATCTCCAATGATCTAATTTTCAAAATGATTTAGCCTTACATACCCTGGTGTTTTTTGATTTTCAGGTTCTTTGTGTTGCTCTTCAGTTACAGTTGAAATTTCTGATGATTTCGGGGTAACTGGTTTAGTATTTTGTTTTGATACAGGCACTACTAGATCAATTATGATCATTTCCACTGTTGGTTCATTGTCATAAGATTTAGCTTTGTCTTTGTACTGCTCATCCACTTTCACATTAGTGATTTCCACAATTCTTTACAATCTTTTGTTATAACATCTATATGCTTTTCTCTTCATAGAATAACCAAGAAATATTCCTTCATCACATCTAGGGTCAAGCTTTCCAATGGAATCATCTATTTTGATATAGCACTTACTTCCAAAGATTTTGAAATACTTACGAGTAGGAGAATGACCAAACCATAATTCATAAGGTGTTTTAATGATATCTCCTTTGATATAAACTCTGTTGAATGTATAAACCATTATACTTACTGCTTCTCTCTAGTAGATATAAGGAAAATTGGCTTCCATCATCATGCTTCTAGCTGCATCCAAAATGGTTATGTTCTTTCTTTCCACTATGTCATTCTGCTGAGGTGTCTAGGGTGTAGATAAATGTCTCCTAATGCCATTTTTCTCACAATAGTTGTTGAACTCACTGGATGTGAATTCACCTCTTTGATCTAACACTTGATTTTCATTCTTGTCTCTATCTCAACCATAGCTTTAAAGGTCTTGAATTTCTCAAAGGCTTCAGATTTCTCCCTTAGAAAAGAAACCCACATCATTCTAGAATAGTCATCAATAATTAACATGAAATATCTATCTCCTTGAAATCTTCTTGTATTAGTAGGACCACATAGGTCAGTATGAATCAAATCAAGAACATCATTAGATTTATCAAGTATTCTCTTAAAAGAAGCTATGATTTGCTTATCCATTTGACATTTCTTACATATCGGATTATGAGGCTTCACAATCCTAGGTAAATCTCTATAGGGTCCACCCTCAACTTGACTTGTTCTAACTAGAGTTGACTTTTAATTCATGAGTGATAGACATTATTGGGCATATGCTATTTTAGATGATTTATTTGATGTTGATACTATCATTATTGATCATGTGATTTATTAGACACTATATACTCATTATGTGATTGATTATCGAAAGATTATATTGATCATGTGATTTGATGAGCATAAGTGTTGATGGATTTTACATGCCTTACTATAATCATGAATTATACTAATCATGTACTTGATGATGTTTTTATGTACTAGCCATATTTAATGATTATCTATGATGAGTTGATCTTATGGTGTGTCTGATTGTTGTATGACTATCTTCGAGATAGAGATAATTCCACATCACTCATTGCGAGTGGGATATGTCATTGTGATTCTCTAACCCTTGTCTGTTATAATATATATGCATATGTTATATCATTGCTTTGTGGATGCAGGATTTGCAGGTACCAAACATCGACTCCATCTGGCTCAACAGGTCTAAGCGTGTCTTTAAATCCCAATGGCATGTGGCTCAGAGTTGGCACAAGTTCCCCTCACATACTATAGGTCTAAGTTGTTCACCGTGACTAGTCAACGTCTTGGCATAATTCGCCATGTGAGTTAGTAAGCTTGGTTCTTTGTTATTGTGAGTCCAGTTTATGCTGGTTGATTTACTTGATTATGTTAGAGTAATTATGTGGCTATTGATGTGTAGTTTTCTATTTGGAAATATTTATTTTAATGTATTTAATTTAAATTTTGAATATTTAATTATTTGATATTTATATTTATTTGATAATTAACATTTATTGATTTTATGATTATTTTAATATTTGATAAGCTTTATTGTTGTTTAATATTTATTTAATATTTGCGATTTAATCTTTAATGGTATTTGATTATTTAATTATTTATATGACTATCTATGCTTTAATATTTATTTTGTTCTTTAATTTATTTTATTAGCTTTTGGTTTATTTGATTTTAATCTCCTTTTGGATTAATTTTATTTTCGGCTTATATTTATTTAATAGTTTGACTTTTATTCCTAAGTGGGGTGTATAAGCACAATAAATTAAATAAAGAAATAAAAACAATCCCACTTGGTTGAATAAGTATATTTTATTTACTTCACCTACCCTTCACTCTCATTGGTTAAATTCAAAATGGGTGAATTAATTATATTATATGGTGGGTTGGTAAAATATACTCCAAAATGGAATATTTTGATTGGCCGAAATTGAGGCTAGGGTTTTTGGATTATTCTTCCTTTTTATTTTCATTCCTGTGAGGTATTTTCGGTTGGGTTGTCTATTTTTTTGAAATTTCGCCAGAAAGTTTTCTTCCTTGGTTTTGGATTTCTTCACTCTTGGCTTTGGGTGGAGCTTGGTTGGATTTTGGTTTGGCTTGTGGGAGCTCTTCTTCAACTACAAACCATCACACAAGTTGCAGGTTGGAGGCCTCTCCATTGGTTTCTTATTTTGCTTTCAAAGTTTTGAAAATTGTTTGCTCCGTGTTTGATTTGGTTAACAAAAAGATTTGGTTTATGCATTCTCTTTAGCCTTCCTAGATTTGGAATGGGTAGCCATGAGATTATAAATTCTTTGCTTGGTTTATAGTTTTGGAAATAATGCTTCTTGTGCATTGCCGTGAATGTTCGACATGAGGAATATCTTGTAGATTTTGTATATGTCTTGTATGAATTATTTTAATAGATTTCTATTGTATGTTAAGGAGATTTCAACTTGGTGGATGAGTTCTTATGGAGATTGTGAATCTGGGAAAGAAAAGAGTCTCTATGAGCTCCCAGTCTGGCTCACCCGTAGGGGAGACTCACGGGAATTTTTCCCCTTTTCATTTCACTCATCCTCTTGTGTATGGATGTTATTTGTCATGTGGAATGTCTTTTAAAATTTATTTGAGTCATATATTATGCTTGCTATGTTTTATATTCAAGGTTGTTGAGTATTGCCTCAGTTTTGATAGTGGTGGAGATATTCTTCCTCCAAAAGTCTACATTATATTTTCAATTAGATTTCCTTGGATGAATTTTATTATTTTATTTTGTTCACATATTCTTATAGTTCATTTCATGCCAATTCCAACGAGTAAAAATACATCATATTTGGCATTATATATTTCAAGCAGTTTGATCCTGCACTTAAGCAATTTTCTGGCGAAATTTACACTTTTTTCTATGCGCTAAAGGAATGACTTCATGTGCTAAGGTAATCACCCTATGCGCTAAGAGATCACCCCGATGCGCTAAAGTATCAGTCATATGCCCCATTATGTGTATTTTTAAGGTTTTGTCTAGTTTGAAGTCTATTTGATGTTAGTTGGAGGGCATTTATGATGTTGTCTAATGTTTATTTATGATTGGTGATGTCTTCATATGATTTATTTTTTATTTTTGTATGCATTTTAATCCATTTGATTTGTCTATGCTTCCTCTCTTGTTGATGTGCCAAGAGAGAGATTGAGATTCTTGTGATTATGCACCAACAAGTGGATAGGCCTTGCTGAGATTATTTGATGATTCGTTTCAGATTTGATGTCATTTCTTATGGCCTTGATATGTTTATTTGGCCAAGAGACTCATTGATTTTTGATTCTCATGATGTTAACTTTCACATGTTTCATGATTATGAGATGAGATTGTTGTTTGCATATGGATTTTTTGTGATTTCATATTTATGTATGTTCTCATATCTAATTATGATTCTAGAGCCTCTTGTGTTGTCATGTTTGAGACCATGTTAGGGGGGAGTGGGCTTCCTTGTGATGACTGGGGGTCATGAGAGATAGGGTTACATGGGGTTCCTAGTAAGGATGCATGAAGTCTAGACCACCAGGGCACATTGGAGTTTTTCATGATTTGTAAATAAGTGATAACCTAATAATTGATGGGTTGGGTAGTTAGATTAATTAATAAGATGATAAATTTATTTGTGCCTCATGACTTAGTCCTAGGGAGTATGTTTTAGGATAAGAATAAGAAGGTCATGAAAATGGTAAGCTAATATCCCTTAGTCTCTCACTGGTTGAGATGGCTCCACATGTCCATCAGGCTAGTGCCTTGTGTTATTATGTTATTGTGTTATGAGGATCACATGTGATGACACTCCACTCCTACATATGTTTCCCCTTTGTGATTTACAATTATGCTTATTGGATGCATTTATGTTTTGATTAGTTTTATGCATCTGGGAGTTCATTCTTGTTGTATTGTGTTAGTTCTTGCTTGAGAGTCCTTGTGTGGTTAGTCTCCTTGGTTATAGGTGACAAATTAGGTTTAGAGTATGTGTTGGGACCTTGTGTCATATCCTAGCATGGGGGGTGGTTCCTTTGGTTCCACATGGTCAGGAGGTTGGTGTTTTTTAGCCATTGGGATGTTCCTGTCTTTGGATTCTTCTTCCATGGATGAGGATGCTTCTTCAAATTGTTCATGGATAATAATTGCAGCAAGAATGTAAATGATTATGTGAATTATGTAATGAAATTATTATGTAATGGTTGTAAAAGAAGTCATGTTTATGAGAAATAACTTTGTTATAGTTGTAGTGATAGTTTTGATTATGGTATACAATTGTAATGATGAACCTTGAGCTGTATTGTAACACATTTATATTAGATGAAATGGATGCATGAGATGTGGAAAAGTAATTTAGAATTCAATTATTCATTTTGTATTCTTGATGAGCCATGTTAAAAGGAAATGGTGTAAATGTTATGATAATTTTAATAGTATTGAAATGATGTCTCTAGCTAATTCTTTAAGTAGAAGAAATGTTATGCCTCGAAAGGATGTATGAGTATGAGTAATATTGGAGGATAATCTTAGGACATGTTTATGTTTGATGAATAAAGAAATTAAAATTATAGTATCATACTTCATAGACAATGATCTAATGGTTGTCTTGAAATCTTATAATTGTTTGGGATGTGACTGAATGTTCCTTACGAAAATATTGTATGGAGATTCTTAATGAATGGATTACTAATCTTATTAATGGAAATTTCTAGTAAGTGTATGGGTAGATGGAAAAATGAATGCTTATCTTTTAGAAAAGGATTAGAATGTATCATATGTTATGGTTAAGATTATATCTTCATTAGGTGGACGCTATTAGTTGTTATGGAATTAGGTTATTGTATCTTAGTTTGTGTTGAGTTGAATTCGTGTAGTTACCTGATTTGTAATAAAATGATTGTTGATTAATTGATATAGTGTAAGAGAATTTATGAGAATTAAATGGGCTATGGATTAAATGTTTAGGAAGTCTTTGTGGTTATTGCCTTATGTACTTTAGGAATCATGATGAAGTAATAAGTATGCTAGAAGCATAGAATCATAAATGATTATGTGGAAGTTAATCGTAAATGGAAAATATGTTAATGCAATGTAAGGGTTAATCTTCGTATACAAATGGTGATGTTCATAGTTGAAGGTTGGTTAAAGGTAATAGAAACATTTGGACTTGGTATATAAAATGAATCTAAGTGAAAAGGGGAATAGATGTGCATTGAAAGGTAGAATCTCATGTTAAATGAAAGATTAAGTAGATTGCATATCATGAGTGTTAGGTATTGCTATGATGTACCTATGTGTGTATAATGATTAAGATTATGAGGTATTGATCTAGAAGAAAGTAAATGCTTATTTCTTATGTAGGTAGATTAAGTAATGGCGTTGAGATACCCTAGGGAGTTAGTAGTAATGATTTATTGTATTTTGTGTGCATAATTGTTTAAATAGCTTGAGTGAATTATTCTATGTTCATAATGCTTAAATGTTGTTGTGTGCTCACTGCATTGCTTAAGTGACGTTATGTGTTGTATTGTAAAAAAAAAAATTTAAATTAGTGTGTATTTAGTTATATTTCTTTGGGGTATTTTGGCGGGCATTACATTTAGTATTAGAGCCCATGTTTCAATGTTGGATCTCCAGTTAAGGATGTTGCTATTAGTCTTGTGAATGTGCCTTGATGTTCTTTGAATCAAGTTACTCTTGAGATTTGTGTTAGATGAAGTGTTATTGGAATTTTTTGGAATCCTAGATATCTATGCCTTAGGTTTGTCTCTAATTCCTTATAGGAACCATATTTTAAGTAAACTATGCATTTATTCTATATGCATGTCTCTAGAATAAGAGAAGTGTCTATATGTTCTTACTTGCCCTATAAATTTCTATGCGCACTTGAATGATTAAGGTTGCTTTCCTTATACATAATTAATTATGTTGTAGAATGAGAAAATAATGTGTGTATCCTCTTATCTAGTGTGATGATCATAAAATTAGTCTGTTATGTTGATCTTCCTAAGAATATGAAAGATGAAGTGTTTGTATTATGCAGTTAGGAATAATTTAGTATGGATCATGATCTGAAAATCAAATAAATTGTATGTAGTGCTTAATAAAAGTAACTTAATAATACCCTTTTTCCTTAATTCTAATCTTCTATGTGAAATGTAAGGAAGTTAGTTAATAATGTATTGATTTCTCCCATAGATCTATTGGTTGTTGTGGTGTGTGTGTAAATTTATATGTAATTAAAGATTGTTTGAGGAACTCATAGCTATCAAGGATTTGGGATTTCTAGTTGCACGTGAATTGGTAGGAGATCTTATGGAAGTTGAAATTGCATACCTTTAAAAGTGGCAGTTGTAGTTGGCATGACTAGGGAATTTGAACCGAGTTTACATAAATTTGCGTGTATTGATTTGTGTGGCAATATCCCTTCCCTTCTCTTCTCTCTTTGGGGTAAAAGATTCAAAAACTTGGGGGTTATTGATATTAAGTAGAAGGATTGAATGATGATTTATGAATATGGCTCGTATATGTTAAAGGGAAGATTAGATGAAATTAATTTGCATTGAAAACTGAAATTTAGATATTGCATTCATCATCCTTGTTTTTTAAAGGGAAGAATTGATTAAGCAAAATATCCCATCATTTAAATAGGAAATGTATTGCAAAACTAAAAGGAGATAATTATGTTTATGGAAGCAAGGATTGGTGCATTGCGTATGTAGAAATCATAATGATACCATTGTGTCTTTAATTGGTTTGGTAAGATAAAAGTTTTAGTTTTGTGTAGGAATTGTGTGGCATTCAATAAATATTTCTCTTAACTAGATGGATAAATAAGAAAGGTTACTATATCATTCTCTTATTTTAATTCAAAGAAGTGCTTCCTTAGTGAATTCTAATGAGATAAAATGGTAATTAGTTACATGAAAATGTGTTGGCATTCCAAATGTCAATTTGTCTTGAAATATTGAAAATACATAGTCTATGAATAATAGTATGTCATGCCCAAACTTTAGGGCAAAACACAACCAACAAATTTTTTTTTAAAAACACTAAAATTACATACAATCCATTGTTTAATTAGTTGTGATGTCTTAACAAGATGTTCCAAATGAATTATTAATTGATATAAAATACTAACATAACAATTACGATAATTCCCATTATCCAATGGAACGATTAAAATTTATAAGGGTCATATTATATTCACTCAAAAGTCCCTATCATTTCAGTTGCATCTATTAGTACATAATTAGATCCATCTCCACTAATTAGTCATTAATAAATTTACTTGGTTCGACATCAAATATTTAATAATTATCAAGTTCCCATCATCCTGTTAACACACCCTTTCTTAATAATTTAATTAAATGCGGAATACTAAATGAATTAATTTTATTATCTCATTAAATTAAATCAATAGATTGATTTAATCAAAACTCTCTAAAATAATTGACGAAGATATAATTAATCTTCAACAAAAATTCATTAATTGATTTTAGGAACTAATTAAAATAGTCCTAGCACTTAGTTTAGAAATGTCTATATTTTATTTAAACATAATTAAAAGGTAGTTTATACTAAATCGACTAATGGGTCGATTAAATCCATAACGAAAATCGTTCTATAAGGTTTAATCTTTAAAACCTATATTTAGTTGGTCTGAAATTATTCCCTATAGACAATTAACTACCAATAGAATTAAATTTCCAAAATGATTAACTCCAATAATAATATAACTTGAAACAACATTTTTATTAAAATATACCCATATGTTTATTTTGAAACTTATGAAAAATATAAACACTTAATAAAATATTTAATCTAACATTATAGACCATTTATATCACTCATGTTTTAAACTATGTACTTTACAATTACATTATAGACAATTTTATACATTCATGTTTTAAACTATTTATCTCCATTTTTATTCAAAACACATATATATATAGAAACATTATTTGCTTTCTAAATATAAATGTTCCAACTACTTATCTAAAATATATTAAGTAAATACCGAAAGCTATATCTCTTTATTTTGTAAACACTAAATGGAATCTTAAATTTAAGATCTACCCTACCCATATATATATATATATATATATATAAACAAAAATAAATATGTTTCCATATTTAAAAAATCATCCATTCATACCCTAAAAGAATATTATATATATTATTAAAATTGTTCTACAATTAAAAACCTCATCCTTCTTTTACTTTATCCTAACCCTACCCAGGGCTAGGGTTTTATCTTTTTTTATTTTCATTGTATCATGCAGGGGGTCGAAGTGGCGTATGGCGGAGGGCATGAGCAGCGTTTTGATTGAAGAGGAGGCAGAGGCCATGGGGGCTTCCCGGCAAGGTTGGCCACTACCGAGCCTACGGGTCACGGCCCATAGAGGCAGCCTAGGCCACTGCTGTGGGACGCGGCCCACAGCCTGGCAGCGTTGTCGTTGTGGGACGCCGCCCACAAAGGGGGTCGAAGCTCCCCAACTATGGGTTGCGGCCCATAGTGGTGGCTGCAGCCACCGCTGGGGGTCGCCGCCCACTATGCAAGGGGGGCCAAGGTGCCCATTTTTTTTATTTTATATATTTTTTTTGTTTAAAAAAAATAATTTAATCCTTTTTTTTATAATAATTTAAATTTATTTTAATTTTTTCTTTTTATATAACAAATGTATTTATTTAAATATCAATATTTATATATATTTATATATATATATATATATTTATATATATATATATTTATATATATATATATATTTATGTATATATATACTTATATATATGTATATATCATCTATTCATGTTTAGATCATGGGTGGGTTTAATGTGGAACTTCATAAGTGAATAATGTTATATTTAAAAAAAAAAAACAAATCTTGCAGGAAATTAATAAGATAAAAGACAGTACAGCAATAGTCCAAAATTTTCACTTCTTTTTTTTTTTGATCTAGTCTTAATCCTATAGTGCATTTATTAAATTTTGATTCTATAATTTATAAAGGAGAAAAATAACAGAAATATTTAAACTTAAACAATAACTATATTAATCTGATAATATTTAAATTTAACCTTAGGGATATGTATGATAATTTTAGATTTATTTTCTGTGAATAAATAAATAGGAAAAGGTAGAGTTTAATTAAATATAATCAGTAATTACGTACATCTAGAATTATTTTAATTAAACTTAGAGATATGCATAAGGAAATAACTGAGCATTTATTTTCAAGGTAACATGCAAGCAATCCTTAAAATTTCAAGACAATGCAAAGCTTAATCCCAATAGATTTATTTCATTTATGCAATATATAACTTATCAGAAATAGTGCATTTATTTAAGGCATTTTCAGAATAATATAGTCAGCATTACAAAGGGTGAGATACCCATCTAGTCGCTCATTTCTATTAAATGAGGACTCTAAAAAAAATAGATAAATTCTTTTCTAAATATATACAACATACTGTTTCCCTTTACATTTTTGCAACTTAGAATATAAAATAATCTATTTCCAATTCTTTTTCTGCAACAAATAAGTCCAGCAACTTATACTTGTCTTTTCTTTTCTTCCAACAACATGCAAATGAATCATAGACTATGACCATGGAGTGCTCATCTCCCAGCCTAGGCTAACTAGTAGCCACCCCCGAGCTTGGAGAACCAAGCCCTAGACATGTTACACACATGCAAACAAAATATCCAAGGGAAAACAATTCACAAACACATTCCCAACCAAGGCTATACTGCACCACACATTGTGTTGTCTTTTCAAGGGTGGTAGTGGACCAAGTACCCTGAGGAGACTGTAAGTATGGTAAAACAAATAGCCACCTCATGGAAAACCAATTACACCAAGTGTAACAACCCCACATTCCTTATGCCCCCTAAGGCATTCATGCCTTCCCCCAATGCATAAACAAGCCATGCAACAAGGGTCACATAGAATCCTTTGTGATCACTCTCATAACGAGAGCCTCTCACTCAAGGGCTGTCAAACTCCTACCAACCCCAAGACCATCATCTCTCCCAAGAGTAGGAGGCCTTGGTTACTCCCAAAACACATAAAATACATACAAGGAGTAGAAACATTGAACACAATAATTTTTCCAAGGAAACCATAAAAGAAAACTAACAAATTCTTTTCAACACAACATGCATTCTGAAAAATATCACGAGGAAAGTTAAACCAACCTTCAACTGCCCCAAAGGTATTCTAGATTTGTTGAGGATGAGCAGCCCAATTCCACAACCCCTAGCTTCTCTACACTTAGCCAAAATCCTAAATCAAAATCTATCTTTCTTTTTTTTTTTCTCAAATTTTCTTGTCTCCAAAAATGGAGAGTGGGTGATTACCCCCAAAATCTCTCTTTCTTGCTTAAGAAGACACTAGTGTGAGCTCTCTCAAGTTTCTAAAACTGAAAAGGAAAGTAAGGTAAAATGGGAAAAGGGAACTTTCATTCAGAAAGGAAGGTTAACCACTTAGCTCAAGCCTTCTAATTTCAATTTTCTCACAACTTAGAAAACCTACTTTTTAGGGTGTCTAAATGGTCACATGGGAGTAGAAACTTGCCTAAAATTACCCCTAACTCTTAGGTATACCTTATGGGCTTTAGGAAACCCTATTAAACTACCCCTAGATGTCCATTTAACCCTTTTTTAACCCCTCTGAAGTTTATTTTCGGGTCAAACCTATGTTGACCATCCCAAAGGTTCTTTACCCAAGGCATTTATGGAATCACATTACATTAATTGAAAAAGCTATAGTTAAACAATTCCCACCAAGAGACAAATTTAAAAATTCAAACATAAATCCACACATGTGTCAAGTGACACAAAGAAAATACTTTTACAAAATTATACATGAAATCATATCTCTTGTGGGATTTACATAAATCAATTAAATAGCACTTAACAAACATGCATCATTTACTATTACGAATAAAATACGATAGAAATGGGGTGTTGTCTCTCCAAATAGACAAACCCTGGTTTTACGAACATACATAGGTCTAGGTTTGGTTCTCCATAATATTTCCATGGTCACATGGATAATTTTCCTGTGCATCTCAATTACACATTAGTACTTCCAAATATCCTCATAAATATTAAACACATGAATAAGAATACACATCAAACACTCTGCATACAATTGACATTAAAAAATCAATATCTCATATATCCCAATTTATCCACATAAGCCATTATCATAATTCTCATAATTTCATTCACTTATAAGATACGCATCATATTTCCAACATCATAATAAAGTTCAGGAAATCCAGATATAGCTGACATACGTTAGTTTAAGATTATCCAATCAGTGGATCTTTTAGGATTTCAAATCTATAACACATCAAAAAGTACACCACAAGGTGAAAAAGTTCTATAACTTGGTTCAATTACTTTTCTCACCAATCTATCTATCTATCATAGCCCATTCTATTGAATTATATAACATTTATTAATAGGGTCAAATATGGTCAACTAAGGTAATTCAAAGCTTGGTTTGGGGAAGGCCTTACATAGTAATCAAGTAATAATAGGAAGTGGGTTTAAATATAACGATGCATGTATTCTTGGAATTTAAGTGGCATTAGATGAAAAGAAAACTAAGTTTTGGAAGTGAGATTGAGATATTCTTAACTTAGATAACTAGAAGTATGTCGGAAGATTATTATTGGTAAGAGTAGAAATTGATATTAAACTTTGGCTTTTGGTAATGAGACCTATTTTGCTTCTTTAAATATATGATTGACTAGATTTCTTAAAGGCCTTGTGAAGGACTTTCTAATCTTCTATAGATTGATAGTTGTGCATTAATGGAAATGATGCATGTTATAGTTTACTATCAAGTGATTAATTGAAGCTCTAACCTCTATTCCTATTATAACTTGGTGAATATGATCATGGTATAGATGAGATATCTTAAATTTTAGTCATGATATGAGTATATTCCTTGTGCATGTGTGAGTGCGTAGTTGTTTTATCTCTTCCTACCTTTGTCAACTTTCATAAAGGAGGATTGTCTAGATTTTAAAAAATAAAGATTGAATTGCATTAAAAATAATGAAAAGAATATAGACATATGGATAAAATAGAAGTCTTAAATATGGTGTGCACTCTCTAACACATTCAAGGCATTTCACTCTTGGATGTTGTGTAGCGGTTACTCCCTTTGGTGTGCTAATGTTGTTCACCTTGTGATGTGAGTTGGATGAGTTGTTAATTTTGCCTTGAGTTAATTTATGATTTGAGTGATGTGTCATTAGGATTAATGTGTATTTATGAGATTTCCTTACTTTTTGGGATGACCACTGAGTTCTTCTTTCTTTTATTTTGCCCTTGTGGTGGCACTTGTCAAACTTAAATTTCTTGATTGATTTCATCAGCAACTTTTCTTCTCTTTTAATTTAATGAATTGATTGGAGGATATTTCCTTGAGCTCCTCTTTTTTTGTCTATGGTGGTCATTTTGAGTGTTGAAGTACTATTGGCCCATATCATGAGCCAAGTGTTGTCTCCATCATGTTCATTTTGAACCTCTAATAGTATGTGCAAGGGAGGACATCACAGAAAAGTGCACTAGTCTAAGAAAACAATTAGATAATGTTGTTATTGGCTGAGTAAATGAAAAGTGTTAATAAGATGAAACTTATTGGTAACTTTCTAAATTTTATAGTAGATAGAAGTGCCTTGGAATTGTGAAGTCTGAAATTATGGAATAGTTAAATAAAAAGTAGTTGTTGATTTCTTGCCTTCAAAATCTTTGTGTACACATAGTGGATCAAGGATGCCCTTTGAATGATTTGATTTGGATAAGGATTGCATCTAATGTTTGTATAAAGTGTAGCACAGTGTAAGCATGGTGGAAACTAGGACATTTGAATGCCATAAAATTTGTTCTTTTAAATAAATAGGTTATATATGCCTAGTCATTGTGTGATGTCTTGAGTACATTTAATTTGAGGAAGCTTATTTCTAAGAAATTTTCACTCATTTAGGCTTATGACATGAATTTTTCAATAATATAATAGGTGTATATGTGTAAGATATTGTGTAAATGTATATATATCTATCTCTCTCTATTTGCATGCAACTAGATGTTGATGGAGTGTTAATATGAATATTGGTGTGAAATATAGTGATTTCTTCTTATTGATGCTTAACTTAGTGACTAAAGTTACAATTGTGCACTGCAAGTGTGGTTAAAATGAAGTTCCCCTTGTAAATATTTTAACAATTTAGTGTACATACCGTAATTAACAGTAGTTGGTGCTTCATTTACCTCTTGTGTAACATGTTTATTTTGAATAATTAAAGCATAAGCAGGAAATTTAGTTGTCATTATCTTTCTTGGAATTAGAAGATATTATAATGTGTTTGTGTTAAAAAGAAGTTTTTGATTTATGTGTGCTATTTGTCACCCTAACTCTTACGAATTCCAGGAGTAAGTCTATTCTAAGGGGGAGAGGATGTAGGGTTCACCCTCGACTTGACTTGTTTTGACTAGAGTTGACTTTTAATTCATGTGTGATAGACACTCTTGGGCATATACTATTTTAGATGATTTATATGATGTTGATACTATCATTATTGATTGTGTGATTTATTAGACACTATATACTTATTATGTGATTGATTATCGAAAGATTATATTGATCATGTGATTCGATGAGCATAAGTGTTGATGGATTTTACATGCCTTACTATAAACATGAATTATACTAATCATGCAATTCATGATTTTTTTATGTACTAACCATATTTAATGATTATATATGATGAGTTGATCTTATGGTGTGTTTGATTGTTGTATGACTGCCTTCAGGATAGAGATAATTCCACATCACTCATTGCGAGTGGGATGTGTTGTTGTGATTCTCTAACCCTTGTCTGTTATAATATATATGCATATGTCATATCGTTGCTTTGTGGATGCAGGATTTGCAGGTACCAGACATCAACTCCACCTGGCTCCATAGGTCTGAGCGTGTCTTTAAATCCCAATGGCATGTGGTTCGAAGTTGGCACAAGTTCCCCTCACATACTCTTGGTCTAAGTTGTTCACCATGAGTAGTCAGCGTCTTGGCATAATTCACCATGTCAATTAGTAAGCTTGGTTCTTTGGTATTGTGAGTCCAATTTATGCCGGTTGATTTACTTGATTATGTTAGAGTAACTATGTGGTTCTTGATGTGTAGTTTTCTATTTGGAAATGTTTATTTTAATGTATTAATTTATAAGTTTTGAATATTTAATTATTTGATATTTATATTTATTTGATAATTAACATTTATTGATTTTATGATTATTTTAATATTTGATAAGCTTTATTGTTGTTTAATATTTATCTAATATTTGCGATTTAATCTTTAATGGTATTTGATTATTTAATTATTTATTTGACTTTATATGGTTTAATATTTATTTGATATATTATATTTATTTGGTTCTTTAATTAATTTTATTAGCTTTTGGTTTATTTGATTTTAATCTCCTTTTGGATTAAATTTATTTTCAGCTTATATTTATTTAATAGTTTGACTTTTATTTTTAAGTGGGGTTTATGAGCACAATAAATTAAATAAAGAAATTAAAAAAATCCCACTTAGTTGAATAAGTATATTTTATTTACTTTACCTACCCTTCACTCTCATTGGTTAAATTCAAAATGGGTGAATAAATTATATTATATGGCGGGTTGGTAAAATATACTCCAAAATGGAATATTTTGATTGGCCGAAATTGAGGCTAGGGTTTTTGGATTATTGTTCTTTTTATTTTCATTCCCGTGAGGTTTTTTCAGTTGGGTTGGCTATTCTCTAGAAATTTCTCCAGCAAGTTTTCTTCCTTGGTTTTGGATCTCTTCACTCTTGGTTTTGGCTGGAGCTTGGTTGGATTTTGGTTTGGCTTGTGGGAGCTCTTCTTCAACTACAAACCATCACACAGGTTGCAGGTTGGAGGTCTCTCCATTGGTTTCTTGTTTTTCTTTCAAAGTTTTGAAACTTGTTTGCTCCGTGTTTGATTTGGTTTAAAAAAAGATTTTTTTAATGCATTCTCTTTAGCCTTCCTAGATTTGGAATGGGTAGCCATGAGATTCTAGATTCTTTGCTTGGTTTATAGTTCTGGAAATAATGCTTCCTGTGCATTGTCGTGAATGTTCGACATGAGGAATATCTTACAGACGTTGTATATGTCTTGTATGAATTATTTTAATAGATTTATATTGTATATTAAGGATATTTTAACCTGGTTGATGAGTTCTTATGGAGATTGTGAATCTGGGAAAGAGGAGAGTCTCTATGAGCTCCCAGTCTGGCTTTGTCATAGGGGAGACTCACGAGACTTTTTCCCCTTTTCATTTCACTCATCCTCTTGTGTATGGATGTTATTTGTTATGTGGAATACCTATTAAAATTTATTTGTTTCATATATTATGCTTTCTATGTTTTAGATTCAAGGTTGTTGAGTATTGCCTCAGTTTTGATAGTGGTGGAGATATTCTTCCTCTGAAAGTTTGCATTATGTTTTCAATTAGAGTTCCTTGAATGAATTTTATTATTTTATTTTGTTCACATATTATTATAGTTCATTTCATGCTGATTCCAATGAGTATAAATACATCATATTTGGCTATTTATATTTCGAGCAATTTTGATCCCGCACTTAAGCAGTTTTCTGTCGAAATTTACACTTTTTTCTCTGTGCTAAAGGAATGACTACATGCACTAAGGTAATCACCCTATGCACTAAGAGATCACCCCGATGTGCTAAAGTATCAGTCGTATGCACCATTATGTGTATTTTTAAAGTTTTATCTAGTTTGAATTCTGTTTGATGTCAGTTGGATTTGGGGCCATACCAGAGGCTTTTTTAGGTCATTTATGATGTTGTCTAATATTGATTTATGATTGGTGATGTCTTCATATGATTTATTTTTTATTTTTGTATGCATTTTAATCCATTTGAGTTGTCTGTGCTTCCTCTCTTGTTGATGTGCCAAGAGAGAGATTCAGATTCTTGTGATTATGCACCAACAAGTGGATAGGCCTTGTTGAGATTATTTGATGATTCATTTCAGATTTGATGTCATTTCTTATGGCCTTGATATGTTTATTTGGCCAAGAGACTCATTGATTTTTGATTCTCATGATGTTAACTTTCACATGTTTCATGATTATGAGATGAGATTGTTGTTGGCATATGGATTATTTGTGATTTCAAATTTATGTATGTTCATAGATCTAATTATGATTCTACAGCCTCTTGTGTTGTCATGTTTGAGACCTTGTTAGGGGGGAGTGGGCTTCTTTTTTATGACCCAGGGTCATGAGAGATAGGCTTGCATGAGGTTCCTTGTAAGGATGCATGAAGTCTAGACCACCAAGGCACATTGGAGTTTTCCATGATTTGTAAATAAGTGATAACCTAATAATTGATGGGTTGGGTAGTTAGATTAATTAATAATATGATAAATTGATTTGTGCTTCATGACTTAGTCCTAGGGAGGATGTTTTAGGATAAGAATGAGAAGGTTGTGAAGATGGTAAGCTAATCTCCCTTAGCCTCCCATAGGTTGAGATGGCTCCACATGTCCATCAGGATAGTGCCTTCTGTTATTATGTTATTGTGTTATGAGGATGGCATGTGTCATGAACCCTATTTTTTCATAATTATTTAATTAAGAAAATAATGTTTATTTTTCAAATGAAATTGAAATGAAATGAAAATAGAACTGTCAATGAAATAAGATAGGATATCGAATGTACTGAAATGATTTATATACAACTGAATGATCAGTAATAATTTTTATTGTAAATTGGGATCATCATTGCTAATGAGTGATTGAGTGCAAGTAAATGTAGGAACAGGTGAATGAAGTCAAAGGCAAGAACATGACTCAAGTAGAGTTGTTTTTAACTATTCACTTCGGTAGACTAAGGGAATCTCACACGCCACAATAGTGAAGTTATTCCTATACATTTATGTCTGCATTGGTGAATGATTTTGAGTCATAAAAATGTTATGTTTTATTTGTCTATGAAAGGTGGAAAAATTGTTAGTGATTTGAATTAAATAGTGACTCTATGATTCAACGTCCTTTGTGTGGAAATATGTGAACTATCGAAACTATAATTAATGTTTGGTTTTCAAAATTATACTATAGTTGTACGTATTTTAAATGTATATTAGGACTTGATCATATGCATATATATACGTAGGTAAATATGGTTCATGTTTAATTATATTAATTATTCTAATATGATTAATTGGAAGTTGAATAAATTAGAGTTTACGACATAACGTACCATATATCGAATGATTATTGTCTTTTGTACAAAAAGAAATGCATCTTTATTAATGATCATTTTTATATTGATGCAAGTTAACTATATTTGGTAGTTAATAACTTTGATTTTATCAAACACACATATATAAATATATATATTTTGAGGTGAATTTGTAAATCAAATGTATACAATTATTGTTTTATGATACAAACATAATTATTCATAAAATGTATTTATGAATATTCACATATATGTAAAGTAGGATTATATATTATTTATTAAACGTTTAAATATTAATATTTATTTTGCAAACTATTTTATAGTTGTATGTTATATATATTTTGTTAGAAAGGTGGTGGGTTTAGTTGCTATGAGATAGCCACTATGTCGCATGCCAGTTAGGGTGGCCGAATAAACAAAAAAACTATCGGCTAACTCCTAAGGATAGCGACTACGTCCCAATCTAGCTAGGAGTTGATAGGTGGTGATAGACTGACACGTAGGCTTAGACCATGAGTTAAATGCAAAATTTAGTTAGGTATTGACATTGGTGGAGATCATAATGATAAACTAGGAAAGACCATCGGTTTAATGCAGAACTCAGAGGTTTCTACGTGGAGACAATGGCTTAGACTTGGCAACATAAAAAAGGAACTCACTCATGACAACTCAAAGTGTTTGAAGACAAGTCTAACTTGCCAACCTCTCAATTTGAGCGGATAAACTGCTATAGTCACGGTGAATGAGAGAAGAAGCCCATGTTAAACTGTAGATAATACTTCATTCCACATAGAAATGGAATCGACTAGTGGTGTCCACATTGAATAAAGTTTAGTAGACCTCTATCAGTGGCAAACAAAGAGTGGCTTATAACTATAGTAAGTAATGAGATAATAGGCACGTGGTGTCATGAATCTAGAAATATCAACGATAGGAGACAAATGCATAGTTAAATCATGCACTAGAACAACAGAAATTGCATCAAGAAATGCCATCTCTATTACACGTGGAGATGTGGGAGAAGAATTAAACTAAGACTCAAGTAATAGACTTCAAATCAACAAAAATAACGGAGCCTCTAAATGGGGAGAGATCATAGGAAAAATGAGGATAAATAGAGATGTAGGATAGGAAGATATAGAGTCACAAGAAGAGACACGATAGACACATGAGAGAGGAGGAATGACAAGAAAAGAGTAGAAAGAATAGAGATTAGGAAGGATTGGAGATTTTGGTGTGTTTATGACTGATTCATAAAAGATCAAGGATGATCATCTCTGATTTAATGTCGAACTTAGAGGTTACGCTCGGGAATGAGTGTTAATTACTTTATTATCATTAGAGAATTCTCAAAGTGTAGAAGGATAAGGATTAGGAATAGAGAGCTCATGAGAAAAAAGAGCGCTGAGGAGGAAAGCATTGGAATCCAGACATATTGCAGACAATTTGAAGTTATCAAGGATCGTAATAGCCATGGATCACACTTCTTGAGGTAGGCACAAATCTAGTATGTTTTGTTGAAAAGATTTAAGAGATTAAGAATGATCTAGATTTATATTTATGAAATATTCTAATGAAAGAGTTAGAGTCACAATATCAATCAATTTATAATTGTTTAAAGTATGATCATGCAAATATAGATGCATTAATGATATATTTTATGAAAGTTGGTTGATAAAACTTAGTGAAACTCTTAGAAATTAGATCACCCAATCCTCTAGAAATAGGGTCAGAGGATAGAAAGAGAAACTCTGGAATTGAACTATGAAAAAGGAGATATTAGGATTATGATTTATTAAATAGCGGTGTTTGAGAAAAGAGGTAAATGAACCAGAACACATGGGAATATATAGAGCTTAGAATTCTAAACCATAAGAAATGGAATGCACGTTAATGATTAAGTTATTTAAATGTTTTGATAATTGAATAAAAGAATGTGTGCTCATTCTATTCAAATTCTATGTAAAGATACGTACATGTGTTACACCTTCTTAATATTTAATTCCTATCTTTAAACTGCTTGAAAGATATAAGGGAAAGATTGTATTCTTTCAGATGTATATTTGTTTATCCATGAAAGACTGCTTCTTGTCAAATAGGATTGGTAGTACTAAAAGATTGATTCTTTCAAATTCCATTTAATGAAAGATTGTCTTCTTTAGCATTGTATTTTATCTTACAAGAAATAGGAAGCTAGAATTTAAAGGCAAAATATTGTCTTCTTATTTTGTAGTTATTCGAATGATGTTGATGAAAATATATTTGCTTTTCAAATTATGAAAGATTGTATTCATTTATGAGAAAGTAAGGAAAGAGTGTTTAATTTACAAAAGTGATAGAAAAGATGTTATATCAGTTAGTTAAAAGATTCTTATTTGTGGGAACCAAGCTATGGAAGTAAATTAAGGAATGAAATAGACTTATTAACTGATCTATGTGTTTATTTAAGAATAAAGAGTATTTCAGCTATTATTGAAGTTATCTTGATTTACATCTTTACATTTTGGTATCAGTGCACAGTTTATAACTCTAGGACCTATGAGTCCACTTCATGAATGAAGTCATGTGCTTGACAAACTTGCTATTAGATATCTAATGCATGATACCTGCAAATAAAGGAGCACAATGTCATTTCAAGGTGAATTGATGACAATGACCTAGAAGAAGGAGGATGGTTGATTAAGGAAGAAATATTTCCCTCCTACTATGAAATGAATCCAGGATATTCAAGATGAGAATGATAAGATCGAGCAAAGTAGTTGTTTACTTCTAGGATGAAAGAAGAAAGGAATCAACTCCTAAACCAAGAGAGAAGAAATAGATAATCAAGCTAAGTAGGGTATCGGAAATCTCACCTACCATTCCCTTGGGTGACAAGAATAGTTGGATTAGCCTATTGAGGTGATAGATGAAGAATATCCAAATGAGTATCTCCCTATTGAGTCAACTATGTTTAGTTTAGATGAGTCGAAAGGATGTACCCCATTGACTCCATAAGAAGAAATATAAATTTGGGTGATATCATTTATGAACAATCGATAAGTAAAGTTTATTTTTCCAAAATTAGCATGGTGTCCAGATAGATGGAGAAAGTGTATCTCCTAGAATGACATACTTAATGGACACATTCGTTAGAAGATAGTTATTGAGAAAAAGTTGGGTGCTTATATAGTAAGTTGTGGTTGAGATCTAATTGATAAATGATGGTTGTTATTAGAACCTATATGCTTGAGATGCTTGACTAATAATTATTCTAACTTATCTCTTGCAAAAGATATTATTCTATGTCTATAGTGTATGAGGTAGGTACCATATGGATAGGAATTATGGATGATATGAAGAAATCTGGAAAGAAATATGTATTCTAGTTTATGTCCTTATCTTCAAACATGAAATTGTAGGTACTATGTTTTATACTCTCTCTCCTACACTCTGGAAAAGATTCCCCAAGGTGTTGTAACACTCCTTCATATGTGATTAGTCCTAGTCACTCAATACATTTGATATGTATTTAGCTTGATACTTTATTTGGTTTATTGATAAATTATTTGATCATGGATTTTTGGATTAGTTTTGACTTCTTGACTTGATTATATTTTCTATTTCATTTTTCTAAATGGACAAACCTACCAATTTTCTATTTTGTGACCCTTGGTCACACTTGACTTAATGTTTCCTTATGCGCATTTTATAATTTATTGTTGAAATTGATCACTTAACCTTTATGGTGGCTTATCTAATGTTTAAAATTTTCATTGTCTTTTGGTTGCATATTGCATTTCATCATTATCATGATTATAGTGAACCCATGATGGTATGTCCAAGAGAGCAAGAGCGGAGAGTGTACCAAACATAGGTGTTGTGTAAGTTAGGGAAATAATACTATGTGTATGTGTAATATTTAGTATGAGTAAATTCAATGTATGGAATAAAAGGATAGGCCTTGCAAAGGTAAATACATTTATATATATTTAGTAAATAGATAAATCCAAATTAGTTCATCAATTATATGAGATCTTACTTCCTTACCTTAGAGATCATGTGACCATGCAAGATCTCTTTTGTTAAAAGTAAGTTTTGGAGTCTTAAACATCCAAGAATATATAGTCTTTGGCATAAAAACATATTTGAGATAATTGAGTATAATATTGTGCTAGTAGTTGTATAACGTATGTTATGATAGGAATTTTTTTGTCGTCATGGTTGCCTTGTTATTTGTCGATTGAGAGCATACATAGTAATTTGGAAATCTTATGAATTGATATAAGTTTAAGTATGAAGTAGATTGAGTTGGTAGGAATAGTTGGAAATAAAAAGGAAGTCAAATGATGGGTTCTCATAGATCAAGGAAATTTTATCTACCATGTTTACTATAAAGTCAAACTTGAGATAGCAATAGATGCCTAATCACTTGGAAGAAAAAAATTATTGAGGTTTTGAAATTAGATACTTTGGATCATAGATTTGATAGATTTGAGATAAGAACTTGAGGGTAATTAAGAACGTCAACGAAGGATGTACTCACTTAGAGGAAGAAACTTGAAGAAGTAAATATTACACCATATTTAAAACATCTAGAAATATCTAGTTAATCTAGAGATTGTTGATAAAGATGTGATGAACCTAAGAACTTTGGAAAAAGGTAGTTGAGTATGTGGCACAAAGTTTAACAATTGAAAGTTGAGCAAGATCGTATAATAGGACTTTTGTATCAAACCTAGGTATAGGTTGTTGAAAATCAATATGAAATCTATTCAAGAATTGCTTTTGAGTAAGAACAAGCATGATATTATAGTTGGATAGTGTCAACGGATTGACAGAGATTGCATATTTCATACTTGGATATATATAAAGATGGATCATTAAATCTTGTGAAGACATTTACTCATTCAACATATCAATAGCATGATGTTTCAAAAATAGAAATATCAAATAGGAATGTTTGGATGACATTTTGGAATTGGACAATATTGAATATATCTTTGGGAACTAGATTATATTGACATGACATCTTTAGATAGATGACCGAACAGAAAGAGTTAATTAGCTTGTGGAAAATTATTTTTTATGTATCACATGAATTAGAAATGCGGATGGAAGAAATATTTGCCTTTGAACTAAGTTGGCATACAACAAAATCTTTTCATGCATTATTAAGAAATGATACCCATTATGATGCTTTATGACAAAAATGACAAACATTTGTCAGTTGGAATAGGATAAAGATAGGATCATCATTGGTTCTAATATGCTTAAAAGAAATGAATGAGAAAATGAAATTGATCAAGAATACATTGGAAGAGATAGTCGACAGACAAGAAAAAGCTATGATAATAGAAACAAGTCTCTCAGATAATTGTCATTGAAGAAGAAATTCTTTTGAGGGAGAAGCCTCATAAGAGCTTTATTTTATAGATAAAATCATCAAAGTTGGTACCAAGATATGTGGGACCCTTCGATGTGCTGGAAGTATGAATCCTGTTGCTTATGGATATAGGATCCAGGAATGGTGCTAGTGGAGCACATCCAAATTCTTGATCGGAGTAGCATTAAGCTACATAGTAGAGATTTCACTTAGTATTAGATCCAGTGGGCCCGATATTATGATGATAGTGCTATTTGGGAGGATGATGCAACGATTGACTATCATATTCATCTTTTGTTTTCTTAGAGTAGTATTTTGTTGATGCATGAAATACTTGAATACTCTAATTTTGATTTACATGTTGTAAATTTGGAAAGTATAGATGATACTATTTCTGTTATGTTTGATTGAGACCACAATGTATGGTTAATGTTTATGATGTTGAGAAAATATGTGCTTATTGATAGAATAATAAGACATCGAGACGATGTCTCTTTTAAGAGGGGAAGGATGTCACGAACCCTATTTTTCCATAATTATTAAATTAGGAAAATAATGTTTATTTTTCAAATGAAATTGAAATGAAATGAAAATAGAACCGTCAATGAAATAAGATAGGATATCCAATGTACTGAAATGATTTATATACAATTGAATGATCAGTAATAATTTTTATTGTAAATTGGGATCATCATTTCTAATGAGTGATTGAGTGCAAGTAAATGCAGGAACAGGTGAATGAAGTCGAAGGCGAGAACATGACTCAGGTAGAGTTGTTTTTAACTATTCACTTTAGTAGACTAAGGGGATCTCACATGCCACAATAGTGAAGTTATGCCTATACATTTATGTCTACATTGGTGAATGATTTTGAGTCATAAAAATGTTATGTTTTATTTGTCTATAACAAGTGGAAAAATTATTAATGATTTGAATTAAATAGTGACTCTATGATTTAACGTCCTTTGTGTGGAAATATGTGAATTATCAAAACTATAATTAATCTTTGGTTTTCGAAATTATACTATAGTTGTATGTATTTTAAATGTATATTAGGACAGGATCATATATATATATATATATATATAGGTAAATATGGTTCATGTTTAATTATATTGATTATTTTAATATGATTAATTGGAAGTTGAACAAATTAGAGTTTACGACATAACTTACCATATATCGAATGATTATTGTCTTTTGTACAAAAACAAATGCATCTTTATTAATGATCATTTGTATATTGATGCAAGTTAACTATATTCGGTAGTTAATAACTTTGATTTTATCAAACACACATATATATGTATATATATTTTGAGGTGAATTTCTAAATTAAATTTATATGATCATTGTTTTATGATACAAACATAATTATTCATAAAATGTATTTATGAATATTCACATATATGTAAAGTAGGATTATTTATTATTTATTAAACATTTCAAGATTAATATTTATTTTGCAAACTATTATATAGTCGCGTGTTATATATATTTTGTTAGAAAGGTGGCAGGTTTAGTTGCTATGAGATAGCGACTATGTCACATGGTAGTTAGGGTGGCCGAATAAACAAAAAAACTATCGGCTAAATCCTAAGGATAGCGACTACGTCCCGATCTAGCTAGGAGTCGATAGGTGGCGATAGACTAACACGTAGGCTTAGACCATGAGTTAAATGCAAAATTTAGTTAGGTGTCAAAATTGGTGGAGATCATAACGATAAACTAGGAAAGATCATTAGTTTAATGTAGAACTCAGAGGTTTCTACGTGGAGACAATGGCTTAGACCTGGCAACATAAAAAAGGAACTCGCTCATGACAACTCAAAGTGTTTGAAGACAAGTCTAACTTGCCAACCTCTCCATTTCAGCGGATAAATTGCTATAGTCATGGTGAATGAGAGAAGAAGCCCATGTTAAACTGCAAATAACACTTCATTCAAGGTAGAAATGGAATCGACTAGTGGTGCACATGTTGAATAAAGTTTAGTAGACCTCTATCGGTGGCAAATAAAGAGTGGCTTATAACTACAATAAGTAATGAGATAATAGGCACGTGGTGTCATGAATCTAGGAATATCAACAATAGGAGACAAATGCGTAGTTAAATCATGCACTAGAACAACAGAAATTGCATCAAGAAATGCCATCTCTATTAGACATGGAGATGTGGGAGAAGAATTAAACTAAGACTCAAGTAATAGACTTCAAATAAACAAAAATAACCGAGCCTCTAAATGGGGAGAGATCATAGGAAAAATGAGGATAAATAGAGATGTAGGATAGGAAGATACAAACTCACAAGAAGAGACATGATAGACACATGAGAGAGGAAGAACGACAAGAAAAGAGTAGAAAGAATAGAGATTACAAAGGATTGGAGATTCTGGTGTGTTTACGATTGATTCATAAAAGATCAAGGATGATCATCTCTGACTTAGTGTCGAACTTAGAGGTTACACTCGGGAATGAGTTTTAATTACTTTATTATCATTAGAGAATTCTTAGAGTGTAGAAAGATAAGGATTAGGAATAGAGAGTTCATGAGAAAGAAGAGCACCAAGGAGGAAAGCATTGGAATCCAGACATATTATAGACAATTTGAAGTTATCAAGGATCGTAATAGCCATGGATCGCGCTTCTTGAGGTAGGCACAAATCTAGTATGTTTTGTTGAAAAGATTTAAGAGATTAAGAATGATCTAGATTTATATTTATGAAATATTCTAATGGAAGAGTTAGAGTCACAATATCAATCAATTTATAATTGTTTAAATTATGATCATGCAAATATAGATGCATTAATGATATATTTTATGAAAGTTGGTTGATAAAACTTAGTGAAACTCTTAGAAATTAGATCACCCAATCCTCTAGAAACAGGGTCAGAGGATAGAAAGAGAAACCCTGGAATTGAACTATGAAAAAGGAGATATTAGGATTATGATTTATTAAATAGTGGTGTTTGAGAAAAGAGGTAAATGAACCAGAACACATGGGAATATAGAGAGCTTAGAATTCTAAACCATAAGAAATGGAATGCACATTAATGATTAAGTTATTTAAATGTTTTGATAATTGAATATAATAATGTGTGCTCATTCTATTCAAATTCTATGTAAAGATACGTACATTTGTTACACCTTCTTAATATTTAATTCATGTCTGTAACTGCTTGAAAGATATAAGGGAAAGATTGTATTCTTTCAGATGTATATTTGTTTATCCATGAAAGACTACTTCCTGTCAGATAGGATTGGTAGTACTAAAAGATTGATTCTTTCAAATTCCATTTAATGAAAGATTGTCTTCTTTAGCATTGTATTTTATCTTACAAGAAATAGGAAGCTAGAATTGAAAAGCGAAATATTGTCTTCTTATTTTGTAGTTATTCGAATGATGTTGATGAAAATATATTTGCTTTTCAAATTATGAAAGATTGTATTCATTTATGAGAAAGTAAGGAAAGAGTGTTTAATTTACAAAAGTGATAGGAAAGATGTTATATCAGTTAGTTAAAAGATTCTTGTTTGTGGGAACCAAGCTATGGATAGGCTTGTGTGTAGAAAGTTACCTTCCGGGACTGGTGCCAAATATGGATTCTTAGAGAGAATAGTTGCTTTTTCCAACTATTTATTTTTGTTGTGCATAGCATTATACTTGGCCGAGTAATTATTTGAATTATCCATTGAAATAGATGGAATTCACTATTTTATGCTCTCTACCATATCCTTGAATGATAGTGAATGCTTGTTTCTTAAATGAATTAGAAAAATAAAAATGCTTGTTTCATCTAGGCACGCACTAGATTCCCTCTTGCCTTTCAAATTCTTTGGTTAAAACAATTCATGCAAGGTCAGGTATTCTTGATTGACCAAGAATTTTGGGGAAGTGTAAACTTCAAGGTTGGGCAAAAAAGCACCTAAACCTTGTTCTCGTGTTCATGCTAATGATTACATTGGCGATCGCTTGGGTTGCAGATCAACGGAAACATCTCACCCTTTACTTTGTATTATTTTATTATTGAACTTACGACAACTTGAAATGTGTAAGTATTGTAAGATTGAGATACTACTTTTATCGAATTTATGGAATAAAGAATCTTTATCGTTTATAGAAAATTTGTGTTTATTATGATTTAAATGGAATGATCAAATGAAGATATGGAAGTAAATTAAGGAATGAAATAGACTTATTAACTGATCTATGTGTTTATTTAAGAATAAAGAGTATTTCATCTACTATTGAAGTTAGCTCGATTTATGTCTTTACAGCATGTGATGACACTCCACTCCTACATGTGTTTCCCCTTTGTGATTTAAGATTATGCTTATTGGATGGATTTATGTTTTGATGAGTTTTATGCCTCTGGGAGTTCATTCTTGTTGTATTGTGTAAGTTCTTTCTTGAGAGTCCTTGTGTGGTTAGTCTCCTTGGTTATAGGTGCCAGCTTAGGTTTAGAGTATGTGTTGGGACCTTGTGTCATCTCCTAGAATGGGGGATGGTTCCTTTGGTTCCACATGGTCAGGAGGTTGGTGCCTTTTAGCCATTGGGATGTTCCTATCTTTGGATTCTTCTTGCATGGATGAGGATGCTTCTTCAAATTGTTCATGGATAATAATTGCAGCAAGAATGTAAATGATGATGTGAATTATGTAATGAATTATTATGTAATGGTTGTAAAAGAAGTCATGTTTATGAGAAATAACTATGTTGTTCTAGTTGCAGTGATAGTTTTGATTATGGTATACAATTGTAACGATGAACCTTGAGTTGTATTGTAACACATTTTTATTAGATGAAATGGATGCATGAGATGTGGATAAGTATTGTGGTTTAGAATTCAATGATACATTTCATATTCTTGATGAGCCATGTTAAAAGGCAATGGTGTAAATGTTATGATAATTGTAATAGTATTGAAATAATGTCTCTAGCTAATGCTTTAAGTAGAAGAAATGTTATGCCTCGAAAGGATGTATGAGTATGAGTAATATTGAAAGATAATCTTAGGACATGTTTATGTTTGATGAATAAATAAATTAAAATTATAGTATCATACTTCATACACAATGATATAATGGTTGGATTGAAATCTCATAATTGTTTGGAATGTGACTGAATGTTCCTTATGAAAATATTGTATGGATATTCTTAATGAATGGATTATTAACCTTATTAATGGAAATTTCTAGTAAGTGTATTGGTAGATGGCAAAATGAATGCTTGTCTTTTAGAAAAGGATTGGAATGTATCATATGTTATGGTTTAATATTATATCTTCACTAGGTGAATGCTATTAGTTGTTATGGAATAAGGATATTGTATCTTAGTTTGTGTTGAGTTGAATTAGTGTAGTTGCCTAATTTGTAATAAAATGATTGTTGATTAATTGATATAGTGTAAGAGAATTTATGAGAATTAAATGGGCTATAGGTTAAATGTTTAAGAAGTCTTTATGGCTATTGCCTTATGTACTTTATGAATCACGATTAAGTAATAAGTATGCTAGAAGCATATAATCATAAATTATTATGTGGAAGTTAATCATAAATGGAAAATATGTTAATGCAATGTAAGGGTTAATCTTGGTATATGAATGGTGATGTTCATAGTTGAAGGTTGGTTAAAGGTAATAGAAACATTTGGACTTGGTTTATAAAATGAATCTAAGTGAAAAGGGAAATAGATGTGCATGGAAAGATAGAATCTCATGTTAAATGAAAGATTAAGTAGATTGCATATCATGAGTGTTAGGTATTGCTATGATGTACCTATGTGTATATAATGATTAATATTATGAGGTATTGATCTAGAAGAAAGTAAATGCTTATTTCTTATGTAGGTAGATTAAGTAATGGCATTGAGATACCCTAGGGAGTTAGTAGTAATGATTTATTGTATTTTGCTTGCATAATTATTTAAATAGCTTGAGTGAATTATTCTATGTTCATAATGCTTAAATGTTGTTGTGTGCTCACTGCTTTTCTTAAGTGATGTTATGTGTTTTTTTTTGTTAAGTGATGTTATGTGTTGTATTGTAAAACAAAAAAATTAAATTAGTGTGTATTTAGCTATATTTCTTTGGGGTATTTTGGTGGGCATTACAATCTCTAACTGCCTTAGTTGAACTGATCTTTACAATGGAATCAAATTTTACATGACACAACCTCTTATGTCATATCCAACTTCCGTCAATATGTTCAGTCAAACATGTCTTTTCACCAAAGTTCAAATGAAAAATGCTACGTTTTGGCTATGTACTGCTTGCAATCTCTAATCTTGATTTGCTAATGAATTTACACTTCCATCCTTGAATTGTAATTGAAGTCCTCTGTCTACCAACTGTCCTAAACTCAAAATATTATGCTTCAAACCTTCAACATAATAGACATTATCAGTGTTATGCTTACCATCCAATGAAATAGTTCATCTTCCTTTGATCATGCATGCCTTGTCATTACCAAATCTGACTTGACTGCCATCAAATTCTTGCAGGGCTAGAAACTTCCTTATGTTTGCTGCAAGGGCATTTTCCTCATTTATGATAACTAGTTTTGAATCATCTTCCTTCATAGCATAAAATACCCAGTCTTTTCCATTGCCAGATCCACTAGTTGAATCTCCTAACGGTTCTTCTTCTGAGTCCTCAGTTACTCCTTCCTCATCAACATAGTAGTATGATTTGTTTTTTCTTCTCTTGTACTTATGCTTGATCTAATATCCAGTTTTAGGCTTAAAATATCTTCTTTCTCTTTCTTCCAATTTTGAATTCCTTTTAGGACATCAAGATGCAAAATGACCTATCTTATTACATGCAAAACATTTGAAAGGAGATTTTCCTTCATACTTACTTCCTTTCGGACCTCTAGGTATCCTTCTAGCAAATAGGGCTTCAAGTTTCCCAAGCTCTTCATCTTCTTTCCTAATCTCTTCAAATTCCTTTGCATACAAAACTTTCCAATCTTGCTTGTCCATTGATGATATAGATGCCTTAAATGCAGTATCAATCTTTGTAGCCCCAGGAGGGCCAAATGCTTCAAGCTCAAAAGAAGATATCTTCCCAACAAGAGTATCTCTATTGACAATAGAATTGGGCATTGTTCTTAGCTCATTAATTCTAGTTACCTTCATCTTATATGCTAGTGGAAAAACCCTTAACACTTTTAAAGCAATCTCTTCCTCACTCAGAGATCTAACACAACACTGAATTCTTAATACAATTTCATTTACCCTTTCCATGAATGCAGAAATTCTTTCATCTTCCTTCATCTTCAAAATTTCATATCTTACCTAGTAACATTCAAGTTTTGCAATTTTAACAGTAGGATCATCTTCATTCAAAGTCTCCAACTTGTCACATATAGTTTTTTCTAATGATTTGTCTGATAGTCCCATGATTTGTTGATTTGATAAGGCACTTAAGAGAGGTTCTCTAGCTCTGCAGTCATTCTCAATGTTCTTATCCAAGTCTGTCAGTGTAGAATTGCTAGATGTCAAATCATGAGGAATGTAACCATTCTGAGTTATTTCCAAAATTTCCTTTCCAATTCATCTTAAATGAGTCTCCATTTGAATCTTCCATACACCATGGTTTGTTCCATCAAGCCTAGGGCCATCTTTCTGGAAAATAGTAGTTGAACTATTAGTTGCTATAGGATCTTCCTCAAGTGGTTAAGCTTCAACAAAAAGAGGAACAAACTCTGATACCAATTGTTAGGATAACCGGTGAACAACTAAGAGGGGGAGTGAATCAGTTGTTAACAGATTATGTGAAATAAAGCACTTAAAACCTTATACCAAAATAACTGATTAAGAATTAAAGTATAATTGAAAACTAGAGAATCAATACCATGCAACTATAACACATAACACCATGATTTGTACATGGAAAACCCGGAAAGGGAAAAACCATAGTGGGAAACCCTACCCATAGTCAGATGATACTTCTGCAACAAGTATATGATTACAATAGGGGCCTACACATGTAGGAAGGCACACTGCCCAAAGAACACTGCTCATCACAGTGGAGTCTCACTGAATATAGAGATGTAAACCACCTTAAAATATTTGGACTATAATCTAGAGACAAGAAATGCTGATAATAGCATCAAACATTCTAGAATATAGTTCTGGTTAAGCTCAATACTAGAGGTCTAAAACCTCTTACATAAACCCAACTCGATCACCTATGATTGACCAGATTCTCTACATAAATTATTATTACATTATTTGGTCCTTGCACATATTTCCATCCACATATATGATCTACAATGAGATCTTACATATATTTATACCAACCCAGTGTTGGCCATTTGGTGGAATTGATTATGTGTTGCATTGATGTTTTGTCATTGACGCTAACACTAGATGTTTGGATGCTTTACCAACACCCTTTTGGTCTTGGTAGGTTGAGTGGTTTCTAGTTGTTTTGGATCCAGCATGATCACGTAGTCTTTGGTATAGTTTGGTGATAGAATTGGCTTGTTCATGATACTCATTCTCATATTTGGTCTGTTGGTTTTGGTATGGTGATTGGATGCTATCCTGCTTGCTTAGAAGCTTATTTTTTGATTCCAGCGAGGGTTTCACCGATAGAGCTATTGATGAAGATCTTTGATGAATTACATTTCAGGATGCTATTGGTGATCATGTTCGAGACTTGGTGGATGGAGATTATTATTGTAGTGTGTGGACCTATACTGGGTCCCGATTGATCTAGGTTATGGACCGAATTTAATGTAACGTGTGGATTGGACCTCTCGATGTGTTTCTAGGATGTCTTATGCATTAGATATTATTTTTTTGGTCTAAGGCCGACATGGTTTGTAAATATGTAATTGGTTTATTATCGAGTGGCCAACCTAATTGTTTATGGTCAAGGATTTGTATATATAGATGTAAGATCTCATTGTAGATCATCATGGTTGTGTTAGAGGTCATGGTCAAGGAATGTAATGTGCAAATAATGTAATACCATTTAGGTAGAGGATTTGGTTGATCATTGAAGATCGAATTGGGTTTATGTAAGAGGATTTAGTCCTCTGGTATTGATCTTAACCGGAGCTATACTCAGACATAGGAGAAGCTATCTTTTGCAGTTCAACACTTCTCCAGATTGTAGTCTGGATTTCTATGTAGTCAGTGAGGCTCCTTTTGTGATGAGTAGTGTGCTCTAGACTATTGGACTTCCTGCAAGTGGAGGCCCCTCAATTGTAATTCACATACTTACTGCAAAAGTATTATCTAACTATGGGTAAGCTTCCCATCGTGGCTTTTCCCTTTACAGAGTTTTCCATGCATAAATATTGGTATCATGTGGATGGTTTTTATTCTCTGATTATTGTTTATGCTTAATTGGTTTAACTTTTATTCTGGTATAATGTTTTGGGTTCCGGTATTAAAGTTTTAAATTGCTAATAGTTTTGATAATCTATGACAATTGATTCCCCACCTCCCTCTTAGTTGTCTTTTGGTTATTTGAACTGTCTAACAATTGGTATCAAAGATTTGGTCCTCTCTCCATAAATATTAACTACTTGAGGAAGATCCCATGGTGACTAACAGTTCAAGTTCATCCATTTCTTCTGGAGCTATCTTTTAGAGGGATATTCTAAGGCTTGATGGAACAAATTACACAATATGGAAGATTTAGAAGGAGACTCATCTGAGATATCTTGGCAAGGAGATTTGGGAGATGACACAGAATGGTGTTACACCTTATAATCCAAGATTTGGCAATCCTCCTTTGGAAAACCTAGACAAGGAGATTGATAATGATTGTAGAGCAAGAGAAACCCTCTTGTGTGCACTTTCTGATCAACAAATAATAAGATTAACCAACAAATCATCTAGAAAGGCTATATGGGATAAGTTGGAGACTCTTAATGAAGGTGACCCTATAGTGAAGATTGCTAAACTTGATGGTTACTGGGTGAGATATGAAAACCTAAAGATGGAAGAAGATGAAAGGATTGTTTCATTCATGGAAAGGGTAAATGAGATTGTTATGGGAATTCAATGTTGTGGTGGAACTCCGAGCGAAGATGAAATTATTTCTAAAGTTTTGAGAGCCCTACCATTAGATTACAAAATGAAGGTGATTGATATTAATGAGTTGAGAACAATGGCTAATACATCTATCAACGGAGATACTTTGGTTGGGAAACTATCTGCATTTGAGCTTGAAGAATTTAGACCTTCTGGAGCTGTGAAGTCTTAACCTGGTTTTCATGCATCTACATTTATAACTGGTAAGAAAGATTGGAAAGCTTTTTTATACAAAGGAATTAGAATATATGAAGAGAGAAGATGATGAGTTTGAGAAACTTGAAGCACTATTTGATAGAAGAGTACCTAAAGGACCGATAGAAAGTAAGTATGAAGGAAAAACACCTTTTAAATGTTTGGCATGTAATAATATTGGTCATTTTGTATCTAGATGTCCTTAAAGGAATTCACAATTTGAAGAAAGAGTTATAAGATCATTTAAGCCTAACCCTGGATATCAGAACAAGTATAAGTACAAGAAAAATAGAGACAAATAATGCTACATAGCGGATGAGGAAGGCATTATTGATTATGATGATGAACCGGTAGAAGAATCTGCTAGTGGTTCTGGCAATGGGAAGGAATGGGTGTTTCTGGCTATCCCGAAGGAACTTGCTGCTAAAATTGAAGACAAGGATGAATGGGTAATTGAAAATGGTTATTCACATCATATGACTAGAGATAAAGGGAATTTTCTATCTTTGCAAGAATTTGATGGTGGTCTAGTTAGATTTGGAGATGACAAAACATGTATAATCAAAGGAAACAAAACTATATTATTGGATGGTAAGAAAAATACTAACAATGCTTATTATGTTGAAGGTTTGAGAAATAATCTTTTGAGTGTAGGACAATTGGTAGATAAGGGATTTCAATTACAATTCAAGGATGGAAAATAAAAAATCATTAACAGATTTGGTTTAGAGATTGTAACTGATACATAGATAAAAGGTAATATATTTAATTTGAACTCCAGTGAGAAGACATGTTTGATTACATAGATTGATGAGAGTTGGCTATGGCATAAAAGGCCGTGTCATGTGAATTTTGATTGCATAGTGAAGATCAGATCAACTAAGGTAGTTAGGGATATGCCTAAGATTATGAAGCCTTATAATATGAAATGTAAAGAATGTCAAATGGGTAAACAGGTCATAACCTCTTTTAGGAGTATACAAGATAAATCAAATGATGTTCTTGATCTTATTCATAATAATTTGTGTGGCTCTGCTAGAGTTAAATGTTTTCAAGGTGATAGATATTTCATGCTAATCATTGATGATTGTTCTAGAATGACGTGGTTACTTTTCTAAAAGAGAAATTTGAAGCATTTGAAAATTTTAACATCTTTAAGGATAAAGTAGAAATTGAGACATGATTGAAGATTAAATGTTTGAGGTCAGATCATGGTGGATAATTCACATCGAGTGAGTTTAATAACTTTTATGTGAAGCATGGTATAAGAAGACAATTTTCTGCTCCCTAAACACCTCAATAGAATGGAGTTGTGGAAAGGAAGAATAGAGCTATCTTAGATGCTGCTAGAACAATGATCATGGAAGATAGTCTACCTCATATCTACTGGAGAGAAGCACTGAACACATCAGTTTATACATTCAAAAGAGTACATATCAAAGGAGAGACCGGTAAGACACCTTATGAATTACGGTTTGGCAATACACCTACAGTTAAGTATTTCAGAAATTTTGGTAGTAAATGTTATATTAGGAGAGATGATATCATTGGGAAATTTGATCCTAGATGTGATGAAGGTATATTTCTTGGTTATTCTAATGAAAGAAAAGCATATAGACGTTATAACAAAAGATTGCAAAAAATTGTGGAGAGTGATAATGTCAAAGTAGATGAGTTGAACAAAAGTCAAATCCGAGTTTATGAGAAGGAACTCGAAGTGGAAATTATTATATCTGAATCGGTAGCACCTTTATTGGAACAAAGTGTTGAACTAGTTACTCCAGTAGTATCAAACAATGCTACAATAACTAAAGAATAGGGAAGAGGAATAGAAAGTCAGAAGACTCCTAGGTATGTGAGATTGAATCATTTAGAACATCAAATTATTGGGGATAAGAGCAATGGAGTGATGACAAGAAGAAGACTGGAAACTAATGAGGTATGTTTAATTTCACAAGTTGAACCAGTATCAGTAATTGATGCATGTAAAGATGAATATTGGTTGAAAGCTATGGAAGAAGAATTGGATCAGATTGAGAAAAATAACACACGGACCTTGGTTCCTTAACCTAAAAATAAAAAATGTTATTGGAACTAAATGGGTTTTTAGGAATAAATTGAATGAGGATGGTCAAGTTATAAGGAAAAAGGCTAGATTGGTTTGTAAAGGATATTCTCATAAGGAAGGAATTGATTATGGAGAGACTTTTGCACCTGTAGCTAAGATTGAAGTCGTAAGATTATTTATTGCCTATGCTCCTTATAAAAACTACAAGGTTTATCAAATCGATGTTAAATGTGTATTTTTGAATGGGGATCTTGATGAGGAAATTTATATTGAGCAACCTAATGGTTTTTCACTATCAAATGATACAAATATGTTTTGCAAGTTAAGGAAAGCTTTATATGGATTGAAACAAGCACCTAGAGCTTGGTATGCAAGGTTGGATAAATATCTTTTGAAGATTGGTTTTACTAAGGGAAGTACTGACAATAATTTATATTATAAGATCATTGATGATGATATAATGATTATCGAAGTATTTATTAATGACATTATTTTTGGAGGTGAATATAAGTTATCCATAGAATTTTCTAAGAATATGGAGAAAGAATTTGAGATGTCTATGATTGGTGAGATGAAATGTTTCTTAGGTTTGTAGATTGCTTAGATTGACAAAGGTATTTTCATTTGTCAAACTAAATATGCTAAGGAATTGTTGAAGAAATTTGGTATGGGAGATTCTAAACCGGTAAGTACTCCTATGGTTACAAGTGAGAAATTGACAAGAAAAGATGTTTCTGTACCGGTAAATCCCACAAGATACAAATTTATGATTGGGGGTCTTCTTTATTTGACTCAGACTAGGCTTGAGATTATGAATTTTATTTGTATTGTTTTAATATTTCAGAGTGATCTTAGAGAAAATCATGAGATTACGGTGGAAAGGATTTTTAGATACTTGCAAGGTACATCAGAATATGGTTTGTGGTACCCTAAGGATAATAACTTTACTTTAAGTACATATACAGATTTTGATTGGGTTGGAGATATTGATGACCAAAAAAGAACTTCCGATGGAGCTTTCTTTCTTGTAAATAAGTTGGTTTCATGGATTAGCAAGAAACGGTCATGTACTTCTTTATCTACTACTGAAGCTAAGAATGTTGTTGTTGTTCTAACTATACACAATTTTTATGGATGTAGCAAATGTTGAAGGATATAAAGGTGGATTGTGATGCACTAGTAGTTATTCACTGCTATAACTCTACTGCTATTGATAGATCAAATAATCTGGTATTTCATTCTAAAAAAAACACATATCTATCAAGTATACATTTTTGAAGGAAATGGTGGAAGCAAATGAAGTTAGACTGGTTTATGTGAACACTAAAGAGAAAATTGCAAATATTTTCACTAAACCTTTGCCCAAGGAATCATTTGAGTAGCTGAGAGACAGATTTGGAGTTTATGCCCCTCCAATAGAGACTTGACTTGACTTGATAATCTGCCCAATCCAATCCTTCTACCGAAAGTGGTAAACAACCATAATAGCTAGTGTTCATATCAATGACAAAACATCAATGCAACACATAATCAATTCCATCATATGGCCAACACAATCCACCAACCATATATCTTCACAAAGTTTGATAAATAATCTAAGATTCAACACTCTTAAACAACTTGCATCTATTCACCATAAGAATTCCAACAGGTTTAGAATCATCTAACCCAAATTTATTCAACAATTCTTTCACATAATTAGATTGAGAAATGAAAATACCTTTACCAATCTAAGTAATCTGCAATCCTAAGAAGAATTTCATCTCACCTATCATAGACATCTCAAACTCCTTTTGCTTGTCGTTAGCAAACTTCATACTCAAATCATTATCACCTCCAAAATTTATGTCATCCACAAACACTTCAACAATCAAAATGTCATCTTTATCAAGCTTAAAGTATAAGTTACTATCAGCAGTACCTTTACAAAATCCCAACTTCATCAAGTACTTATCCAGACTAGCATACTAGGCTCTAGGGGCTTTCTTCAATCCATACAATGCTTTCTTCAATTTCCATATCATGTCTCCTTAATCTGATAATGAAAATCCATCTAGTTTCTCAATGTAGACTTCCTCTTCCAAATCTCCATTCAAAAAGGATGACTTGACATCCATCTGGTACACCTTCAAATTCTTATAAGCAGCATATGCAAGCAGCAGTCTAACAACTTCAATTATAGATACAAGAGAAAAATTCTCCTCCTAATAAATACCTTCCATCTGAGAGCATCCTTTAGACACCAATTTTTCTTTGTTTCTCACCACTTCACCGACTTCATTCAGTTTATTTTAGAACACCCACTTAGCGCCAATCACATTCTTATTGTTAGGTCTCAAAACAAGCTCCCATGTGTTGTTGTTCTCAATCTGATTTAACTCTGTAGCATAGAAAATAGGAAATCATCACAAGCATATCAATATTAATCATTAGCTCAATCACAAGCATTCATTGCAATGAATCTATCCTAAGACACATTCAATAGAGACATGAAATAAAAACATTCAAAACTAGAAATTAAGAAAACCAAAGGTATGATTTGAATGCTCATTCATGCGGCTCCATTGTTCTTCTTTCCTCTTCAAATGGTTTGGTTGTGGATCTCACCTACAAGTGCACATACATAATTGAAAGCAAGATTGACATTGGTTATTGATCAAGAGTACTAGAAGCGTAAATTCGATAGTCTGATTATTAATTATTCTCATTAGGGGTTTGATTGAAGAAATTCATCCAATTTATAGACAAATTGGAGAGATGAACAAATTAGCATGATAGTGATTCGAATGGAAATTCAAATCAAGAATAGCAAAATTATGACATTTGTATGACAAATTGCTATGCAAGGATTTATGACAATTTATGACAATTTCTATGTCAAGAATTTATGACAATTTATGACAAATTTCTATGTCAAGAATTGATTGATTGTCAATTATGACAAATTATGACAAATTTCTATCATTCCCATGAAATTAGGAGAAAAATAGGAGAGAATTGAAATTAGGAATTAAGAAATTGGAAAATTAGAAAAAGAGGAATTAGGAATTGAAGAAAATTAGAAATTAGGAATTAGTGAATTGATTAATAATTTTTCATTTATTAATCAATTCACAAAGAGGAATAATTAGCCAATTAAATGAACATTTAATTGTGACAAGAAGACTTAGGATAAATAAATAATTTATTTAATCCTAGAGGAAGAAATGACACACAAGGTTAAATGATTAAATCATGAAACCCTAGAAGATAAATTAGCAATGCGAGAATGACAATTAGGTCTTGATTAAAGATAATTGACATCGATCATGATTCTGATTAAATGATTTGATTGATAAATATGCCAATTGACGAGGAACAATGACAAATTGATCCAAATTGACACAATTGAGACAGACAACAATTGATAGCGAAATGATCGCAAAATGACAAAATTGACAAGCGGACAAGGGTCAATGACAAAATATATTGCAAGATGACAAGATTGAAAATGACCATGATCGATGGCAAATCAATCGCAAAATGACAAGATCGAACATGACAACAATCGATGACAAATCAATTGTTAAACGACAAGATTGAAGGATTGATGATAAATCGACAAGATTGATAAGAATACAACGATCGATGACAAATCGATCGCAAGATTGACAGGAGGACAAAACCCTAATTAGGATTGACGATGTCCAAAATGATGATAAATTAGCATGCACATTGATGCGATAGGATAAGATCGATCAAAATCATGATTGAAGATTGTGTTGTCGACAAGACCAAATTCGAAAGTGAGACAAAGGAAGAATGTAGAAGAATGACTCGATGCTCACAAATGATAAAAACCAAGTGCATGACATAGGAGAAATGTTAATGCGATGCAAAAACCTAAAATGAGGCAATGCGCAAATGTTAAAGTATGACTCCGCAAGCGTTGACCATTTTTAGGTGTCTACAAACTCTTCTTCCATAGCTTTTATCTTGTTCTCATCCTTATATGCTTCAACAATATCTTTAAATTCAATCTTGGAAATCAAGCATATCTCTTCAATAGTAAGTCTTCTCCTAGTCATCAAGCCCATATTATTATCACCAATAATCTGATTTTCTGAATGATTCAATCTCACATACCTCAGAGCCTTCAAATTGTTTTGATTCTTAGTCTCTTGGACTTCTTCACCAGAAGAAACAATATCTAGATTAACTGTCTCCATCAGATCATTCTTCTTTAGGATCTCTATCTGCACGAGATTAGGAACAATGTCTTGATCATCAAACTCATATCCACATGCTCTAATATACTTTACATGACATTCATAAACCTTCACATTTGCACTTTCCACTATCTTCTTCAACCTCTTATTGTAACACTAGTAGTCCTTTCTCTTAGTAGAATAACCCAAGAAGATTCCTTCATCACATCTTGCATCAAACTTTCCTATATCCTCATCTCTTTTGATATAACATTTACTTCCCAAAACTCTGAAATATCTAATTGTAGGAACATGACCAAACCATAGCTCATAAGGACTCTTACCAAAATCACCTTTAATATGCACTTGCTTGATTGTGTAAACAACAGTGCTAATGAATTCTCTCCAAAATGTCTATGCAACATTTCCTTCAATCGGCATAGCCCTAGCAACATCTAGAATATGTTCTTTCTTTCAATAACTCCATTCCACTGAGGGGTTTTAGGAGTAGATAATTGTCTTTTAATTATATTCCTCTCACAGAATGTATCAAACTCATCAGAGGTGAATTCTCCTCCTCTATCAGATCTCAGACACTTCATCTTCAATCATGTCTTAGTCTCTACCTTATCTTTGAATATCTTAAATTTCTCCAATGCTTTTGATTTCTCCCTTAGAAAGGTAACTCACATCATTCTAGAGTAGTCATCAATCAACAACATGAAATACCTATCACCTTGCATGTTTAAACTCTTGAAGGACCACACAAGTTAGTATGAACAAGATCTAATAATCCATTAGATGTATATAATTTATCTTAAATGAAGTTCTTGTTTGCTTTGCCAACTAACATTCTTTACATACTAAATTAGAAGGATTTACAATCTTAGGCAAATCTCTAACAGCTTGAGTAGAACTTATCCTTATCATTTGATCAAAATTAACATGACACATCCTCCTATTCTACAACCAACTTTCATCAATCTAAGCAATCAAACAAATTTTCTCAACAACATTTAAGTGAAAGATATTACCTTTAGTCTTTGTCTCTTGTGCAATATCTATTCCAGAGGCATTCAGAATCTTGCATTTACCATTCTTGAATTGAAAATCATATCCCTTGTCAAACATCTATCCAACACTCAAAATATTGCTTTAAACCTTTTACATATATGACATCATCCTTATCATTCTTGTTGGACACAATGGATCACTAAGAGGGGGGTGAATCTGTGATTTACACTCTTCTCATTCAACATGGAGATACCAATAATGTATAAAACAAACTAAGTGCTAACTAGTAGCTCAGATAGTGCAAAAAAGATGTGCGAAAGGATTTACTTAAAAAATTAATATACTACAAGCACAAATATGCAACACACAAGACCAGATATATATGAGGAAAACCCAATGTGGGAAAAACCTCGATGAGAATAGTTGCTGGAGATCTTCTGCTCCAAACTAGTCTCACAATAAAATTTCTGATTACAATATTTAGGGCATCAACCCAAGGAGCACCAACCCCTAATTTATGAGCACTAACTCAAAGGAGCACCAACCCCTGCACAATTTATAGGCTATAACCTAAACAAACTACAACCCCTGCTCTAAGCTGCAACTTAGTGAAAACTATATAAAACTAAGATATACAAGTGAAATCATTGTTGTAAATGAAGTTTTGCAACCTTGCAATATTATCCTCTACCGGTTTAACCCTTATCAGTTTGTAATCTCTCCACCCACTCTACAACTTGACTTTGCTGATGATTTTTCTAAAACCTCTCTCACAATGTCTTCCTTCTCTCAACTCACACTTGATCACTCTTAATCAAGCACAGCTTCTACCAGTTTATCATCTCTATGTTCAATGCATACTCCAATAGTTGTTCCTTACACCGGTTTACTCTGCTTCTCCTTATCAGTCAGATCTTTGCTCATAAACACTTGAAGTGTTTATCTCTTTGGCTCTTAGACAATGATTTTACACTTTTCTTGACTCTACAACAACCACAATCATAGTTTCAAGTCATCATATTTAAACTTGAGTTTTCCCGCCAAGAATCAATTCAAACTTGGGGTGGTTAGGGTTTCCTTTACCCAACAAAATCTACATGAGGTATGATCCACTCTACCTTGGATCAATCACATGTACTCAAGGAATGCATCTTTACACATTTTCCATTATCCAATGCATACTTGCTAAAGATAGCAATCTCGTACATGATTTTCTACCTTGAAATCTATCAACTCATAAAAATATCAGTTGTTTCCTTCTCAAGTTCTTCTTGCAGCTTGATTTCTTTGCGTCAATCCAGACACCAACAACTCCCTAATCTTTCTCTATCATCCTTTCCTCCTCAAGCTGCATCAGTCAATTACCATCTCATGATTGGTGGTTGTTTCATTAATATCGACTAGTTGTTTCAACAACCATGTCGATGGAGGCTTCACCGACCTCTACATGTTTTCCACCTCAACTCCACATGGCATCACAATGATCAATCACTCAACTCACTGACACACAGTCAGTACATAATTGAACATTTAGAAAACTCATAACGGTACATGCCTTTACCATTGAGACCTTCTCCTCGTGCTAATTGGTAGTTCACACTACACTGGTAGCACATCTTCACCTCTGGTGATTTGTGATTACTTTAACATTCTACCTCTTCATCATAAACAGGTGGCCAAACTCCAGACCAGTTTAAGCTCTATCAATTATCACTCAGCATGCCAACACACACATGCATCTCACCTCATACCGGTGAAGTCACTGATAGTCTCATTAACTACTTGTCTTCCACCATACTAGTTTGACAAGTCTTCATGTTAATCTTCTCAATACCTTATTTTTATTTCACCATACCGATACATTCTCTTTCACACTAGATGACATACCTCTACCGGTAGCTTGCCTGCAATACCAGTTGACATCAATGACAACTCAATACCAACAATCTCCCCCTTTGGCATTGATGTCAACATTTTATTTTCTAGTTTCTCTCCCCTTTTGACAACAATGGCAAAAGTAACCTTAGTTTTACACCAATAATCTCTCCCTTGATGACATCTGGTTAAGACACTCTCCCCTTGTGTCCATGCTTCATGATTCAAGAGTCATAAAATAGTGTCAATGGTTGACTCCCCCTGAATCATGCATCCTCTTATGCATTTAAGTACTACCAGATGGTGAGACAACTCCCATTTTATGTCTCGAGTACTCAAAAGGACTCAATGGAAGTGGCTTGGTAAATATGTCAGTAATTTGTTCATCAGTGAGAATGTATTCTACTATGACCTCCTTGTCTACTACCTTCTCCCTCAAGAAGTGATACTTGATTGCAATGTGTTTTGTTCTTGAGTGCATTACTGGATTCTTGGAGATGTTGATTGGGATGGGTTTCGATATCTCCTCCTATATGTCTTTCAGTGTCTGCTTCATCCATAGAACCTATGAACAACATGTAGCAATTGCTATATACTCTGTCTCAATAGTAGATAATGACACTTAATCTTGCTTCTTGTTGTTCCATAATACTAACCAGTCTCCTAAGTAGAAAGCACCTCCACTTTTACTTTTCCGTTCATCAATATTTCCTATCCAATCTGCATCAGTATAATCCTGCAAAGATAAATCTCCTCTCTTTGGATAACAAAAACCATAGTTGATATTTCCTTGCAAATACCTAAAGACCCTTCTTACTACATTTATGTGAGATTGTTTAGGAGAATCTTGGAATCTTGCTACCATGCAAACAGCTTGTTCAATATCCAATCTATATATTGTTAAATACAATAGACTACCGAACATAGACCTATACAGTGTTTTCTCAACTTTTGGTGATTCATCTAGTTTTCTCAACTTACAACCAGTAATGATGGGAGTACTTACCGATTTGTTGTCCTCCATTTTAAATTTCTTCAACATATCTTTCACATACTTGGTTTGGGAGATGAAAATTCCTTTCTCCTTCTATGAGATCTACAAACCAAGAAAATAGGACAACTCACCCAGCATGGACATCTCAAACTCTATCTTCATCTAATCTACAAATTCTTTGCACATGATGTCCTTGTCTCCACCAAAGATAATATCATCCACATATACAAAAACTATAATCATGTGATCTCCATTTATCTTGATGTACAAGTTGTTGTCTACATTCCCTTTCCAGAATCCTTTCTTGTTTAGGTATTTGTCTAACCTAGAATACCATACTCTAGGAGCCTACTTCAAACCATACAGGGCTTTCTTCAACCAACATACAAAGCTCTCATCTTTATGCAACAAGTACCCTTTTGGTTGTTCCATATACACCTCTTCTTAAAGATTGCCATTGATAAAAATAGGTTTCACATCCATCTCATATACTTTATATCCCTTGTAGGCTGAGAAAGATAAAAACATTCTTATTGCCTCTAACCTAGCAACCAATGCAAAGGTTTCTTCAAAATCAATAACTTCCACTTGAGCATACCCTTTGCAAACTAACCTTGCTTTATGTAGGACTATCTTACCTTCTTCATTCATCCTGTTTTGGTAGACCCATTTGGTACCTATGATATTCTTGTCTGCTGGTCTAGGAACAAGTTCCCGAGTCTGATTTTTCTCAATTTGTCTCAATTCTTCATCCATGGCATCTAGTCACTTTTCACTTTTTCTAGCATCATCAAAAGTTTTGGGCTCTACTTTAGTCATGAGATGGAAATTTACCTACTCACCTTCCTAGGCTAATCTCTTTCTGGTATGCACACCTTCATTCCTATTTCCTATGATTTGTTCTTCTAGATGATTCTTCTGAACATACTGGTTGGGGATCTTATTTGGTATATCTTCTACTAGTCCATTATCAGATTGTTCTTCATTTTCAACATCTAAATCATCAATGTAGGGTGTTGGTATAGATTTTCCTCTATGTGAGTATTCATCTATTCTCACGTTTACACTCTCAACCACCCTTCTCAACCTTTCATTGTAGTATTTGTAGGATTTACTGTTGGTTGAGTATCCCAAGAAAATTCCTTCATCACTTCGAGAATCAAAACTTCCTAACTCATCAGCATCTTTCTTGATGAAGCACTTACTTACAAACACTGTGAAGTACTTGAGTGATGGTTTCCTTTCATTCCATAACTCATAAGGAGTCATTCTACTATTAACTCTTAACTGTACCCGATTTAAAGTGTAGATAGCAGTATGAACTGCTTCCTTCCAGTATATATCCAGTATGTTCACCCCTTTCAACATAGTCCTAGCCATCTCCTTCACTATCCTATTTTTTCTCTCTACCACCCCATTTTGTTGAGGTGTCCTTGCCGCTGAATATTGTATTCGAATTCCATGTTTCTCGCAGTAGTCAACAAATTCATTGGAAGAAAATTCTCCACCCCGATCAGATCTTAAGCATTTTAATTGGTGTCCACTTTCATTTTCCACCATCTTCTTGAAAATTTTGAATCTCTCAAATTCTTGTGACTTGTCATGCAGGAAGGTTACCCAAGTCATTCTTGAGTAATCATCTATGAACAACATGAAATACCTTTCTCCAACCAATGCTCTTGTCCTTGTTGGCCCACATAAGTTTGTATGTATCAACTCCAAAGGTCTTGAGGTATTATATTCTTTTGTTTTAAAGTTGACCTTTGCTTTCTTACCTATGACACATTCATCATAGAATGTGCTTGCTAGTTTTATGATCTGAGGTATGTTTCTCACATACCGGTTCTTACTTATCTTAACTAGACTATCAAAATTCACATGGCCTAGTCTCTGGTGCCACAACTAGCTTTCATCAACCTGTCCCATCATGCATTGGGACTCATAGCATCCCTTTATATTGTATACATTACCCTCTATTCTCTTTCCTTCTGCTACCACCTAACTAGTACTCTACTTCCTTATCTAGAAACTGGTAGAGTCAAATGAGAACTTGTACCCTTTGTCACACATTTGACTTACACTCAACAGGTTATGCTTCAAGCCTTCAACATAGTACACATCATGAGCCTTGATCTTTCCATCAATATTCAGTGTACCCTGACCTTTGATCTTGATGGAGGAGTTGTCACCAAAATAGATTGAACCACCATTCCAATCATCAAGCTTGATGAAATTTTTCTTATTTCCGGTCATATGATTTGAGCAACCACTATCAACTACCCATAAATTCCTTCTTTCAGTATGTAGAGCAGTCTGTACAAATAGGCTAGACTTTGTCTTGCTTTTCTCCTTCTCTATCCAAACTGGTTTCTCTTCTTTCTTTTCCTCTTCTATTTTGTGTTCCAGTTTTGTTTCCAATTTCTCATCCGATACAATTCTCCTTTTCTTGTTAGTTCTCAGTTGACAAGACCTTGCTATGTGACCAAAATTTTGACACTTATAGCATTTCACATTAGCACTATAAGATGTACTCAATGCATTCTTGTAGGACATTTGCATATTACTCCTACATTCATAACTCATGTGACTAAACTCATTGCAATTATAACATATGACATTTGTACTTTGTAATGCAGCAAATGAGTTTCTACTCTCAAAACTAGGGTTAACATTCATTTTCCTACAATCTACCATTCTATGACCGAACTTATTAGATTGGTGACAATAGCCATGGAACATACCATTTAGGTTGTCTTGAATCTGCAAATGGATGCCTCACTGGGGGTCTTCCTTTCATGCTGCTAACCCTTGTGAATCCTTCATGATCAATACTTGCATTTCTCCTTGGATTTGCATGTCGGTGCATTGAGTATGCTCTCTATTTCATTGAATGAGTATACCAGTTTGTGTGGCAGTTTCTAGCAACATCTTCATATGTCTTTGTGCTGGTATCCTTGCCTACCATGAATGTCTTCTTCTCTTCACATTTATTTGAAGAATTGAATTGTATCTCCTTATCAAATGTGCCTTTGCTGTTTGAACTTTGACCTTCTTGAAAACCTAAGCCACTGATATCTTTGGATTGCTTTTATTTGCTTAGCATCTTGTCTAGGGCTTCAATGCTGCCTTCAAATTTGCTTCACACATCCTCTTGGCCTCTTCCAACTAGAGTTTTAGATCTGCAATTGTTCTCTTGGACTCTTCAAGAGATTGCTCTAGCAATTCTTATTCTTCAGCTGTAGTCCTTTTTACCTTCTTTAAGTCTCTTCTTGTTTTCTTTATCTAATCCAAGGCACTAATGAGTTCTACTTCAAGGTCCACTTCTCCTTCTTGCTCTTCCTCTTCTTCTTCTTCAGGTACCAGTACCTCTTGAGCCATAAAAAGGTTTTCTCTGACATCATCTCCATTGCAATAGTCATTTGATGCACTTTCCTCATCTGTGGTATCAACTTCATGTGTGTAAAGACTGCTCTGCTTTCGGTAGCCTTTTCTACCATGTCAGTAGGCATTTTTCTTCCTATCTTTACTATATGATCTGCTACCACTTGATTGATCATCTTCATTCTTATCACCATAAAGACATTTAGCAGCAAAATTTCCAATCCCACAGTTGAAACATTTCAAAGGCAGCTTGCCTTTATATTTTCCTGAACCTGTCTTGAGTCTTCTGACAAAGTTTGCCATGATGTCATTAGAGTCTTCACTAGTTGCATCATGAGAAGATTCTTCTTTTCCTTTTCTTGATGTCTTGAATGCAGCTTCTTTCTTCCCAACATCAGTACCGACAATCCTTATTTTATAAGCGATTAGGGAGCCATACAACTCATCCATTGTATAGAATTTCATATATTTTTCTTCTTTTATAGCTGAGACTTTTGTATCATACTTAGATGTAAGAGATCTAAGTACTTTCTTCACCACCACTTCATCTTTTACTTCTTCTCCAGGCCTTGTAATGGTATTTGTTGCTTCATCAACCCTTTAGAGATAGTCAGCTATATTCTCTTCATCTTTCATCTTCAAACCCTCAAGTTGTGCTCTCAATGCCTGCGACTTGGCTTCCTTGATTTTATCATCACCTTCAAATATCTTTTGCAACTTGTCTCAAGCTTCCTTGGTATAAGAGAAATGCATGACTTTAACAAACTCATTATCAAACAACCCACTAAGAATGGCATTCTTAGCTTTAGCATTGTTCCCATATTCCCTCTTAGCATCTAGATCAGTAGGGGGATTATTAGGAACTATATATCCATTTACAACCAACATCCATACATCACAACCTAGAGAGGACAAATAGGTTTCCATTCTTCTACTCCAAAAGGCATAGTTGACACCATCAAACATAGGAGCTTTTGAGGAGGCAGATTCATTTCTTGCCATTGTGAACACTTGACAAAATCTACCCAAGCTAGAGAATGCTTTTGATAAAATAGGGTACTTAGGCTTTGATACTAGTTATTGGACACAATGGATCACTGAGAGGGGGGTTAATCAGTGATTTACACTCTTCTCATTCAATAAGGAGATACCGGTAATGTATAAAACAAACTAAGTGCTAACTGGTAGCTTAGACAGTGCAAACAAGGTGTGTGAAAGGATTTTCTAAAACATTAATATACTACAAGCACAAAGATACAACACACAATGCCATATATATACGAGGAAAACCCAATGTGGGAAAAGCCTTGGTGAGAATTGCAGCTAGAAATATTCTACTCCAATCCAGCCTCACAATAAAACTTTTGATTACAATATTTAGGGCACCAACCCAAGGAGTACCAACCCCTACACAATTTATAGGCTATAACCTAAAGGAGCTACAACCCCTGCACTAAGCTGCAACTTAGGTAAAACTGTATAAAACATAGATATACAAGTGAAATCACTATTGCAAATGAAGTTTTGCAACCTTACAATATTCTCCTCTGGTGGTTTCACCCTTACCAGTCTATATTCTCTCCACCCACTCTGCAACTTGACTTTGCAAATGATATTTCTAAAACCTCTCTCACAATGTCTTCCTTCTCTCAACTCACACTCTGTCACTCTTAATCAGGCATAGCTTTTGCTAGTTTATCACCTCTGTGTTCAATGCACACTCCACTAGTTGTTTCTTACACCAGTTTACTCTCCTTTTCTTTATCAGTTAGATCTTCGCTCATAAACACTTGAAGTGTTTATCTCTTCGGCTCTCAGACAACAATATTACACTTGTCTTCACTCTTTAACAACCACAATCAAAGTCTCGAGTCATCATATTTAAACTTGATCTTTCCTGCCAAAAATCAATTCAAACTTGGGGTGGTTAGGGTTTCCTTTACCCAACACAATCTGCATGAGATCCGATCCAGTCTGTCTTGGATCAATGACCTGTACTCGAGGAATGCATCTTTACACATTTTCCATTATCCAATGCATACTTTCTAAATATAGCAATCTCGTACACGATTTTCTACCTTGAAATTTGTCGACTCATAAAAAGCTTAGTTGTTTCCTTCTCGAGATGTTCTTGCAGCCTAATTTCTTTGCATCAATCCAAGTGCCAACATCTCCATGATCTTTCTCTATCATCCTTTCCTCCTCGTGCTGCATCTGTCACCTACCATCCCATGGTTTGTGGTTGACTCATTAATATCGACTAGTTGTTTCAACAACCATGTCGATGGAGGCTTCATCGACCTCTGCATGTTTGACACCTCAGCTTCACATGGCATCACAATGTTCAATCAGTCAGCTCACTGAAACACAGTTGGTACATACTTGAACATTAAGAAAACTGATACTAGTACATGCCTTTACCGGTGAGACCTTCTCCTCCTTCTAACCGGTAGTTCATAGTACAATAGTAGCACATCTTCACCTCTGGTGATTTGTGATTACTTTAACATTTTGCCTCTTCATCATAAATAGACAGCCAAACTCCAGACCAGTTTAAGCTCTATTGGTTATCACTCAACATGCCAACACACACATACATCTCACCTCATACCAGTGAAGTCACTAATAGTCTCAATAACTACTTGTCTTCCACCATACCAGTTTGACAAGTCTTCATGTTAATCTTCTCAATACCTTATTTGTCTTTCACCATACTAGTACATTCTCCTTCATACTGGATCACATACCTCTACCAGTAGCTTGCTTGCAATACCAATTGACATCAATGACAACTCAATTCCAACAATTCTTACCTTCAAAGGAAATATAGCCTCTACCACAGATCACACAAGCTTTATCATCTCCAAATCTCACTATACCACCATTATACCTTTGCATAATCACAAATTTACTTTTATAACCTATCATATGATGTGTAACCATTTTCTATTACCCATTCATCTTTCTCTTCAATCTTAGTAGCTAAAGATTTCTTCTCAATAATGCATCTTGTAGAATTTACTGGTATCAAATCATCTTCCTTGATTGCAATAAATACTAATTCTTCTTCTGAATTCCCATTGTTTGATTCTTCATCTCTCACACTTTCATTAGTAGTGTAATAACATCTCTTCTAATATATGTACTTTTGGTTAGCCTTATCATACTTGGCATGCTTATCATATCTATAATTCTTATTAGATCTATCATGCCTTTCAAATTCATCATGCTTGTCATATCTAGATATTCTTTTAGGACACCTAGAGGCAAGATGTCCTATCTTATTACAAGAGAAAAATTTCAAAGGTAACTTTCCATCATACTTATTGGCTCCCTTAGGCAATCTCTGAGCAATAAGTTCTTCAAGCTCATCCAACTCCCTTTCCCATTCTTCCACCTCTCTCTCATCTCTCTTTCATATCTAGAAACCCTAGATGAACTCACTCCAAGATCATAATTCTGCTTCTCGGATACAAAGGATTTAAATGCAGTCTTAGGTTTACTATCTGATTATCCAAATTCACTCAAATCAAATGTAGCAAGCTTCCCAACTAACATATCTCTTGTCACGGTAGTCACACTTCAAATATCATCAATAGCAACAACTTTATCTTTATAAGTAGAAGGCAAGGATCTCAACACCTTAGCAACAATCTAATCTTCTTCAAGAGTTCCACCAACATATCTGATGTTCATAACAAGTTCATTCAATTTAGCCATAAAGGATTTTATATTCTCATCTTCTCACATCTTCAATGTCTCATACTTTCCTTTCAAACTCTATAGCTTAGAAACTTTAACTTGTGCATCTCCTTCATACAAGGTCTCTAAATTTTTCTAGATCTCATGTGTAGACTTCAAACCCATCACATTAGTCATTTCCAAATCAGTCAAGGCACTCAACAATGCCTCCTTAGCTCTTAGGTTATGTTCAACTTCCTTGATTTCATTAGTAGTAATTGGACCATTCAAAGGAACTGTTGTCACTGAGGATTGCACCCGTGATGCTAAGTTCAAAAACAAGCAGTCATGTGAAACATGGAAACACCTTTGAGCCTGTGGGTTGCTCAAAGTGAAGGTGAATCTCCAGAGACTAGGTCAGCTTCCTATTTGGTGAATCTCTTGTAGATAATACTGATAAGAAAAGGGATAGAAAGGGATATAAAACTATGCATGTAATGAAAATATATTCTAATGAAGGTGATGCACCAAAAATCTTATCTGAGATCTGCAACCTGCTTAACTCACAAAACCTTCAACAAATAACCTTGATTGCTTCTCAACTCAATTGAACATGTAGATGCATAAATGTTTCCTAGAAAGGGATGAATTCAATGCATGCATGAAGGAAAAAAATCAAGTTTTCACAGCTTTAAGCAATTAAAATCAACTAACACAAACTAGAACCTGCAACTAACACGCATCTCCTTGCACCACAAATTGACTGAATGAGATAAATTAGAGGATAAAAGTCATAGGAAATTATCAAATCATTCATTCACTAGATAATATGAGAAGTATCAAGAAGGAAATTTGTTGCTATATTACTAAAAAATAAAGGAGTGTTGTTGTTGCAAAACTCAAATACTATTGAGCTACAATGCTTTTTTGAAAAAATGTGTATGCAAAAAAGAAAGAACTAGAGGGAAAAAAGGAGAGAAGGAATATATAGAAATCATGATGAATCCCCTTCAAAAACCCTAAAATGATTGCATGAGAAAAGGCTTGGGCAAATTTGCCCCAAAAATAGCATAAAAACTCATGCACAATACTGTAAAATAATAATCTTTACCGCTTAAAAGGACTGTCATTGATCTGCATGAAGAGAAAATCAACATGTCTAAATACAAAAAAATAGTTGTCCCCATGTGAAATTTGCATGATGAACTGAATTGTGTCTATATTAAAAAGAAATCCCACTGAGAAAATCTTATGCATTCTCTGGCAACTACTCTCCATGTTGAAATTTCTGTTAAAAAATGGTTGTGGAAATGATCTTCCTATTTCACGAGCTTTCCAACGGTATGTAACACTTGCATATTCAGTCAATCAATAAGCATCTGCATTAATATTTCATGTAGAAATCATCTCCTTGCTTGGTGGGCTTTTCACCATTGGAACAACCAATCCTGAGTCCACCATGCAATTTTTTTATTATTGCTAGTCACTGGATCGCCTGCATTGACCATGGCTGCTTGCATTTAACTTTTTTGTTTACTTCCTAGTGGGCCCCACCGTTTGTCACCAAATCTACATGATTATCCATCTTATAGTTTCCCACTGTAGTATGGTGACCAACATCTGATCTGTCAGGAACCTGCTTTATTTCTACCTCTGCTTGTTTGCTTTCTTCTTCCTGGGCCCATGGGAAAGAGCGACGCTAATGAACTTTGAAGAATTGAACCACTTTGAATTGGTGAACCACTTTAAACCGGTTCAAAGTTCAAGTTCAATGTTGAGCTTAAAAAATATAGGCATCCCCTTGTCTATAGATTTTTGCCACATGTCAGCCTTTGATTTGCTTGCGGGTCCACTTTATCTGCCATCTGGACCTAGACCCACCTTGTCGCCAAGTCACATCGATAATTGGGTGAGCAACTTTTCCTTGTAGCTTAGCGACCACCATCAGATTTGTCCACTTGACCATTGGATGTGATCAATTTGCTCGATCTTTACTCTTGGTCTGCCTTGGTTTTTCATCTTCTCTCTACCATGTGGCACATCCTCATTCGCTCTGAGCCCACCTGGACGACCACCTCTACTTCCACGTCATCGGTTGCCAAGTCGCGGGGGATAACTATCAAGCATCTTCATCATGTAGTATAGCTACGGTCGTCGATCTGTCCTCAAACTACTCGATCTTTAGCACCTTAGCCGCTCACCTCCCCTTTGTCTTTTCTGCACGTACTTTGTCACCATGTTGTAGGGGATAATCAGTGAGCTTCTTTCTATAGAGGTATAGCGATATCCCTTAGATCTTTCAGACTATCGTTGATCTTTTCTGAACTTGCTCGATCTTTAGCACCGACTGATCTTCTCTCTTGTGTCACGTGTACACATGTGTCATCGCTTGATTGGCTCTGGAGATCTGCCTAGGCACCACCTATCTGCCAGGCTTGCCACACATCTTACTCTATTGAATATCCTTCTTTTCGCCAAAGTATTCCCTCGGTGAGTCGTTTACCAGTCTCATCGAACCTGTAGTTTCATCGATATTATTATGTCGATGAAACTGAGCCTTCGGTGAAACTTTTTTGGGACTCATCGCGGCCAAGGTCTGCTCGATGTCGATGGAACTAAGCTTTCGATAAAACCTTTTTGAGATTCATCATGGCCAAGATCTGCTCGATGTCGCCCATCCATCCCATGTCACCAACCATTGGACCGCCACCTATCCTTGGTCTTATACTCTCTGCCTCACCACGTCATTAGTCACCAAGTCGCGATGATAACCCGGTGTGCAGCTTTGCATCACGACATAGTGACAGCCATTAGATCTCTGCGATTTGCATCTGATCTTCCCTACTTGCTCGCTCTTTAGTCTCTTTCTGCAAGCTGATACAAAATTAGGATGCCTTGAGATGCACACGCATGCGGGGTCCACTGGGCCACGAGCTGCCTGTTCTTGCCAAAAGACCATAATCTTTGACACTATATTTATATGTGACCTTATATTTAAATGTGATAAACTCCCTTTGTGTGGCCAATGTGGGATAAAAGGTCCTCTTGCCTGGTGACTGAAACCGCTTGGAAACTCTAAGGCCTTTTAAAACCCTCTTTGGTGCCCAAGTAAAAACTTTACACAAGCTGATTATATTTTTCTCTAAGTTTCTTTTGGCCTTAAGGTTTTAATAGCCATGCCATTTCATCTACAATAGAGCATAATATCTCTGTGATCTACATCATGTTGAGCTCAACCCTTGTGGGAGCCACATTTTAACCCACATGTTGTCTTACTTTCCTGTATCTACACATGAAGCAAACAAGTTAGAAAAAATAGTGCATTTCTGATTTCTTGCTCATGATTTGGACCTTTTCAAAAATGAATGCAAGGCTTCATTAGGGCACCAAATTTGGCATGTGCAAAATTTTGGTAAGAGGAGCATTGTAGACATTCTTTGTAATCTTCCAATAATATTCTCCAAGACACTTTAGATGAAAGTTCACCTGATCCTTCCAAACAGCATAATCGTTTCCATCAAATCTAGGACTTTCCTTCTTAAACACATAGGTTATCATCCTAGATGTCCTCAAGCAGTTAAGCTTCTTCTGGAGGATCTAGCTCTGATACCACTGGATCAAAAAAATTAAGGACAATCTCATATCTAATCAATTTTAGCAAGAACAAAGATAAACACAATAACACTAACAAATATAACACCAATATTTTGACATGGAAAATTTGGTCAAGGGAAAAACCATGGTGGGAACCTACCCACAATAAGATGATACTCTACAATAGTATGTGAAAATATTATAAGGGGGAATACACATGCATTCAAGAACACTGCCTAGAGATCACTGCTCAAATTACAATGACCTAGAAGGCTACAACCCCTAGGGAAGGTTCACTGCCTTATAAAGATATTCACACTACAATCTGGTTGATATCAACTACAAATATATCATTTTCCAATGCCTAATGATAGTTTTGGTTAAGCACATTTATCTTCTCTGCAACAATATTGAGTTAATAAACACACTCAAAGATGAATTAAATTATTCACACATACACCACTCTCTGATAATGCAGACTCAACACCCATACATCACCAAACCACAAATATAACAACTACTTATACAAATAATCAAGCTTGACTACAAGGTTAGTCAAACCCTCAATACCTAATTACAAAATTACATCACATGATATATAAATCATCCACCAAACCAATACAATGTCATAGACAACATAGCATGGACCTAAATCAACTCCTTGAACATGAACCATCACTGAAAATATCGCCAAGATCAACCGCAACACGCTACACCACCGAAAATACTGCATAACATGAAGAATATTATCAGACCCAACAAATCTTCAAGAACACACACAAGGATCAATGTAGACAACCAAAACAAATAGAACGTGATTAGGGAACACCAACAAGAACATTAGAATCACCCACAATAGTTGCACCAACGCCACTTAATCAAATCTTCATCGATCAACACACTAACACTCAAGAGCACTTATCAGCAGCAACTCAGACAAGAAAGATAGCTTGTGAAGCATCAAATCATGAACCATCTAAAAGGGAGATACACATGAACATCTGAAACACTCCCTAATATGCAACATAAGATATGACCATATTTGAGCTCAATGGATAAAACACTAGAACACTGCAACACTAAACACTAAAAACTAATCTCCATACCAGAATCCTCAACTCGATCAAATCATCACATAGCATCATGGAATAAATAAAGAATGAAGTATCTCTAGTTTACTCAACATCCTAAATAGATAAGCCAACCAGATCAACTATTAGCAAAAATCGGATCACCAAAGTAATTCTCTACAACACCAAAACATGAGAATATGTTGACATCAATGACAACAACTTATCCTAATAGAAGCAACATCCAATAGGATTTACCATTACATTGTTTGTGGTTACAAAGATCTAGAATGGAAATCTAATGTTCAATGTTATATGAAAAGTGTGTAAGGAACTTATCAACAGGTTCATCAAATGATTTAATCCCAAGTGGTAAATTATAAAATTGTTTGATAGACTATCCACCTAAACTTTTAGGGAATAATCACATTAAATAAGTATTATTATGAGCAACTTCAATACATGCTATACAAAATTCTTTGATATGATCACGTGGATCTCCTTTCCCCTTGTATTTATCAAACTTTTGAATTTCAAAATTTGGAGGAAACAAAAGCATAGCCAAACTTCTGTCAAATTTATAAGGAGATATATCCTCAAGTAAATATTGTTTAGTGGATGATCCTAATTGTATTTTGGCAACTTGAGTTTGGAAGTTTTGTATTTTTTGAACAAGAGCACTGAAAGGATTCACAAGGGAAATTTTATCCCTTTTACCTTATGTGATTCAACCTGATTGGTTCCATCATTTGTGTTGGTATTGGTATCATCATTATTCTTGCTATTTTCCTTAAGCTTGGATATATCAAAGTCATATGGAAATTTTAAACCTTGATGTACAAGGTGAAGAAAATATTTCTGTTTTTCCTTCTCCGTAGCCTTTTTCACGATTTTTTAAAATGTAGGATCTTGTGATGCGTCAAGGAATTTTTGTTCATCCAAATCATTATCACTATCATTATCAAATAATGGATTTGAGTTTTCTCCAAAGAAATTTGTAGAATCATCCATACTCTTCCCTTTAGTATAGTATGACATTGTTGATCTATTCGCTCTTTGACTTATTGTTTCAATCTTATGAGGATTTCTCCAAACTATTTTATACGTTGGGAATTCTATAGTTGCTACTTGTTAAGACCAATGAGATTTTTGAATCAAGATTCCTAGTGTGCAATTTTGATTTGATTTATGAATTTGGTAATCTTGGACTATTAAGAAATAGTGATATCAAAGTAAGTCAAGATTAAGAGATGATAGATCCCTAGATGGTAATAACTCACTTTGCCAAGATTTTGATTATAGTTCTAAGGTTGATAGGATGATGAAATCATAATAATAGAACTAAATCAACCAATGTATGATGTAGATATTTAAAAGCACTAGATTATGTCTTGATTTATGTAAGTAAAATGGTATAATGTAGTCAATGTTCAAAATCCTCTTAATCTAACAAGAAATTGGGTCTGTGTTGTTCAGGATACATTATTCTTCTTAGAAATGGGTATCCAAATCAATTTTCAAATTTTTGCTTTGACCCTCAGAGATGGCCACTATCATAGATGAGCTAGAACAAATGTGCTAAAAGTTTTGGAAAATGCACTATTTAATTGATTGAATGTGTTACTAGTTTATGTGAAAGTACTACTTCGTGCTTCAAATGCGATATTGTTTACTACAAATGCACTAAATTAATAGATAAAATTATTGTTTTGGTATGTAAAAGTGCTAAATTGTTCCACAAAAGTACTATTCTGGTAAATGTATGCACTAAACTGGGTTTCAAATGCACTAAACTGAGTTGTAAATACACAATTCTGAGTTTTCTGCCAAAATTTTTAAGTTTTTCTGTCGTTGAAAATTTTCTCTGCTTTTTCTAATGTTGTGTTGGGATGATTTTGATTTGTTTTAATGAAACACACAAAAGAAAGACACAACAAACACAATATTTAAAAATTAAAAATTAAAAGACAAGTACAAATTCTAGTGGTTGGCCAAGACAATACCTATTAATTCCCAAGCAGAAATAATCCAGTCGCACTTATTTATAGCAGACAACCTAGGAATTTGGTAGCACTAGCTCCCCCTTACCGCACACTCACTTCTCGGCCTTACCAAGTTCCAGATTCCAAGAGTGGAATTGCTATCTCTACTATAAACCGTGAAAATGTGGGTCGCTTCAAAGGTTTGACCTCCTACATCAATAAATAGAAGGTTTTTGGCTTCTATTCACAAATTTTTTTAGTTTGTGCATCCATTTGAGTGGTCATAATCAATCTAGCATTTTCCACTCTATTAAAGGAGGCCTCCCAGCTTGTAGAGGTTATTCTCTATAGGTTTTTACGTGCCACACAGACACTAAGGAAGACATGACTCCGTTATGACAACATGTAACACTCGTCACTCATGAGTTTCCTCACATGTGCATTTGATTATATTGGCTTGGAAGGACTTGGCTTTAGCCTATTGCCACTTGGATTGTTCGCTCTCACTTGGCCTTATGGGCTACTCGGGAGGCAAGCCCTCTAATGGGTTACACAACCTACTGAGTTTGAATTTTTGATTACCGAATTAAGGGGAGAGCATATTCACCTATCACTTTTGCAGACAAAGAAGATAGTGATTAATTTACTTCCTAAATGATTCTATGTGCAGCTACTCTAAGAAGACAAGAGATGCAATTTTTCTTTTTCTATATGTTGTAAATTAACTGCCTACTTAAGATATGTGACACAAAAATGATTAAATTACTATCCCCTATTTAATCTAAATTCCTAAATGCATGTAAAAACATCTGCAAAACCCTCAATTAGTAGTTTTTCATTTTTAGTCTTCAATGGTCGAAAGTACTTGTTACAAAAGTATCAAGAAAGATGCAACTAAAAATATAACTACAACTGCCTTACACAAATGTGCTAATCTAATTATGCATCTACACTTCTAAATAAAGGTTCTATATGGGAATCAAATGCGTTAAAATGATTTGTGCATGCACTAACTAAAAGGACACATATGCTAATAAGATAAATAAAGGCGCTATTGTTTTTGAACAAAGATGCTACATTAGCGTGCAAAAGCGCTATAGTAAATTGCAAATGTGCTAAAATGTCTAATGAATGCATTAATCTGCATGGTGAATGCGTGACTTTGCGAATTCAAAACCATATATGAAATAAAATATAGAAAAATCATAGAAGTGAGGCAAGGGCCCCATAGTGGGCACCAAAATGTGTAACTTGGAAAAATAAGAAAACCTACAAGACTATCTAAGCTACCACAAACCTAAATCCTACAAAAAATCCAAGATTGCCAATGAAACAAATACAAGAAATAAAATTTAAACAAATAAACTTTTCTTTATTGTCCCATTGTGTCCTATCACCTCTTGATCTTGATTTTGTTTATTTGTTTATCTTAGAATGCACTGATTATGATCTTCAAGATGACAAAGATGAACATACAATGGTATTTTACTGCTAAATGCAAGCTAGGAATACCAACAATATTATGCAACTATATTAAGCTAAGCCAAAGGCACACTATGAAAATGTTCAAATGCTCTAATTGCTCTAAAATGACTTGAGTCCAAGATTACGATTAGTCTCAAAATACTAGAAAAATGCTCCTTTTATAGAATTTGCATGAGAAAAATCTCATGTGTCAAAGATCAATGGTTGAGAGTGAATCTTGAAAAATTGATGGCCATGAATGATTGGTTAGGATGTGAGAGAAAAAGGAGGAAGATGTTCCTCTGACACATGCATGATGGAGGAAAAGGTGGAAGAAAGATCCAAGTGGAAACTCAATAAGATTGACCACAGTTAGAAACCCCAAGAATATAGGATAGTTGGAGACAATTTAGTAAATATGGGACAAGTGGAGTTTGACTAGGATGAGGTGGACACAACTTCCTCCAAAGATGCAGGAGTAATGGAGGGAATATAGGAAGTATGAGTTAGAGATTAAATGTAGCTATTTAATAAATAGGAAAAATTAATATATTTAACTACATGAAAATGAGTTGGCAAGATAAGATGATGTGGAAAGAGAATGACGTGGAAAAGATAAGTAATTAAATAATTTAAAATTATTTAATCAAGAAGACCTTAGAAGAAGAATGAGATAATTAATTAAATAATGAATATTTAATTAACAAATTGAAAGAGGAATAGAATTAATGAATTAAATAAATAAACTTTTCAATTTATTTATTGAATATAAGAATAATCATTAAATGAATAATAAATATTTATTTAATTAATCATAACCATTTTAAAGTGTATTCAACCCTATATTGTGTGCATCCATTAATCATCACCCATCACCTACTAAGTGTCTAAGACCTAAACATCTTTAAGAAAACCCCACCACATCTATATATAAAAATATATCCCTTATTAGTCATGATTAGCCTTACACATAAGTGTTTGCATCAACAAAATGAAAAATGCAAGATATTCTTTTAGATCAGTACATTCTATTACACCATGCCACAATTTTCAATTACCTAGCATCATCATTGCCATATGATCATCACTTGCATTATTCTTATTATCGTCTTAGAAATTATATATCAAAATCATTAAATTGGATCTATTGGATATCCATAGTGAGAAAATCCTCAATTAATAAGCTCTTAAAATGTGTTTAACAACATCACTAATTTTTATTATGATTATAATTATTGGATGACTATCTATTTGTACGTCCTATAGATGGAGGAAATGGGCTATTGAGTCTCAGATTGATAACTTCCAACATCAACAATGGAGGTAGCCTCGTAAAACACACATGCAAATTACACAAATCAAGCTATGTTAGACACAAACACATGCATGCAAAACCAACATTAATCTTCATTCTTGTCCCATCCTTCAAGGTCTTGTTTTGCATATGGGTGCTCTCACAAGCACTTAGCACAAGAAGCTATGAAGTAATGGACTATGAAAATAAGATATGTCAAAATGAAAGCAAGATGAATTCAAAAATCATGGATGCAAGAATATGGGTGCACAATACCGGATTTTCAATGCAAAAAGTTGTGGATCCCAAAATGGGGGAGGGGCTCTTCTTAAATAGGATGAATGTGGGATGAAGAATAAGGCTTGAAATATTTAATCCCACATGCATGAGGTGAGTGAAAATAGGATAGAGGGAAAAACATAAATAAGCAACGTAATTGCTCATGCATATGTTTATGAAAATGGATAAATGATATTATTATTAAAATATATAGACGAAATATTAAATGATAGATGGTAGAATAATGATATTATTAAATATATAGATGGAAAATGAAATAATAAAAATGTTAATAATGGATAAATGAAATGATTTATAATAGTGTTAATGAATTAATGATAATTTTAATGGGTAAATGAATAATAATATATAATGATCTATAAATGAATAAATGATGAATAAGTGGATAAATTAAAATAGATGAAATAGTGCATGAACAATGAACTGGATTCACCCGAGATTAAGATGAGAAATTTTGTGTGTCTATAGGTCCAAAAGGCTCAAAGATCATAGGGTCATATATGGTTAAAGGTTTTTTTGTGGTTAATGATCAATTATATAGCAAAGATCTTTTCCACGAACTAAAGGTTAAACCCACAAGCTTTAAATTGAACTTTGTCAACTCTTAAAAGAAAATCTAATTTAGATTTTGTCAATTTAATTCCACCACATCCAAAAGTAAGCAATTCTAAATTATGGCTCAAACATTATGATCAAAGTAATAGACAACTATGTATTGACCGTTAAGTGCTTGCACTAATTTTAACTACCAAATTTATAAATTTTGTTATATATTCTAACAGAATTTTAGATTCAATTAGTTGAATTTTAAATTCATTAAACTTAATTAATAAAAAAATATTTTATTCCTTTACACAAATGTGTACCAAAAAGCAAATCACATATTAATCATTTTTTCCATCATCTTTTAAAATCTTCTCCACTAAATATTTTAAAAGTAATCTTCCACAAACTATTATTTTTTATTATTGAGAGATTTGTACCAAACAGTACTTTCAAATTACTTATACAAAATCTTGTCCAATAAACACTTTAAAATTAATAATAGTTTGTGGAAGATTAGTTTTGAAGTATTTATTGGAGAAGATTTTAAAATATGCTTTAAAAAATGATTAATATGTGATTTACTTTTTGTACATGTATGTGTAAAAAGAATTACTATTGAAAGATTTGAAACGAACACTTTATGGACTCTCCACTGAACACTTAAATTTTAATCTTCCACAGATCATTTATATTTTAATAAAAAACTTTGATAGTGTTGAATACAAATTTGGGTCAATTGAAATGACTCCAAATGAAGAGATGCCACTGAAACAAGAAGGTACCCAACCAGTGGGTCCTCTTTCCTAGTCTAGTCTTTTCCACCACCTATGATTCGCTTCGTACCTGACACAAGATACAAATCACCAGAGAGCCCAAGTGAAGTGTGACAGGCCAGATACCTAAAAATATTTTTTTATATATTAGTAAATAGCTGTATACAATGTAAAAGTTCCAAGATTCTCCTGCAACCTGAGCGGCACCGGAATCCATGTCAAATTTCACTAATCCTATAATGGTCGTAAGATAATCCTATAATTCTAGCTAATCCTAACAGAGATTAAGTATAATTATAATCCTATACTTCTAGGTAATCCTAAGAGAGTAAGTATATGGTTTTCTATAGTAGAATGGAAATAAAAATGAAAATGGATTTGGATTTTTTTATAATCTATGATATGGGTGATCTGACTACTCTGTACTCTACAATGTCATCATCAATATGAGCAACTGTCTATATTGCCCTGAATTGTAGAATGAGGCTTGCCCTCCTGCAAGCATTCCAGAGGAGGAATAATGAGAGTCTGAGTAGATCCATAAGCATTCCAGCAAAAGGGATTCTCAATCATCTGGCCCTGAGCCGGAAGAAGTTCTATATTTGCCAGAGTAATATTCGTACAAGGAATGGTGTCGCTGCATGCAAAGTGCATGGCGGGGCTCTTCACGTCATAAGTTCCACGAATGCCTCTGTAGGCAATATCAGATACGTACACTGCCATTGTCGCATTGTGACATCCCTTGCTAAAGCAGTAAAACTGATCGATTATGATCGGATTTCTCACATTCTCCACGTACACGTTGTCGAAGGTCACTCCAGAGACCGATCCAAGCCCGCCCTAAAAAACCCAGAGTTAAAATTCAGTTACCCATTTTTGGAGTTAGCTCAGATTTGATTGTTATATTTGGACCCAATTGCTATTTTGTAAGTACCTGCCATGTCTTGATTCGAAGGCCATTGTCTGAGTTCAGAATGACGACGTCGCTGACACTTATGTTGCAGACACACCCTTGTGAATTGTGATTCCCCAGTCCTCCAATGCTGATTACCATGAATGCAGAACATGCGCGGAAGATTAGTGTTTTCATTAGTGAAGGGTTTATCAGAGTCTTAGAATGATTAATGTTTCATTAGTGAAGGATTTATGAGAGTTTAGAATGATTGGAGACAAGGCATAAAACAAAATGTGGAGTGGAGGAAGAGATACCTGATCCCGTGACTTGGCCCACATGTCACATTTCGTATGTCAACGTTGGCTGCACCAGAAACAATTGATATGCAGTCATCACCTGTCAATCAAAGTCACGGGTCAGTTTCTTTTAGTATATAACTACCACCACTCATTTGGGATTGACTGCTTGGCTGTTAAGTATTCCATCCCTCTCTTGAGGGAGAGGGAGGAGTAATTCTGTGGGCTAACTTCATAAGTATGTAGGGGGTTTGTGTGGAATATTGTATGGATGGGTCAAAGTTTGGAGGCATCATTCATTGTGCAGTTTATCACAATATTAACAATTGAAATTCATTTACCTATCTATAATTAAGATTTGGAGGTATGACAATACCAACAATTGAAATGTCATATGAACTAACCACTTACTAATCTACAACTAAGGTTTGGAGGCATCACTCATGACACAACTTACCACAATAACAACAATTAGAATATTGTATGAACTGAATATTTACCTATCTACAACTAAGATTTGGAGGTATGACTCATGACAGGGCTTACCACAATACCAACAATTGAAATATTATATAAGATCATCACTTATCAATCTACAACTAAAACTTGGATGTGTGACTCATCATGCAACTTACCACAATACCAACAGTTGAAATATCATATGAACTGACCACTTATCTATCTATAACTAAGAGTTGGAGGTATGACTCATCAAACAGCTTACCGCAATACCAACAAATGAACTAACCGCTTATCTACCTACAACTAGAGTTTGAAGGTATGACTCGTTGCACAACTTGCCACAGATACCAACAATTGGAATAGTGTAGTGCTCACCAGTGGAAATGGCTGAGTTGTATATTCCAACAGACTGACTGCCCGAGACGTGTATGCCATCAGTGTTGGGACTCAATGCAGGAGTGTTGATGATTATATTGTCGATGACAACTGATTTGCTGTAATCGAACCTCAAGTGCATCTGTGGACTGTTTCTGATCCTCAGGTCTCTTAGAGTCACGTTGCTGCTGTCGAAGAATTTTATGGCCTTTGGAATATACCACAAAAACAAAATAGAAGTATTAATATGATTGAGTTACCAAAGTTTTTTGGACTTCAATATTCAGATGTTTATACTTCCAACAAAAAAAAATGGAGCTGCTTACTGTGGGACTTTCGCATGGCCCAGGCAATGTTGTCCCGTTTGGTCCCTAAGGTTGTCAAACAAGAAATGTCAAAAATACTGAACAGTTAGCTAGTTTTTTGACAGAATATAAAATTTTATATTGAAATGCCTATCAGAGTAAACAGCATCCTTTCTGTCATTTTGATACTTTCAAAAACAATGTGCAGACTGTTTAAGACAAAATGACAACAAATCATTACTTTGTGTGGCTTGCATGGAAGATCCCACCACTTCTGTCCATTCCCATCAATGAGGCCCTTTCCTTGAAGAGTGAAATTTTGTAACTTGTAAAACACAATCCAATTCAGTTTACTAGAATTCTCATTCCAGCAATCAGGGCCATCAGGGGCAAGCAGAACACCATCCACCTTCAATTCAAAGCAATGCACACATAAATGAGCTTCTAATACAATAAACAACCCAACAAGCAATTTCTTTATTCTTGAACACATTCATCCATCTCACCTGAAAACTAAGACCACCTTTGCAGGGCCCAGAGAAAATGGTAGATTGTATCATGAAAGAGTAGCCTTGAGGAACCTCAACGACTGCTGATTCAACTTCACACGCTGCTTGCCACGCCAATTGAAATGCCTGAACCAGAAAGAACAAATCGTCATAAACTTTATCTCAGATATACAGTTACACTAATCATTTAGTTCACAAGTTCATCTCACATCAGTCACCCATCTACTTCAAACTACCCACCGATAAAAAGAAAAGTTTAGCTGGCATGAGTAAATATTCAAAAGATTGTTGTTGGAATCAACTGTGCAAGTTTTGCATCGACGTGTAAGATCACTTTCTTATTTCTTATTTCTAATATTGAATTGCCTAATATGATTCAAAACATTGATACAAAATCATACACAATTGATTCCAAAAACCATCTTTCATCTTCGACAACAGTCAATTCAATCCAACACCTTTGCCCATCAGTCATACAAACCCATAAAGTGTCAGTAAACTAAAGGTGAACAGAAAAAGAGATGCAATTACTTATCACCTCTGTATCATCTGTGACTCCATCTCCAACAGCACCATAGTATTGCACATTAAAAATTTGATCACAATCATCAGAAGAAGAATCATTGGCAAAACTTTGAGACGGAGGTTCACTAGAACTCAAAACTCTAGCTGCATTGCAATCTCTAACTGAAGAAAGCAGGCAAACCAAAGCGAATACCAAAAAGAGACATCTTGAAGAAAGCAGAGCATCCGTTGTCTGGAGTTTAGCCATGAGGACAGAAACAACTGGTATGGCTGCCAGTGCCAGGTAATAATACTCCTGAGCTTTGGGTATTAGGCAGAAAGAAGCATTAAATAGCAGTGGCGTACATTATGAATGATGCTCCATCACAACTTCTGTCGCCGTCTATTGTGGATGTATTTGAAGTAAAATATTGGTAGCGCACTAACAGTACCTAGCAGTTCAGGTGGCACTTGGTACCCGTGCTCTTTGTCATTTAAAGAACTCGCTTTTCATTCAGTGCCTGACGTGTTATAAAAGCAGGAGGGGCCGCAGCTGCTCTAGACTGCCGCCATCTGCATACGTGTCACCACTGACCAACAGTTTGCGTTGCATGTGACTTCACGAGACCAGAAACATATGCTTACTTCTGCAATTTTCTAATATTCCTCGAATACAACTCGAATTCGCTTTTTATCCTCTAAACCGGAGATCTTGCTAAGCCTGTCTTTTTATTTTTATCGTTATATATTTTGTGTTTTCTTCAACAAGTAGCATTATTCAACATAGGTAGGTGCCATTATTAGTGAGCTAGTTTCCATGGATGCTTAAGACTTAAACATACTAAGAATTCATTATTTAAATTTAACTGTTCCTTTTCCAATTAAAACATGTAAATAATGTTAGGAAAGCAAACCAAAAATCTAACACTACAACATGATTTTAATAATGACAGTTTGAAATTCCTTAAAATCCAAGAACATTAATTAATTCTTAGGTATGTTTAAGTCTTAAGCATCAATGGAAACTAGCTCACTAATAATGGCACCTACCTATGTTGAATAATGCTAGTTGTTGAAAAAAAACACATAAAATACATAATAATAAAAATCAATGCATTTGTAATATAAATAATAATAATAAAAAGACAGATTTAGCAAGATTTTCGAAATGGAGAATTATATTTATATAAATTTTATTTTATATATATGAGATGTGTATGTATATTTTTCTTATAAATATTTTCTAGCTCTTTTCTTTCTTTTATACACACACACACACACACTCATCTTGAATGTTTTTTATATTAAACAACAACAAACAAGGGTGTTGTCTCTAATACATCCATAGCCAAACAACGCCAAGAACTAAAAAATCAGCACAATCACAACAAAATAATACCAAAAACAGCTAGTTAAGCAACAGTTCACAAGCAGTGGTACACACTCATCTTGAATGTTAAAAAAAAAGAAATTTCAATTTAAAATAAAACAATTATATTTTTTAAATTAAAGAGATATTTAAAATATTTTTTATTTGTTCATCTCCTATGCGTACGTGTATGTGTATGTGTATGTGTGTGTGTGTGTGTGTGTGTCTCTCTCTCTCTCTCTCTCTCTCTCTCTCTCTATATATATATATATAGGGTAAGTGCACAAAGATGGTGGTCAAAAAGGGGAGTATAAGTGGACACTTTTTTTCTAAAATCAGGTGAACTTGAACTTAGAGGCAAAATTTGAAAGTCATCCACTCAAGATATGAAGATAATCAAAGAAAAAATATTATAGTATTCTGAATCTAGTTTCCAAACTACTAAACTTTTTCAAAATTGGATAAGATTAAGGGGTTCAAATCTTTCGCGCACGAAAAATTGACCCAGTTTTTTTTTCTGAAAAACATAACATAGTGTCTGACGTGCACATCAAAAAAGTCATACTTAGATTTAGTATTTTGACAAATCCTCTGGCAGAAAGATATTTAAGAGTGAGCACTAGAAGATGTGTATTTTTTTGTAATTGTTTTTTTATGATTTTTCCAATCGAGCACATCTAGAAAATTCGGTACCTGTTTGTGCACGAAACATAAGTTGCACTAAACAAATCGAAAATACATTTTTTTTTTAAATTGTAAAGAATCAAGTGCACTACAATAATATATAAAGTTTTTTAAATTTGGATATATATATCAAAAGTTATTCAAAAAATGGTGCACCTATATCTGTGAGAACTATGGAAACACTAGTAAAAGAAATTCAATAATAATATGTTATTGTTGTTCAAATTGAAAATAAATTATATGGTTAGAAAGCTCAAAAGATGGGTGAAAATATGGTGGCAATTTAGAAATACCCACTTTATGAAGTGTAAACCTGATGATGACAAAGTCGATAAACCAAGTTGATAAAATAAAACACGTCAAAAATGAGAGAAATGGAAGGAAATAAAACTTCCAATCCATAGCTTTGTCATCCAAGCCTATTTCCAAGCCTAAATAGTCAAAAGCGTGTACGGGGTACTTATGGTTTAAAAAGCGCGTATGGGGTATGTATAGTGTAAGCAACGCATATGTGCTTGTTTCTCTATAAATAGCGCGTACGTGCTATTGTATAATATGATATTCTATGTATAATATGTGTATATACATATAATATATGTAATATATAATATGTGTATAATATGACATTGTATATATAATATGTTTATATACATATAATATATTAAACATATATATACACATGTAAGTGTATTGTCTCTCCCTCTCTCTCTCTCCCCTTCTCCCTTCCTCCATACCCCATCCCTCTTTCTCTTCTTCTCTCCCTCCATACCCCACTGCAACTGTGTCTGCACTTCTATAGAAGTAAGTGAATTTATTTCTTATCTGCAACTTCCTCTTTGATTTTTATCATGTATCCTCTCCTAAAAAAATTGACTGATGGATTTTTGTGTGTATATTGAATAGGAGGAATAGGGTTTGAAATTGAACCACGGGTGTATTACCGTGACAAACAAGGAAACCTGTAGCAATATTCTTCTCGAATGTGTTTTTAATGAGCAGAGCAGATGTGGAAAATAGTGTCAACAAAGCAACATGATGAGTCAGAGTACCTGCAATATGTCTTTCAAAAGAAAACAATAGGTAGAAAGAGAAAGAGGGAGAGTAACATAGATGATGTCCTATAAAATGATAGTGGTGGGTATGCGAGAGTTCCCATGTTGTTACACAATGCCTGTCACCTAAAGAAATTAAAGTTTGTTTTATGCATGGTAGTGGTAGTATATGATGATCATCACTTGTCAAACAGATTGGAATGGTACATACCCATGAAAGAAATCAAGTGTGTAATTCCTATAGTCACAATCAAGATCAGTCTTATAACCTTGCAAATTTAATAGCATCATATGTTTTAGAACTTAGGCATTACTCTTAGGGTTAGGTCAAGCTCTTACACTTGCTTTTTAGTGAAGCCTTGTTGTTTGTTCGCTTGGAGTCTCATTGTATGATGTTCTATTCATAACTTTAAATTTAATATATCATTTTATTAGCCCACCATATGACCCCTTAGGTGTCATTAGAGGTCGTATTGTTTCCTAAGAGGTCGTATGGTATCCTATGACCCCTTAAGACCCCTCCTCTTTCCCCCCCTACTCTCCCCCTCTCTCTCTCCCTCTCTCTCTCTCTCTCCCTCCCTCTACCTCTCTCCCTCTCTCTACCTTCCCCCCCCCTCTCTCTCTCTCTCTCTCTCTCTCTCTCCCTCCATACCCCTTCTTCTCTCCCACCCCCCCTCTTCTCTCTCCCTCTCCCTCCCTCTACCTCTCTCCCTCTCTCTACCTTCCCTCCCCCATCTCTCTCTCTCCCTCTCTCTCCCTCTCTCTCTGCCTCTAATATGTTTTACAAAAGAAAACAACAAGTAGGAAGAGAAAGAGGGAGAGTAACATAGATGATGTCCTATAGAATGATAGTGGTGGGTATGCGAGAGTTCCCATGTTGTTACACAATGCCTATCACCTAAAGAAATTAAAGTTTGTTTTATGCATGGCAATGGTAGTATATGACGATCATCACTTGTCAAACAACTTGGAATGGTACATACCCATGAAAGAAATCAAGTCTGTAATTCCTATAGTCACAATCGAGATCAGTCTTATAACCTTGCAAATTTAATGGCATCATATGTTTTAGAACTTAGGTAGTACTCTTAGGGTTAGGTCAAGCTCTTACACTTGCTTTTTAGTGAAGCCTCGTTGTTTGTTCGCTTGGAGTCTCATTGTATGATGTTCTATTCATAACTTTAAATTTAATTTATCATTTTATTAGCCCACCATATGACCCCTTAGGTGTCATTAGAGGTTGTATTGTTTCCTAAGAGGTCATATGGTATCCTGTGACCCCTTAAGACCCTTCCTCTTTCCCTCCCCCCTACTCTCCCCCTCTCCCTCTCTCTCCTTCCCTCCCTCTACCTCTCTCTCTCTCTCTCTCTCTCTCTCTCTCTCTCTCTCTCTCTCTCTCTCTCTCTCTCTCTCTCTCTCTCTCGCACCCCCCCTTCTCTCTCCCTCTCCCTCCCTCTACCTCTCTCCCTCTCTCTACCTTCCCTCCCCTGTCTCTCTCTCCCTCTCTCTCCCTCTCTCTCTACCTGCAATATGTTTTTCAGAAGAAAACAATAGGTGGGAAGAGAAAGAGGGAGAGTAACACAAATGATGTCCTGTAGAATGATAGTGGTGGGTATGCGAGAGTTCCCATGTTGTTACACAATGCCTATCACCTAAAGAAATTAGAGGTGTCATTAGAGGTCATTAGAGGTCGTATTGTTTCTTAAGAGGTCATATGGTATCCTGTGACCCCTTAAGACCCCTCCTCTTTCCCTCCCCCCTACTCTACCCCCCTCTCCCTCTCCCTCTCTCTCTCTCTCTCTCTCTCTCTCTCTCTCTCTCTCTCTCTCTACCTTCCCTCCCCCCTCCTCTCTCCCTCTCTCCCTCCCTCTACCTTTCCCTTCCCCCCATGTTCTCTCCCTCTCTCCCTATCTCTCTGTCTCCCCTCTCCTCTCCCTCTCTCCCTCTCCCCTCTCCTCTCCCTCACCCTCCCTCTCTCACCCCCTCTCTCTCTCTCTCTCTCTCTCTCTCTCTCTCTCTCTCTCTCTCTCTCTCTCCCTCTCCCCTTCCCTCTACCTCTCCCTTCCCCCATGTTCTCTTCCTCTTTCCCTCTCTCTCCCTCTCCCCTCTCCTCTCCCTCTCCCTCCCTCTCCCTCTCCCCTCTCCTCTACCTCTCTCTACCTTCCCTCCCCTGTCTCTCTCTCTCCATCTCTCCCTCCCTCTCCTCTCCCTCTCCCAACCCCCCCCCCTCTCTCTCTCTCTCTCTCTCTCTCTCTCTCTCTCTCTCTCTCCTTCCCTCTCCCTCTCCCTTCCCCCAGTGTTCTCTCCCTTAGGTGTCATTAGAGGTCGTATTGTTTTCTAAGAGGTCATATGGTATCTTGTGACCCCTTAAGACCCCTCCTCTTTCCCTCCCCCTACTCTCCCCCTCTCCCCTCTCTCTCTCTCTCTCCCTCTCTCTCCCTCTCTCTCTCTCCTCCTTCCATCTCTCCTCTCCTCTCCCTCTCTCTCTCTCTCCCCTCTCCTCTCCCTCTCTCCCTCTCTCTCCCTCTCCCCTCTCCTCTCCCTCTCTCCCTCTCCCACCCTCTCTCTCTCTCTCTCTCTCTCTCTCTCTCTCCTTCTCTCCCTCTCTCTCTCCCTCTCCTCTCTCTCCCTTCCCCCCCTCTTACCTCCCTCTCTCCCTCTCCCTTCCTCCATACCCCTTCTTCTCTCCCACCTCCCCTCTTCTCTCTCTCTCTGTCTCTCTCCCTCCCTCTACCTCTCTCAAGAGCACATATGAGGTACTGAAACTATTAGTTCCCTACCCTGCCATAACTTTTTTAAGTCTTAGTAGCGCGTACGTGGTACTTATTACTCATAAGCGCGTACGGGGTACTATTCCCATTATTTGATACCCTGCGATAACATTTTTAGGCTTAGTAGCACGTATGCGCTACTTATCAGCCTCGAATGGGAAAAAAAATACCGTTGGACTTGTCAACATTTTATGGTCTAACCGTGCTTAGGCGGTTATCAATGTAGCGTGTACGCGGTTTATAGACATAGTTTTAGTTGCCCAAGAGTCTCAACGGCCTCAAAAGAAGTTTTTGAGGTTGTTGAAGGCCCCACTGGAACTATGTCTGCACTTCTATCATTGTTGTATACATAAAAGTAAGTGAATTTTTTGTTTTTGCATGATTTCAAATGATTGAATTATTGTTTTTAGTAGTTTTTTGTTTTTGCATGGTTTCAAATGATTGAATTGTGATTGTTTAATAGTTTGATTCCAAAAAATAGTGATAAGATACATATTTATGGTTATTTGTTTATTTATGAACTTTTCTTTACATATATATGTAATATGATTTGATTTAGGTCAACCGATCTCAACCATGGGAAATAACAAGTGAGGAACGATGGAACAATGAGAGGCTCAAAAGGAAAGACAAAGGCAACGTATGAAGAAATTGTGTGACATAAGAACAATGAGAGAAGAAGGTATGTCAACCTCAATATCTCAATTCGATTTACCAAACAAATATAATGCACCTAATGCAATTGAAGAAGAAACATTTGATAATTTACCGTTTGAACCTAATGCAATTGAAGAAGAAACATTTGACAGTTTACCATTTGAACCTAATGCAATTGAAGAAGATACCGCATTGAATAATCAATTAAATGATGAACATATTACACCTTCTCTACTTGATGAATTGAATGTACATAATGCACCGATGTTAACACCTCCTAGAATCATTCGTAGGAAACCAAAGTATCTAATTGACATTGATGAGAATATATTGAAGTCAATGACCAATAAAATGAATGAATGAACTTGTAGGAGAATGGTTAAAAGAATATGGCAAAGCTATTTTAAAAACTTAAATCAAAACGCAAGATGTCAATTAATTGTTCAAATGATTAAAAATTTGAATTTTAGAGAGACAATGAAAATTCTGGGCCTAAGATCATCTGAAAGTAACAGTGAAAGAACTATTGTAAGAAATCTATTTGATGCATATCAATCTATTGGTTCAAAATCATGTAGTAAAGATTCTAATGCTACTTGACGTGTTATTACATCAACCACAATGAGGAAGAAAATAAAAAAAGATCATTTGATAAGAAAAACAAGTAAGTCATTAAACGTTAGTAGAACAACATTAAGTAAAGCATTAAAGAGGTGAGAACAAATAGAGGAACCTAACAATAATTCTCTTTGGGCATTCTCGAGTAGACTACCACGCAAAGACAAGGTTGTTGTAGATGCACTAAAAACATTAATTGAAATTTTTCAGCATGACAACATAAGAGTATCACCCAACCAAAGAGATGTTGTTAGAAGGAGAATTGGGTCTAAAAATCATGAGCCACATGCGAAACACTATTTGGATATGACTGAAACTAAATTTTATTAAAGATTCCCTCAAAAGTTTCCTCAAATAAAAATTTCTCAAAGATTTTTTGAAATGGCAAAACCTTTTTTATATTAACATTAATCATGTACGCACCACGTGTTGTTGTAGGATGCATATTGAATTTTCCATGCATTATGATATTTTTCTTCATATTTGTTCTACTTTGCACACTAACGATGTTTTGTAGGAATGTAATATACAAGCACCTCCTAAGTTGGCAAGAGAACTTATTTCAAGTGTGTTATGTAATAGACATGATGGTTGTATTTATTATAAGATGCCTTGTTTGGAAGGTTCTTGTGCTATATGTGGTGATTTGCAATGTTTACCAAGATGCATACATTTGGAGAGCACACATGAAATTGGTACCAAACTAGTTTCTTTCAGAAAATACAAGACAGTCACATATGGAGTTAAAGATGGAAAAGATTTGAAGAGATGTGAGCTAGTGAAAAATGATATATGTGTAGCTCAATTTATGAAAATGTTTCAAGAGAAACTAGTTTATGAGTACATAATGCATACACATAGAGCTCGATGGTTAGATGAGCAATTCAAGTTGTGTAAGGACACATTTCCTCTTGGCACCATTGTCTCTATCATTGATTTCGCTGAAAATTATACACTACAACCTCAAAATGAAGTGCAATCCATGTATTATCACTCTACACAAGTTTCTATTTTTGTACACATAGCATTCATGCATGCAGATGATAGCATAGAGGAGGATAGAAAGGTTGTAAGAGAGTATCACTTCTACATAAGTGATGATCATACTCATTCATCAGAGTTTGTACAAGGATGCTTTAAAGTTTTCTATGATAGTTTAAGGGAAAGGAACATACGACACAACCAACACTTAATATGGTCAGATAATTGCACCGCACAATTCAAGAATGCAAGGATGTTTTATTGGCTGACAAGGATGCATGTGACAAGCGGTGTACAACATTTTTGGAATTTCATTGAGGCTGGACATGGTAAGGGAGAGCACGATGGTGCAGGAGCATGTGTGAAAAGAGCCCTAGCCAGGGAAGAATTGAAGTACGGAGGTGGTGCTGAGTTGGTAGATGCAGAAACAATTGTGCAATGGTGTAAGTCTATGATGGGTCCAATTAATCTAGGTACGTCATTGGTTCGTAGATATTTTTGGTTGATTACTGAATATAACATTGAAAACTATCTAGATTGTTGTACAGTTGCAGGATCGAGTGATATGCACTAATTTATGAGTTGAAATTCAAGTTCACTGGTAATTTATACGAGACAAATGGTATGTTTTTTCTCTTCATGCATGTATTGTTTGTGGGAAGAATGTGAATTAGAAGAGTGGGTTGACAAATGGTCTTGTAGACCATTGGTTCCCATTGATTCATATCAAATTCTCAAAGCACTACAATTGAGCCAGATGGAGACATCAATGGATTTTGACCATGTATCTGACCTAGTGGATTCGGGTGATTTTTTGAGTTAATTTTTTTGCAAGTATTCTTTTTGGTTCATTTTGTTGTACATCATACTTTATTTTTGGTATTAATTAACACTTTATAAAATGTAGGTCATGTGTATGCAGTTCTTGCAGAAGAGAACAATGAAAAAGGAACATATTACTATTTGTGTCGTTGTGTTGAGCCTAAAAGAAAATTGACAACCACAATCTTTGACAGAGAGGGTATTGAGTACCCAATAGGGTCTCTTGTTGTGACAGGAACATGGCTTCAGAGATACCCTATCAAGAATTATGATGTTTGGTTGTTCGCGGACTTTGAAACACACAAACATATTCTTCATTTCTCTAACCTTGTTGTCGCAACAAATATTCATTTGATGAAGTATCGTGGTAGACCTCATAACAATATTTTATGGAAAGTTCATGAATCTGACCACGAGGCAATACTTGACATAATACGGGTTAGAGCTGATCCTGAAGGCTCACTTGATTGATTCTATGGTTCAGAGTAGAATGATTTTGAGAATTTTGTATAAATCGTTGATGAATTGTTCTATATTCATTTTTTGTATATATAAATGCCCATGAGCTGATTTTTACATGTTTAGGGGCATAATTTTGTATATTTAAGTGGCAATGAGCTGATTTGTACATATGCACATGCCAAATTTTGTATATTAAAATGGCGATGAGCTGAATCGCACATATTGTAATGCCAAATTTTGTATAAAATCCCATGAGATGATTTGTATATTAAAATAGTGACGAGTTAAATTGCATATATTGTAATGCCAAATTTTGTATAAAAGCCCATGAGATTATTTGTAAGATAATTTTTTGTATAATCAAATAGCCAAGAGTTGATTTGACCATATTTAGAGGCAAATTTTTGAATAATATGTGACAATGTTTTGTAACTATTTTGTGTGTCAATGTTTTGTGACTATGTTTTGAGTATATGTGATGTGTCCCTCGTCAATCATGAGAATTCTTGATTCTTGTATAATCATGGATAATTATTTGAGTCATTATCGGGTCATAGGGGTCATAGATTGAGACTAGATACAATTTGAGCAAAAATTGTCATTGTTGTCAAAAAAATTGTCAAAAAAGTTGTCAAGCAACTTCTACATTGCGTTGGTAGGGTATGACTCTCGACGTTTTGGTGCTTTGGGATGCATGACAGGGCCATACCTAGCGTAAACCTGCCCACCTGGACATGCTCGCAATATCGGTTTGTGCACACGAGGAACATAATCAATTCTAGCCAATCTTGCAACTTTTCCTTGCAAGCAACTGACGATTTTTTGAGCAGGTGAAAAAATGCTACTAATTGAAAATGGCTCCAAGTCATCAAAAATTGAGATAGCCCATTGTAGAGGAGCCTCTCATGACCCCACAGGATCAAATAGATCGACCGTATGTGTCGTGGATTGGAAGAAACAGTCCGTCAAATTTTGATAACTTTTTGGACTTAGGGCACTTGAGAGATCTCACCGGTAGGGTATGACTCTTGACGTTCTGGTGCTTTGGGATGCACAATAGGGCCATGCCTAGCATAAACATGCTCACCCGAATGCGCTCACGACGTTGGTTTGTGCACACGAGGAACAAAATCAATTCTAGCCAATCTTGCAACTTTTCCTTGCAAGCAACTGATGGTTTTTTGAGCAGGCAAAAAAATGCTACTAATTGAAAATGACTTCGAGTCATCAAAAACTGAGATAGGCTATTGTAGAGGAGTCTCACACGACCCCATCGGATCAAACAGATCGACCGTATGTGTCGTGGATTGGAAGAAATAGTTCATCAAATTTTGATAATTTTTTGGACTCAGGGCACTTGAGAGATCACACCGGTAGGGTATAACTCTCGACGTACATGCCCACCCAAATGTGCTTGCGACGTCAGTTTGTGCATATGAGGAAAAAAATCAATTCTAGCCAATCTTGCAACTTTTCCTTGCAAGCAACTGACGGTTTTTTGAGAAGGCGAAAAAATGCTACTAATTGAAAAAGGCTTCGAGTTGTCAAAAACTGAGATAGGCCATTGTAGAGGAGCCTCACATGATGGGATCAAATAAATCGACTGTATGTGTCGTGGATTGGAAGAAACAGTCTGTCAAATTTTGACAATTTTTTGGACTCAGGGCACTTGAGAGATCGCACCAGTAGGGTATGACTCTCGATGTTCTGGTGCTTTGGGATGCACAATAGGGCCATGCCTAGCATAAATCTGCCCACTTGGATGTGCTCGCAACATCGGTTTGTGCACATGAGGAACAGAATCAATTCTAGCCAATCTTGCAACTTTTCTTTGCAAGCAACTGATGGTTTTTTGAGCAAGCGAAAAAATGCTACTAATTGAAAATGGCTCTGAGTTGTCAAAAACTAAGATAGGCCATTATAGAGGAGCCTCACGCGACCCCACGGGATCAAATAGATCGACCGTATGTGTCGTGGATTGGAAGAAACAGTCCATCAAATTTTGACAATTTTTTGGACTCAGGGCACTTGAGAGATCGCACTGGTAGGGTATGACTCTCGATGTTCTGGTGCTTTGGAATGTACGACAGGGCCATTCCTAGCATAAACCTACCCACCCGGACATGCTCGCGATGTCGGTTTAAGCACACAAGAAACAAAATTTTACTATTGCGAGCATGAGGGTGCTCTCGCACCAAACACATTGTTGTTTATATTCATATTGTTGATTTTTGTTGTTTATATTCATATTGTTAATTGCATATGCAAATATTCATTTAAATTTATAAAAGGGCAGCCACCAAATACAACAAATACACAATAATGAACTGAATACAAGGAGTTTTGTAGGGTTAATTCAACATTTTAGAAATTTTATCAAATCATATTCCACGATTGCAATGTTTTATATTATATATTTTTGTTGTTTATATTCATATTGTTGATTACATATGCAAATATTCATTTAAATTTATAGAAGGACAACCATAAAATACAACGAATACAAAATAATGAACTCATTACACATTTATTGGATCAAATATCGATATTTATATATATAAAAAAAGGCATGTCTGCCAAGTCAATACAAGTATTACGAAAATGTGGCATATGCCATGTCCAAATCAATATACAATAAAAATGTAGAATATATCTACATGTATTGGTCATTCTATGACCAAAACTAACACTATATGATCCTAAACTTGTGGTGGATCATCAAAATCAAGCCTCTTTGGTGCAGTACGCGGCTTTGTAGATGGCTGCAAAACCACAATTCAAAAGCCAAGTTAGAATTCTTTTGTAGAAAATAGTTCACAATTAACATCATAACTATGCATTCAACTTTAATTCCTTTGCAATTGAAATGTAGATTACCTCATCAGTTGATCCAGGAGCTAATGTCTTCGCTCTCCTCTCCTTATCACTCTTAGGAGTTTTCTTGAAGACATACTTAAATTGATCCACGTTATGGCCGTACCACGAAGGATTATATTGTAGATTAAATGTATAATTAATACAATGTACTAACATAAATATATCAAAAACACTTAAAAGCTATAATATAGATAACAATGACGTACCTGTGCCTGAGATGCTTCTCCAATGGATTGAGGATGGCTCACCATCGATGTAGAAACTGACGCTATTACCTATACAAAAAATGTACAAAGATTAAATACAATTAATATAATGATAAGTATTGAAGGTTGAAAACAATTAATTTTACATATCAAACAAAAGTGTACCGGATCCTGAGATGCTTCTCCAATGTAAGGAGGAGGGTTCGCCATTGACGAAATAGGTATGGATATTTCCTGTATAAAAAAATTATAAGATTATAATATATCACAAGTTCACATGTACGCATGCATATAATCATGAAATCAAGAAAATAAAGTAGAGATACATACCTCCACCCTCTCTTGATCCGTGGGTGAATCAGGTGCATTCAACATATCCACAAAGCTCAATGGCCACTGTACATGTAAAATAGACAAAAAACACTAATCAATCTACAAACCACAACTAATACTTGATTTCAACATTTTCAAACAATTGTACAACTAAAAATGTGTTCAATTACCTTCTTCACATGTTTTGGTGTCTTCGAGGAATTCTTTTTCTTAGGACGAGCCCTAGAAGCAGAGGGGGTACCCTAAAAACACAAAATTAACATGAGATATTAGTACAGATAATAAATTAAACATAATTTTAAAAATCTAAAATCAAATGACTTGCATATTCCATCAAAACAATACATAAAAAGAGTTGTACAAAATATGATACCGTATAGCCTTGTAGGCCAAAATCGATCGCTGAGAACATGATGTCATCAATCTGGGACATTTTGTCCCCTATCAACACCTGCAAACCAGAAATTGAACCAAGCATTAAAGATAGTTAGTATATCTTGTATTTTTTTGAATTCAAAGTGTACTATTCTATTTTAACATGTTACAAAATTTATACCTCAGGCATCAAAGTTGCAGCTATGCTAACTGGGTCGAAGTTGTAGCTATGGTAACTAGGGGAGGTGTATGGGATACCACTGCTGCATCCTGAAATGCATATTGTTTGTCTCAATTTAAATCGATGTATAAATGAAAATTAATTTATGTAATTACAAATTTAAACTGACTGATAAATAAAATGTTATGAATTCAAATCAACACACCTGTGTTTGTGGCTCATGGGCAAACACCATGTCCATCAACTCATCTGTCAGCGCGACATCCTCAACCATGTGAGCCTGACATCTACAATTGCAAATCATGCATAGATGATATGAGTATCCATCTGCACCGGCTACATCATCTATCCCCAAGCATATCCTCGAGCAACTAACACACATATGCTCGATGGGCTCTTTGTTGCCCTCTAACGGCTCATCATCCAATACAATAGGGTGTGCTAATGATGTCCCATGTTGGATGATCGAACTAGTCAATGTTGTGGTCACCTGAAGAGTCTATAGCTCCATCGACTCTTTGAGCTCTAATGGGACAGCCTGATGCACCTTGGGTTTGGGTGCTAGGGGGCGGTGACTCTCTGCGGCTAATCGCCTATGGGCTCTAGGTCTATCTTGGGTAAAGCCACCACCTCTACCATGAAACTCTCTCATGTCAAAATAGTTTTCTCGCACATTGAGCACAAACTCACAATATATTTTTCTCAAAAAATATAATGGCACCTCATAATTATTACAAGGTGGATCATCAAAGACCATCCACCACTTTTGCCAAAAAATATTCTTCATCTACACATTGGTACACCAATGTATGGGAAACCTCTTTGCATTAAGACGTAATGACTGACCAGCTTTGGGATCAACAAAAAGGGCACATATTTGTTGTTTAGAAATATTTTTGTTTTTTACTCCATCGTATGATAGCCCATTGGCATAGAATTGACAACACCTATCCCTAAAGCTTCCCCATTTGGTAATTTCTGTGGAAATAGCTATGGCACCACTAACTAATGTTTCTAGGCTAGTGGCAAGGGATTGATGATGGTCAAGTTTAGAAGTTTTCAATTTTACAACCAGTCTATTGATTTTAGACGTATTTTGTCTTAATTGATTAATTAATTCTTCCTATGTTTCGGCTATGCGGTCAAAAGGAGGAATTGGGGGTTGTTCTTTTGTGTTTTCAAGAGGTGCATTTGGTTGTTCTTATGGGTTTTCAGGAGGTGCATTTGGTTGTTCTTATTCTGGATTAGAAGAATCTAGTTTTTGAAACAAAAAATGAAAAAACCTAATCAAAATTAATGAAATTAAATTCAAAATGTAAAACAAATTGCATAAACTAGAAAGAAAGATAAAAATAAACAAAAACTAACCTTGATCCATAGCCTGGAGGATAAATTTAGCACCCTGTTTGCGGTTTAGGTTAGAAAATGGGAAAAAAATGAAGTAAAAAATGCGCTTTACGGGTAAATGAGACCCAGTTTTGTTTTAAAAACTTTTTTTACCAGGCACCACGTATGCTATTTTATTTGGATTATTAGCGCATACATGCTCATTTTCTTATAAGCAGTGCGTACGCTCTAATTTTCCTAGGCATAGCACGTACGTGCTCATTTTCCTAAAAGCAACGCGTATGTGCTACCTTTTCTAGGCTCGGGAAGAACAAACCTAAGCGCGTACACAAGAATTTGAAATTTTAAAACCGCATACGCGCTACCTATTTTTCCAAGTTTTTTTGGGTGGTGTCCACTTTTCTGACCACCATCTTTGTGCACACACCCTATACATATGTGAAAAAATAGACTTAAAAAAACATATAATTTTAACAATAATATATATAATTTTTTAGGTAGCAAATAAATTATATTTATAGTGAAACCTAAAAAGATATTGGTATTTTGTATCATTAATATCCTCCCCTTCCCAAATATTTGTATATTATGAGGCACAAGAAACATTTGTTGGAATCAAGGAACATTGAGAGGGGGGGTGTATCAGTGTTCTACAATCTTTAACTTTATTAAACTGTTCTTTCAACCACTTAATCCATATGAACAAAATAAAGATGCAAGAACATAAAACAAATAACCACAACACCATAACACCAAGATTTTTATACATGGAAACCCAGTTAAGGGAAAAACCATGGTGGGGATGAGCCCACAATATAGGTATATTCTGTAGAAGTATAAAAATATTACAATAGGGAATACACATGCATTCAAGCACACTGCCTAGAGCTCAAAACAGAGAGGCTTACTGCCTACAACTCAAATATAAAGATTACAGATCATTTGAATTTATGAACAACATCTACAAATGCCAAAGTACTATTCTGGTTAAGCTCATTATATAGATTTCATACTCTACTCACACTTCATCTTATATTGCTCGGTTTTATTGTATTGTCATTGATTTAGAGCACTAATCTCTAGCCTGCGCACGTGGAACTATGCACAATCGATTACTTCCAACCTTTGCATAATGAAAATGACCAAAACCATCGCTCTTATATATCCACAAAAAGAAATCATATTGGCTACATGTCGGCTCAAGAACATTTAATTATTTTATGAACCGTGTACAAACTGGTGAAAAAATTTGAACTCAAATGCTAATGTAGACCAAAAAAATCAAACACATGCTACTGCATATGTCGGCTACACATCCTCAATAAATAAAAAAATCACCAAAGTCGCTCCTAATCAAACTTATTCTTAGATCTGATTATAAACAATGAAAACATAAATCAACAAAACATCAGGAACACACATAACACCAAGATTTTTGACGTGGAAAACCCTGTCAAGGGAAAAACCATGGTGGGAACCTACCCACAATCTGATGATACTCTATTAGAAGTATATGAAATATTACATTGGGGAATGCACATGCATTCGGGCACACTGCCTAGAGCTCACTGCTCAAAAACAACAAGGGCTACAACCCCGGGAAAGACTCACTGTCTTACAAACATATTCAAATTACATCCAGAAGATCATGAACTAAATAAATAGCATCTCCTAATGCATGGTTATAGTTATGGTTAAGCACATAACAACTTACTTCATCAAACTTCTTCTTTGCCTCTGAAAGATGTATACATTCAGTGCACATACATTTTGATTCTCATACATACACTTCACAATACACTCAATTACAAAGATATTACATTTATTTATACATGAAATCAACCTCAACAAGGTCAGATCAACACACATCACCTAATTGCAAAAAAAAACCACACATGCTACAAAATCAAATGTGACCAAGCAATGTCGTCCAAGACATAGCACAAACCCATATCACATGCCTCGAATATGAAACACCTCCAAGAATTATGCAGCAAACATCCACAACACGCTACAAGCATTTAGTCGACCAAAATAGTGAAGAACACCAACATACCGAAGAAAATCATGGATAACGTGCACAACGATCAATGCAGACCACCAACACAAAAGGCACATGATCTAGATATATCCACAAGCATCATGAATCACCACCCCAACATCTACAACAACTCAAATTACTAGAATCACATCACCATCATACCAAAATTTAAAAACACTAATTACAATGATTGTCAACTTAAAAAATAACTTGCGGAGCTCCAAATCATGAACCACTTGAATTGAAGACACACATTGTCCCAAACATTCCTCCAAATCTGTAAAACAAGATATTAAAATGCAAAGCAATACAGATTAAAATATTGAACACTATCATCACTAAACAACAGGAAAACCAACCACAACACAAATAAACTTAACTCACTCAAATCTTCATGTGAACCTGTGAAAAACATATTGAATCATCTACACACAATCATCTACAAACCCTTTAATTTGCAAACTCTGATCATCAACATGCTGAGAAAACCAACACTCTAAACTCACTGCAACACTATCATAGATAGAGAAATATGTTGACATTAATGACAACACCTCTCTCAAATATCATCAAAGCACATATTTGCAGAAATCTCACCAAACATCCAATAACTCCACTTAATCCGCATAAGGATTTTTCATTCTAGTCAGTCGTATTGCACTGTCAAACCAAAACCTGATAGACCAGATCTTCTAACTCGCACATCAATCATCACTAGAGGCTAAAATTCTTGAATAAGGTGCTCCATACATCTATCAATCTTCCCTTAGATCCACAACACAAAATATTAACCCGAAAAAAAATGCCAACCAAAATACCAAACATTGTCAAATGCTCTATTCTAAACTTGTTGGACTTAAACCAATCTTCAATTTGACTACAAGTATGAGCAAATCATTCACTGCAGATGGGTATGTTGAACATAGAGTACCACTAAGAGGGGGTTGAATCAATGGTTCCTAAACTTTTTGACTATTAAAGCAACTTAAGAATACCGGTTAATCTCAAACACCAAACTATCAAACTGGTAAAGTAAAAAGGAAACTAAAGAGAACAATCACACAAATGCAACTCACAACACCAAATATATGAGGAAAACCCAATATGGGAAAAACCTCGATGAGAAATGCTGCTTGAGGCTATTGCTCCAATCCAGCCTCACAAGTAAAACACTGGATTACAAAGATCTAGGGCACCAACCCAAGGAGCACCAACCCCTGCACCAAGCTCCAACTTGGCGATGTATATATATTGAAATACAATTTTGATATAGTTAAGGCTTCTTGTTGCAAATGAATTCTGCAACTCTTGATCAAATATCTTACTACCAGTTGACAGTCTTTTTTTCTCCACAGGATCTCACGCCGCTGGTTGTGAGAGAACTCTCCTTGATTTTTTCCCTCACTTATCTCTCTCCCTCTCACAATCTCACAACATACTATGCCACACTTGGATGTTGTCTTTCTCTATCACACCTCACCAGTTTTCTTAACTGTTGGACCTTCTACAGTTATACCGATACTCAATCACTACTAGTTAGACCCTCTCACCGGTTTGCTAGCTCACTCACTCTGTAACTTTCTTAGAATAAATTCTAAGGCAAAAAGTTCCTTCTCTGCACTTAATCTCTCTTTCTCCTCTCTACAAGCATCACCTTGCCCTATTTTGATCTCATATATTTATCACCATAGTTTCTGGCCAAGAATGTATTCAAACACTGATACGTTAGGTTTTCCATTTTCAATCTCAATCCATATCTTTTCTGATGCAAACTTCTTTTTAGAGATATGATCTTTATGACAACTTTCAATCACCAACTGACCTTCGCATACTAATATACGTTTTCTAAATTTGGAATTCTGCACCTTTCTTTTTTGCTTTTCTTTATCACTTGCCATTAATGGCTTTGTTGTTTCCTTCACCTAATAGGTACGAAGATCAAATCTTCTTGCAAGACCACCGTGATTGCTTTTCCAGCTTGCCTTCCTCAAGCTGCAATCTTCGAGCATCCTCCGTGACTTACAGGCTCCTCATTATAGTCATCCTGCATGCAGATTTGTTTCATCGATGCACACTCCATTGACCTATGCAATACCTCCACTTAGCATCCAACTGTCATGCTTGTCGATATCCTCCTTTGCTTGGATTCCTATGTCAGTTGGACATACTTTGTTGACCCAAGTTGACTACCAGTTTAGTCTATGTTACCGGTATGACCATCAAACATCATTTATGTTCTGTTCACTGGTTTTTGTGCCTTCATAACACACAAACAACCTTCATCCTAGTTTATGCCTTACCAGTAAGCCTTCTTTACTGGTAGATGACCCAAGTCATGTGTACTGGTAGCATTCCTTCTGTCTGCTCACTCTTATGTGTATTGCCATCATATTGGTCACCCCTTCTTACTTACCAGTTGTTGGAAATTGATACTCATTGGACTCATTTTGTTGTCATTGATGACAACACGATCTGATGGAAGTCACAAACCAACACTAGGAGGCATATACTGATAGATACCGACATTGGAAGCATCCAGGCCTACACCGGCACCAACATCGACATCAATACTTCAAGGAAGCCAACATCAAGGAAGATTTATTTAGTAAATCATTTTGTAATTATTGTCAAGGCCGACATTGAATATCTTTTGTAAATGCATTGTAAGCCGACATAAGGCATATCATGTGTAATAGGTATATAAGTCAGTTTGCTAGGTCAATTTAATATGATGATATTGTGATGGAATAGATGATAGACATATATAGGTATAGCAGAACTGTGAGATGCGAAATATATGTATGGAGATCATTTTTGTATGAGAACATTATATCATGCAATGATCTATGGATAGCTTGGAAAGCACTCTTGGAGGAGAAGTATCGCGGTAATAGTTCAAGTTTGTGAACTGGTACAGAGAAGAACCAGCACTGGAACTCTATCTAGCATAGTAGATGCATTCTTGAGTTTATTTGCAGTAATTTACTTTGGCAGAAAGCTTGTAGTCAGTGAGGCTCTTTATTGATGAGCAGTATGCTCTAGGCAGTGTACCTTCCTGCAAGTGCAGGCCCCTATTTTATGTAATATCTTTTCATATGGCCAATGAACTAATATTGTGAGTCATAAATTGCACTGTGGTTTTTCCTCATTGAGGTTTTCCACGTATAAATTCTATATGTTATGGTGTTCATTTATGTGGATGGTTTATTTTCTTCTTGTTATATGCTTATTTGTTTACTGGTACATACATGCATGGTTTAGAAAGTTAAAAACTATTCATTCCGGCAGATCACTGATTCACCCCCCCTCTCAGTGTTCTCTAATCCCAACAATTGGTATCAGAGCTTGGTACCTCAGAATAATTTTAACATCTTGAGGAAGATCCTAAAACCTAAATATTTGAACATGGCTATGGAAAAACAACTTGAGATGGCTCTTGAGGATTATGATGCTAAAAGAATGAAGAACTTGAAATTGCAAGAAAAATTGAATTCAGTAAATGAATTCATTCTTATCCTACAAGAAAGGTTATCATCTACTCAAGCCAAGAGAAAAGAACTTCTGCAACAACCAAATGATGAAGAGAAGAATGCTCTTAAGGAACAATGTCAGAAACTAAGTAAAGCAAACATGCTCATGAAAAATAAAATGCAAGATCTGACCATGAGGTTATCAAAAGATATTGAGGATAGAAAGAAGGAAGATAATCTTGTTTTATCTCTGAAGAACAAGTTTGATGAATGTGGAAGATTGAATCATGAGAATAATCTGTTGAGAATTGATTTGGCACACTCTTGGAACAATGAACAAGAACTTGAAAGACAAGTAACTACTATGAGAGATGATCTGACTACTGCAAGTGAGTATAAAGAAAATTTTAGAATCAGTGTTGCATAGCTAGATGACTTACTAAAAAGACAAAGATAGATTGATGATTCTAGAGGACTTGGATTTGTACAAGGTGAAAGCTCCAGTACTACTAATGAAGATTAGACAACCAGTATGCAGAACTCATCAGAATAGAGGAAATCGGTAAGGCAATCTAATACTTATAAATTCAATGGTAGATGTTTTGTTTGCAATAAATCTGGGCATATGGCTAAACAATGTAGAAATAAGGCAAATCAAAAACTACAATTATGTTCCCAGTCAATGCACAAACTACAAGAAATATGGTCATAGATCAGAAGATTGTAGAATTAATGTTAAATGTCATGCATGTGGAAAGTTTGAAAATTTTGCTAATCATTGTAGGTCAAGAAATAATAATATCGGATATGTCAAAAAAATTCAAAAGAACAATGTTACATGCTATGCATGCAACAAAATAGGTCATATTGCTAAGCATTGCAGAAGCAAGACTCAACCAGTTAATAATGAGAAAGGAAAGTATAAGGTAGATGAAATACAACAAGATCACACCAAGAGATGGGTTAGAAAATTAGAAGAATAAAGTGGAGATGGATCTATACCGGCAAATCCACTGGTAGAACAGAGTATTCCTCCACCGGTAGGAAATTCCAATGGTAACTAAGGCATAAGCCTTAGGGGTTGGCAAAGTCACTGCTAAATTTTGCATATTACCCTGAAAGAGATATAAGGAGATCTAGAAAGAGATCTGGAGAAATGTGTTCATCATCAATGAAGGTTACCCCAACACATAACTGTGAAACTGACATCTGTAGGGTTGTTGGTGAAGCATTAATTATAGAAAGTTAGGGTTTTTTGATTGATAAAAGAACGTAAGTGAATTTATTTTCACAGTAATCAGAGTGAAGTAAAGGTGAATTAAGAGCGAGAAAAGCATTGAGAGAGGATTTTGAGCAATTATCTGAAGCACTCAATCATCCATCGACATTCACTTTCAGGTATTTTCCGACATGGCATCTGGATCTTTGGCACCTACTTTTATTGCAAATCCCACCATTGTTGAAGTCAAGGATAGGTTAAGGCTAGTCTTTAAGGAGGTTCCCGAAATTGCTGAGAAGGAAGACTCTACGGGAGCATTTTCTAGGGTTCCTGATGGAGTAATGTATGTTGAAGATGTGAGGGCATACATTCAATACACTCTTGAGGATTTGGGCAATGAAGACATCAAAAGCATGTACCAATCAGTGATACTAGGAGACACCGAAATGATCAAACCAGAATTCAAAGCAATTGAGGATCTAGGGTTAACCGGTATTCTGTACATATCAGAATTCAAGGATGAGGTGATCAAATACATTTTGAGTAGGGTTCACAATGAATTCATTTGGTTAGACAAACCCTACATGATAAAAAAGGAAGCTATTCAAGCTATCACCGACTTACCCAAGGTCGAACTATTAGGGTTCCCATAGATACTGAGAGGGGGGGTGAATCAGTATCTGACTGGTAATGTAATTTTCTTAAAAATGAATATGCAGAACATAAAGTAACAGTATACCGGTATGCAAGAATTAATGTAAATAACAGAATCAAAAACATTGACATGAAAAGAACACCATAACACAAGATGTTTAACGAGGAAACCCGGTGTGGGAAAAACCTCGGTGGGATTTGTCACCCACAATATTCACTTATTGGCCAATAAGAGAATATTACTTACAAAGGGGGCCTGCACATGCAGGAAGGCCAACTGCCTAGAGCACACTACTCAATAAGAAGTCACACTGACTTACAATGAGGATTATGCAAATCCAATGTTCTGTACTGCTTTACAATAGTATCTTCAATGCCAGATTCAGTACCAGTTCTTGCTTTGTTCTTTACATATACCCTTGACCTACAATTCGCACATTAGGTTTGCTTTATAATTTTATTTTTTGCTTCCTATTTATTTCCTACAAATGACTACAATGATCTCTTTTATATACAAGAGTCATTTTACAATTTTCCAAGTCGGCTTACAATAATAAACAAAATATTACATATCAAAAATCCTATCGGCCTCTGTGCCAGTATACATGTTCTTTTCTGTGCCAGTGTACATCTTCTGTGCCAGTGTCAGTGTAGAGTGATCTTGTTGATGCCGGTGCACTATCTTGTTTGAGTACTACTTTGCTGGTATAATATCTTGCCAGTGTCATAGGATTGCAAGGTTGCCTATGTAATGCTTTGCCGGTATAATGTCTTGCCGGTGCCATAGGATTGCAAGGTTGCCTATGTAATGCTTTGCCGGTATAATGTCTTGCCGGTGCCATAGGATTGCAAGGTTGCCATCAATGACAAAACCTTCAATCACACACAATGTCTCATTGGAGTGTCCATATGCCAACAATCTCCCCCTTTGGCATTGATGGCAACACTCATGAGAAATTTCAAAAAGATATCCAAAAATGTGTAAACCAAAAATGTTACCAAAAATGTGAGAGCTCCCCCTGAGCATGTGATCCCTGTGCTTTGAATTTTCTCATCCTACTACTCCCCCTTTGGCATCAATGACAAAGGTTAGTAGATTTTGTAGTTGTACCAATCCATAACCTCAACCTTGTAGTTGGGTGGTTATTATCTGAAGAATATCTCCCAAAATTAAGTTTATACCATTTATAAACTTCTTGCTATCTTTAATTGTTGTCTCAGTTCTGTATACTGTATTGGTGAGATGTTGCAAGTGCTTTGTTGGTGTTTTGCTTCCCTGTGTTAGTGCCTCTGAGATTTCCTTCTGTCGAGATGCTAAATAGTCCAATCTTGGACTTAGTTTAGATCTCAAGAATTTTGCCTTGTTTATTATTTTCTCTTTCTCTCTTTCTAATTTGAGCAATTCTTCCTCAAAATTTGTTATCTTTTCCTCAAAAGTTGATAATGTATTAGGTGAGTTAACAAAATTATCTACAAGTTTGTTGATCTCTTCCTATACCTTGCTCATCTTTTTGTCTACATCTATGGTCAAAAAGTTTATCTTACAGGTGTCTTTGTACAGAGTTTTGTACTCTTTCAATAAATTGCACAGTTCCAGTAGAAGTGTGTCAAATTCCCTCTTACACTTCTTTATTCCTTCCTCGAAGAATTTTTGTTTCTCTTTTTCTACACTTTCCTTTATAGTTTCTACCTTTGTTTGCTCAAAATTTCCAGAAATATATTTACAAAGTGTATCCAACTGGCCTAAAGAATATTTATTGTCTATATTACAATTAGGAGCTATTGATTTCAAAAATGGAATTGAATCATCTATCGCTTTATAAGCTTGTGAGCTATAATCAGTTATTTTCTTGATAGATTCAAGCAATACCTCTATTACATTTGATGGTGATCCAACAAATTGAGTGCCGGTGGAAGTGACCATGCTAGTATTGACCTCTGGTAGGTCTGTTTGTGTCTCCATCTCTTTAAGCATTGGTTTTCCTGCATCATTTCTTACCGGTGGCATCTGTTCTAAAGCCTTTAACTCTGTTGGTTTCTCTATTTGTGTTCCAGATTCCATCTTTTTCTCTGAATCTGCTGCCGGTTGCTCTTTGTTTCGTGATTTATCTGTTGTATCCTTATCTACCACTATGGTGATTTTTTGAGTATCAACATTCACAGTATATAGGACTTCAGAATTAGGATTATTATCCTCTGTGTCCATACTCTCAGCTGCCGGTTGATCTTCTGCAGTTGTTGTTTTTACCAGTGGAGTATTTAAAGGAGGTGGGGGTAAGTTGTCTCTAATCTTGATACTTGGTGGTCCACTAACTTTACCTTTCCCTTTATCCTTGTCCTTCTGATATACCAGAATGGGGTTGGGATTCCTATATTCTTCTTGTTTTTCTTTTTCAACCAAGAATGTATCCCAACCATTTTCTATTTCCTTTGAAACTTCTGTAACTCTACTTACCATTAGTGAAATTTGCTGATGTGCAGTGGAAAAAACTGTCCCGTTGGCCTGAGCTATCAGATCATCAATTTCCTTAGGTGAGTTGACCGGGTATACTGCAATTAATTTTTCTATTTTTATTTTCTTATCCAACTCAATTATTCCTTGCCTTCTGGCCTCAAGTCTTTTATATAGTTCATCAAGAATTTCATTTAAGACTTGCAACAAAAACTTTTTATACATGTCTATGTGTAATATGACACTCTCTTTAACTTGTCCTTTCTCATCATCTGATAGGGTGTCATAGATTTTCCCTATGTTTTTCAATTTACCTTCCTTTGTGATCTCATTCAATAATATGTCAAGAGGGGCCAAGTTAATGTTTGTCTTCTTCTTCTTTTTGGGGGTTAGCTTCTTCTTAGGTGTGACCTTCTTGACTGGAGATCTCACGGCTTGTTGCTTCTGTCTTGTCCTTCTAGGTGAAGGAGTGGTTACCGGTGAGGGGTCTCTTTTCCTAACAACTCTTTTGAAAGTTGCTGGCATATCTCCTTCTAAGGAAGTATCTACTGGTGATAGATGAGTTTCAGGTTGTTGGGTTGCCAACTCATCTTCTGTTATGCCGGTTTTCTTTAACACATCTTCCTTTATGGCTTTTGCTTGTCTGGTTCCTTTTCTCACAAATGACTAAACCTCTTTCACTCTCTTTTTAGATTAAATTTGACTTTCAATGGTCTCAGCACTACCAAATACTTCTTCCTTTGGTTCATTGGCGGCTTCGAGAAGTGCTTTGGCATAAGTTTCCACTATGTGGTCATCTATTTCACACCCCATCTCTGTTACCCAAATTGTCCTTGGGATGACTACTTCCATCTAGATCTCATCCTTTTTTATTACAAAACATATATCATCCTTGTATTTATTGACAATTTCCTGTGATAGTTTGATTCTTTTATTCATTCTGACTTTTAGTGCTTGAAAATACTCATTGATATTCTTTTCTCTATTTTCACCCATGTTGTTGAATAAGTCAGATAATTGTTTTCCTACTGGTATGTCAAATCCAAAATCCTTGTTGCCTATACTGGGAGCCTGTTTGGTTATATGTAGCATTAAGCATACAAGTAAATTTCCAAATCTAAAGGTTCCTTTCTTATCCTTCTTGATTTTTGCTAAATTGTCAATTAACTCATCCTTTAACCATTCACAGATATCAATTTTTCCATTGTCCTTAACCATGTCATAAGCACTCTTTATGCATAAACTGGAAACTGAGTTAAGCCTATTAGCATGAGTTGCTTTGTAACCTAGAATCATGCTAACAAATCTAACATTTGTATCGGTCACATCATTAACTCTCAATGATCTCTTGTCGGATGTTGCACCAGTTAAGTTTGTTACTAAGTCATTGGAGACCTTCTTGGTTTTGTCAGGTCTGTTACCAGTGGAAGGTAACCCTGTTACTGCTTTCATAGCTTCCTTTGTAATTTTATGTACTGAGTCAAGCCAAAAGAATGAACCATGTACCCTGCTCAGAACTATCCTAACCACTTCCTTGGGAAATTTAGGAATGCAGAGGATTTCAGTGAATCCTAGGGTTTCAACAATTTTATGTTCAGGTTTCACATTCCTAGAGTTGTCACATATAACAGACTTATACATGTTTTTGATTTCTTCATCACCTAATTCCTCTATGTTGCAATGAATATACATTCTAGGGTCTTCTGCATAAACAACACCTTTTGGAATTTTTGAAAAAGCACCTATGTTGTCATCTTTCTTAGCTACCTTGGGAACTAGCTGAAACACGAGCCTAGGTCGTTTTATAACCTCAACTACTATAGGGTTTGCTATGAATTTAGGTGCAGAGGAGGATGCCATGATGATAAATACCTTTTTCAACCTTTGGATGGATTTATTACTGAAGTGCTTTGCCTCTTTTCTCGGAATGCCTTAGCTCAGAAATCTTCGCACTCTCTGAAAGTTTGAATTCACAGTGAAATGAAATGGAGCCAAAAACCTTATTTTATAGAGTCTTTTTTGCTACCTACCACATTAATTGCTTGTTGGTAGTGTATTAGCTTAACTTTATTTGCTGGTAATGAATGATTTTCAACTTCTTTTCTCTAACCGAGGGAATAATAGCACATGTGTCATTAGATTGCCAAACCCTCAAGATAATTTTCTTCAATTTGATGAAGAACATCGTGCTGGTGGAGCATTGCTCTGTCCTACCAGTGGAGCATCATATTGTCCTGCCGGTGGAGCATTTGTTGGTTCAACCGGTGGAGGAGTATCCCCAATATTTAGATCACCTTTTCTAATCCATTGCTTTGAAAATTCTTACTTAACCTCTTCAACCTTTTCTTTACCTTTTAAGCTAGTAATCTGTTATCTACCGGTGTACATTTACTTCTACAAAATTTAGCAATATGACCAATCTTGTTACATGCATAACAAGTTACATTATTTTTCTGAATAGCTTTCCCATAACCTATGCCAGTTTGTGTTCTACATTTATTTGATAAATGACCAAATCTTCCACAAACATAACATCTTACATTCATTCTACAATTTTTAGAGTTATGACCAAATTTGGTTGCATTTGGAGCATTGACCGGTGGGAAGATTGATATTTTGATAATTCCTAGATCTACATTCATTTGCCCTATTATGACGATATTTATTGCAGTTAAAGCATTTTCCATTGAATTTGTAAGTATTAGAAGGTCTTACCGATTTGTTGTGATCCTAGGTATTTGTAGTCTTGGAGCTTTCTCCAACTTCAAATCCAATTCCAGAAGTATCACCTTTGGGTTTTTGATTCTTCAATAAGGTACCAAGTTCTTCTGATCTTTTCTTGAATTTTTCTTTGTGTTGATTTGTAGTTTCCAATTCCCTTTCCAAGATTTCTTTTTGTCTCATTAGTTCATTTGAGTCATTCTGAGTATGCATTAGATCTGTCTTCAACATGTCATTTTCATAGCTAAGTCTTGTGTTCTCATTTACTGCATCACTTAGTCTTCTGGTCAATTCTTTTTCATTCTTCTTTCTGTCCTCAATCTCTTTGCAAAATCTCATAGTCATATCCTGCATTTCATTTTTTATTGTCATGGTCTCTTGTTTCAATTTGTTTATCATATCATTTAGTGATTCCTTTTCATCATTCTCATTTTGCAATTTTTCACAAAGTTCTCTTCTCTTATTTCTTGTAATAGTAATATTTTCTTGAAGTGCCTAAATAATGTCCTGAGCTTCTTTTAAATCATCTTCTAATTTGATATTTTTCAACTTCTATGCATCATAGTCAGTAAGATCTCCTTCAAGTTGCTCCATCAGATTTTCCATCGTTACCGGTGTCAAGATCTTCCTCAAGCTGTTAGGCTTCTAAAAATAGAGGATCAGGCTCTAATACCAATTGTTAGGGTTCCCATAGATACTAAGGGGGGGGGGGGTGAATTAGTATCTGACTGGTAATGTAATTTTCTTAAAATTGAATATGTAGAACATAAAGTAACAGTATACCGGTATGCAAGAATTAATGTAAATAATAGAATCAAAAACATTGACATGAAAAGAACACCATAACACAAGATGTTTAACGAGGAAACCCAGTGTGGGAAAAACCTCGGTGGGATTTGTGACCCACAATATTCACTTACTGGCCAATAAGAGAATATTACTTACAAAGGGGGCCTGCACATGCAGGAAGGCTAACTGCCTAGAGCACACTGCTTAATAAGAAGTCACACTGACTTACAATGAGGATTATGCAAATCCAATGATCTGTACTTCTTTACAATAGCATCTTCAATGCCAGATTCAATACTGGTTCTTGCTCTGTTCTTTACATATACCCTTGACCTACAATTCGCACATTAGGTCTACCTTATAATTATTTTTTTTGCTTCCTATTTATTTCCTACAAATGACTACAATGATCTCTTTTATATACAAGAGTCATTTTACAATTTGCCAAGTCAGCTTACAATAATAAACAAAATATTACATATCAAAAATCCTGTCAGCCTCTGTGCCGGTATACATGTTCTTTTCTATGCTGGTGTACATCTTCTATGCCAGTGCTGGTGTAGAGTGATCTTGCTGATGCTGGTGCACTATCTTGTTTGAGTAATGCTTTGCCGGTATAATGTCTTGCCGGTGTCATAGGATTGCAAGGTTTCCTGTGTAATTCTTTGCTGGTATAATGTCTTGCCGGTGCCATAGGATTGCAAGGTTGCCTGAGTAATGCTTTGTCGGTATAATGTCTTGTCAGTGTCATAGGATTGCAAGGTTACCATCAATGACAAAACCTTCAATCACACACAATGTCTCATTGGAGTGTCCATATACCAACACGAACAAGAACCTGGCAAGAAAATTCCACCATAGAGGTCAAAAAACTCATTGGTGCTACATCCGATAGTAGATCAATGAGGATAAGAACAATAATTGACATGAACATAAAGTTTGGAAGCATGATCATAGGATACAAGGTAAATCAATCCAACTAATTGAATTCTGTTGCAAGTTCATGCATTCATGCCACATATCAGATCTTAAGGAATAATGTGAAGTATGACTTATGTGAATGGATGAGGAGTGATTTGATGCTAAACCTTACTAAGATCAAAGGAAACAAGAAAGGCACCTTCAGATATGGAAACTTAATTGTTTGTTTGATGCTTTACTTCATGAATGAGCTACCCAGTTTAGGAAAGAAGCAATGGACTCATGACATACTGGTAGGTATGCAGATCAAGATAGCTATCACCAGTCTTGGTACTAATAGAGATGAGAAACTTTGGGGTTATTTTAAGACTTTTCAAGAAAACATGAGGAAAAGGGAGAGAATTTAAAAGAATATTGTGAAGTATTCCACTAACACATTTCATGGTGAAAATTGATGAAACTCTCATGGAAGTAATTGATCCCAAGCAAACCTAGATTACTGAGCTTGGATATGAGGTAGATGATAGAATTTTTGAGCTTTATGCAAAGATGTTGTTAGATGCCCCATTAGATGATAAGATAGAACACTTTGGTATAGTAGGAGAGAAGGCTCTTGAAGTGAAAACCAACTTTAACAGGAAGGGAAGAGAAAAGAAAATAGGAAAGATGTCTGCATATGTACAAGATGTGCTTTATAAGATAGATGCTCAACTAGGTTCCAAATCAAAATAGGCAGTCAAACTAATAGAGGTTGCTATTGAAGAAGTGAAGAAGCCACAAGTTCACATTTCCCCTATCACTTATGACTCTGATCCTAAGGATAATGAGCCTCTGGCTTTCAGAAGGGTACAAAGGAAGAATGTGGTAAAACCACCGGTAGAGAAACAAAAGGCAGAACCTAGGAGGAGACTTGTCAAAAAGGCAGCTCATCCTATTGTACCTCCACCACTGGTAAGGAAGCCTATGCAGAAGAGGAAACCAGTCACATCAACAACCACAAGCAAAAAGAAGAAGGATGATGATACTGAAACTTGTAAAACAAGAATGACCTATGTTGAAATTATTGATGAAGTTACAAAAGATGTTATATTAAAGAATATATCAAAGTATTATGAAGATTTTGAAGAAAATGGGCAAAATGAGTTAGAAGAGGCTATTTAACTGTATATAGACATCTATAAGAAGGCCTTAGTTGAAATTCTAAAGGAGATACCTTTATCCATGTACAATAAAATTGAGTCTATAAGACTTTATGCTATTAAGAGGGATAGGGAAATCAAGGAAGTTGCACTTTTGGAACAATGTGGTACTATAAATAATGAAAATATGAAAATATGTATTGATACTACTAATAGGATAATTTTTAGTAGTAAAAACCGACAGATAAACCTTATGATGGGAAGAGTAAGTGCGGTGATAAATGAGACAAGTAAGGGATGGACAAAATTCTTTTAGAAAAACCCAGACTTTCTCACATCTCAAGAAGAATTTGCAAAGGCAACATTCCCCACCATTCCTGACAAATCAAAAGGAAAGGGTATTTTGGGTAGTTCAACTCCAGTTTTGGCACAACCACAACCGACAATTAAAGAGAGTGTATAGTCTGTACCAACATATACAGTTTTTAAGAAACAGAATGTATAGAACAATGGAAACATTGTGGATGATACTCCACTGATAGTAACTGATACTGCACCAAGTGGCAAAGCCACCAGTGCAAAAGAGGTTGAGATGGACATGGTAAAATGAATTGAGTCCATACCAACAGGTAAAATTGATTCCCTGGCAAGAGTTTTGGCAATTAACACTTCTTAGGTCGAGAAGAAATCAGTCTCTGAGTTAAGTCCAACAAAATTAATGATGATGGCCTCTCAGAAATTGCTAAAGGAAGGAACTGTAGACAAAGGGTTAATTGATCAATCAGTCTTTGTAATGCACAAAATAATGCCTGACTATCAGATTGAGGATGGAGCAAGCCCTTTAGGTAAGATCAAGACTTTAATAGAGCACATATCAAATAATTTTCAATCCTTGAGGTAGATTGCAGACTGATAGGCTTTGGACAGTTTCTCTGTAGCTAAAAGAGAAGCTTTTGATCAACTCATAGAAAATGGGAACAAGAAAATAGAAGACAAGCTTATTCCCATTGAATTTTGTTTAAAACAATGTACTAATATCTATAGAGTATGTTGTAATTTAGGAAATCTTACAACTAATGTAGATAGCAGATTGAATGAGTTATATGACAAAATGGCTAATACTGCTAAACTTTTGATGGACTGACTGCACTAACTACATCTATTGATGGACAAATTTTTTCCTTGGAGAACCAAGTTTTTTCTTTTGAGAAGGAGAAAGATAAAATAATGAGAGTAAGAAATTTAGGAGGATTGGTGAGCCCTATACTTGATTCATTGGGTGTTCACAAGAAAGAATGCATGGATATGCTAGCAAAACCCACACCAGTAGATACCCAGGAGAAGTAATCACTTGCCCACTTACTCAATGGACTTGCATTGGTATCTGATACTTTCAAATTAGGGTAGAACACGTATCTTTAGTTGCTACAAAAGGCATACCCAGAAATCCTAAAGATGACTAAGCTTGAGTGACACTAATAGTTTTCTTTCATTCTTTTATTTCTTTCACTAGTCTTTGGCATTGATGTAAAAGGGGGAGTATGTACATATGTGAAAAATATCAAAGAAAATATTATCAGATGGAGTATATGGAGTGTATTGCTCAGGGGGAGCACACTGGCAGGGAATCCATTTTTCACAGGAGTGTTGCCATCAATGCCAAAGGGGGAGATTGTTGGCAATTCACACTCACTAGATTCATTTTGTTGTCATTGATGGCAACAAGATTTGATGGAAGTCATGAACCGACACTAGGAGGCATATACCGATAGATACTGGCATTGGAAGCATTTAGCCCTACACTGGCATCAATACTTCAAGGAAGCTGACATCAAGGAAGATTTATTTAGTAAATCATTTTGTAATTATTGTCGAGGCCGACATTGAATATCTTTTTTAAATTCATTGTAAGCCGACATAGGACATATCATGTGTAATAGGTATATAAGTCATTCTGCTAGGTCAATTTAATATGATGGTATTGAAATGGAATAAATGATAGACATATATAGGTATAGCAGAACTATGAGATGCAAAATATATGTATGGTGATCATTTTTATATGCAAACATTATATCATGCAATGATCTATAGATAGCTTGGAAAGCATTCTTGGAGGAGAAGTAATACCGGTAATAGTTCAAGTTTGTGAGCTGGTACACAGAAGAACCAGAACCAGAACTCTATCTAGCATAGGAGATGCATTCTTGAGTTCATTTTCAATAGTCTACTTTGGTAGAAAGCTTGTAGTCTGTGAGGCTCTTTATTGATGAGCAGTATGCTCTAGGTAGTGTGCCTTCCTGCAAGTGCATGCCCCTGTTTTATGTAATATCTTTTCATATGGCTAGTGAACTGATATTGTGGGTCACAAATCCCACCGTGGTTTTTCCTCATTGAGGTTTTCCATGTATAATTTATGTGTGTTATGGTGTTCATTTATGTGGATGGTTTATTTGCTTATTTGTTTATCGGTAAATACATGCATGGTTTAGAAAGTTAAAAACTGTTCATTCTGGTAGAACACTGATTCACCCCCCCTCTCAATGTTCTCTGATCCCAACACCAGTGAAATTTCCAAAGAGGTTGACATCAATGACAACTAATTACCAAATTTACAATAGGGTACATTGACTTGGGTTGCCATCAATGACAACACCAGATAACCTGTATAGTGTCTCTTGCCAACAACATTAATGAAGAGTCATTTCCCTCACAAATTTATATGGATAAAAAGAAAAGATGTCTATCATCAGTGGTTAAGTAAATTGCCATCACATGTGCTAGCCAAATGGGTGATAAATCATTTAGACTATTTCTCATAATTATCAATTAAAAAGGTAATAAACTTGAAATTGATGAATTAGATTCACAAAATTTTGATATTGTCCAAAAAGGACATATCATTAATTCACACTTGTCCTAAACTCCTTTAAATTAGGTATTGACTCGTTTCTGTCACACAAAATTCCAATGTTAGATGTCTAGACAAATAAAAGGATATTATTCCCTACTTAAAAATGAGAGTATCCTATGTAGGGATGCTTTGATGAAGTTGAAATAAGTAAAATATTTTGCATTGATAGTGCAATTACCAAGGATGTTTTGTGTGAAGTAATTGAGAGGAAATTTCTCACAAACTTCCCTCATATTTTGTAAATCCCTCTCAAGTAACCACTAATTTTACTTCCAATACTATGGACCTCATCTAGGATTTCAAAATAGTTAAATGCCTAGCATTTGAATATGTCAAAGATCATATAGGAGGAACCTTTTCACTCTTTCATGAAAAAATTATGACCTCTATAGTGCTCATGCACCAATTAGGGGTTAATTAAAATTTAAGGATATTGGAAATTGTCTATCAATTAACTAAGTGTTTAAATTAATCAATATGACCTCAACAATGATTGCTTCATCACAATTGTGAATTCATTGAGTTTGCATTGCTCAAAAATTGGTGGGGAAAAGACTAAAATGATCAAGGAGGTCTTCCATGAACTTTCTTTCCTAATCAATCATCACCCTAAAGTCCCTCCCCCACTTGCTTCTTTTGGAAAATTGGAGGAATTGATTATGTGTTGCATTGATGTTTTGTCATTGATGTCAACACTAGTTGTTTTGTTGTCTACCGACTTCTGATAGAGTGGTTGGATTATGATAATTGATCTGGAGACCATCTCCAGTATTCTCTAATTTGGTCTGGCTTGTGGTATTGGCTTGGATTGGTTATTCATGTGTGCCCGATGGATATCATATTTAGTTGGGTCAAGATTTGATGATTTGGATGCTATAATTTGTTCTAGTAAGCCTTTTGGTCATCGATAAGGGTTTTACCGGCACTACTTTGATAAAGATCTTTTGATGAATTTGATAAGTGGTGTTGGTGTGGCTTCTAGAAGGTTATTAGGATGCTAATGGTTATCATGTTTGTGTTCTAGTTGATCATGATGTTTCATTTAGCACCGGAACCATTCGATGTTATTCTGCTAGGTTATGGACCGGTTTATGTAACGTGTCGGTTGATGCTCCCGATGCGTCACTGGTTGGATTTATTGTTTGGATTATGTTGTTTCAGTCTTAGGCTGACTTGGTTTATCATTGGTTTGTGGGATTATGTTAGGGATCTATTGTATTATCATTTAGGTGGCCGACCTAATTGTTTAGGTCCCGGGTTGGTATAAATATGATGTAAGATCTCTTTGTAGATCATAACTTAGGAGTGGGATATAGGATTATCTATGTGCAAATAATGTTGTAATCATATGTAGAGGTTTTGGTTGATCATAGGTGATTGAATTGGGTTTGTGAAAGAGGTTCTTGACCTCTAGGATTGAGCTTAACTAGAACTATACTTAGGCATAGGAGATGCTATTCTTGCAGTTCACACATATTTCTGGATTGTAGTTTGGATTTCTTTGTAGTTGGTGATGCTCCTTTTGTGATGAGTAGTGTGTTGTAGGTAGTGTGTCTTTTTGCATGTCTAGGACCCTCTTATTGTAATCACATACTTGCTGTAGAAGTAAAATTTGACTGTGGGTGGGCTTCCCACCATGGTTTTTGCCTTTACTGGGTTTTCCACATACAAATCTTGGTGTTATGTGTTATGGATGGTTGGTTAATTATTCTGCAATTTATGTTTATGATTAACTATTGCATCTGCTATTCTAGTACAAGGTTTTGTGAGGTTTAAGTTTTATAATCTGTTGACAACTGATTCACCCCCCCTCTCTCAGTTGTCCACCAATTATCCTAACAATTGGTATCAGAGCTTGGTCCTCTTTTGCAAAAGCTTAACTACTTGAGGTATATCCTATGACAACTAATAATTCAACTACATCTATTATCTGAAGAGAAACCCCTAAGCTTGATTCAAAAAATTATATAGTATGGAAGATTCAGATGGAGACTTATTTGAGATGTATTGGGAAAGAAATTTGGGAGATTGCGGAGAAAGGCTATACTCCTCATAATTTGACATTTGGCAATCCTCCTCTGGCAAGCCTAGATAAGGACATTGAAAATGATTGTAGAGCTAGAGAAGCACTCTTGAGTGCACTATCTAATTAGAAAATTATGTGATTAACTGACCAATCTAATGTGAAGGCTATATGGGATAAGTTGGAAGCTGTGAATAAAGGTGACCCTACTATTTAAATTTCTAAACTTGATGGTTACCGAGTAAGGTATGAGAACCTGAAGATGGAAGAAGATGAAAGGATTATTGTTTTCATGGAAAGAGAATGAAATTGTTATGGGAATTCAGTGTTGTGGTGGATCTCTGAGCAAAGATGATATTATTTCTAAAGTTTTGATATCTTTGCCACCAGCTTACAAGATGAAGGCTACTCCAATTAATGAGCTAAGAACAATGGCTAACACTTCTGTTAACTGGGATACTTTGGTTGGAAAATTGTCTTCTTTTGAGCTTGAAGAATTTGGTCCTCAAGGAGTTGCAAAGATTGAATCTTCTTTTCATGCACCTACATCATCAACCAGTAAGAGTGATTGGAAAGCTTTATATACAAAGGAACTGGATGAAATGAAGAAAGAAGATGAAGAGTTTGAGAAACTAGAAGCCCTATTTGCTCGAAGAGTACCTCAAGGTCCTGTTGGAAGTAAGTATGAAGGAAAATCACCTTTTAAATGTTTTTCCTATAACAAGATAGGTCATTTTGCATCTAGATGTCTTGAGAGGAATTCTAGATTTGAAGAGAGAGCTAGAAAATATTTTAGGCCTAACCATGATTATCAAAACAAGCATAAGTACAAGAGAAACAAAGACAAATCATGTTACTATGTGGATGAGGAAGGTGTAACTGATTCTGATGATGAACTGACACAATATTTGGCCAGTGGATCCGGTAGTGGTAAGGAATGGGTATTTTTGGCTATTAAGGAAGATGCTCTGGTACCTACTATTGAAATTGAGGAAAAGGCCTTTGTTGCTAAAATTGAAGACAAGGATGAATGGGTGATAGATAGTGGTTGTTCACATCATATGACTAGAGATAAAAGGAAGTTTTTATCTTTGCAAGAATTTGATGGTGGAATAGTTAGATTTGGAGATGACAAAGCATGCATGATCAGAGGAAGAGGAACTATATCATTGGATGGTAAGCATAATACTGATAATGTTTATTATGTTGAAGGTTCAAGGCACAATCTCTTGAGTGTAGGACAGTTGGTGGTTAAGGGATTTCAATTACAGTTCAAGGATGGAAAATGCAAAATCATTAGCTGACCTAGTTTGGAGATTGCAGCCAGTACATAGACTAAAGGTAACATCTTTCATTTGAACTTCGGTCAGAAAAATGTTTGATTGCACAAATTGATGAGAGTTGGCTATGGCAGAAGAGGTTGTGTCATGTGAATTTTGATTGCATTGTAAAGATCAATTCAACTAAGGTTGTTAGAGATATACCTAAGATTGTGAAGCCCTATAATCTAGTATGTAAGGAATGTCAATTGAGAAAGCAGGTCAGAACTTCTTTTAAGAGTATTCAAGATAAATCTAATAATGTTCTTGATCTTATTCATACTAATTTATGTGGTCCTACTATAATAAAGAGTTTTTAGGGTGATAGATATTTTATGCTATTCATTGATGACTATTCTCTAAGAATGATGTGGGTTACTTTTCTGAGGGAGAAATCTGAAGCTTTTGAAAAGTTTAAAATCTTTAAAGATAAATTTGAGATAGAGACAGGGTTCAATATTAAATGCTTAAGGTCAGATCAAGGTGGTAAATTCACATCCAGTGAATTTAATAGTTATCGTGAGAAGCATGGTATAAGGAGACAATTGTCTACCCCCCAGACACCTCAATAGAATGGTGTTGTGGAAAGAAGGAACATAACTATCTTGGATGCAGCTATAACTATAATGATGGAAGATAATCTACCTCATATCTATTGGAGAGAAGTTATGAGCAAGGTGGTATACACATTCAATAGAGTTCATATCAAAGGAGACACCGGTAAGACACCTTATGAGTTATGGTTTGGTCATACACCTTCAGTTAAGTATTTCAGAATCTTTGGTAGTAAATGCTATATAAAAAGAGATGATTCCATTGGAAAGTTTGATCCTAGATGTGATGAAGGGATATTTCTTGGTTATTTTAATGAAAACAAAGCATATAGATGTTATAACAAGAGATTGCAGAGAATTGTGGAGAGCGCTAATGTCAAGGTGGATGAGTTGTACAAAGGTCAAATCAGAACTTATGAGAGAGAACCAGAAGTGGAGATGATCATAATTGAACTGGTAGCACTTGTACTAGAACAAAATGTTGAACTAGTTACTTCGGTAGTATCAAGAAAATCAACAGTGACTGAAGATTAGAGTAGGGGAACAGAAAGTCACAAGACTCCTCGGTATGTAAGGTTAAATCATTTAAAAGATCATATCATTGGAGACAAGAACAAAGAAGTAATGACAAGAATAAGGTTAGCAACTAATGAGGTATGTTTAATTTCTCAAGTTGAACCGACATCAATTATTAAAGCTTGTAAAGATGAATATTGGATGAAAGCTATGGAAGAGGAATTAGATCAGATTGAAAAGAACAACACATGGACAAGTTGTGACAAATAAGGCTAGATTGGTATGTAAAGGATATTCTCAGAAGGAAGGAATTGATTATGATGAGACTTTTGCTTTGGTAGCTAGGATTGAAGCTGTGAGATTATATCTTGCTTATGCTTCCCATAAGAAATACAAGGTTTATTAGATGGATGTTAAATGTGCATTTTTTAATGGAGATCTTGAAGATGAAGTTTATATTGAGCAACCTAATGGTTTTTCACTTTCAGATGATAAAAACATGGTTTGCAGGTTAAAGAAAGTGTTATACGAATTGAAACAAGTCCCTAGAGCTTGGTATGCCAGATTGGACAAATATCTTTTGAAGCTTGGTTTCACTAAAGGTAATGTTGATAGTAACTTATATTATAAGATCACTGATGATGACATATTGATTGTTGAAGTATTTATTGATGATATCATTTTTGGAGGTGAGGATAAATTATGTATGGAATTCTCTGAAAATATGAAGAATGAATTTGAGATGTCCATGATTGGGAAGATGATTTTTTTTAAAGGTTTGCGGATTAATCAGAATGATAAAGGTATTTTCATCTATCAAACTAAGTATGCTAGAGAGTTGTTGAAGAAATATGGTATGGAAAATTCTAAACCGGTTGGTATCCCTATGGTTACAAGTGAGAAATTGACAAAGAAAGATGTATCAATTCCGGTAAATCCTACAAGGTACAAATCTATGATTGGAGGTTTTTTATATCTGACTCAGACTAGACCAGATATAATGAATGTTGTTTGTATTGTATCAAGATATCAAAGTGATCCTAGAGAGAATCATGAATGTGCAGTGAAAAAGATTTGTAGGTATTTGCAAGGAACAACTATGTATGGTTTGTGGTATCCTAAAGATGATGACTTTACACTATATGCATATAGATATACTGATAGGGTTGGAGATGTTGATGACCATATAAGAACATTCGATGGAGCTTTCTTTCTTGGAAAGAATCTTGTTTCATGGATCAGCAAGAATAAATCATGTATTTCTTTATCTACTGTTGAAGCTGAGTATGTTGATGTTGCTACTAACTGTACACAAGTTTTATGGATGAAGCAAATGTTGAAGGATATAAGGGTTGATTGCAATGAACTAGTAGTTATTCACTACGACAACTCTATTACTATTGATATACCAAATAATCTGGTATTTCATTCTAAGACTAAGCACATTTCTATCAAGTATAGTTTTCTGAAGGAGAAGGTAGAAGCAAATGAAGTCAGACTGGTTTATGTGAACACTAAAGAGAAGATTGTAGATATCTCCACTAAACCTTTTCCTAAGGAATCGTTTGAGTACTTTAGAGATAGATTGGGAGTTTCTTCCCCTTTGGTAGAGACTTGAGTGATGTTGATTGGCATTAGTCCGGTATGTATTTATCAATGCCATCATTCATTCTAGATTGATATGTTGATGCTACTACTTAGGGGGAGCAGTCAGTTATGTGGTTCAAAGGTTTTTTGATTTTTCTTTGATGTTTATTTTATATTTCTGGCATTGATATCAAAGGGAGAGAGATATATGTGAAAAATAGAGCTTTACAGTGATATCATTCTTAGGGGGAGTTTGGTTTTTGGTTTAGAACTTCATTGTCATATCATCTTGGAGAGTTTGTTGGATTTCTTCCATTGGGGGAGACTTGTTTGCCATTTTCTTGGCACTTGGATGTTTTTCACATCTAGTGTTCCCATCAATGCCAAAGGGGGAGATTGTTGGAAATTTGGAGGAATTGATCATGTGTTTCATTGATGTTTTTTCATTGATGTCAACACTAGTTGTTTTGTTGTCTACCGACTTCTGGTAGAGTGGTTGGATTATGATAATTGATCTGAAGACCATCTCCGGTATTCTCTGATTTGGTCCAGCTTGTGGTATTGGCTTGGATTGCTTATTCATGTGTTCCTAATGCATATCACATTCATTTGGTTTGGGATTTGATGATTTGGATGCTATCATTTGTTCTAGTAATCTTTTTGGTCACCGGTAACGGTTTTACCGGTAACACTTTGATGGAGATCTTTTGATGAATTTAATAAGTGGTGTTGGTGTGGCTTCTAGAAGGTCATCATGATGCTGATGGTTATCATGTTTGTGTTCCAGTTGATTGTTATGTTTTATTTAGCACTGGACCCATTCGGTGTTATTCTGCTAGGTTATGGACCGATTTGTGTAATGTGTTGGTTGATGCTCCTGATGCGTCATCGGTTGCATTTATTATTTGGATTATGTTGTTTTGATCTTAGGCCGACTTGGTTTATCATTGGTTTGTGGGATTATGTAACATATCTATTGTATTATCTATTAGGTGGCTAACCTAATTGTTTAGGTCTCAGGTTGGTATAAATATGATGTAAGATCTCTTTGTAGATCATAACTTAGGAGTAAGATATAGGATTATCTATGTGCGAATAATGTTGTAATCATATGTAGAGGTTTTGGTCGATCATAGGTGATCGAATTGGGTTTGTGAAAGAGGTTTAAGACCTCTACTATTGAGCTTAACTAGAACTGTACTCAGGCATAGGAGATGTTATTCTTGTAGTTCACTCATCTTTTCAGATTGTAGTTTGGATTTCTTTGTACTCAATGAGTTTTCTTTTGTGATGAGAAGTGTGCTCTAGGTAGTGTGCCTTCCTGCATGTGCAGACCCCTCTTATTGTAATAACATACTTGCTACAAAATTATTATCTGATTGTGGGTAGGCTTCCCATTGTGGTTTTCTCTTTATCGGGTTTTCCACGTACAAATCTTGGTGTTATGTGTTATGGATGGTTGGTTAATTATTCTATAATTTATGTTTATTCTTAACTATTACATCTGCTATTCCAGTATTTGGTTTATGCATTCTGGTAGAAGGTTTTATGGGCTTAAAGTTTTATAATCTATTGACAACTGATTCACCCCCCCCCCCCCCCCCTCTTAGTTGTCCACCGGTTATCCTAACAGCGTTGATGGTTGTTCTTGCTAAAAACTTGGCTCATGCCCACATAAATTTATTAATTATCTAGTACAAGAATTATAAATGAGAATGTCCGACTAAAGATTTTTCTTTGCATTGTGAAGTTCTAAACTATAAGGGTTCTTTTTGTATATAAAACATCCAAATATTTAATATTTGTCTTTGGTCATGGTTGTTTGAATTTATTTTTTATCAACTTTGTATCTAGCCATCATTTGGCCCTTTTTGTAATATTCACATATTTAAGTATAATCTAATTTTAGGTAGAATGATAAATATTTAGTATTTACCATATTGTTGAAGGCTTAAACACTTACTTTTGGTGGCTCCCACCCTTTTCTTATGTGTCAAATGTTAACGCATTTGTGCTTCATAACATAGTTTCTAACTGAACATTACAAAATAGGCATGCACTCCTACACTATAGTGATGCATGTCCACAATGATTGGTTTGATTACTAGTGGAACCCACCAAACATATATGTTTGATACACTATTGACACCTTCTCATTGGTGTAGAATAAATTCATGATTCTTTTATGTACAAGTGGAGATGGATCAAGTGCTATCAATTTGATACAAATGGTGACATTTTTTTTAAGCACAACACTCCTTCCTAGCATGGTTTCATGTTCAAGTCCACTTTTCATTTATGTGCTAGGTTTTAAGGGTGAGTGCATGACCATTGTGGGCCAAAACACTAACAATAGAGGAAAAAAGGTGTTTCTACTTAGTCAAAATCATGAAATGGATGTTTGACTTTTTGTATGGGTTGGATTAAATACCAAACCAAAATGGATATCTATTTTATTTTGTAAAAATAGAGCTATCTATTTTATTTTGTAAAAAGAGAGCTATCTATTTTATTTTGCAAAAATAGAGCTGTCTATTCTATTTTTCAAACTAAATATCTACTTTTTAAAAATACATATCCATTTTGTTTTTCATGCCTAAAAAGCACACTATAGTAAAATAGGCATAACTTTTGTGTTTCTTATCAAAATTTTGATATTTTATAAGCATTGAAAATGTAATTTAGATCTCTATACAATGGATTAGGAAATTTTTTATATATTATATACCAAAACTAAATTATAATCATTTGAATTTATTCCTTTATTTAAAAAAAGTTAAATGCTCACAAATTTTCATACAAATTCTTTTTCTTGAATTTTTTGCTCCCAAAAGACTTGAAACATTAAAGAAGTAATAAATAAACAAATATTTAGATTTTATGTACAAAGGAAAGTAACAAATTTGCATAAATCCATTGTACATATGAATTTTGGTTGTCATTGATGTCAAAAGTGTTGGTCTGAGAGAGATACTTAGTAGCACTCTTGGTCTAGAGATGGTTCTAGAATGAGCAATTAAGGTATGCTAGGACAAAAGTCATGCAGTCATATCGAGTATGCGTATGGATGTTTGTGGAAACATATTGTAGTGTTTTATAACATTTATGGAGCCTTGTTCACATTCTTTGTATATCGGTATGATATTTCAATCATGTCTGACTAATCCAGTGAACACTCTATCATACAGTTTGATCCAATACGTGACAAATAGGAATCATTAAGTTATGTGGTTTCAGAGAAGTGTTTGTGGAGTTACACTCTCATTATTTCTTGGTTTAAAGTAGGATAGGTGATCTATAGTTAAAGATAATTATGTCTAAGTTCTAGTTGATACAACTATAGAATAGTGGTGTGGAGGAATGCATTGTATTCCTTAGCTTATAATTGGTCAAATGTTGTAGATGGTTGATTGAGGTTCCTTGGTGTATTATGTTGCCTTCTTGGTAATCCACAAGTCATGTTGGTGGTTCAAATTAAAATCTGAGTTTGTTGTATTGGCATATGCTAACTATTTCATCTTTTGGGCCGACTCACATGTTTTTGGTCCATACAGTAGTGTGTGGTTGCATGAGAGCTATTTTGGTGTATCTAGAAGGTGAGCCAACATGGTTTGATCATTCAAACATTTCATTTTTCTTCCGGATTTGCTTTGAAGACTATTTTGGGCTGATGGTTTTGTATGAGCATGTTACATCTTATTAGGCTTACCTAGTAGGTGTTTTTGAGAATGTGGTTGATATATAAAGGACTAAATTATTGTATAGGTGTATGTATGGTGTGAAATACTGCAATTGTTTTTATAAAGATCAAAGCTTTGGATGTGTGATAGAGTAGACATAAGACCAATTCAGATTTGTACTAAATTATGAACTGTTATTAGCATTCTGATAGATGCATATCTACAGTTCAATCTTGTGGATATATTGTATTAAAAAAACATATATCTTTCCCTAAAGAAGTGATCTTCAATGTGTGTAAGTAGTTACTATATATTTCCCTAAAGTTGTGCGGCTTAGTCTGCAAGTCATCTTTTGAATATATGTATATATTGTAAGCTTGATTCTCACCACGGTTTTTTCTAATTTGGGTTTTCCACAGAAAAATATTGGTGTTCATGTGTGCTTATCTTAGTAGTTTCAATTATTTGTTTTCATACATAAATCTACTGAAGTGAATGATAGAGTAAGAAATTAAATCTAATCAAGTTTTTAGTATAAGTTGATTCACTCCCCCCCCCCCAACAATCTGGTAGTGTTCAATAATTGGTATCAAAGCTTAGTTCTTGAAGAAGCAATTTGACCATTGACGTACATTTGAGATTTGAACACTATATTTAGAAAAGAATATTGATCTAAATGAAAGAGATTCTAAAGCTATTATTAACATGGACGGTAAACTGAGATGTACTTTGATATATTTGGATGAAAGGAAAAAGAAATGTAAGAAATTAGAAGAAAAAATGTCTATCTAAGAAAGTTACTTGATAAAGGAAGGAATACTATGGATGATCTAGAAACAAAGATAAATGACAAGACTAAAGAATGTACTAGACTTGGGAAGGAAGTGACTATGTTAAAGAAGGAATTGAAGGATACAAAAGAGAATATTGAAAAAGGATTAAAGCTTAAAGGTGGTAGTGATGTGCTTGATGTAATGTTAAGTGCTCAAAAATAGAACAAACATAAGGACGAACTTGGTTTTGACATAGGTGAAAGTTATAAAATTCCAAGAAAAGAAGATGGAGGAAAGGATGAATTAATGAATGATAATAATGATAAAAAAGGTTTCACTCAGGCCTGAAACAAGATTTTCAAAAAGACTTCCCCTACTCAAACTAGGTACTCATCAACTTTCAATGGTAACTGTTTTACATGCAATAAGTTTGGACATAGAGCTAGTGAATGTAGAAGTCAGATTAAATCTCAATCATTTAATGGTCAATGTTGCAATTACAATAATTTTGGACATAAGAAAAATGAATGCAGAAGCAGGATGAATTGGAATGTATATGGGAATACCAATTATGGTAGAAATGCTCAACCTTTCAATTGATACTATTATTCTTGCAATTTGTATGGGTACAAGGATGTTGTGTGCAAATATAATTTGAGAAAAATGGAAATATAAATGGAAAATTTTCACAAAAAGGTTTAGTATGATACAACTATAACAAATTTGGACATATTGTAAAACTATACAAAGGAAGAAGTATGGTTGAAATATGATGGAAATATGATTGAAAAATAGAGGATGGATTTGCACCTACTATTGGTGTTGATTCCTCTTCTGGAAACTAAGTAGAAATGAACTGGTTGGGGTGGAGAATTGAATTTAGGTCATATATACCCCTATGCAATTTGATGCTAAGTTATTTCCAGCTTGGTAGAAGCTAGGAGTCTATTTTCAAAGGTTATCAGATGTTTTCTTTGGTCTAAAATGTTGCTTGTTTTCAAAGGTTATCAGATATTTTCAAAGGTTATCAAATGTTTTCAAAGGAGTATCATCTTTAAATTTATAATTATGAAGGTTATTTATGGTAGTGCAACCCTAGTTGGTGGATACAATAGATAAAATAGGATGTTGAGTTCATTTTGTTCAGTTGAAAACTTTTTATTTTGTGTTCTCCTGCTTGCTAAGAAGATTTACTGTGCAATAAATATGATTGAAGTATGCGTGAGAAAACCCTAGTGTTTATGTAGTCTAAGATGTAGTGTAAGATGGCTACTTTGATCGTTGTTGACCCTAAGATGAAGCCACACTAGTTCTCTAGCCCTATTTGTATGTGGCAAAATTTGATAATAGACAAGGAAGGTGTATTCTCATGGGTGCCAATCTATTGTGTTTACATAAAAGACATAAGGGCATACATTCATGCCGACATGGAAAAGGTGAGCCATTCTAAGTTATATGATAATTGGGACAAGATTGCTAATGATAATATAACTTTTAAAGACAAGTATAAGAACATTCCAACATTAGGGCTGCATATTTGGAAAGAATTCCTTGATTTTACTTATGAGACAACATGGGTAAAAATTATTTTGAATCGATTTCATGGAGATATCAACTATCTAGATAAACTCCAAAAAATTACAAAAGAGGCTATCGAGGATTTAACTGATTTGTGCATGAATGAGATGGTTCCGGTTAAGAATTTGGTAAAAAACAACATTGTTGCTGCCCTAATTGGATCTAGATCAAATGAAAGAGCACTAACTATTGAAGATATAAAGGATCTGGGAGTCAAGTATGTGACTAAGTGTTTGGTCTACAAAGTTTATTTTTAGAACTAGAAGAGTTTGACCATTGTGATGTGAATTTATGTAGCATATTAGATGGTGGTTTCCAATTAAAGATTTGATATCTTTGAGCTTCTAAGACAACAATTAATAGATAATTTGGAGAAAAAAATAAAAGTAAGCATGCACTTAAATATGGGTCCCTGATCATTTATTTGGCATTTATGTTTTTGAATTAACTTTAGAGAAATGATAATCATACTTGGGACAAGTCTCCCCCTATTGCAATGCAAATCAAACAATACATTAGAAATTTTGGAATGGATAACAAAGCATAAAATATGACATTATCTAGATGGTTCAATAACTTTCAAGACACTATGCAAAAGAGAGAGATTTCCTTCAGATGTGGTCGAAAAGTACAAAGACACATTTACTTTGTTGGTAAGGAGAGATAACTATTACATTGATGTAGTAGATCCTAGAACTGCATGGATTCTTGACTTACCAGTTGAAATTTTATTTGAAGAATTGGAAGAAAAAAATGCTACTATTATTCAGTTGGAGAAGGATCCTAATGAGCCTGGGTTTGGTACTTTGGAGGATCTTGAAGAAAAAATGAGAAAAGAAAAGATTAATAAGGGACATGATAAAAGAATGAAGAAGATGTTTAAAGAAATTGGTTTAAGAATTCTTTAAAAGATCTTTGGTGTGACTCCTCTTGAGGGGTCATCTAGATAGGGATAAAGGAGGGAAAGGTCTATGTTGTCCTCCCCTTCAGTGATGTTGGGATTGATAAGTTGATGCTTTGACATGTTTTTTTATCATGACTCTTAGGTTTTTGGCATCTTTTGGGTTGCATTGTGATAGTAAAATATTGTGAATTGACTATATGTAATCCATGTTTTAAATATGAACTTATGAAATCATGTTTGAACTTTGTCGGTTAATTCCTGCAGCCATGCCAATTTATTCTTGTAGCCAAATGATTTGTCCATGTGATATGCGGATTATTTAGGATAATTTCATATGTGAGTTAATGAATGTATTAATTGAGTAAGATACATATGCATGTCCTTGTATGTTGTTTTTGTTTTAGTGCAGATAATAATTGATGTTGTGGTGGATGATTTTCTTTCATGCCTAAGGAATGGAGAATCACGTTCAGATAACTGGAGATCAAACTGAAGGGGATCCGAGCAAGCGCAATGTATGGAATAATCAGAGAAATTATACTTCACCATGGGAGTTTAACTCTAGTGCATATTGAATTCGCAAAATATCACTTTGGCGTGCAAAGACTGTGGTTCAGTTTCAGATCCACGGTTCCTACAGCCAAGCTCTCAGTTATCTCCTTCATCTTACAATCATCCACCTCTTCTTCTGGGCATGATTTGAGTTGTCCATTGTAGTTGATCTTTTCTTTATAATAAACTCTTCCTTCTTTCTTAGAGTTAGACAAGATAGAAAGGAATTGAGCAGAGTTTTGACAAGCATTCTAAATTTTCTCTTTTAGAATATGTAATCATTTTTAGGAAGAAATGAATAAAGAATATGTTGTTCTAATCTGTTAAAAGTATTTTGCTGGAAGTTTGATATCACTCATCCAAGGGGGCCCACTTGGTGAGTGATCCTGTGTTTATGATCATTGAAGTTAGTTTTTACTTAGTTGCAGTAGAAGTTCATGACTGGATTGTTCCTGCAGCCACTGGAAATAGATCCGCTGACTGTTCCTGTAGCCAAGATAGAATGGTGTGATTTTTGTTATTTTCATTAGATCATTCCAGCATTGTTTTGTGAAGCTTTCATCTAGCCTTTTATGATTTCCATTCTTGCCTTTCCTTTCTGCATAATGTTAGTTACTGCAGTAATGCAGAATAATCATTTAAGGAGCTTAGTGCATATATATTGCACTATAGATATTATTATCATTAAAGTTGGGGTAGACATTTTTGGTGCCATTATTGGGGATGGTGTCAAGCTAAGAACCTTTTATGATTATTTTAGTTTCCAGTTAATTGTTTGAAATTTCATGAATATGCATGCATAATAGAAGAAGAGATGCCAGAGCTAGATTTCTGCCCACTCATCCTACTCGTGCAGAAGATAATTTTCCAAATATAAATCCTTTTGCTAAACTTTACCAAGCCCCACAAAATTTGAATCACCCCGAGTCTAAGTTTCCAGAAGGTAGCCTTCAGTTCCTTTTTGGTTCACAAGAAGAAGATTTCTCTATAATAACAACCCCCACAAGTCCAATGTAAGGGAATCCTCCTTCTGGTGGGAATAACCCACCACCACCAGGTCCAATGTTTGAGTTTCCCATCTCTGACCAACATGATAATGCTAACCTCAAGAACATTCCAGCATCTTCACTTGCTAAATTCTATGGGTTGGTGATAGAGGATCCAGATACATTTCTGTTCGAGTTTGATGTTCTCTGTAAGAGTATTGACTATACTATAGATGCCCATAGACTCAAAAATTTTCTAGCCACTTTGAAGGAGTCATCCTTGAGATGGTTTATGAGCTTGGGTAGTAGCACAATCAACACATGGGATGAGATGAAACATTTGTTTCTTGCAAAATACAAAGATTATTGTAGAGGTACTGATCGTCATGGGGAAGATATCTTTAGAATGACACAAACTGAAGATGAGAGTCTTGAGGATTATTTGGAAAGATTCTTGTTTAGTGTTAAGAAGTCTAAGCATAGTACTCTCAATGAAGATTCTCTCAAATTGATATTTTTGAGGGGCATCAGTGATGGATGCACCGATTCCTTATATCTTATGGGAGGAGGTGACATTACACAGTCTACTTGGGCTGAAATAGAACAAATTTGCAAGAAGTATTCTAGATCTACTTCTAAGAAGAATAGGAGATTTAAGCTAGGGGCACCATCATCAAAATCTTGAACTGGAGTTTCTAGATTGGATTTGAGCCATTTATTAAAAGATTTCAAAGAGGACATTATAAACAATATGGCTACTCAATTGGATACATTGGCAGGTGAGAAGAAGCATGAGGAAGTTGATGCATTTCTTGCAGAATTTTGTCCTCATTGTAAGCAAAGGAAGAAAGATTGCAGATGTAAGATGGTTGCAAATGTTGAAGTACCTGATTTCAAACCAATTTAAGGTGAGGATGAACAAGTCTTCTATGTTTCTCAAAGAAGACCAAATTTTCAAAGACAAGGTATGCCACCGGATCCACTTTCCTTTTTTGGTTATAGTGGTAATTCTTATGCACCAAATAACCAATGGCAACCATAGTATTTTCAAAATTTTGGTAACTATCCACATTGGTATGGGTCACAAGGCCAAGGATATCAATTTGCTAATCAAGTCCCCCAGTGGCAGTAGCCATAGGGAAATTGGTATCCACCTCAAGGTCAAGGGAACCAGTTTCAAGGGAATTGGCAACCTACCTCTCAATGGAGGGGAAACCCATCATGGTCATCCCAATCTTTTGGATATTAGCCCCCTACTCAGCAACCACAACCTCCTACTTTAATGCCTCCTCCCATAGCTACAGCTATACCTCCTAAGCCAATGTAGTTGTCTTCTCAATTGTTGCCTAATCCAAATATCAAATCTCAGCAACAACAACAAGCTTATTCAGCTGATGCTAATCAATATCCAACCTATTCTTTATCACTAGATGATATTCACCTCCTATCTAGGACAACTCTACCTAATCCCTCTCATCCGGTTATTGCTGAGGTACAAGAAGAGCAACCAATCTCTGATCCTAAAGATACAATACCTCAGAATCAAATATTACCACCATTTCTCCATAGACTAAAAGACAAAGAAGTTTCCACTAAACAATAGCAAAGCTTTGATATTCTTGATCAAATGAAACACATTTGTGTTAAAATTCCATTGTTGCAAGCAATAAATGATGTCCCTATATATGGTAAGGCACTGAGGGAAGCATGCCTAAAGAAACCTGGCAGAAAGAAAAATGATCCACAAACAGTTCATGTTATGGGTCAATTGGTTGATATTATGTTAGGAAAAATTGTCATTCCAAAGTATTCTAATCCAAATAGTCCTGTTGTGAGTATAGTCATTAATGACAGTCAAACAAAAAATGTTTTAGTTGATCTAGGGGTAGTCATTAATGTAATGACAAGGGAAGTAATGAAACATCTAGAGATTGAAAGTTTAAGGGCTACACCCACAGTTCTCTGTCATGCCCAAACTTTAGGGCAAGAATGGAATAATTTTATTTTTTTAAAATTGCACTTAAGACATTAAAGTTTGGCAAATAAAAAAAACAAAAAAAATGCAATAACATATTTTGTCTTAACTATGTTTTATAAGTGTCTTTGTCTTACTTGACAAAAATTTAAAATAGTAGATTAAACTAAAACAACTTTAGGGTCAATTATATTCGTAAATGAATATTTTTCTATCAAGTTTAATCACATGCACCTACGTCTATGAGAGCTAAAAGTTAAAACCCTCTAGACCAATAAATCACTTTTAGAAATAATTTCCCTAGTTTCTTAATTTAAAAAAACAAAACAAAAAAAAACATCTAAATTTATAATTATATGTTATGTCGCATATATTTAATTTAAAAAATATCACAATCTGATTAAATATAAAATAAAATATTAACTCATAATATGAATTCATAACCATCTCTATCTATTTAAATTTAAAAATAAATATTAACTTCATTAATATTTAATTCGGAACTTCTCTACCTTTGTTAAAATATATGTGTATTAAAAACTTATATAAATTATAACCCAAGTTAAAATATTAAACAAAAGGTTTTACCCATGTTTTTAATTTATATATATATATATATAAATGCATACATATAAATGTATAGACTTCTAAATATAATTATATATTTAACTAATATAATAATCCACCCATCTTTATAACACAACTCATACAACCCTAGCCAAGGGTTTTTATTTTTTTATTATATAATAACCTACAATCCTTAAATTTCCATTGTAAAATGATTTTACCCTAGCCCTACCCGGGCTAGGGTTTTATATTTTTGTTTTTATTTGATTTGGGCATTTTATTCTTTTATAGGGCCGAATGGACATTAACGACAGCGACATTAGTTTGCACAAGGGCGAGGGTTTGGGAGGCCGCGACACCCATTAGTGGATCGGCCACTAGATGGGTCGCGGCCCACTGTGGGGGTTGCGGACCACCCAGTGGCCCAACCCACTGTGGGGGTTGCGGACCACCCAGTGGCCCGACCCACTGTGGGGGTCGCAGACCACCCAGTGGCTGCGGCCTACATAGTGGCGCGGTCCACTGCGGAGGTCGCGGACCACCTAGTGGCCGTGGCCCGCGGCTGTCATTACCCCTTTTTTTTTATTGAAAAACAAAACAAAACAAAACAAATATGTGTGTGTGTGTGTGTGTGTGTGTGTGTATTAATGTATACGTATTTGTGTATATATATATATATAAATATAGGTTTATAATGTATATATATATATATACTTAGGTTCATATTTATATATATGTGTATAAATGTATTTATATTCATATATATAACAATAAGTTTATTTTTTTGTTAATTTCTAAGAATGATTTCCTTTACTCATAGGCATGCAAGTTTGTTATATATATAGTTATATATATACATATAATATATATATATATATATATATATATATATATATATATATATATATATATATATATATATATATATATATATAAAATTGTATATATGTATATTTTTTCAAAAATAAATACATGTTGTAATTAGGGTATAAATTTTTTGTACAATAAATATATAGGTGCTTTTATTCTGCAACTTATTTAACAGTTTTGATGCTATATTGAGATTTAAATCATTGTGTTTATTTTCCTTTTATCAAAATCTTAGTTGATAAAAAGAAATAGATAGGTTATTTAAATATTGATTTTCTTTCAGCAAAAATGATGTAAAAGGCAGAATTAAATCACTTAAAAACAACAACTCAAGGATTTTATTTATTTTATTTAATCTGTTTCTATAGATTTTATTTTTTGTACATAGCAATTGGTAGTATTTAATAATGCTAACAGCAACTATAGAAAGGAAAAAATATTAAACAAATTTAACAGCAACTAGATGAAGCTAGATTTTATTAAAATCAAAACTATAGAAAAGACTATAATAAAATTCTGATTTTTATTTTCTACAATAGGAAAATGACAGAATTAAACAATTACAACCAGCAGCAATATTATACTAGATTTAATTGATTTAAAACTTGGTGATATGCATAAGGATATAAGTAGAGCTTTTATTTCTAAACTAAACTTGCATGTAAGCAATAACATTATAAGAACAATGAAACTAATATCCAATGAAATATTTTTATCTATGCAATAATCAAATTAACTGAGATAATGCATTTATTTAAACAAATTTGGCATACAATATAGCTAATATTACAAAATGGGTGAAATACCCAAACTAGTCCCTCATTTCTATTATATGGAGACTTTAAACCAAAATAAATACATGCTTTCCCAAATAATACAACATATAGTTTTCCTTTACAACTTTGTAACTTAAAATATCAATATTCTATTTCTCAATCTTTTTCTGCACCCGATTATAACCAACCACTTCTACTTGCCCTTTTTATTTCCTTTCAACAACCTACATTAAATCAAAAACTATGACTATGGAGTGCTCATCTCCCAGCCTAGGCTAACTAGTAGCCACCCCTGAGCTCGAAGAACCAATCCCTAGACAGGTAACACACATGCAAACACAAGGACAAGGGAAAACACAATTCTCAAACACAATCCCAACCTAGGCTACACTGCACCACTCATTTGTGATGTCCTTTTTCAAGGGTGGTAGTGGACCAAGTACCCAGAGGAGACTGCAATTATGGAAAAACATATAGCCACCTCATGGCAAACCAATTACATCAAGTATAAAAAACCCAAAATTCCTTATGCCCCCCAAGGCATTCATGCCTAATTTCCCTCCTTATGACCCCCAATGCATAAACAAGCCATGCAGCAAGGGTCACATAAAATCCCTTGTGATTACTCTCATAACGAGAGCCTCTCACTCGAGGGCTGTCACTTCTACCACCCACAAGATCTTCCTCTCTCCCAAGAGTAGGAGGTCTTGATTACTCCCAAAACACATACATTGCATAAACATGAAACACCAAATAAATTTCCAAGAAAAACATACACGAGAACTAGTCTTTTACAGAAACATTTCTTTCAAAACACATGAAATAAGAAATCATTATAAGAAAAATACAACCAACCTTAAACTGCCTAAAGGTATGCTAGTTTTTTTGTGGATGAGCAGCCCAATTCCACAGTTCTTCTCTTTCTACCCTTAGCCAAAATTCTCAAACCATATTCTATCTTTTTCTATTCAAAATTCTCTTGTCTCCAAAAATGGAGAGTGGGTGATTACCCACTAATTTTTGAATTCTTGCTTAAGAAGCCCATTGTGAGAGTTCTCACAAGTTTCTAAAAACTAAAAAGGAAGGTAAGGTAGAATTGGAAAGGGACTCTCATTCAAAAAGGAAGGTTTACAACTTAGTTCAAGTCTTCTAATTTCAATTTTCGCACAATTTAGAAAAGTCACTTTTTAGGGTGTCTAAAAGGTCACATGGGAGTAGAAACTTGCCTAAAATTACCCCTAACCCTTAGGTATACCTTATGGGCTTTAGGAAACCCTATTAAACTACCCCTAGGTGTCCATTTAACCCTTTTTTAACCCCTCTGAAGTTTATTTTCGGGTCAACCCTATGTTGACCATCCCAAAGATTCTTTACCCAAGGCATTTATTGCATCACATTACATTAACTAAAAAAAACTATAGTTAAACAATTCCCACAAAGAGACAAATTTTAAAATTCAAACATAAATCTACAGGTGTCAAGTGACACAAAGAAAATACTTTTACAAAATTATACATGAAATCATGTCTCTTGTGGGATTTACATAAATCAATTAAATAACATTTAACACACATGCATCATTTCTATTACGAATAAAATACGACACAAACGGGGTGTTGTCTCTCCAAATAGACAAACCCTGGCTTTACGAACATACATAGGTCTAGGTTTGGTTCTCCATAATATTTCCATGGTCACATAGATAACTTCCTGTGCATCTCAATTACACATTAGTAACTTCAAATAACCTCATATAATATAAAACGCAAGAATAATAATGCACATCAAACACTTGCATACAAATTTACATTTGAACAATTTAATACATCTTATATCCAAGTAATTTCACATAAATAATTATCCTAATTCTCATAATTTTGATCCACACATAAACATACATCATATCATAGTAAAGTCTTGCAAATCCCATAACGACATTTATCACCGCAATTCATCCTACTCAAAAAAATCATGTAGTGTTCTATATCATAAAGCATATAAATAAAGCATCAACATATGGCAATGTTATCCAAATCATGGAATCATATAAGTTCTAGATCCATAATGCATAAAATTAAAGCATCCGTAATAGTTTCAACATAAAAAACCACTGAAATGTCAGACTAAGTCGGGGTGGGACCTCACACCCTCCCCCTCTAGGCATGAACTTCCTCCTGGAGTTCATCAAAGAGGTGTGGGTACTCTTATCTCATACGTGCTGCATCCTCCCATGAAGCCGTAACCTCATCATAGCAATCCCACTAGACCCTAACCTAGTCCAACTCTCGACCTCGAAGGGCTAGCGTCTGGCATGCCAAAATGCGAATGGGCTCAAAAGCTAGTTGCCCGCCCGACTCCACCTACAAGGCATCCCAATCTAAAATATGAGACTCATCATAGATATATTTCCTCAAAACTGATACATGAAACACATCGTGGATGCATGATAGACTAGGTGGCAATGCTAAATGGTAGGCAACTGGGCCTATCCTCTCAAGGATCTCAAAGGGTCCTACAAAATGAGGTACGAGATTAGAACCCTTTCCGTAATGGATTGGACTCTTATGCGGTCGCACTCTCAAGAAGACATTGTCTCCAACCAAGTAGCTATGATCTATCCTCTTCACATCAGCATATTTCTTTTGTCTATCCTGAGCCTCTCTAAGACACTGCCTAATCAAATCCACCTGCTATTCCATATCCTAAACTATCTCAGGACCAATAGCAACTCTGTTCTCTATGCGATCCCAACTCAACGGTGTCCTGCAAGGCCTGCCATATAATGCCTGATAGGGCGACATCCCCAAAGAAGTGTGATGCCCATTATTATAGAAAAACTCCACTAAGGGAAGGTACTCTTCCCATCTAGTCTGATGTTCCATGACGTACATGTGAAGCATATTCTCTAACACCAAATTAACCCTCTCTATCTGACCATCTGTTTAAGGGTGATAGGCTATATTGAAATTGAGCTTAGTGCCCATAGTTGCCTGTAATGTCTTCCAAAAGGAGGAAGTAAAAAGGGAATCTCTGTGAGAAATAATCTTGTGTGGAACGCCATGAAGTCTGACAATGTCCCACAAGAACACCTGTGCTACCACTGGTGCTATGAAGGTAGTCCGAACTAGTGAAAAGTGAGCCACTTTGGTCAACTTGTCAACTGTCACCAAGATAGCATCATGGCAACAAGAGGACATAGGAAGACCAATGATGAAATCCATGGATATAATATCCCACTTCCACTCTGGTATAGCATGAGACTGGAGCAACCCACCTAGATGACGGTGCTCCGCCTTTACTCTCTGACACTCGAGGCATCGGGCTACTATCTCAACAGTGAGCTACCACATTCCTGGCCAATGATATAACTACCTCAAGTCAGCATGAAACTTTTTAACTTCGTGATGTGCTACATAAGGAGCTCTATGAGCCTCCATGACAATGAACTCCTGCAATCCCCCAGAGGAAGGTACATAGATGCGCCCTTTATGGCATTATAGTCCATCGTACTCCAAAGAATAATCCACATATTTCCCTTCTAAAGTAACCTGAGACCGTAACACCTGACAAACCTCTGAATACCATCCATGCTCTGGCAAATGCTATAGTATACGGTCTCTCAAATCCGTGCCCATAGATATGGTTTAAACCTCGTGACGTCTCCTACTCAAAGCATCTACAACTACATTTTCCTTTCCTTTGATGTAGTGAATGTCAAAATCATATTCGCACAAGAACTCCATCCATCTCCTCTGATGTGCATTAAGGTTTGGCTAAGTGAAAATGTACTGAAGACTCTGATGATCTGAATGCAGCTCGAAGTGATGACCTAAAAGGAAGTGTCTCCACCTCACAAGTGCATGCACTACTGCTGTGAGCTCAAGGTCATGAGTAAGATAATTAAGTTCATGAGTCTTAAGTTTCCTAGACTTGAAAGCTATAGCCTTACCATCCTGCATAAGAACTGCTCCTAAACCCTCTAGTGAAGCATCTGTACAAACCATGAAGTTAGCTGAGGGATCTGGTACAACAAGGATAGGAGTGCTAGTAAGTGCCTTCTTGAATTCCTAAAAGGCCTTCTCGCACTTCTCTATCCACTCAAATTTCTTCCCTTTACGCTGAAAAGAAGTAATAGGATGTGCAACTCTGGAGAATACCTCAACAAAACATCGGTAATAACTTTCTAAGCCCATGAAGCTCCTGACCTCTATCACATTGGTTAGCATTGGCCAATCCATAATAGCCCTAATCTTTGATGGGTCAACTGAGATCCCATCACCTGAAATAACGTGCCCAAGGTACTTGACCTCTGATTGAAAGAAAGCACACTTTGACAAACTGCCAAACAACTGATTATCCTGCAAACACTGCAATACCTATTTTAGGTGCTCCTCATGCTCCTTCTCATTCTGAGAATATATCAGTATATTATCAAGGAACACAATTACAAAGTAGTCCAGAAATGTACAGAATACCCCATTCATGAGGATCATAAAAATAGCTGCAGCATTCGTAGGACCGAATGGAACCATGGTGAACTCATAGTGACCATATCTAGTGTGAAATGCGGTCTTGTGGATATCACTCTCCACTATTTTCAGCTGATGGTATCTTGACTTCAGATCAATTTTGGAAAAGACTTTGGCACCCTAAAGTTGGTGAAATAAGTCATCAATTCTGGGCAAAGGATATTGGTTCTTGATGGTTACTTTATTTAACTACTGATAATGCATACATAATCAGAGAGATCCGTCCTTCTTAACGAAGATTACTAGTGCATCCCAAGGGGATACGCTAGGAAGAATATGTCCCTTATCAAGGAGTTCCTCAAGCTATATTTTGAGCTCATTAAGCTCATTTGTGGTCATCCTATAAGGTGCTTTGGAGACTGGCTTGGGTCCTGGTACAAGGTCTATATGAAAGTCAATCTCTTTATGGGGTGGCATTCTAGGTAGCTCTAAAGGGAACACATCTAAATATCCCTTAAGGATAGCATGCTCATCAAGTGATGTTTCCTTTTCTTCCTCTTCTCCTCTATCACTGATAGTGATAGCAAAAAGTTGACATCCCTTTCGCATGTTCCACTTAAGCTACATTGCGGAGATCATACGAAGAGACATGGGTCTTTGAATCTTGGTGATAACTATGGGTGATCCATGATCATCATCACACTCGATCCTTTTCAGGTGACAATCCATCTTGGCTCTGTGGGCATAAAGCCAATCCATGCCAAGTACGATACCATAGGATCCAAGTGGTGTCACTCTAAGGTCTACTATTGTGGCGATCTTGCCAATCTGCAACTGACATGTGCTAACCTCTGATTCTCTTGACACTCTAGCCCCTAAAGATAATTCCACTTCCCAACTGACACCCTATCTAGTTGCCAATAGCCCGCAGTGCTCCACAACCAATGGAGATATAAAGGATTTAGTAGCTACTGAATCAAATAAAATAGATACATTGTTACCTTTGATCATACCTGCAGCCTCGATGACCATGGTCTGATGCTCAGCCTGGCGGTTGTCAACTGCTGCGAATACTCTATGGGACCTACCCATATCACCAACTGTCAGCTCTAAAGTGGCCATCCATTGATTCCCTACCATCTGACCCTAAGGGCAATCCCTCGCCATATGCCCCATGGCTCCACATGTAAAGTAAACACCCCATGCCTAAAATTGGGTGCCCTGGGGCCTAGAGAAAGCCTATCCTCCTGTCTTGCTGGATCCGCTGTACCCACCCCTGGAGGACTGCTGAGTCCTCACCGGAGATGTATAAGGCACCTGTGCTCTCTGATCTCGCCTCTGACCCTGATACTACCACTGCTTGGGCTTGGTTCCTTGCTGATACTATGGAGGCTTCCGCCTCTGGTTCTGTGGTGTTTGTTCCAGAGGAGGGGGTTTGGAGAACCCCTATGAGTTTCAGTTATTTCCCTTCCAATGTGGTTTCTGGAATCCATAAGTCTGAGGTGTAGGGTTTCAGTTCTGAAACCAATCCCTAGTGTCCTATGGTTTGACCTGAATTTCCTTGGCTATCAGTGTCTTCTCCATGGCAACCCGGAGGCTGTCTAGAGCATTTAACCCTCTGATGAAGTGGTTAACGAGAAGTTTCTTATCCTTTAGATAATCCACATAAGGCAAGAGCTCAAAGAATTTATTTTCATATTGGTTACTGTTAACCTGTTTTGTTGGAGGTCGTGAAACTCGTCTATCCGACGCTGTCTGAAATGTTCTGATAAGTACCTCTCCTTGAACCTCTCTGTAAATATCTCCCAAGTGAGAGTATCAGGGACTAATCCACACTTATACTCCTCCTGTCTCCACCATGTGGAGGTCGTTCCTCTCAATAGATGGACTGTGACATGTGCTTTAGGTTGCTCTTGTAAGAGTGCAACGCAAAGCACCTCTCAAGGCTCAAAAGCCATGTCTCAGCTTCTACCCCATCGGTAGAGCCCCCAAAAGACAGTGGCTGGAGGTGCATGACCTCCCTGATAAGATCCCCTGGATCCCGATGAGCTCTCTCAAAATAAACTGGGTCCACCACTGGAGGTGGTCCTGGTAGGTGCATAGACTCTAGCTCATTTCCACCCTAACTCTCTACAAGAATAGGTGATGGGCTCCTGCTTCATTCCCTCTCAACTGATCTATGACTCCCAGAGTCCTGATTTCTAACCTAAGGGTTCTCTGCTGGAATCCTTTTCTGAACTATGCCAATTAGGTTCTGGATTGCTTCTAAGAGGTTTCGGTTAGGATCATTTGGTTGTTCAGGAGGTGCTTATGGGTTCTCTTCTAGAACCGACTCCTCCCTAGCTACCTCTTCGCGTGCTATGCGCACACACCTAGGACCCCTTCGGGGCTTGCAAACTACTTGTGTCGTCCGAGGCATCCTAAGAGGAAAATAAAATAAATTAAATAACTAATTTCTTTTAGAAAAATATTTAATTAATTAAATTTAAATATCCTATAAAATCAATATAATAAAATAAATTAAATAATCTAAAGCGAAATGTAAGTGGAGTAAGGTTCCTAGTATGGAAACTTTGCTCTGATACCAAAATGTCATGCCCAAACTTTAGCGCAAGAACGGAATAAATTTATTTTTTTTAAATCGCACTTAAGACATTAAAGTTTGGTAAATAAAAAAAATAAAAAATGCAATAACATATTTTGTCTTAACTATGTTTTATAAGTGTCTTTGTCTTACTTGACAAAAATTTAAAATAGTAGATTAAACTAAAACAACTTTAGGGTCGATTATATTCGTAAATGAATATTTTTCTATCAAGTTTAATCACATGCACCTACGTCTAGGAGAGCTAAGAGTTAAAACCCTCTAGACCAATAAATCACTTTTAGAAATAATTTCCCTAGTTGCTTAAATTTTTAGAAAAAAAAAAAAAAAACATCTAAATTTATAATTAAATGTTATGTCGCATATATTTAATTTAAAAAATATCACAATCTAATTAAATATAAAATTAAATATTAACTTATAATATGAATTCATAACCATCTCTATCTAATTAAATTTAAAACTAAATATTAACTTCATTAATATTTAATTCAAAACTTCTCTACCCTTGTTAAAATATATGTGTATTAAAAACTTATATAAATTATAACCCAAGTTAACATATTAAACAAAAGGTTTTACCCATGTTTTTAATATATATATATATATATATATATATATATACATATATATATATATATATACATATATATATATATACATATATATATATATACATATATATACATATATATATATATATATATATATATATATATATATGTATAGACTTCTAAATATAATTATATATTTAACTAATATAATAATCCACCCATCTTTATAAAACAACTCATGCAACCCTAACTAAGGGTTTTTATTTTTTTATTATATAATAACCTACAATCCTTAAATTTCCGTTGTAAAATGATTTTACCCTAGCCCTACCCTGGCTAGGATTTTATATTTTTGTTTTGATTTGATTCAGGCATTTTATTCTTTTGCAAGGCCGAATGGACATTAACGAAGATGACATTAGTTTGCACAGGGGCATGGGTTTGGGAGGCCGCGACACCCATTAGTGGGTCGCGGCCCATGCAGTGGCCCTAGCCGCTGGTAGGTCACGGCCCACGCAGTGACCTTGGCCATTGGTGGGTTGCGACCCACACAGTGGCGTGGCCCACTGTGGGGGTCGTGGACCACCCAGTGGCCACGAGCTACATAGTGGCGTGGTCCACTGCAGAGGTCGCAGACCACCTAGTGGCCGAGGCCCGCGGCTATCATTACCCCTTTTTTTATTAAAAATAAAATAAAAACAAAACAAATATATATATATGTGTGTGTGTGTGTGTGTGTATTAATGTATACGTATTTGTGTATCTATATATAAATATAGGTTTATAATGTATATGTGTGTGTGTGTGTGTGTGTGTGTGTGTGTGTGTGTGTGTGTGTGTGTGTAAATGTATTTATATTCATATATATAACAATAAGTTTATTTTTTTGTTAATTTGTAAGAATGATTTCCTTTACTCATAGGCATGCAAGTTTGTTATATATATATATATTTTCAAAAATAAATACATGTTGTAACTAGGGTATAAATTTTCTGTACAATAAATCTACAGGTGCTTTTATTCTGCAACTTATTTAACAGTTTTGATGCCATATTGAGATTTAAATCATTGTGTTTATTTTCCTTTTATCAAAATCTTAGTTGGTAAAAAGAAATACATAGGTTATTTAAATATTGATTTTCTTTCAGCAAAAATGATGTAAAAGGCAGAATTAAATCACTTAAAAATAGCAACTCAAGGATTTTATTTATTTCATTTAATCTATTTCTATAGATTATATTTTCTGTACATAGCAATTGGTAGTATTTAATAATGCTAACAACAACTATAGAAAGAAAAAAATATTAAACAAATTTAATAGCAATTAGATGAAGCTAGATTTTATTAAAATCAAAAATTTAGAAAAGACTATAATAAAATTCTGATTTTTATTTTCTACAATAGGAAAATGACAGAATTAAACAATTACAACTAGCAGCAATATTATACTAGATTTAATTGATTTATAACTTGGTGATATGCATAAGGATATAAGCAAAGCTTTTATTTCCAAACTAAACTTGCATGTAAGCAATAACATTATAAGATTAATGCAACTGATATCCAAAGAAATATTTTCATTTATGCAATAATCAAATTAACTAAGATAATGCATTTATTTAAAGAAATTTGGCATACAATATAGCTAATATTACAAAATGGGTGAAATACCCAAACTACTCCCTCATTTCTATTATATGGGGACTTTAAACCAAAATAAATACATGCTTTTCCAAATAATACAACATATAGTTTTCCTTTACAACTTTGCAACTTAAAATATCAATAGTCTATTTCTCAATCTTTTTTTGCAATCGATTATAACCAGCCACTTCTACTTGCCCTTTTACTTTCCTTTCAACAACCTGCATTAAATCAAAAACTATGACCATGGAGTGCTCACCTCCCATCCTAGGCTAACTAGTAGCCACCCTCGAGCTCGAAGAACCAAGCCCTAGATAGGTAACACACATGCAAACACAAGGACAAGGAAAAATACAATTCTCAAACACAATCCCAACCCACGCTACACTGCACAACACATTTGTGATGTCCTTTTTTAAGGGTGGTAGTGGACCAAGTACCTTGAGGAGACTGCAATTATGGAAAAACATATAGCCACCTCATGGCAAACCAATTACATCAAGTATAACAACCCCAAATTGCTTATGCCCCCAAGGCATTCATGCCTTATTTCCCTCCTTAAGACCCCCAATGCATAAACAAGCCATGCAACAAGGGTCACATAAAATCCCTTGTGATCACTCTCATAATGAGAGCCTCTCACTCGAGGGTTGTCACTTCTACCACCCACAAGATCCTCCTCTCTTGCAAGAGTAGGAGGTATTGATTCCTCCCAAAACACATACATTGCATAAACATGAAACATCAAATAATTTTCCAAGAAAAACATGCACGAGAACTAGTCTTTTACACAAACATTTCATTCAAAACACATGCAATAAGAAACCATTATAAGAAAAATACAACCAACCTTAAACTGCCCAAAGGTATGCTAGTTTTGTTGAGGATGAGAAACCCAATTCCACAGTTCTTCTCTATCTAGCCTTAGCCAAAATTCTCAAACCAAATTCTATCTTTTTCTTTTCAAAATTCTCTTGTCTTCAAAAATGGAGAGTGGGTGATTACCCACTAATTTTTGAATTCTTGCTTAAGAAGCCCATTGTGAGAGTTCTCACAAGTTTCTAAAAACTAAAAAGGAAGCTAAGGTAGAATGGGAAAGGGAGCTCTCATTCAAAAAGGAAGGTTTACAACTTAGTTCAAGTCTTCTAATTTCAATTTTCGCACAACTTAGAAAAGTCACTTTTTAGGGTGTCTAAAAGGTCACATGGGAGTAGAAACTTGCCTAAAATTACCCCTAACCCTTAGGTATACCTTATGGGCTTTAGGAAACCGTATTAAACTACCCCTAGGTGTCCATTTAACCCTTTTTTAACCCCTTTGAAGTTTATTTTCGGGTCAAACCTATGTTGACCATCCCAAAGATTCTTTACCGAAGGCATTTATTGCATCACATTACATTAACTAAAAAAAACTATTGTTAAACAATTCCCACCAAGAGACAAATTTTAATATTCAAACATAAATCCACACATGTGTCAAGTGACAGAAAGAAAATACTTTTACAAAATTATACATGAAATCATGTCTCTTGTGGGATTTACATAAATCAATTAAATAACATTTAACACACATGCATCATTTACTATTACGAATAAAATACAACACAAACGGGGTGTTGTCTCTCCAAATAGACAAACCTTGGCATTACGAACATACATAGGTCTAGGTTTGGTTCTCCGTAATATTTCCATGGTCATATGGATAACTTCCTATGCATCTTAATTAAACATTAGTAACTTCAAATAACCTCATATAATATAAAACACAAGAATAATAATGCACATCAAACACTTGCATACAAATTTACATTTGAACAATTTAATACATCTTATATCCAAGTAATTTCACATACGTAATTATCCTAATTCTCATAATTTTGATGCACATAGAAACATACATCACATCATAGTAAAGTCCCACAAATCCCATAATGACATTTATCACCGCAATTCATCCTATTCAAAATAATCATGTAGTGTTCTATATCATAAAACATATAAATAAAACATCAACATATGGCAATGTTATCCAAATCATGGAATCATATAAGTTCTAAATCCATAATGCATAAAATTAAAGCATCTGTAATAGTTTCAACATAAAAAACCACTGAAATGTCAGACTGAGTCAGGGTGGGACCTCACACCCTCCCCCTCTAGGCATGAACTTCCTCCTAGAGTTTATCAAAGAGGTGGGGGTACTCTGATCTCATACATGTTGCATCCTCCCATGAAGCCGTAACCTCATCATAGCAATCCCACTGGACCCTAACCTGGTCCAGCTCTTGACCTCGAAGGGCCAGCGTCCGGTGTGCCAAAATGTGAATGGGCTCCAAAGCTAGATGCCCGTCCGACTCCACCTACAAGGCATCCCAATCTAAAATATGAAACTCATCATAGATATATTTCATGAAAACTGATACATGAAACACATCGTGGATGCGTGACAGGCTAGGTGACAATTGTAAATGGTAGGCAACTAGGCCTATCCTCTCAAGGATCTCAAAGGGTCCTACAAAGCGAGGTGCAAGCTTAGAACCCTTTCCATAATGGATTAGACTCTTATGCGGCCGCACTCTCAAGAAGACTCTTTCTTCAACCAAGTAGCAATGATCTATCCTCTTCACATCAGCATATTTCTTCTGTCTATCCTGAGCCTCTCTAAGATTCTCCACCTACTGTTCCATATCCCGAACTATCTCAGGACCAATAGCAACTCTGTCCTCTATGCGATCCCAACTCAACAGTGTCCTGCAAGACCTGCCATATAATGTTTGATAGGGCGGCATCCCCAAAGAAGTGTGATGCCCATTGTTATAGGCAAACTCCACTAAGGGAAGGTACTCTTCCCATCTAGTCTAATGATCCATGACGTACATGCGAAGCATATCCTCTAACACCTGATTAACCCTCTCTGTTTGACCATCCATTTTCGGGTGATAAGTTGTACTGAAATTGAGCTTAGTACCCATAGCTGCCTGTAATGCCTTCCAAAAGGAGGAAGTGAAAAGGGAATCTCTATCAGAAATAATTTTGCGTGGATTGCCATGAAGTCTGACAATGTCCTACAAGAACACCTGTGCTACCGCTGGTGCTGTGAAGGTAGTCTGAACTGGTGAAAAGTGAGCCACTTTGGTCAACTTGTCAACTGTCACCAAGATAGCATCATGGCGACAAGAGGATATAGGAAGACCAATGATGAAATCCATGGATGTAGTATATCACTTCCACTTTGGTATAGAATGAGACTGGAGCAACCCACCTGGATGGTGGTGCTCTGCCTTTACTCTCTGACACTTGAGGCATCAGGCTACTATCTCAGCAATGAGCTGCAGCATTCCTAGTGAATGATATAACTGCCTCAAGTCAGCATGCAACTTTTTAACTCTGGGATGCACTACATAAGGAGCTCTATGAGACTTCATGACAATGAACTCCTGCAATCCCCCAGATAGATGCGCCCTTTATGGCATAATAGTCCATCAGACTCCTAAGAATAATCCACATATTTCCCTTCTAAAGTAACCTGAGACCGTAACACCTAACAAACCTCTTAATACCATCCATCCTCTGGCAAATGCTGTAGTATACGGTTTCTCAAGTCTGTGCACATAGATATGGTGTAAACCTCATGATGTCTCCTACTCAAAGCATCTGCAACTAAGTTTTTCTTTCCTTTGATGTAGTGAACATCAAAATCATATTTGCACAAGAACTCCATCCATCTCCTCGGACATGCATTAAGGTTTGGTTGAGTGAAAATGTACTGAAGACTCTAATGATCTGAATGTAACTCAAAGTGATGACCTAAAAGGAAGTGTCTCCACCTCACAAGTGCATGCACTACTGCTGTGAGCTCAAGGTCATGAGTAGGATAATTAAGTTCATGAGTCTTAAGTTTCCTAGACTCGAAAGCTATAGCCCTACCATTCTGCATAAGAACTGCTCCTAAACCCTCTAGTGAAGCATCTGTACAAACCATGAAGTTAGCTGAGGGATCTGGTACAACAAGGATAGGAGTGCTAGTAAGTACTTTCTTGAGTTCCTAAAAGGCCTTCTCGCACTTCTCTGTCCACTCAAATTTCTTCCCTTTATGTTGAAGAGAAGTAATAGGATGTGCGACTCTGGAGAATCCCTCAACAAAACGTCAGTAATAACCTACTAAGCCCATGAAGCGCCTAACCTCTATCACACTGGTTGGTGCTGGCCAATCCATAATAGCCCTGATCTTTGATGGGTCAATTGAGATCCTATCACCAGAAATAACATGCCCAAGGTACTTGACCTCTGATCAAAAGAAAACACACTTCCACAAACTGCCAAACAACTGATTATCCTGCAAACACTGCAATACCTATTTCCTCCTCATGCTCCTTCTCATTTCGAGAATATATCAGTATATCATCGAGGAACACAATTACAAAGTGGTCCAGAAATGTATGGAATACCCCATTCATGAGGCTCATAAAAATAGTTGGAGCATTCGCAAGACCGAATGGGACCATGGTGAACTCATAGTGACCATATCTAGTGCAAAATATGGTCTTGTGGATATCAATCTCCACTATTCTCAGTTGATGGTATCCTGACTTCAAATCAATTTTGGAAAAGACTTTGGCACCCTGAAGTTGGTTGAATAAATCATCAATTCTGGGCAAAGGATATCGGTTCTTGATGGTTACTTTATTTAACTGTCGATAATCCATACATAATCAGAGAGATCCATCCTTCTTCTTAACGAAGATGACTGGTGCACCCCAAGGGGATACACTAGGATGAATATGTCCCTTCTCAAGGAGTTCCTCAAGCTATATTTTGAGCTCATTAAGCTCATTTGTGGTCATCCGATAAGGTTCTCTAGAGACTGGCTTGGGTCCTGGTACAAGGTCTATATGAAAGTCAATCTCTCTATAGGGCGACATTCCAGGTAGCTCTAAAAGGAACACATTTGTATATCCCTTAAGGATAGGATGGTCATCAAGCGATGTTTCCTTTTCTTCCTCTTCTCCTTTGTCACTGATAGTGATAGGAAAAAGCTGATATCCCTTTCACATGCTCTGCTTAAGCTGCATTGCGAAGATCATACGAAGAGACATGGGTCTCTGAATCCCAGTGATAACTATGGGTGATCCATGATCATCCTCACACTCGATCTTTTTTAGGTGGCAATCCATCTTTGCTCTATGGGCATAAAGCCAATCCATGCCAAGTACAATACCATAAGATCCAAGTGGTGTCACTCTAATTTCTACTAATGTGGTGGTCTTGCCAATCTGCAGCTGACATGTCCTAACCTCTGATTCCACTAACACTCTAGCCCCTGAAGCTAATTCCACTTTCCAACTGACACCCTGTCTAGTTGCGACTAGCCCACAATGCTCCACAACCAATGGAGATATAAAGGAGTCAGTAGCTCCTGAATCAAACAAAATAGATACATTGTTACCTTTGATCATACCTGCAACCTTGATGACCATGGCCTGATGCTCAGCCTGGCAGTTGTCAACCGCTGTGAGTACTCTATCTAACTTGACCATATCACCAATTGTCAGCTCTAAAGCGTCCATCCACTGATTCCCTACCATCTGACCCTGAGGGCAATCCCTCGCCATATGCCCTATGGCTCCACATGTAAAGCAAGCACCCCGTGCCTGAAACTGGGTGCCCTCGGGCCTAGAGAAAGCCTATCCTCCTGTCCTACTAGATCCACTATACCCACCCCTAGAGGATTGCTGAGTCCTCACCGGAGATGTATAAGGAACCTACGCTCTCTAATCTCACCTCTAACCCTGAGACTACCACTGCTTGGGCTTGGTGCCCTGCTGATATCATGGAGGCTTCTGCCTCTGGTTCTGTGGTGTTTGTTGCAGAGGAGGGGGTTTGGAGAACCCTTGTGAGTTTCAGTTATTTCCCTTCCAATGTGGTTTCTGGAATCCATAAGTTTGAGGTGTAGGGTTTTGGTTCTAAAACCAATCCCTAGTGTCCTATGGTCTGACCTAAATTTCCTCAGCTATTAGTGCCTTCTCCATGACAACCCAGAGGCTCTCTGGAGTGGACATCCTCACTAGCCCAGCTATACCGACATTTAACCCTCTGATGAAGCAGTTAACGAGAAGTTTCTCATCCTTTAGATAATCCACATAAGGCAAGAGCTCAAATAATTTGCTCTCATATTGGGTTACTATTAAGCTCTTTTGTTGGAGGTCATGAAACTCGTCTATCCGACGCTATCTGAAATGTTCTAATAGGTACCTCTCCCTGAACCTCTCTATAAATATCTCCCAAGTGAGAGTATCAGGGACTAATCCGCACTTGTACTCCTCCTGTCTCCACCATGTAGAGGTCGTTCCTCTCAGCAGATGGACTGTGACACATGCTTTTAGGTTGCTCTCATAAGAGCGCAACGCAAAGCACCTCTCAAGGCTCAAAAGCCATGCTTCAGATTCTACACTATCGGTAGAGCCCCCAAAAGATGGTGGTTGGAGGCACGTGACCTCCCTGATAAGATCCCATAGATGTCGATGAGCTCTCTCAAAATAAACTGGGTCCACCACTGGAGGTGGTCCTGGTAGGGGCATAGACTCTAGCTCATTTCCACCCTGACTCTCTATAGGAATAGGAGTTGGGCTCCCGCTTCGTTCCCTCTCAACTGATCTATGATTCCCAGAGTCCTGATTTCTAACTTGAGGGTTCTCTGCTAGAATCCTTTCTTGAACCATGCCAATTAGGTTCTAGATTTCTTCTAAGAGTTTTCGGTTAGGATCATTTGTCTATTTGGGAGGTGCTTCTAGGTTCTCTTTCGGAGCCGACTCCTCCCTAGCTACCTCTTCGCGTGCTATGCACACACGCCTAGGACCCCTTCCATGCTTGTTGCGTCATCAGAGGCATCCTAAGAGGAAAATAAAATAAATTGAATAACTAATTTTTTTTAGAAAAATATTTAATTAATTAAATTTAAATATTCTATAAAATCAATATAATTAAATAAATTAAATAATCTAAAGCGAAATGTAAGTGGAGTAAGGTTCCTAGTGTGGAAACCTTGCTCTGATACCAAAATGTCATGCCCAAACTTTAGGGCAAGAACAGAATAATTTTTTTTTTTAAATCGCACTTCAGACATTAAAGTTTGGCAAATAAAGAAAAAAAAAAAATGCAATAACATATTTTGTCTTAACTATGTTTTATAATTGTCTTTGTCTTGACAAAAATTTAAAATAGTAGATTAACCTAAAACAACTTTAGGGTTGATTATATTCGTAAATGAATATATTTCTATCAAGTTTAATCACATGCACCTACGTCTAGGAGAGCTAAGAGTTAAAACCCTCTAGACCAATAAATCACTTTTAGAAATAATTTCCCTAGTTGCTTAAATTTTTTTTTTTAAAAAAAACATCTAAATTTATAATTAAATGTTATGTTGCATATATTTAATTTTAAAAATATCACAATTTGATTAAATATTAAATTAAATATTAACTCATAATATGAATTCATAACCATCTCTATCTATTTAAATTTAAAACTAAATATTAACTTCATTAATAGTTAATTCGGAACTTCTCTACCTTTGTTAAGATATATGTGTATTAAAAACTTATATAAATTATAACCCAAGTTAAAATATTAAACAAAAGGTTTTACCCATGTTTTTAATTTTTAAAATATATATATATATATATATATATATATATATATATATAAATGCATACATATAAATGTATAGACTTCTAAATATAATTATATATTTAACTAATATAATAATCCACCCATCTTTATAAAACAACTCATGCAATCCTTAAATTTCCATTGTAAAATGATTTTACCCTAGCCCTACTCAGGCTAGGGTTTTATATTTTTGTTTTGATTTGATTTAGGCATTTTATTCTTTTGCAGAGCCGAATGGACATTAAAGGCAGCGGGATTAGTTTGCATAGGGGTAGGGGTTTGGGAGGCCGTGACATCCATTAGTGTGTCGCCCACTGGATGGGTCGCGGCCCACGCAGCAGCCGAATACATGCGACAAAGAAAATACTTTTACAAAATTATACATGAAATCGTGTCTCTTGTGGGATTTACATAAATCAATTAAATAACATTTAACACACATGCATCATTTACTATTACAAATAAAATACAACACAAACAGGGTGTTGTCTCTCCAAATAGACAAACCCTGGCTTTACGAACATACATAGGTCTAGGTTTGGTTCTCCCTAATATTTCCATGGTCACATGGATAACTTCTTGCACATCTCAATTACACATTAGTAACTTCAAATAATCTCATGTAATATAAAACACAAGAATAATAATGTGCATCAAACACTTGCATACAAATTTACATTTGAACAATTTAATAAATCTTATATCCAAGTAATTTCACATAAGCAATTATCCTAATTCTCATAATTTTGATCCACACATAAACATACGTCATATCACAGTAAAGTCATCCAAATCCCATAATGACATTTATCACCGCAATTCATCCTATTCAAAAACATCATGTAGTGTTCTATATCATAAAGCATATAAATAAAGCATCAACATATGGCAATGTTATCCAAATCATGGAATCATATAAGTTCTAAATCCATAATGCATAAAATTAAAGCATCCGTAATAGTTTCAACATAAAAAATCACTGAAATGTCAGAATGAGTCGGGCTGGGACCTCACATTCTCCAACTTGCTGATGGTTCTACAGTAAGACCTGATGGTATCATAGAAGATGTAGTTGTTATTCCAGATTCCTGGGAATATCCTACAGACTTTATGATTTTATCTCCAAAAGCAACATTGGGGGGATATCTAGTCATTTTGGGTGGACCATGGCTTGCCACAGTTGATGCATATATTGGGTGTAGATCAGGAGACATGACTATTTCAGATGGTAGTTTCACAAAAACATTAGCCTTGTATTCTCCAACACAACCTCAATTTGAGCAGCAGTAGGCTGTTTGACCCATCTTGGGAGAGGAATCTAAAGAAATTGACTCTATTAATCACCTTATGATGATTAATCGAGGGCCACTCATGTAGTTATATGATGAAGAATCAATTCTTTATAAGGTCTTGATAAATGAATTAATAGAAGATCAAGAATTGCAGGAATTGGTTCCTAATATTGCAAGTTTGGACTTTCTTGCAGCCACTGATATCTTGCATACCTTGTTGCTGCATGAATTGTCTTATTCTCATTTTTTATATAAATTAGATTGATCTTACTATCAAGATAGAAGTGGAATTGAATAAATATCTGAACATTAATAAGAATATATCAAATACTCAAAAGGATAGCCTAGTGGACTTACTGAAACTCCATAGAAATGCTTTTGCATGGGATTATAAGGATATGAATGGAATTGATCCAATAATTTGTACTCATCATATTTACATAAAGGATGAGTGTTGCCCCCTTAGACAACCTCAAAGAAGAGTCAACCATGCCTTGAAGGAGATAGTTAAAGAAGAATTATAGAAATTGTTGAAAGCTGAGTTTATCTATCTTATATCTGATAGTCAATGGATATCACCTTTGGTGATAGTTCCTAAAAAGGGAGGCAAATGGAGAGTATGTGTTGATTATAGAGCCTTGAACTTAGCCACAAGGAAGGATCATTTTCACTGCCATTTGTGGATCAGGTATTGGATTCTCTTGCTGGTAAGAGATATTTTTCATTATTGGATGGATTTAGTGGCTATAATCAGATATAAATAGCTCCCGAGGATCAAGAGAAGACAACAACTTATCTCTAAACAGTGAGAAGTGTTTCATTGTGATGGAAGAAGGAATAGTCCTTGGTCATCATATATTTGTACAAGGCATACAAGTGGATCCAGCAAAGATTGAGGTTATTCAACATATTAATGACCCTATGAAGCAGAAATATGTGAGAAGTTTTCTTGGCCATGTTGGATACTATAGAAGGTTTATCAAAGATTTCAGCAAAATTGCAAGTCCCTTATATTCACTGCTTACTAGAGATGCAGAATTTAAATGGACCTCAGCATGCATTGAAGCTTTTTTAAAGCTTAAGCATGCTTTGACTCACACACTAGTTCTAAAAGGACCAAATTGGTCTCTACCATTCCAAATCCATACTGATGCATCTGATTATGCCATAGGAGTAGTGCTGGGACAAAAAGTTGACAAGTTGGAAAATGCAATATATTATATCAGCAAGAATTTGCAGGGACCTGAATTGAATTATACAGTTACTGAAAAAGGAAATGCTAGCTGTCATATATGCCCTTAACAAGTTTAGACACTATATTATAGGGTATCACATATTTGTGCATACAGATCATACTGCAATTAGATATCTCATGAATAAGCCATCAATCAATGGTAGATTAGCTCGCTAGTTATTGTTGATGTAGGAATTTGATATCGCAGTTGTTGATAAGCCAAGGAAGTGAAGATTCTACAATGATAGATGACACTTTTCCAGATGAGCATTTGTTTCTCATACAGGCTCATACTCCTTGGTATGTTGATATTGCCAACTATTTAGCTACAGCTAAGATGCCAATTTCTTTTTCTCCTAAGGAAAGAAGGTTGCTAGTTGAGAAAAGTTTTAACTTTTCATGGATTACTAATTGTCTATTTTATACTAGACCTGACCAAGTCATGCAAAGATGTGTTAGAGAAGATGAAACATATGACATCCTGCATGCATGTCATGATGAGCCATGTGGAGGTCATTTTGCTGCCAAAAGGACAGCACTGAAAATACTCAATACCAAATACTATTGGCCTACATTACACAAGGATGCAGCTCAATACACAAGGAAATGTGATAGATGTTAGCGAATGTGCAGACCTACAAAATCTGATGAGATGCCACTATATTCTCAAATGTCTATTACACCATTTGACAAGTGGGGATTAGATTTTGTTGGCCCCATTGATCCACCTTCTAATGGAAAATCTTATATCTTGGTATGTACAGACTATGTAACAAAATGGGTAGAAGCTAGAGCTATGAAACATGCAAGACATAATAAGGTGGCTGAGTTTCTCTATGAAGAGATATTTACAAGGTATGGAGTACCAAGGGAAGTTGTCTCAGATCAGGGACCTCAATTTATATCAACATTGATAAAAGCTTTGGTCAATGAATACAATATAAGACACAGGAAATCTACTCCATATCATCCATAGTCTAATGGACAAGTAGAAGTTACCAATAGAGAGCTTGAGGCTATTCTTACAAAAATAGTGTCTATCCATAAGAAAGATTGGTCTCATCAACTTTCAGAGGCAATTTGGGCATATAGAACAACATGGAAAACACCAATTGGATTCACACCTTTTGAAATGGTTTATGGCAAAACAACAATGATGCCTATTGAATTTGAACATAAAACCTTGAGAATAGCTCTACAACTAAATATGACATTATCTAAAGCACATAAAGAACACATTTAGTAGTTAAATGCTCTTGATGAATGGAGGAAGATAGTTGTTCAATAGACATAATTGATTCAAAACCAAAGAATAAGATGACATGATAAATATATCAGAGAAGAAATTCAAAGTTGGTGACTGGGCACTCTTGTATGATTCTAGATATAAAGATGCTATGGAAAAACTCCAAACAAGTTGGTTAGGTCCTTATGAGGTAGAAGAAGTTTTTTAGAATGGAGCAGTCCATTTGTCCACAACAGATCCTATTCGATTTAATCTCTTAGTGAATGGACACCACCTACGACTTTATCACAAGCCAACTACTAGAGAAGAGTTCCTGCAGAAATAAAAATTTCTGCAACAAATGGCAAGGTTCTTGCAGCAACTACCAATGATGTAGTATCAATTCATGAGCTTCCTATTGCACTTGAGTAGATTGATAAAGGTGATGTTCCTGTAGCCTCAGTAGTGAACTTATTTACCATATCATAATAAAATATTTTCATGGAAATATTGTTCTCTATACATAAAGTTCCATCCACTTTCTTATTTGTCACTTCATTTCATTTTGCCATCATTTTCGCCCAATTGTAGGTATGTGTATATTGTACTTTATTTTAATTATGCATTTATTAGTTCATTATGAATTTATCCTGTTTAAATCTGCTCCAAACTTGAAATCTCGTCAGCCTATGTGGACACGTGCTAGGTTAAGTTGGGGGGGGGTACTTTATGGTCCTTTTTCCAATGAGATTTATTATCAGTTTTTTGATACCCCGAATTGATTTCCTAAATGACATTACTTATGATGATTATTATTTCACGCAAGTGAATAATAAAGTATGTCGCCAAAATTAAGATATGTATGTAGATTTTAGTTTGTTTTGCAAAACTGTCAAACATTTTGATGAAGTAGTGGAAGTATTAGAGTAAAAGATGGGTGGTGATCTAATTCGCCATGAGCCAACTGTCCATGAAGGGTTGCTACAAGATGTTGTCTGTGAGTATTATTTCTGAAACCACAGCTGGTTGGATTATTTCTTGAAAATTAGGGATTACAATGATGAAATTGCTGCAGAATTCATGCATTCCTTTGATGAAGGAGAAGCTACAGTTAAAGGGTTGAGGGTAATTGCTATGGAGCAATGAATTGCAGAGGTCACAGGGTTGCTATAGGAAGGAGAACTCTTTCCAGAATCAAAAGATGCAAGGAGTGCCAGGGCAGATTTCATAATTTCCACTGACAAACCCTTAATGGTGGATAGACAAGGGACTAGAAGGGTTTCTTTACTAGCACATTGGCCTCAGGTAGCTTTGTATGTTATGAAATATATTACATGTGAAGATTGGTATTCAAATCTGCATTCACCTCATTTTAAGTTACTTAGCCATCTGTGTCATGGCTGGCGAGTTAATGTCCCTAATTTTTTATACCATCTCATTTCTATAAGTGCTAAGGAGACTTGAAAGTATGGAAATCACTTTGTTAGCCATCATGGACTGGTTAAGTTGTTTGTACAATAGTCCCTGAGAGATGTTTCACAAATGGAATGGGGTGTATTTGAGGATATTCTGCAATTAAGGGTTGATGATGCCCCTGTTGTGAATAATCCACCGGCTCAAGAAGAGATTGTTGCAGAAGATTCTTCTGGTGAAGATGAGTGTTTTCTTGTTGCTGAAGGAGCCGCAATTATTATGGAAGAAAATATTGAAGCAGAGTCAATTGAAGAACAACCCTCTACTTCTCTTCAAAGAGATTCACCTATTTTGCAAAGGGAAGGAAAAGAGTTGGAAAAGGATGAATCAAATGAAGAATTTGTTATCTAACCGTAGGTAACTTAGATTCCTCCTACAGCGAAGGGGTGTCGAACAAAAAAAAAATTCTTGCAGTCATTTCAAAAGTGTATGTAAGGAGAACAAGAAGGAGGACACAAAAGACTCAACTTGTGAGTAATCCAACAGAGGTTATTACAATAGAAACTTTAGAAGAAGAAGATTCTGTAGAGAAAGTAATTCAAGAAAACCCCGTGGAGGAAAAAGATGTTGTAGAGAAAGAAATGCAAGAAGATGCCATAGAGAAATCAATGCAAGAACACCTTCTGGAGGAAGAAATTCAAGAAAACCTTGTAGAAGAAGAAATCCAAGAAGAAATTCAGGAAGAGGTTGTAATGGATAAGCTAGCAAATCTTGCTTCTGTGGCATTGCAATGTGAAGAGATTGTTGATGATGTTCTACAGCAACCTGAAGAAAATGTGTGAGATATGTCAACTCAGAATGAGGAGTTTATTGAAGAAATTCCACAGTCTAAGGTAGGACCTATTAGACCTCCTTCATCCCTAAGTAGTTTATCAATTGCTTTAACATTTTTTAGGCAATGGGAAATAGAGAAGGATAGGTTGCAGGGGATAATTAATAAGCAGCAAAAAGAGATTGAAAAGAGAGATAATAGAATTGAGGAATTAGAAGCTAAGGTAGAAGTGATTTATGGTATGGTTCTTGAGTTGATGCAGTGTAGGGCACCCCCAAAAGTTTATGCAGTACATTTGAAAGAGTGGTATCTAAACTTCAGACTAAACCGCATTATTAGGGACCTTAATCCATCCTTGGAAACACCTGAGGAATTCTATCATTCTTATCAAACCTCTCCACATGCTGTGAGGAATTTGTTATATGAATTATATTTACATAACTACACTGTACCCCAAGACAGAGAATGGAATCATTTATTGTATATTGGGGATATCCATCTCAAAGCTTTAATGTCATGGATCCAAAATGAGATTATCATAGGGCCACAAGCCAGGGAGTTTGAAAAATTAGAGCTTGACTATCCATTACCATTGAGAAGGGAATCAGAAGCACCAAGGGTTCTTTATTATGATTGGAAAAAGTTGCTAATAAGAGATGATGTTAGTAAGATAGCACTTCCAATGAGAGAGGAAGTCTATCAAGCGTATGAGCATTTGGTTCAAATCCACAGGACAATTGCACTAGAAGGGTTAACTCAACGCTGGAATAATCTACCAGATCATTTAAAACTGGGAGAACCTTACTCATTACAAAATTTTCATGCAACCATACAAAGAGCCTCCAGATAAATACAGTTAGATAGGGAGAAAGCCAACAACTGGTTTCCATTGATCTTTCAGCCTCTGATCCTTATGTGGCCACTTTTGGCATGCTAACCAACAGAACATATTTATGATGCAGTTGTAGAAGAAACATCGAGATGGTCCAGGTTAGAAAAAATGAAAGGATTTTATTAGAATTTGCCTTCTGAGGGAACAGGACAGGACATTGTTGGTGATTTTAGAGTTTCAGTGAAAATCAGAAATTTTCCTTTTGCTGTAGGAGCAGCAAACCCTTAAAGTTGGGGGGAAGTTGATGCTTTGACATGTTTTTTTATCATGACTCTTAGGTTTTTGGCATCTTTTGGGTTGCATTGTGATAGTAAAGTATTGTGAATTGACTATATGTAATCCATGTTTTAAATTTGAACTTATGAAATCATGTTTGAACTTTGTTGGTTAATTCCTACAACCATGCTAATTTATTCCTACAACCAAATGATTTGTCCCTATCATATGCGGATTATTTAGGATAATGTCATATGTGAGTTAATGAATGTAATAATTGAGTAAGATACATATGCATGTCCTTGTATATTGTTTTTGTTTTAGTGCAGATAATAATTGATGCTGTGGTGAATGATTTTCTTTCGTGCCTAAGGACTGGAGAATCACATTCAGATAACTGGAGATCAAACTGAAGGGGATCTGAGAAAGCACAATGTATGGCATAATCAAAGTAATTATACTTCACCATGGGAGTTTAACTCTAGTGCATATTGAATTCACAAAACATTGCTTTGGCGTGCAAAGACTGTGGTTCGGTTTCAGATCCACGGTTCTTGCAGCCAAGCTCTCAGTTATCTCCTTCATCTGACAATCATCCGCCTCTTCTTCTAGGCGTGATTTGAGTTGTCCATTATAGTTGATCTTTTCTTTATAATAAGCTATTCCTTCTTTCTTAGAGTTAGACAAGATAGAAAAGAATTGAGCAGAGTTTTGACAAGCATTCTAAATTTTCTCTTTTAGAATATGTAATCATTTTCAAGAAGAAATGAATAAAGAATATGTTGTTCTGATTTGTTAAAAGTATTTTGCTGGAAGTTTGGTATCACTCATCCAAGGGGGCCCACTTGGTGAGTGATCTTGTGTTTATGATCATTGAAGTTAGTTTTTACTTATTTGTAATAGAAGTTCATGAGTGGATTGTTTCTACAGCCATTGGAAATAGATCTGCTAATTGTTCTTGTAGCCAAGACAGAACAGTGTGATCATTCTAGCATTGTTTTGTGAATCTTTCATGTAGCCTTTTATGATTTCCATTCTTGCCTTTCCTTTCTGCATAATGTTAGTTACTGTAGTAATGTAGAATAATTATTTAAGGATCTTAGTGCATATATATTACAGACCCATTTTAAGTTTTATGTTCCTGGATTGATAACTAAATGAACACCAGCTATGAAAATAGTAAACTCTACCATATGAATGTCCAAACTTTGGATTGATATTTCAACTAGAGATATTTTTATCATTAAAGTTGGGGTAGACAGGGATCTTTTAAAACCTCTACTCAATCTAAGACGTGTGCAAAAGGAACCTAGGAAGAAACAAAAGGATACAAGAAAAGTAGATAATGATGAATACTAAGAGGGGGGGGGGTGAATTATTATACCAAAAAATAATAAACTCAAACTCTTAAACAATTTAGCAGTTAATCGGTATAACAAATTTACTAACAAATTGGTTAAGACGAATGCAAACCAAACAACAAATAAAGCATTCACCCACAAGAGGACAATCACCATAACATAAGAGGTTTGGAGATGGAAACCCAAATGGGAAAAACCATGGTGAGAAGAAACTCAAAAGTAACTATCTGCAGAATAGAAACTAGACTGGTTAGGGTCATACAATGTTCTTCACTAGAACAGATCCAATTAGGAATCTAGATCTCTATTAGGAGATAAGTCATGTTAAAGACTACCTTGTGAGGGGATTTCAGATTCACAGTTGTGAACCACCTTGTTATAGGATTTACAAAGGCTTTGTTGGGCCTACCTGGTTAAGGGTTACAGACTTGTCAAAGATATGAGTAATCAACAAGTAGATGATCTAGATACTAGCATAGTATGCTTGGTTAGATCCTTGATAGCTCATTGTTAATGAACATTAGCATTAATTCAGTCTTCAATATCTCTACACTCTATTTCTTCACATAGACCTAATCTTCTCTTCTATATTCGCACATACAAAAGCCTCATCAACTCCTAAAACCCTAGACATGATATCCTTATAAGGAGTCTAATTTCTTGTCGGTCCAATAGGATTACATAACAAGTTCCTAGGTTCAGTGAATCTAGACACATTTGGTAACATGACACAAAATCACCACCAAAGTGTCGGTGGATGATAACTCATCACAGAATAATACCGGTTCATTACCGATTACCGGTTCATATATTTTACCAATTACTGATTATCAAAATGAAGACTAGAAAAATGTTAACTACCGCTTTGTTCCTTCATACCACTTTGGGTTCCTCAAATCACTTGAGGTCTTCATACCACTTTGGGTCTTTGGTCATTTTGTGACGGGTAAACACCTTCTACAAAACACTGATAGTCTAAAGACTATAATACATAATACCGGTTGGAACAAATACTGGTTGAGCATAACTCATACATAAAGAAAGTGATCACAAAACAAGTGTGTGTCCATCAAGGACAATCACAACATCATCAAAATGCCAACAATCTTCTCCTTTGGCATTGATGGCAACACTTAGGAAAATTTTGACATCTAAGTGTTTTTACAACAAAAATATGCCATAATCAAAATTACTCCCCCTAAGCATATACACTATCCCTTTTTGTAGAAATTACAATGTATACTATTCCCTTAAAGAAATAACATGAAAGTATACATAACATTCACCAAAATTTTAGATACTATTCCCCCTTTGCCAACAATGACAAAGTAATGCAGAATAACCCTTGTTTCTCATTAACATTAAAATGAGTAAATGTTTATGACAATAATGAGTGAAACTTATCAAAAATAGATTTAAAATCCTACATAAAAGTATTCATGGCTAATGACCAAGACTCAAGTAATGAGGTAGCAGCCTCACTTTCTATCTGCATATGTGATACCTGTTCTTCCATGGCATCAATTTTACTCATCTCTTGAGTTACCGTTAAAGCTTCTAGATTGAGAGAGAACTTCTGAAGGATTTGTAGTCTAGGTAATAAAACCAGTTGAAGTTCCTGCAAATCTCTTATTTAGTTGCTAATCTCCAACTCTATCCTGGCAGATTGAAGTTGATACCGGTGAATAGTTTGCCCATATGTAGTGAAAGAATCATACGGGGTCTTAAAGTTGCTTATGTATGCCTGCAAATTAGATTGTAGTTTATCCTTTTGTGCAAGCACAACATCACAAAATAGATGGGGTTGGCTTATTTTTCTCATCCGTAGTTTTCCCTCATCCATAGCATCTCTTATATCCTTATTCTCTTTCTGAAGTTGAGACTGGAGCTCATTCAGTTTCTTTATTAAGGTAGTGTTTAGTGCCTTTTGATGCTTCTTCTGTGCATTAGCTTCAAAAAATTCCTCCAGGCATTGTACCTGGTCCTCTACCACTGTACATAGAAGTTTTAGTTTGGCCAGAGAGGAATCGGTACCGGGAAGGTTGGTGCTTGGAATCAAACTGGTTAGTGTGTCAATCACAGTGTGAATGACATCCTGCTCCTTTTTCCTTCTCAATGCTTCCAGTCTTTCCTATGCTAGTTTTATGCCTTGCAGCAGCTCCAATTCATCTACAGATTGGAAGTCAAGAGGACTGGTGATGTCGGCCAGTTTCGCTTGACCACTAGTTGCCTTTGGAGTCTCCAGTTGTTTTCTCTTTTCTACTTCCTTCTTCTCTTCCACTCTTTTCTTTTCTTGTTCTTTCTCCCTTTGCTCTGCTTCATGCTTTTTCTTCTCTTCCTCCTTCTTTCTTTCTTCTTCTTTTCGCTTCTCCTCTTCTTGTTTCTTCTTCTCCTCTTCTTTATTTTCCTCCTTTGCTTTCCTCTTCTCCTCTTCTTTCCTCTTCTCCTCTTCTTTCTTTTCCTCCTTTGCTTTCCTCTTCTCCTCTTCTTTCCTCTTCTCCTCTTCTTTTCTCTTCTATTCTTCTTGTTTCCTCTTCTCTTCCTCTTGTTTCTTCTTCTTCTCCTCCTCTTTCCTTTTCTCTTCCTCTTTCTCCGCTTTCTCTTTGTCAGCCTTTGCCTTGTCCAGATTCTCCTTGTCTTCTTTTTCTTTGTCTTGTTTCGCCTTGTCTTCTTTTTCCTTATCAGCCTTTTCTTTTTCCGTGTCTAGAGTGACATTTTCAACATCCAAAGCATCAACATCAATGGTGTCCACCTATTTTGTAACTGGTTCTCCTTCACTATCAAATACCTCATCCGGTTTTCTAGTTTCTATTTCTTGTTCAGCTTCTCTATTTGCTTGAGCAACTTTACACATTTTCATAACTTCTTTAGTATGGAAGTGTGTGTCTTTCAATACTTCAGAGGCTTTGCCTTCTAGTAGCAGGAGTCTTCTTCTTCTCATGAAAAAGAGACCTTTGTACTAGTCCATGATTTCAAACAATTTAGAGTTTGAAGTATCAGGGAAGTAATATGAAAAAATCTTTTCTCTGATCTCATGTTCTCTCTCTATGGCAATGCACCATTTGTTATCTAAAGAATTGTACAAAGAATTAGGTGTCTCATATCTAATTTATGATGGCGACCAGTCATAAACACATAAATAATTAATGATTTCTCACTCTGTTTCCTCTTTCTCACTATTGATAAAATCATCAAAATACTCCTTCAAATCACTAAGCAATTTTCTCTTAATATTCTTAATATTCCTCTAACAATGTGTCATCGACTTATAAGAAGAGACATCAATATTTACTGATGCAGATGATGCAGGTGCATTGCTGGTAGTGTTTGCTTTCTTCCTTGTTTGCTTGGTCTTCTTAGGCTGTACTTCAGGTTCTGTATCCTCAGACTCTGGTGAGTTGCTTTCGGTCTTCCACTTCCTTTCAAATACTTTAGCGGGTGCAGCTTCTGGTTTCTTCTTGGTAGGTGACCGCTTGGTCACTTTTGGGCTGGCTGAGGTAACTAGTGCCGATACCGATGACACTGCTTTTCCCTTTTTTACTGAAGGTTCTTCAACTGGTGTTACCCTTTCCAAGTAGGTGTCAGTTCTCTTTTTCTTTTCATTTAAAGGAGAGGCAATCAGGGTAGAGGCATACCCATCCAACATGTCATACATCACCTCATATCCCATAGGTTCTACTTCTTCCTATCTGGGCTCTACCGCTTCCATTACACACTCATCTACTCTAATGGTAAAGAAGATGTCCTCTTCATATTTCTTAACAATGTCTCTAGATATCCTCACCCTTTGACTCATCTTCTGCTTGAATTCATCAAAGTATTTATTCAAGACTTTAGGATATCCGGTTCCCACCACTTGGAGACTTTCTCTAATTTGTTTGCTGACCGGCTAGGCAGTAGACCATTGAATATCACCGACTCCTAGAAAATAGCCTTGAAAGTATAAAAATAGACCTACCAAAAGTTGTCCAAACTTGAATCTTAAGGCACTATCCTATTTGATGGACTTCAAGTTTAATAGAAGTTGCTTTTGCAAACAGGTACATAGATCAAATGAGGCATCCTCCATGATCATTTTGTAGGTGGCATTTACCGCAGCAACAGAGATAGAGTTTATTCTGCTAGTATAAAACGTCTGATATCCAATCACCATGCAAGCATACTTGATCAACTCATCTTTGATGGTGTTGACGGTCATTCCTTGTTGGTCACTTAGAGAACTAGTGAGGTTAGTCATTTCATTTTTGATGACCTTCCTTAGGGCTGGCACCTCACCAATGTTGCAGAAATCGGTGATGACATGAATTGCTTTAGGATTAATGTCATGTGTCCTCTCGAGATACATCTTGTCACCATGCACTCTACTCAGGATGATGTGGATGTGATCTTTCATGAACTCTTCAAGAAAGTAAACCGCATTGTGAAGTTTCTTCCTCTCTAGAATGACATATTCTGGTTTGATCTTCTTGTCATCCCCACAAAATAGACCTAGCTAGGAATGAATCACTAGGGATCCTAGGTCTTCTAATTTGTAGTCATTGTACCCTGAAATATCTCTTCGACAATGACTTCAATAGGTATTTGGGACAGGGCATTGTATTTCATTTTTCTTTGAATGAATTCAGCTGAGTCCATGGGTACACTAGAGTAGGAGTGCAATACAGAAGCCATGATTAACTGATAAACAAGAATTTTGAGAAATACCTTTAGAATTTTGAAATTTAGGGTTTGCAAATCCAGCTTCAGAACACACCACTTTGGTTGCTGGATTACCACTTGGTGTTCTTCACTTGATTGATTGACAATATCTCTGAATTCTTCTGCAAGATTTGAAATCTCTTTGAATCGCAATTAGAATCGCCTTTTGTCACTCTGCTCTTGAAAAATTCTTCGCTCAAAAAATGATAAGTGAAAATGACTTTGAAAATTCCTTTTAAATGAATTCTTCACCTACCATAATAAATGCTCCACCACTAGGGTACAAACCCTAATTTTGCCTTTTACCACTTCACAATCTTCTACCAATTGATAGGTAACATATACTGGTTAAGCTCTTTTACCGATATAAACTGGGGGTTCAAAACATTTCACCAATTTGTTCCCCCTAAGCTTTTTTGAAGCTCAGTTTGCCGATTCAAAGACTTCCACACTAGGTGTAGAAACCGGTTCATCTTGTAACACTTCTTCAGGTTTCTTTTTCCATTTTTTGTTCATTCCTGCTTGAACAGTTTCAACATCAATCTTCCCTTCTGGAGTGATTGGTATATAATCTAATAGGTTCTTTCTCATTCTGTAGGTTTTGGTAGGGTGTCCCAGTTTTTTGCAATGATAGCATACCATTCCAGGTATTCTCCATGGTCCATTTTTCATTCTACCATTCTTCCTCCTGCATGTTGCAGCAGTGTGACCACTACCATGATAGATCAAACAGGATGCTTTCCAACTAGTTGTTGCTTGATAGCCACCACCACCTGACTGATGGTCATAGGCATTATACCGGTTTGGATTTTGGTTCATAGAGGATTCATGAAAAACTCCTTGAGTCCTTTGAGGATATCTTCCAATGTTGTGCATAACAAACCTGCATTCAAATGCTCTATGCCCAAACTTGTTGCATGCATAACAGTTTCCATTGAATCTATTGGATCTAGGCTTATTGTTTAGAAAATAAGGAAAATTATTGTAGGCCTTATTTCTACACATATTAACAGTGTGTCCTTCTTTGAGACAATTAAAGCAAATAGGTTTAAACTTTTGCTTACCTTTATCCTTGATGTCAGTTGCTTCTTTGATACTACATCTTTTGTTCCAAAGGTTTCACCTTCCTCATAACCGGAAAAACCAAGTCTAGTGGTATTCTTTACCAGTTTTGTTGTTTCAAGCTTTTGTTCTAACTTAACAATACTCTTATTGAATTTGGCAAGTATTTCCTTTGACTCAGTAGCATTAGATTCCTTCAAGGTTGCATTCTCAGAAATAGCCATGTTTAGTTCACCTTGCATTTCTTCTTTTTTGACTTTACTCTCTTGGAGATGAGCAGTAAGGGCACTGATTTCTTGCTTCAGCTTGGAGATCTCATGATCTTTGTCTTTTACTAAATCTTCAGCTTTCCTTCAGTTCTCAAGCTCTTGACACATTCTAATAGTCAGTCCTTCAAGTTCCCTTCTCAGGTTGGCATTAGATTCATTTAGTTTTTCAACTTCTTCAACTAGGGCTTCCATGTTTGCTTCATCAGAAGAACTATTTTTAGTAAGCTCCATCAGTTTCTCAGTATGCTCTCTTCTTTTTGCTAGAGAGGCTTTATATTTGACTTTGAGTTCATCAAAGGCTTTCTCAATCTGAGTGAGACAATGAGTAAGTTCCCTCATAGTGTATTCTCCCATATCTCCTTTGAAGTGGTTAAACTTATAGAAAGGTTGGCTTTGATACCAATTGATGAATACTAAGAGGGGGGGGTGAATTAGTATACCAAAAAATACTGAACTCAAACTCTTAAACAATTTAGCAGTTAATTGATATAATAGATTTACTAACAAAAACAGTTAAGACAAATGCAAACCAGACAACAAATAAAGCATTCACCCACAAGAGCACAATCACCATAACACAAGAGGTTTTGATGTGGAAACCCAAATGGGAAAAACCAAGGTAAGCAGAAACTCACAAGTAACTATCTGCAGAATAGAAACCAGACTGATTAAGGTCATACAATGTTCTTCACCAGAACAGATCCTATTAGGAATCTAGATCCTTGTTAGGAGGTAAGTCCTGTGAAAGACTACCTTGTGAGAGGATTTCAGATTCATAGTTGTGAACCACCTTGTTAGAGGATTTACAAAGGCTTTGCTAGGCCTACTCGGTTAAGGGTTTTAGACTTGTCGAAGGTATGAGTAATCAACAGGTAGATGATCTAGATGCCAGCATAGTATGCTTGCTTAGATCCTTGATAGCTCATTGTTAATGCACATTAGCATTACTTTAGTCTTTAATATCTCCACACTCTACTTCTTCACACAAACCTAATCTTCTCTTCTATATTTGCAAATACAAAAACCTCATCAAATCCTAAAACCCTAGACATGTTGTCCTTATAAGGAATCTGATTTCATGTCGGTCCAATAGGATTACATAATAGGTTCCTAGGTTTAGTGCATCTAGACACATTTGATATCATGAGACAAAATCACCATCAAAGTGTTGGTGGATGATAACTCATCATAGAATAATACTGGTTCATTACCGATTACTGGTTCATACATTTTACCAATTACCGGTTGTCAAAATGAAGACTGGAAAAATTTTAACTACCGCTTTGTTCCCTTGTACCACTTTGGGTTCCTCGAACTGCTTGAGGTCTTCATACTGCTTTGGGTCTTCAGTCAGTTTGTGATCGGTAAACACCTTCTATAAAACACCAATAGTCTAAAGACTATAATACATAATACCGGTTGGAACAATTACCGGTTGAGCATAACTCATACATAAAGAAAGTGATCACAAAACAAGTGTGTGTCCATCAATGACAATCACAACATCATCAAAATGCCAAAAGATCCACTTCTTCCTCTTCCTCCTCTTATTCTTACTCTTCTTCCTCTTCTTCCTCTTCTTCTACTTCTTCCTCTTCCTCTTCCTCTTCCTCTTCTTCTTCCTCTTCCTCTTCCTCTTCATCAGATCTATTGCTCTTAATTGTCTCTATGTTCATCAAAGTTGTTGCCTTCTCATGGATTCCTATGGATGCCCCTATGGTGGATATAGAGACAATTGAGAAGGCAATAATTTGGTATTTAATGACTAATACCTAAGAAAATTTAAGAAGTTTTGACTAAGAAAAGGAAGGATGCAACAACAAAAGAGAATAAAATGAGACCAAGTGCTCTAGATAAAGTATGTAGTCCATTATTTAACGAGGTTGGAGCTATGATTACAGAAGCAATTAATACAAGATTTAGAACTAAAGAAAGAGTGAATATGATCATGGGTAATGATTCAAAAAATTATAAAAGGTTGATTAGACAAACAGATGAGATGGTTGCGGAGACTGTAAAAGAGGTAGTGAAGGCTTTGTCTTCTCTAGAGGAGAAGACAAACACATGAATTAGTAAAGGAGAGACTAGTAGCAACATGCCTATTTTGGAGAAGGAAATTAAGTAGCATAAGAGTAAAGGTGTTGGTCTAAATACTTATCCAGATAGGAAAAATGATGAATAAAAAACTAAGAATGCTCTAGAAGACAAGAGGAAAGAATAGAGTATTGATCTGGAGATTGTTCCAAGTGAGCAAATTGACAATGGGTAGAATGTAGATATCATATCTATTTAGGTTTTAGTTGACAAAGGTTAAGTTAGATTAGAGTAAAGATTAGAAGAAAAGGAGGAGGAAGAAGAAAAGATTGAAGATAAAAAATAAAAGGTGTTTGAGGAGAAGAAAGAAACAAGTCCAAAAATGGTTCAAATCTATCCAAAAAATGAAAAAGAAAATATTATTAGAAGGATATCAATAGGTGAATCTTCTAGTGCACCCAAAGATTTTAGAGCAAAACTCTTGTAGATTCAAATAAATTTTGAATTGGTGGCAACAATAGAGATATTAGAAGTACCAGTTACTCAAGGGAGATTGGATTTGGACAAACTGTCACTCCTTCACATGCTACACTTGGGTGATGTCCTACATCATAGATCTCGGAAGAAGTACAATCTATCAAAAGTTGAGTGTACAAATTTGATTGAGGATATATTAAAGTTTCTCAAAGATAAACTTTTTTGGATGTAAAGCTAGACAAATCTTTGAGTGACGAGGGGCAATTTTGAGTGTTGTTAGGTGATTTGAAGGGTTGTGCTTCTAGCCTAGAAGAAATAATTTTGACAAATATTAAGGAGAAGAGATTGAGGGATTTAGTAAACAAGTGTGTAGCCACACATTCCTAGCTGCAAGATGGTGTGTTAGCTTTTGAGAAGAGTGTAGATAGTGTAATTAGTATCTATTAGCTTTTTCACCAATGGCCTGAGTCTATAAAGGTGATACATAGACAAATAGGGATTTTTTAACCAAATATTTTATATATGACTAAGAATGTGTATCTAAAATAAGATGAAGATGGAAAAGGAAGAGTTGAAATAGAGAAGGAATACAGAAAATTGAATTGAATTATAAATAGAAAGAGAAAATCAAGCAATGTTTTTGTAGACTGAGAGATATAATAGATATGCATCTCACCAATATGGTAAAAAATATGAAAAAATTTGAGACATTATACATGTCAATTATTGTTCTAGTCAGTTATGAAGAGGCTAAAGATCTCATTTTGCAAATGGAAATTCAACTAAAACTATTGATCTCTATTGGACTTGATTGGTGTAAAACTTAGGATCAGTTAAAAGCAATTCATGAGGAAGTCATGTTCCCTTCCCAATAGTGTTCTTAGGTATATTCTAATAAGGCAATTTTGATCATGCATATATGTGGTTGAGATAGTTTCAGCTTTAGTTTTGAGGAAATACAAAAGATAGGGGGAGCTATGTAGAATATATAATTTTGTATTATATGGGCACCCTTTGTCTTTGATGTCAAACGGGCAGAAATTTTGGAGAGATAAGTGTTTAAATTGGCACAAGTGTTTCCATCAATAACAAAAGGGGAGATTGTTGTACAAATGAGTTTTGGTTGTCATTCATGTCAAACTTGTTGGTTCAGAAGAGATACTTAGCAGTTCTCTGGGTTCAAAGATGGTTTTGAAATAATCAATTAAGGTATGTTGGTATAGAAGTTGTGTGGTCATATGGATTATGTGTATGGATTTTTTGTGGTAACATATCATTGTGTGTTATAACATTTTTGGAGGCTTGTTGGCATTCTTTGTATACTAGTATGATGTTTTGACAATAAAGTCTAACTATTCCAGTGAATAGATTGTAATATAGTTTGATCTAGTACATGCTAGATAGGCATCAGATAGTTATGCAATTTCAGAGAAGTGGTTGTGGATGTACACTCTCATTATATCTCAATTTTTAGAAGGATAGGTGATATATAGTTGAAGATAATTATGTTTGAGTTCTGGTTGATACCATTGTAGAGTAATGGTATGGAGGAATGCATTGCATTCCTTGGCTTACAATTGGTTAAGTGTTGTAGATGGTTGATTGAAGTTTCTTGATGTATTATGTTTCCTCCTTGATCATTTGAAAGTCATGTTGGTGGTCTAGATTGAAATCTAAGTTTGTTGTATTAGCATATATTAACTATTTCATCTTTTGGGTCGACACATATGTGTTTTTGGTCCATCTGGTAGTATGTGGCTGCATTAGAACTATTTTGGGTGTATCTAGAAGTAGTTTGAACATGATGTGATACTTCACATGTTTCATTTTCCATTCACATTTGTCATTCAAACTAGTGTTATCATTATACACTCAAATTGTTTTCATTGATGGCAACAAGGTTCCATAGGATCAACCGGCCATAGGCTTCACCTACCGGCACTGATAGATACAACAAGGTTCATTCACACTGGCATCCAGTTTATACTAGCAGAAGATTATACAGACATTCCAGGCCGACTTGACAATAAATATTGTTAATGCGAAATAAATTGTAATGTAAATTATAATTGTATGGCTGATATGTTGTATTGTAAAGAATCATATATTTATGAGCTCTTGTAGGTCATTTAAAAAGAAGTAAGCAATAATATGAGATAAGATAGAGATATATATAGGATATGATAGCAAATAGTTGTATATGCATTTTGATGTGTTCATTTTGGAGCAAATAAGAAGCAGAGTAGAGTGAAGACTATTCTGGATAAGAAGAATCATTTGACAGCATACCACCTAGGGTTTTTGGTGTTAGGATTCCCATAGATACTAAGAGGGGGGGGGGAGGGGTGAATTAGTATCTAACCGGTGAATTGAATTTCTTAACTTAAAACATGTAGAACATATTATAACAGTGTACCAGTATGCAAGAAATAATGCAATAAATAGAATTAAAAGCATCCACATGAAAAGCACACCATGACACAAGGATTTAATGAGGAAACCCGGTGTGGGAAAAACCTCAGTGGGATTTGTGACCCATAATATTAACTTACTGGCCAATAAGAGAATATTACTTACAAGAGGGACCTGCACATGCAGGAAGGCCAACTTCCTAGAGCTCACTGCTCAATGGGAAGTCTCATTGACTTACAATGTGGATTATACAAATCCAATATCTTGTATTGCTTTACAATAGCATCTATAATGCCAGATCCAGTACCAGTTTCTACTTTGTTCTTTACATAAAACCTTTAACCTATATTTCGCATAATAGGTCTGCCTAATATATTTTTCTTGTCGCTTACAAAATGTCTACAATGATCTCTCTTATATATAAGAGTCATTATACAACTTTCCAAGTCGGCTTACAAAGTTTTTACAATAATAAACAAAATATAATATATCAAAAATCCTGTCAGCCTCTGTGTCGGTATGCTTCCTTTCTCTGTGCCGGTGTCGGTGGTCTGAGTGTTGGTGTAGAGTGTGATATGTTGATGCCGATGAACTATCTTGTTGGTGTAATGCCTCACCAGTGTAATAGGATTGTAAGGTTGCCATCAATGATAAAACCTTCAATCACCTACAATGTCTCATTGGAGTGTGCATATGCCAACAATCTCCCCCTTTGGCATTGATGGCAACACTCATGAGAAAATTCAAAAGTGTATCCAAAATTTTAATCCAAAAATGTTTCCAAAAATATGTTACCAAAAATATAAGAACTCCCCCTGAGTAGATAAGTCTTTTGCCGGTTATTTTCTCATACTACTACTCCCCCTTTGGCATCAATGACAAAGGTTGTCAAGATGTCAGTAGAGTTGTAGTCTCAACTTTGTAATTGGGTAGTTACAATTTGAAATAGATCCACCAAAATCAAGTTTATACTCTCCATAAACTTCTTACCATCTCTTATTGTTGTCTATGTTCTTTTGACTGTACCGGTGAGGTGTTGCATATGCTCTGCCGATGTTTTTTGTCCTTGTACAAGTGCCTTCGATATTTCCTTCTGCAATGATGCTAGATAGTCCAATCTTGGACTTAATTTTAGTCTCAAATTATTTTCCTTATCCACTATTCTCTCCTTTTCTCTTTCTAACTTAAGTAACTCTTCCTCAAAATTTATTATCCTTTGCTCAAAAACTGATAATGTATTAGGTGAGTTAACAAAATTATCAGCAAGTTTATTGACAAGTACAAGGATGATATACCAGGAACCTATTTGGTTATGTGTAGCATCAAGCATATAAGTAGATTACCAAATCTAAAAGTTCCTTTCTTATCTTTCTTTATCTTGCCTAAGTTGTCAATTAACTCATCTTCTAACCATTCACATATGTCAATTTTCACATTGTCTATAACCATATCATAAGCACTCTTAATGCATAAACTTGAAACTGAGTTAAGTCTATTTGCATGAGTAGCTTTATACCCTAAAATCATGCTAACAAATCTTACATTTGTATCTATTACATCATTTACCCTCAAGGACCTTCTGTCGGATGTTGCACCAGTTAGTTTAGTTACTAGGTCATTTGAGACTTTCTTAGTCTTGTCTAGTCTTTTACCGGTGGACAATAACCCTGTGCCGGCTTTCACAGCTTCCTTGGTAATTTTGTGAATTGCATCTAACTAGAAAAATTCACCATGTACCCTACTTAAGACTATCCTAATCACATCCTTAGGAAATTCAGGAATGCAAAGGATTTCTAGTAAATCCTAGGGTTTCAATGATTTTATGTTCTGGTTTTACATTTATGAAATTATCACATATGACAAATTTATACGTTGTTTTGATCTCTTCATCTCCCAATTCCTCTATGTTATAGTGAATGTAAATTTTGGGGTCTTCAACATAAACAACTCCTTTTGGTATTTGAGAGAAAGCACCTATATTGTCATCTTTCTTTGCTACCTCAGGAACTAGTTGAAATACGAGCCTAGGGCATTTTATAACCTTGACTACAATAGGGTTTGCTATATATTCAAGTGCAGAGGTGGATGCCATGATGATAAATACCTTTTTTTAATCTCTGGATATATTGATTGCTTGAAGTGCTTCGCCTCTTTGCTTGAAATCCCTTAGCTCTGCAAATTTCATGCTCTACGAATGTTTGAAATCACGGTGAAATGAAATGGAGCCAAAACCACAAATTTATAATGTTTATTTGCCATCTACCACATTTAATGCATGCCGGTTAAGTATTCACTTAGCATTGTTTGCCGATAATGAAGTAATTTCCAACTTCTCATCTCTAACCAAGGGAATAATAGCACATGTGTCATTAGATTGCCAAACCCTCAAGGAAACTTTCTTCAATTTGATGAAGAACTTCCTGCCGGTGGAGCACTGCTCTATCCTACTGGTGAAGCATTGATTGGTTCTACTGGTGGAGGAGTACTCCCAACATTTATATCACCTTTTCTAATTCATTGTTTTGAGAGTTCTTGCTTAACCTCTTCAACTTTTTCTTTACCTTTCAAGCTAGATCTTTTGTTGTTTATCGATGATCCTTTACTTCTACAGAATTTTGCAATATGCCCAATCTTGTTACATGCATAACAAGTCACATTATTCTTTTTAATATCTTTCCCATAACCTATGCCGGTTTGTGTTCTGTATTGATTAGATAAATGTCCAAATCTTCCACAAACATAACATCTCACATTCATTCTCCAATTTTCAGAGTTCTGACCAACTTTGTTGCATTTTGAACATTGACCGGTGGGTGTGTTGATATTCTAATAATTTCTAGATCTACATTCATTTTCTCTATGACCATACTTATTATAGTTAAAGCATTTTCCATTGAATTTATAAGCATTAGGTTGCCTTACCAGTTTGCTATGATCCTATGTGTTTGCAGTACTAGAGCTTTCACCAACTTCAAAGCCAATTCTAGAAGTGTCACCTTTAGGTTTTTGATTCTTCAGCAAGTTACCAAGTTCCTCTGAGATTTTCTTGAATTTTTCTTTATATTGATTTGCAGTTTCTAGTTCTCTTTCTAAGACTTCTTTCTACCTCATCAGTTCATTGGAGTCATTCTGAGTGTGCATCAGATCTATCTTCAATAAATCATTTTCATATCTAAGTCTTGTGTTCTCATTTGCTACATCACTTAGTCTTTTGGTCAATTCTTCTTCATTCTTCTTCCTATCTTCAATTTCCTTACAAAATCTCATAGTCATATCCTGCATCTCATTCTTTGTTGTCATGTTCTCCAGTTTCAGCTTGCTTATCATATCATTAAGTGATTTCTTTTCATCATTCTCATTTTGCATCTTTTCACAAAGTTCTCTTCTCTTATTTCTTGCAATAGTAAGATTCTCTTGAAGTTCCTGAATGATATCCTAAGCTGCCTTTAGATCATCTTCTAGTTTGATATTTTTCAATTTCTCTGTATCATAGTCTGAGAGAGCTCCTTCAAGTTGCTTCATGAGATTTTCCATATCTACCAGTGTCAAGATCTTCCTCAAGCTGTTAGGCTTCTAAAAATAGAGGACCAGGCTCTGATACCAATTGTTAGGATTCCCATAGATACTGAGAGGGGAGGGGGGTGAATTAGTATCTAACCGGTGAATTGAATTTCTTAACTTAAAACATGTAGAACATATTATAACATTGTACCAGTTCGCAAGAAATAATGCAATAAACAGAATTAAAAGCATCCACATGAAAAGAACACCATGACACAAGAATTTAATGAGGAAACCCGGTGTGGGAAAAAACTCAATGGGATTTGTGACCCACAATATTCACTTACTGGCCAATAAGAGAATATTACTTACAAAAGGGGCTTCCACATGTAGGAAGGCCAACTGCCTAGAGCTCACTGCTCAATGGGAAGACTCACTGACTTACAATGTGGATTATACAAATCCAATATCTTGTACTGCTTTACAATAGCATCTATAATGCCAGATCTAGTACCGGTTTCTGCTCTGTTCTTTAGATAAAACCTTTAACCTATATTTTGCATAATAGTTCTACCTAATATCCCTTTCTTGTCACTTACAAAATGTCTAGAATGATCTCTCTTATATATAAGAGTCATTTTACAACTTGCCAAGTCGGCTTACAAAGTTTTTACAATAATAAATAAAATATAATATATCAAAAATCTTGTTGGCCTTTGTGCCGGTATGCTTCCTTTCTCTGTGCCGGTGCCAGTGGTCTGAGTGCCAGTGTAGAGTGTGATTTGTTGATGTCGGTGAACTATATTGCTAGTGTAATGCCTTGCTGGTGTAATAGGATTGTAAGGTTGCCATCAATGACAAAACATTCAATAACCTACAATGTCTCATTGGAGTGTGCATAGGCCAACATTTGGTAGAGGCAGAACCGGTATTAGACAGAGCACAACAACAAACTCATCTAGCATTTTGATGCAAGTTGTAAGAGTTCATTTTTATGTTTACATCAGTATGATGTTGTAGTCAATGAGACTCTACTTTTGTTGTTGAGCAGTGAGCTCTAGAAAGTTGGCCTTCCTGCATGTGCAGGCCCCTTATGTACTAGTAATATTTATTCATATGGCCAGTGAGTAAATATTGTGGGTCACAAATCCCATCTAGGTTTTTCCCTTATCGGGTTTCCCCACCAAAATATTTGTGTTATGGTGTGGATTGATGTTGATTCCTTTATTTCTCTTTACTACATTATTGTTTGCTTACCGACATATTAATCTCAGTTACAAAATTGTAATAAGTTTAAATATTTCATTTACCAGTCAAACATTGATTCACCCCCCCTCTCAGTGTCTTTGGGATTAATCAATTATCTAACAACTAGTAGATGTTTCTGAGGATGCAATTGATATATAGATGATTGAATTATTGTAGTGTTGTATGTATGATGTGAAATATTGTGCAAAGTCTTTTTAATAAAGATTAGAGGTTTGGGTGTGTGGTAGAGCATGGATGAAGACTATTTTATATGTGTACTAAAATCTGAAGTGTTATTAGCATTCGAGTAGATGCTTATCTATAGTTCAATCTTGTGGATATTATTGTATTTGAAGAAATTGTATCTTGCCTCAAAGAAGTGATCTTCAGTGTGTGCAAGTAGTTATTGTATCTTGCCCCAAGGTTGTGAGCCTTAGTTTTCAATTCATCTTTTGGAGCAATATATATATATATATATATATATATATTTTTCTAGTTTGGGTTTTCCATGTAAAAATTTTGGTGTTCATGTGTACTTGGCTTAGTAGTTTCAGTTATTTGTTTTCATACATAATGTTTATGAAGTGAATGATGAAATAAGAAGTTAAATTTAATCAAATTTTTAGTATATTATCATTCACCCCCCTCTCTTATCAATCTAGTATTTTTCAACAAAATCATCATAGAATGCTTCCTTTTTATCTTTGAATGTAATAACACCTTTTTCCACATTGACTTAGGTCAATATCTCTCTATACATCCCCCCCTTTATCTATTTATTAATCTTCCCCTTTCCTCTCCCCCTTTCTACCCATCTCTCCATCTTTCCCTTACCCTACCTCTACATGCATCTCTCTCTCTTTCTCTACCTATCTCTCTCCATTTCTCTTCTCCTATACCTTTCCAAATTTATATATGTCTACATATTTCTCCATCTTTCTATCTTATCTCCTCACTCTCTCCCTATTTCCCTATCACTCCCTCTTTATATATATCTCTACTTATCTCCCCTATCGATATTTCTCTCCTCCCTCTACTCCATCTGCCTATATATATCCCTCTCTATCATGTAACCTTCATATCTCTCAAAAACCATAACATATTTAGTCCCTATTTCTCCCTCCATATCTCTCCTCTTCTCTCCATCTCTCTCCCTATCTCTCTATACCTCTCTATTATTTTTATCTCTCACTTCCTTTGTCTCTATCTCTTATCTCCACTATCTCAATCTCCCTATAGATATCTCATCATTTCCTTCTATATCTCATTATCTCTCTCTGTAATTCACTCCATTTATCCTTTTCTCTCTATACCTTTATTTTCATAACTTTCTCTCCCTCAATCTCCTATCTCTCTATCTCTCTCCCTATCCTTGTTGGAAAATATGTAGCCATACAATGACAATTTCTATATTACCCATAAGAAAAATCTATTCAAATAAGTACTCAGAATCCATATGCAAAAGAATAGACAACATACCCATCAAAGATGACAAAAATATACCCTAAAAATACCCTCATGAGGGAAAAACCAAGCCTTTAAAAAACATCCATCCACCATGTATTATTCAGAAATACAATATTACAATACATCCATGAACACCTCTGAATCTCAAGTCCTCAACAAGTAGTCTATGTGAATAATAATGTAACCACACATCCCATGTCATGCTTCAAACCCTCACAATTGTAAAAACGGAAGCTCTCAATTCCTAGCCAAATTATCCAACCTAAAACAAATACCCTTGTGGTTTCTTTTATAGAAACAAGTTCCCACAAGACCACTGAGTAGTATTACATAAAACCATGTGATTAATGCTATGGGGTTACAAACCATTAGCCCCACATTTAATATTGGGTACTAAGTTTTCACTTTATTATTTTACTTTTTTCAATATTAAATAAATTAAATAAATTATCTCAATGTGACACCTACATTAAATATATATCCCAATGTTACAGTACAACACACAAAGTAGACCCAAGAATGTTATCTCTTAGTGATGCACATCCATCTAGGTTCCCCTAGGTGCACCACACACATAATAATAAATAACACTTATAAACATTATTCAAGGTGTACAAAACCTAATTCCCAAAATTCTCCCACTTATTTACATTGCATAAGGGGAAACAAATAACCTCAATCATGAAAAAGGGAACAATCCCTCATGTCACATATACCATCAACGAATCAAAGTGTTCCATGTGCTCCATCAAAGTACTTGTGACAAGAAACAAAGTGACCGCCATCTCATACATCAATTTTCTCATTCTCCATAATGCCACCACCACTACAAAAAGATAAGAATCCATTCAAAGAAAAGCCACACAATATTTTATAATGTAGTATATGTTCTACCTTAACTGATATCCCAAACACAAACACTCAATCCAAAGGGATCAAATGCATTAGTAGCCATCAATAAGCCATATCCATAGCTGAAATAACACAGTCATCAAGAGATAACACACCCAACTATCAATAACTTATAGGTATACAAATTACATCAAGTGAATCTCATGGCATCAACATATAAAACCCATAACAAGCAATCATAAGCTCAAAGTGCCATACCTATCACATATACACCTAGAAACTCCCACTACCTAGGTAATGTCATTTAATTTAAAAATGATTATGACATCCAACTATCCACTAATAAAATCATATAGAAAGTGTAATCATAACCATGTAGTATCAAGTAATTGTTGTTACTGAGGATTGCACCTGTGATGCTAAGTGCGAAACCAAGCAATCTTGTTAAACATGGAAACATCTTCAAGCCTGTGGGTTGCTCAAAGTGAAGGTGAATCTCTAGAGATCAGGCCGACTTCCTGTTTGGTGAATCTCTTGTAGATACTATTGATAAGAAAAAGGGATAGAAAGGGATAGAAAGCTTGCATGTAATGAAAATCTATTCTAATGAAGGTGATGCACCAAATATCTTATGTGAGATTTGCAACCTGCTTAACTCACAAAACCTTCAATAAATAACCCTGATTGCTTCACAAGTCAATTGAACATGTAGATGCATAAACATTTCCTAGAAAGGGATGAATTTAATGCATGCATGAAGGAAAACAACAAGTTTTCACAACTTCTAGCAATTAAAATCAACTAACACAAACTAGAACCTGCAACTAACACGTATCTCTTTGCACCACAAATTGACTGAATGAGATAAATTAGAGGATAAAAATCACATGAAATCATCAAATCATTCATTCACTAGATAATACAAGAAGTACCAAGAAGGAAATTTGTTGTTATATTACTGAAAATAATGGAGTACTACTATTACAACACTCAAATATTGTTGAGCTACAATGCTTTTTTGCAAAAAAAATGTGTATGCAAAAAAGAAAGAACCATAGGGAAAAAGGGAGAGAAGGCATATATAGAAATCATGATGAATCCCCTTCAAAACCTTAAAAATGACTACAAGATCTACATGAGAAAAAGCCTTGGGCGAATTTGCCCAAAAATGGCATAAAAACTCATGCACAATACTGTAAAATAATAATCTTTACTCCTCAAAAGGACTGTCACTGATCCTCCTATTTAAAAATCTGCATGTCTAAATGCGAAAAATAGCTATCCCCATGTGAAAGTTGCATGATGAACTAAACTGTGACTATATTAAAAAGGAAATCCCACTGAGAAAATTTTATGCATTCCCTGGCAACTGCTCTCCATGTTGAAACTTCTATTAAAAATGATTGTGGAAATGATCTCCCTGTTTCGTGAGCTTTCCAATGGTATGTAACACTTGCATATTCAGACAATCAATAAGCATATGCATTAATCTTTCATGTCAAAATCATCTCCTTGCTTGGCGGGCTTTTCACCATTCAAACAACTCATTCTGAGTCCACCGTGCAATTTTTTATTGCTAGCCATTGGATCGACTGAAAAAACCATGGCCGCTTGCATTGACTTTTTGTTTACTTTCTAGCAGACCCGACCATTTTTTGTCAAATTTGCATGATTATCCATCGAGCAATTTTCCACTATGGTATGGCGACCATCATCTAATCTGTAGAGAACCTACTTTCTTTTTACCTCTTCTTTTTTGCTTTTATCTCTCATGTTGCTCTCTTCATCTTGGGCCCATGAGAATGAGCAATGATAATTAACTTTTAACCATTGAACCACTTTGAACTGGTTCAAAGTTCAAGTTCAAAGCTGACTTAAAAAATATAGACATCCACTCATCTATAGACTTTTGTCATGTGCCAGCCTTTGATTTGCTCGCAGGTCCACTTTGTTTGCCATCTAGACCTGCGACTGGACTTGTTCTACCTTGGTTCTTCATCTTCCCTCTACCACATGGCACATCCTCATTCATTTTGAGCCCACCTAGACGACCACCTCAAGTACCATGTCAGCAATCACCAAGTCGCATGAGATAACCAGCAAGCATCTTCATCATGCGGTATAGCGATGACCATTGATCTGTGCTCAAACTGCTCAATCTTTAACCTCTTAGCTGCTCACCTTTTCTACACGTGCTTTGTCACCAAGTCACTATGATAACTGATGAGCTTCTTTCTATACCGGTATAGTGATAGCCCTTAGATCTTTCAGACTATCGTTGATCTTTCTTCAAACTTCTCGATCTTTAGCACCTTAGCCAATTTTCTCTCTTATGTCATGTGTCAACATGTGTCACCCCTTGATTGGCTCTGGAGATCTTCCTGGGCACCACGTGTGTACTAGGCCTACCACACGTCTTGCTCTATTAGATATTATACTTTCGGCCAAACTACTCCCTCTATGAGTCGTTTACCAGTCTCATCGAACGTGCAGTTTCATCGATATTATTATGTTGATGAAACTGAGCCTTCGGTGAAACCTTTTTGGGACTCATCATGGCCAAGCTCTACTCAATAAGTCACCCATCCATGCCATGTCACCTTTTCACTGGACCACCACTTGTCTGCCACCCGTCCTTGGTCTTATACTCTCTGTTCCACCATGCCATCAATCGCCAAGTCACGATGATATCTATCAAGCATCTAACCATCACGATATAGCAATAACCATTAGATCATCATGATTTGTGTCCGATCTTCCTTACTTTCTTGCTCTTTAGTCTTTTCCTGCCAGCCATTCACAAAATTAAGATGCCTTGAGGTGTGCGTGCATGTGGGGTCCACCAGGTGACGAGCCACTTATTGTCAAAAGCCCATAAGCTTTTGGCACTTGATATGTGTGCGGCTTTACATTTAAACAGTGAAGAGTTACTCCCCACTACCAATGTGGGATAAGTGATTTTCATAGCCCCTATTGTTGTATGGCCTGCACTTGAGTGTTAGTCATGAAAACCTTTGAGCCTTTCTTTGCCACTACTTCATCAGGTGACAGAGTGAATTCGACATTCTTAAATCAGCATGTTGAGCTCAACCTCTTCGGGAGCCCATTTTAACCCACATGCTGCATTGCTTTTCCTGTATCTGCACATGAAGCAAACAAGTTAAACAAAAAACATGTATTTCTGATTTTTTGCTCATGATTTGGCCTTTTCAATATGAATGAATGCAAGGCTTCATTAGGGAACCAAATTTGGCATGTGCAAAATTTTGGTAACATTTTTGGCGGCCTCTCAAGGGTGTTTTCTTGCTAAAAAGTAGAATATAGTAGCCTAGCATATCCATTGGTAATTGAGTCAATTTTGCTTTCCTCAAAATCTGGAACTGCATCTCAAAATTATAAACAAAACTAAAAAGGAAACTACAAAGGTTGTGCATATAGTTGAGCCTGCACACTGTGCAATCTGCACTTAAAGTATAAAAACAAAATGAACTGAGAAATCAACTACGATGTGCTTGTAAGAACTTACTCAATTTAAATTACTACAACTCTGCTTATAGCTGAGCTTGACAAACTACTGAAAAGAAAGAAATGCAACTATTCTACTGTGTACATATGCAAAGTGTTAGTACACAATAGCATAGTTTGAGGTGAATCCCATTGACAAGGATTGGCAACACCTCTCCATCTAGTTTAGCAAGTTGGAAAGCATTATTCTATTTGCATTCTATGATAACATACAAGCCATCCCACATGGCATCAAACTTGGTATGTCTACCAGGTCTATTCTTTAATTCATCCCATTTGAAAACAAGATCACCCTGATTAAACATGCATGGTGCAACTTTTCTATCAAAGGTTCTCTTCATCTGAGCATGGTGAATTTTTAATTTTTTGTATGCTTCCCTGTGAGTTTCTTCTAACTCCATAAGCTGAGCAAGCCTAATCTGCATTGGGTGCTCTTCAAGTAACTCAAACTCTTTTACATAATTCAAAGTTGGCAATTCAACTGAAATAGGTAACCTGGCTTCTTTGCCATAAGTTAAAACATAAGGAGAGTTACCTGTTGATCTCTTTGGTGTAATTATGTTAGCCCAAAGGGCTAACTTGAGATTTTCATGCCAAGTTCTTTGATTCTCAACAATGGTCTTCTTAATGATGTTGATCAAGTTCTTGTTAGTTGATTCAACTTGTCCATTACCTTGAGGGTAATAATTGGATGAAGTATTCAAATATAAATTATACTTAACTGACCAATCTGAAACTCTAAGACCAATGAAAGCTTAAGAATTATCACAAATGATCGATTCTAGGGTACCAAACCTGGCCACTAAGTCTAGATAGAAATTCAGAATAGAAGACTCATTAGCTTCTTTCAAAGGAACTAATTCTGTCCACTTTGTGAAATAATCAATTGCTATAAGAATCCAATTGTGACCTGCACTTGAAGGTTGATTAATAGGTCCTATAAAATCAAGCCCCCACTTTGCAAAAGGCTGCTCTATTTCAATTGGTTGCAAAGGCAAGGCTGCTAGCCTCTGTTTTCCTGCAAACAATGAATTTTTTTCACATTTCTTCACCCATGAGTGAGCATCTTTAAACATTTTAGGCCAATAATAACCAGCTCTCATAATTTTCAGGGCTACTGTTCTTGCTGCAAAGTAACCTCCTGCAGGTCCTTCATGAAATTCTTTTAGAACTTTTTCAATCTAATCTAGCTCAATGCATCTTAATAGAACATCATTATAATCTTTTTTGAACAAAATACCATCTATTAAAGCATAAAGAATGGCTTGTAGCCTGAAATACCTTTGTTTTGATCTATCTAAGCCTTCCGTACAGTCACCACTTTGTAAATAATTGACAATTTGTTAATTCCAAGTGGCTGGCAAAGCTGGGGCAATAGGTTGTTCTTCATTATTGAGAATTATTTCAAAATGTTGCCCCTACATTGGTCAGTCCAAATGGCATTTTATTATAGGCCATTGTACCCCACTTGGTGGTAAATGTTTTTTTGTACTGGTCTTCTTCTTTGACCAAAATTTGGTTATATCCTAAATAACCATCAAGTAATGAGAATCTCTCTGAACCTGATACAACCTGCAAAATTTGCTCCATTGAGGGTAGCGGGTAATGGTCTTTCAGAGATGCTCTATTTAGGTCTCTAAAATCAACACATAGTCTAAGTTTACCATTCTTTTTCCTAATGGTAACTAGATTCGACACCCAGGATGTGTGCTTGATTGGAAACATAATGTTTCCTTCAATCAGCTTATTTAACTCAATCCTCATAAGATGTTCTAATTTTGGATTAAGAGGCCTTTATTTCTACCTTACTGGTTTTGTATTATCAACCAACTCTATGGTATGCTGAGATAAATGAGGATCAAATCCTTTCAAATCTTCATACCTCCATGCAAATATGTCATTGAATTCTTGAAAAAGTTTTACAAAAGCATGTTTTTCTTTAGGGGTACGTACCTTGCCAATTTTTAGTAGCTTGTCCTTGAATATTTCAATAGGTTCATAATATTTTTCCTTCACAAATATGTTGCCTTTATCCTTCTTGATGTGATCATCTATATTAAAAATAGATTCAAGGCTTACTAGACCCTTGGGTAGCTTGTTAGTTTTCAATTGGAGAAACTGATTTTCATATTGATCATTGAACTTATGCTGATTTCTAGTAGAAAACTCAACTTCTTCAATTAGGAAATTAGTAATCTTCTCATCTGAGTCAAAAACCTGTCAATTAACAGTGATATCTGGAACTAAGGGCCTTACTGCAACTTCAACATACTGCTATCTATCAATATTTTCTAGTTCTTTTGGAATATTGAACTGAGTTCCTAAAACAGCAAGCCTATCTGCATTTTTATTTTGACTTCTAGGTATGGAAAACAAATTAAAAGCATCAAAATCTTTAATTAAATCCCAAATTCTATGCTTGCACATCTTCAAAACATCATTTTTGGTGACATGGATATTCCATACTTGGTTTACAACTAGTTCACTATCACCAAAAACTTGTAAACATTTTACTTTTTTCTGCCTAGCCCATTCTAAGCCACATGCTAATGATTCATACTCAGATGTATTATTTGTATAGCTAAAAGAAAATCTGAAAGCAGTGTAGTATCTCATACCTTTGGGTGAAACTAGCATAACACCACCTTTGGAACCATTCTTACCTCTTGGACCATCAAAATAAAGCTACCAAACCTATTTTTTTTGCTGTTCTGATTGCTGGTGAAATGGAATAACCTATTTTTGAAGCTTAGGAATAACATAATCCTCCTCATGAATCATATAAACACCTAGACCTATTTCATCCATGCTGATGAAAGGATCTTCTGTAGTATTCTGGGCTGCCCACTCATCTAGATTCACATCAAGTATGCCTTGAATAGGTGTATCTAGATCCTGGATAGGTGGTAACTCCTCATGGTCTCTGATGGCAAGATCTACATTTATATGACTTGGGGTATATGGTTTTGAGTGGTAAGTGGCTTGGTGTTTTGACTTAATGGTAACCTTAGTACCATACCGGGTTCTAAAAAACAAGTGTGACCAATCAACAGAAAGGTATCTGTCTACTCCAACTATAATAATAATAACTCTAATTGAAATCTCAATCCGAAGTTTGGACATTCATCTGGTAAAATTACTATTTTCATGGCTAGTGTTCATTTAGTTATCAACCCAGGGATGTAAAACTTGAAATGGGTCTGCACTATATATGCACTAATCTCCTTCAATGGCTATTCTACATTGCTACAGTAACTAACATTATGCAGAAAGGAAAGGTAAGAATGGAAATCATAGAAGACTACATGAAAGCTTATAAAAACAATGCTGGAATGATCCAATGTAAATGACAAAAATCACTCTATTCTGGCTTGGCTGTAGGAACACTTAGTGAGTCTATTTCCAGTGGCTATAGGAACAATCAAGGCATGAACTTCTACTATAACTAAAGAAGAACTAATTTCAATGAACATAAACATAGGATCACTCACCAAGTGGGCCCCCTTGTATGAGTGATATCAAGCTTCCAGAAAAATACTTTTAACAGATCAGAATAACATATCTTTCATTTATTGCTTCCTAAAAATGATTACATGTTCTAAAAGAAAAACTCTAGAATGCTTGTCAAAATTATTTGCTCTATTCCTTTCTATTCTATCTAACCTCAAAGAAAAAGGAAGAGCTTATTATAAAGAAAAGATCAACTACAATGGGCAACTCAAATCATGCCTGGAAGAAGAGGTGGATGATTGACAGATGAAGAAGATAACTAGAGCTTGGCTATAGGAAACGTGGATCTAAACCGAACCACAGTCTTTGCATGCTGTAGTGATATTTTGCAAATTCAATGCCCACTATAGTTAAACTCCCATAGTGATGTATGTCTGTTTTGGTTATGCCATACCTTGTGCTCACTTTTCTCCTCTTTAGTTTGATCTCCAGTTATCACATATGTGATTCTTCATTCTTCAGGCATGAAAGGAGAATGTCCATCGTGGCATCATTTATTATCTGCACTACAACAAAAACAACATACAAGGACATTCATATTTATTTTACTTAATTAATACTTTCATTAACTCACATATGATACTATCCCAAATAATCCACATAACAATAGGAACAAATCACTTGGTTGCAGGAATAAATTGGCATGGCTACAAGAATAGACCGACAAAGTTCAAACAAGATTTTATAAGTTTAGGTTTAACACATGGAATACATATAGTCAATTCACAATACTTCACTACCACAATGCAACCCAAAAGATGGCAAAAACCTAAGAGTTTTGATGATAAAAACATGACAAAGTATCAACTTATCATGCCCCCCAACTTTAAGTGTTTGTTGATCCTGCAGCAAAAGGAAATTTTTTTATTCTTGCTATAACTCTTAAATCACCAACAATGCCCCAACCTGTCCCCCTTGAAGCCAAGTTCCAATAAAATCCTTTCATCTTTTTCCAGTCTAGACCATCTAGTTGTTTCTTCTTTGACTGCATCATAGTTCTGCTCTGTTGGCTGGCATGCCAAAAGTGGCCACATAAGGATTGGAGGTTGAAAGATCAATGGTAGCCAATTGTTGGCTTTCTCCCTACCTAATTGTATGTATCAGGGGGCTCTTTGTATGGCTGCATGAAAATTTTGTAGTGAGTAAGGTTCTCCCTATTTTAAATGTTCCGGTAGATTATTCCAGCACTGAGTTAACCCTTCTATTGCAGCTGTCTTGTTAGTTTGAACCAACTGTTCATATGCTTGATAGACTTCCTCTCTCATTGGAAGCACTAATTTACTAACATCATCTCTTACGAGTAACTTTTGCCAATCATAATAAAGAAACCTTGGTGCTTGTGATTCCCTTCTTAATGGTAATGTATAGTCAAGCTCTAATTTTTCATACTCAATGGCTTGTGGCCCAATGATAATCTCATTTTGGATCCATGACATTAAAGCTTTGATATGGATATCCCCAATATACAATAAAGGATTCCACTCCCTGTCTGAGGGTACAACATAGTTATGTAAGTATAATTCACATAGAAAATTCTTCACAGCAGGTGGAGAGGTTTGATAAGCATAAAAGAATTCTTCAGGTGTTTCTAAGGAGGGATTAAGGTCCCTAACAATGTGGTTTACTTTGAAGTTTAGATTACTTCTCTTTCAAATGTACTGCATAAACTCTTGGAGGTGCCCTGCACTACATCAACTTAGGAACCATACCATAAATTATTTCTACCGTAGCCTCTAATTCCTCAATTTTGTTATCTCTCTTTTCAATCTCTCTTTTTTGTTTCTCAATAATCCCCTGCAACCTATCCTTCTCTATTTCCCATTGTTTATAAAATGTTAAAGAAATAGACAAAATACTTAGGGATGAAGGAGGTCTAATAGGTACTACCTTAGATCATGAGATTTCTTCAATAACCTCCTCATTCTGAGCTAAAATATCTCCAATATTTTCCTCAAGCTGTTGTAGAACATGCTCAACAGTTTCTTCAAATTGCAGTGCCATAGAAGCAAGATTTGATAGTTTATCCTCAACAACATTTTCTTGAATTTCATCCTCCGCAGGGCTTCCTTCTTCCGAAGTTTCTACTGCAATAACCTCTGCTAGATTACCCATAGAATGAGTCTTTTGTGTCCTCCTTCATGTTCTTCTTACATACATTTTTGGAATGGCTACAGGATTTTTATTTTTGTCCTACGCCTCTTGGCTGCAGGAGGAATCTGAGTTAGCTGCGGCTGGGTAATAAGTTCTTCATCTGTTTCACTCCTTTCTAACTCTTTTCCTTTCCTTCACAAAACTAGCGAATCTCTTTGAAGAGAAGTAGAGGGTTGTTCTTCAATTGATTTGGCTTCAATATTTTCTTCCATAATAATTGGGGCTCCTTCAACAAAAAGCAAACCCTCATCTTCAACAGGCGGATTATTTGCAACATTCTCCTCTTCAATCAGCAGGTTATCTGCAATAGGGGCATCATCAACCCTAAATTGTTGTATATCCTCAAATACACCTTGTTCCATTTGTGAAACATCTCTCAGGGACCGTTGTACAAGTATTTTAACCAATCCATGATGGCTAATGGAGCGATTTCCATTTTTTTGCGTCTCCTTAGCACTTGTAGAGATGAGATGGTATAAGAAATTAGGAACATTAACTTGCTAGCCATGCTGCAAATGACTAAGTAACTTAAAATGAGGTGAATGCAGATTTGAATACCACCCTTCACATGTAATGTATTTCATAACATTCAAAGCTACTTGAGGCCAATGTGCTGGTAGAGAAACCCTTCTAGTTCCTTGTCTATCCACCATTAAGGGTTTGTCAGTGGGAATTGTGAACTCTGCCTAGCACTCCTTGCATCTTTTCATTCTGGAAAGAGTTCTCCTTCTTGTAGCAACCTTATTACTTCTACTATTCACTACTCCATAGCAATTACCCTCAAACCTTTAACTATAGTTTCTCCTTCATTAAAGGAATGCATAAATTCTACAATAATTTCTTCAATGTAATCTTTGATTTTCAAGAAGTAATCCAACGAGCTGTAGTTTTGGAAATAATGCTCACAAAGACCATCCTGTAGCAACCCTTCATGGACCATTGGCTCATGGCAAATTAGATCACCACCCATCTTTTACTCTGATATTTTTTCTCTCTGCAGCTGAACCAAAATATTTGATAGTCTTGCTAAAAATGAAATTTTCTTACATATCTTAATTCTGGTAGTAGACTTTATTATTCACTCGCGTGAAATAATAACATAATAAGTAATGCTGGGGAGAAAATCAATTCAAGGTACCAAAAAGGATTGATAATTAATCATATTGGAAAATGAACCATAAAGTACCCCCCCCCAACTTAACCTAGCCCATGTCCACACAAGCTGACAAGATTTTGGTTAGTGGAGTGGATTTCAACAGGATATAATCATAATGAACTAATAAATGCATAATTAAAATAAAATCCAATATATACGTACCTACAATTGCACAACAATGAAGGTGAAATGAAATGAAATGACAGGTAAGAACATGGGATGGAATGTCGTGGATGGGATTTTATGTATGGAGAAGAATATTTCCATATAAAATGGAAATATTTTATTATGAAACGGCAAATATGTTCACTGCAGAGGCTGTAGGAACATTACCTTTATTACCTTGCTCAATTGAAATAGGAAGCTCATGAGTTGTTGTGGAGTCATTGTCAGTTGCTGCAGGAACCTTTATGTCCCTTAATGGAGCAAACTGTTGCAGGAACTCCTATCTAGTAGCTGGCTTACGATATAGTTGTATTCGGTGTCCATTTACTAAGAGTTTAAATCAAATAGGATCAATTGTGGACAAACAGACTGCTCCTTTATAGAAAACTTCTTCTATCTCTAAGGACCTAACCACTTGGTTTGAAGCTTTCCCATAGCATCTTTATATCTGGAATCATATAGTAGTGCCCAGTCACCAACTTTGAATTTATTTTCCCTAATATATTTATCATGTCATTTTGCTATTTGATTTTGAATCAATTCTATCTATTGAACAACTATCTTTCTCCATTCATCTAGAGCATTTAATTGCTAAATGCATTCTTTCTGTGCTTTAGACAATGTCATATTTAATTGCAAAGTTGTCCTCAAAGTTTTATGCTCAAATTCAATAGGCATCATTGTTGTTTTGCCATAAACCATCTCAAAAGGTGTAAAACCAATTGGTGTTTTCCAAGTTGTTCTATATGCCCAAATTGCTTCTGAAAGCCACTAAGACCAATCTTTCTTGTGAACAGACACTATTTTTGTAAGAATAGCCTCAAGCTCTCTATTTGTAACTTCTACCTATCTATTAGACTGTAGATGATATGGAGTAGATTTTCTATGTCTTATATTGTATTCATTGACCAAAGCCTTTATCAATATTGAAGTAAATTGAGGTCCCTGGTCTGAGACAATTTCCCTTAGTACTCCATATCTTGTTAATATCTCTTCATAGAGAAACTCAGCCACCTTATCATCTCTTGCATGTGTCATGGCTCAAGCTTCTACCCATTTTGTTACATAGTTTGTACATACTAAGATATAAGATTTTCCATTAGAAGGTGGATCAATTGGGCCAACAAAATCCAATCCCCACTTGTTAAATGGTGCAATTGATATTTGAGGATATAGTGGCATCTCATCAAATTTTGTAGGTTTGTCCATTCACTAACATCTGTCACATTTCCTTGTGTACTAAGCTGCATCCTTGTGTAATGTGGGCCAATAGTATCCTGTATTGAGTATTTTTAGTGTTGCTCTTTTGGGAGAAAAATGACCTCCACATGGCTCATCATGACATGCATGAAGGATGTCATATGTTTCATCTTCTCTGACACATCTTCACATGACTTGGTCAGGTCTAGTATAAAATAGACAATCAACAATCCATGAAAATTTAAAACTTTTTTCAACTACCAACCTTCTTTCCTTAGGAGAGAAATAAATTGGCATCTTAGTTGTAGCTAAATAGTTGGCAATAACAACATACCAAGGAGTGTGAGCCTGAATGAGAAATAAATGTTCATCTAGAAAAGTGTCATCTATTATTGTAGAATCTTCCTAAAATGGAAGACGTGAAAGATAACCTACAACCACATTAGACTTCCCTGCCTTATCAACAACTATGATATCAAATTCCTACATCAACAATTACCAGCAAGCTAATCTATCAGTGATTGATGGCTTATTCATGAGATATCTAATTGCAGTATGATCTATATGCACAAACATGGGATACCTTTTGATATAGTGTCTAAATTTATGAAGTGCATATATGATGGCTAGAATTTCCTTTTTGGTAACTATGTAATTCAATTCAGGTCCCTGCAAATTCTTGCTAATATAATATATTGCATTTTCCAATTTGTCAACTCTTTGTCCTAGCACTGCTCCTATTGCATAATCAGATGCATCTGCATGGATTTGGAATGGTAGAGACCAATTTGGCCCTTTAAGGACTGGTGCTTGAGTCAAAGCATGCTTAAGCTTTAAAAAAGCTTCATTGCATGCTAGGGTCCATTTAAATTTTGCATCTTTAGTAAGCAGTGAATATAAGGGACTTGCAATTTTACTGAAATCTTTGGTAAACCTTCTATAGTATCCAACATGACCAATAAAACTTCTCACATCTTTTTACTTCATAGGGTCATTAATATGCTGAATGACCTCAATCTTTGCTAGATCCACCTGTATGCCTTGTACAGATATATGATGACCAAGGACTATTCCTTCTTCCATCATGATGAAACACTTGTCATTTTTTAAAGACAAATTTTAGTCTTCACATCGCTGAAAAAATTTCTTCAAATTATCCAATGCTTTATCAAATTCAGAACCATAAGTTGTAAAGTCATCCATATAAATTTCAATAATATCTTGATCCCCGGGGGCTATTTGTATCTGATTGTAGCCACTAAATCCATCAAGGAATGAAAAATATCTCTTACCAGCCAGAGAATCCAATACCTGATCCACACATGGCAATGGAAAATGATCTTTTCTTGTTGCTAAGTTTAGAGCTCTATAATCAACACATACCCTCCATTTGCCTCCTTTTTTAAGTACTATCACTAGAGGTGATACCCATTGACTGTTAGAGATAGGATAGATAAACCCATCTTTCAACAATTTTTGTAATTCTTCTTTAACTATCTCCTTCAAGGCAGGATTGACTCTTCTTTGAGGTTGTTTGAGTGGGAAACACTCATCTTTTATGTAAATATGATGAGTACAAACTGCTAGATCAATCCCTTTCATATCCTTGTAATCCCATGCAAAAGCATTTTTATGAAGTTTCAGCAAGTCCACAAGGCCCTCCTTTTGAGTATCTGATAGATCTCTACTGATATTCAAATATTTATTCAATTCCACCTCTATCTTAATAGTAAGATCAATTTGGTTTATATCAGAAAAATAAGAAAAAGATAATTCCTACAGCAACAGAGTATGGAAGATATCAATGGCTACAGGAAAGTCCAAACCTGCAATATTCAAAACCAATTCCTGCAATTTTTGCTCTTCTATAAATTCATTTATCAATATTTTATAATGAATTGATTCCTCATCATATAATTGCATGAGTGGTCATCGATTAATCATCATAAGGTGATTAATAGAGTCAATTTCTTCAAATTCCTCTCCCAAGATAGGCCAAATAGCTTGTTACTGCTCAAGCTGAGGTTGTGCTGGAGAATACAAGGCTAATGTTTTTGAAGAACTCCGATCTGAAATAGTCATCTCCCCTGATCTACACCCAATATATGCATCAGTTGTGGCAAGCCAAGGTCTACCCAATATGACCAGATATCCTCCCAATGTTTCTTTCGGAGATAAAATCATAAAGTTTGCATGATATTCCAAGGAATCCAAAATAACTGCTACATCCTCTATGATACCGTCAGGTCTCACTGTAGAACCATCAGCAAGTTGGAGAACTATGGGTGTAGACCTTAAATTATTGATCTCTAGATGTTTCATTACTTCCCTTGTCATTACATTAATGGCTGCCCCTTGATCAATCAAAACATTTTTTATTTGACTGCCATTAATGACTATACTCATAACAGGACTACTCGGATCAAAATACTTTGGAATAGCAATTTTACCTAACATAATATCAACCAATTGACCCATAACATGCACTGTTTGTGGGTCCATTTTCTTCCTGCTAGGTTTCTTTAGGCATGCTTCTCTCAATGCCTTACCATATATGGGAATATCCTTTATTTCTTGCAACAATGGAATTTTAACACAAATATGCTTCAGTTGATCAATAATATCAAAGCTTTGTTATTGTTCAATGGGAACCTCTTTTTCTTGTAGTCTATGGGGAAATGGTGGAATATTTTATTATGGGGTATTGTATCTGTTGGATTAGATATTTCTTGCTCCTCCTATACCTCAGTGATAACTGGATGAGAGGGATTAGGTAAAGTTGTTCTAGATCGGAGGTAAATGCCATCTAGTGATAAAGAATAGATTGGCTACCGATTAACACCAGTCAAATAAGCTTGTTGTTGTTGCTGAGATTTGATATTTGGATTTGGCAATGGTTGAGTAGGCAACTATGTTGGTTTAGGCAGTGAAGCCATAGTTGTAGGATGAGGCATTAAAGAAGGAGGTTGCGGCTACTGAATAGGAGGCTGATATCCAGAAGATTGGGCTGGCCAGGATTGGTTTCCCCTCCATTGAGAGGTAGGTTGCTAATTCCCTTGAAACTGGTTTCCTTGACCCTAAGGTGGATACCAGTTCCCCTGTGGCTACTCCCACTATGGTATTTGATTAGCAAATTGCTACCCTTGGCCTTGTGAACCATTCCAATGTGGATTGTTACCAAAATTTTGAGAATACTATGGTTACCATTGGTTATTTGGTGCATAAGAATTACCACTATAACCAGAAAAAGAAAGTGGATCAGGTGGCATATCTTATCTTTGAAAATTTGGTCTTCTTTGAGCAACATAGAAGACTTGCTCATCCTTAGCTTGAACTAGTTTGAAGTCAGATACTTCCACGTTTGCAACCATCTTACATCTGCAATCTTTTTTCTCCTATTTACAAGGAGGACATAATTCTACAAGGAATGCATCAGCTTCCTCATGCTTCTTCTTAGCTGCTAGTGTATCCAACTAGGTACCCATATTGTTTATAATGTCATCTTTGAAATCCTTTAACTGACGACTAAGTTCCAATCTAGAAACTCCAGTTCCAGATGCTGATAATGGTGGCCCTGGCTTAAATCTCCTATTCTTCTTAGAAGTAGATCTGGAATATTTCTTGCAAATTTGTCCTATTTCAGTCCAAGTGGATTGTGTAATGTCACCTCCTCCCATAAGATCTAAGGAATTAGTGCATTCATCATTGATACCCCTTAAAAATATCAATTTGAGGAAATCTTCATTGAGAGTGCTATGCTTCTTGGAATTTTTGACACTAAACAGAAACCTTTCTAAATAATCTTCAAGAATCTCATCTTCAGTTTGTGTCATTCTAAAGATATCATCTCCATGATGATTAGTACCCCTACAATAATCTTTGTATTTTGCAAGAAACAACCATTTCATCTCATCCCATGTGTTGATTGTGCTACTACCCAAGCTCATAAACCATCTCAAGGATGACTCCTTCAAAGTGGTAGGAAATTTTTTGAGTCTATGGGCATCTATAGTATAGTCAAAACTCCTATAGATAACATCAAACTCAAATAGAAATGTATCTGGATCCTCTATCACCAACCCATAGAATTTAGGGAGTGAACATGTTGGAATGTTCTTGAGGTTAGCATTATCATGCTGATCAGAGATGGGAAACTCAAATGTTGGACCTGGTGGTGGTGGTGGATTATTCCCACTAGGAGGAGGGTTCTCTTGCATTGGACTTGTGGGTGTTGTTACTATAGGCAATTCTTCTTCTTGTGGACCAAAAAGGAACTGAAGACTACCTTCCAAAAATTCAGATTCAAGGTGATTCAAATTCTATGGGGCTTGGTAAAGTTAAGCAAAAGAATTTATATCTAGGAAATTTTCTTCTGCATGATTAGGGTGAGTGGACAAAAATCTACCTCTGGGGTCTCTTCTTCTACTATGCATGTAGATTCATAAAATTTTCAAACAATTAACTAGAAACTATAATAACCATAAAAGGTTCTTAGTTTGACACCATCCCCAGCAATAGCACCAAAAATGTCTACTCCAACTATAATAATAATAACTCTAATTGAAATCTCAATCTGAAGTTTCGACATTCATCTAGTAAAGTTACTATTTTCATGGCTAGTGTTCATTTAGTTATCAACCTAGGGACATAAAACTTGAAATGGGTCTATACTATATATGCACTAATCTCCTTCAATGGCTATTCTGCATTGTTGCAGTAACTAACGTTATGCAGAAATGAAAGGAAATAATGGAAATCATAGAAGACTACATGAAAGTTTATAAAAACAATGCTGGAATGATCTAATGTAAATGATAGAAATCACTTTGTTGTGGCTTGGCTGCACGAATAGTCAGTGGATCTATTTCCAGTGGCTGCAGGAACAATCAAGGCTTGAACTTCTACTATAACTAAAGAAGAACTAATTTCAATGAACATAAACACAAGATCACTCACCAAGTGGGCCCCCTTGGATGAGTGATATCAAGCTTCCAGAAAAATACTTTTAATAGATCAAAACAACATATCTTTCATTTATTGCTTCTTGAAAATGATTACATGTTCTAAAAGAAAAACTCCAGAATGCTTGTCAAAATTCTCTGCTCTATTCATTTCTATTCTGTCTAACCTCAAAGAAAAAGGAAGAGCTTATTATAAAGAAAAGATCAACTACAATGGAGAACTCAAATCACGCCCAGAAGAAGAGGTGGATGATTGATAGATGAAGAAGATAACTAGAGCTTGGCTACAGGAAATGTGGATCTAAATTGAACCACTGTCTTTGCACACCGTAGCGATATTTTGAGAATTCAATGCCCACTAGAGTTAAACTCCCATAGTGATGTATGGCTGCTCTGGTTATGCCGTACCTTGCACTCGCTCGACTCCTCTTTAGTTTGATCTCTAGTTATCACATATGTGATTCTTCATTCTTCAGGTACAAAAGGAGAATGTCCACCATGACATCATTTATTATCTGCACTACAACAAAAACAACATACAAGGACATGCATACATATTTTACTTAATTAATACATTCATTAACTCACATACGATACTATCCCAAATAATCCGCATAACAAAAGGAACAAATCACTTGGCTGCAGGAATAAATTGGCATGGCTGCAGGAATAGACCGACAAAGTTCAAACATGATTTCATAAGTTTAGATTTAACACATGGAATACATATAATCAATTCACAATACTTCACTACCACAATTCAACCCAAAATATGGCAAAAACCTAAGAGTTTTGATGATAAAAACATGATAAAGTATCAACTTATCAGTATACTCCTAATTTTGCTATGAAATCTCTAGATAGGCAAATAGCAAAGTGTGGAGGTAAGTTAGGTATGTACATGTCCTAAGGTATTAAAAAATTAGGACAAGCATGCAAGGTCAAACCAAGATCTTTGACCAATCCAACTGACTTAACTGTTGTTCCATCTAATTGTACAACTCCTCTAGAAATAGGCTCATAAATTAGACCAAGTTTATCTGTAAGGTCTTTGGGCATAACTGAACTACTGGCTCCTGTGTCTATCAAGAAATTGTGGACTAAATGGTTGCCAATTATCAATGTTACAAAAAATGAAGGAGGCTTTGGTTTTTGGATTGGCTGATTATTCTTAACTAGGATATCATTAGCTAATGCAACTCTAAGATGACCTTTTTGAGGCTCATTAGTTAAGGAAAAATTATCCAATTTATCTCTCAACAATTCTTTTTGTCTAGGAATTTGCAATGCATCTATCATTGTCATGGAAATAGTGGTTTTTGCAATAGATTCAACAATATTAAATGGAATACCACTAACCTTATGTTGTACTTTTGAAATAGCAAGCTCTTGATGAGTTGGTTTTAACTGAGATTGAACTTTTTGTTGTTCTTTAGGTGCTCCAAGTTGTCCTCTTGGTAAAATCTGCACATTCTAGACAGGTGGAGGTGTACTAACAACTTGCTGACTTGTAGAAGCTCGTTGTTTTCCTTTATCTGGCTGTTGTTTGGATTTATTCTATTGTTGTCAATTATTTACAGCTTGTTGTTGATGAATTGCAGATTGTTGTCCAATGTCAATAGCATGTTTCTTTGACCTTGTATTAGTTGCAACAGGTGAGAAAGGTATATTTTGTGTTTGTGGATAATTAACACCATAAAATTCCTCTCCTTGCTAATTCATCATAGCCACCTCAGGACCTTTTAGTTCTTCATTTGTACCTACATCCTGATAAGACATGTTATTTTGAACCATCAAAGCTTGTGATTGAGCATTCATTGCATTTTGGCATGATGCTTGATTATGAGGTTGTTGGCAAGAAAAACACCACTCTTGTGCCAAATTGTTCTGAGCATGAGCAATTTCTTTAGAATTTTTAGTAGTATTTTGATTATACTGCTGCTTTTGCCTATTGTCATAGTTCCTCCTTTAATTCTGAGCATCAACTTGGTAGTTAGGCCTATTGGGTTGATAAGGAGATTGATATGGGGCTTGATACCTTTGATTTTGGTTCTGATGTTTCTTAAGGTTCACCAATTCATTGCCAAAATTTTGCATAGTCTATTGGATTTGTTGAGTTGCTTCATCATTCTTTATAAACATCTCTTGTAATGTCAGTAGTTGCTTTGACAAGTCTGCTACAACACTATTTTGAACATTATTTTGAAAACCTAGTGTTGGAACAATAGGTATTGCAGCTATATAGGGTACTTGTAAAGACATCAATGGCTTTATATAAGGAAAAATAGGCATAGGAGGCCTAGGGGCAATTTTACTAGCTTGTATAAGGTTGTTTTATGCTCTAATAGATATATCATAAGGTGCTGGTAATGTAACCCCACCCATAGATTGAATCATAACAACAATATCGCTGTTTAAAGCTCTCAAATAATATAAAAATGCATGTTTAGGAGAGGGTTTTACCATTGTAGGAATTCTATTCCAAGTTCGTTCAAAATGGTAATTGAAATTAGTCATCTGCTCTTGTGGTGCCCTCTTAATAGTGGTCATCTGCTCAACCAATGATAGGTGATCCAATTTATCTACAAACTTCTTTGTTAGCTTATCACCCAAATCATCCCAATCAGTAAATGAATTAATTTGCAAACCCCTAAACCATTGTAGTGCTTTGCCTTTGAATGATGCTGCCAATAGCCTGAGTCTGACATTCTCTTGGGTTATATGGTGAACTACACATAGAGATGCTACATCTCTTATGTGCTCAATGGGTGTAACGTGGTCTTCACCAGTGAAACTAGGAAGACTTTTTTAGAGATGCTCCTGCTTTAGGATCATGTTGGGTCAAATTCAAAGGGCTGCCTCCATTGAAGGGTACAAAAGCATGTGCTCTTGGTATGACCATTGTAAATACTGGAGGATTTATTGGTGGATTTTGGGTAATAGATGGCTGAATTGGAGTAGTTACAAAAAGAGGATCTATCCGGGTCACAAAATTGGGCTGAGAATTATTAGGTAGAGGAGAAGAATTAGATAGAAGATTAAGATCTAAAGTTTCAAGAAAAACTTCAACTGACGAACTTTCTGGAAACTCAACTGGTGAATTTGTTGCTTTTTCTATCTTTTTTATTGTCCTTGACCTTCTCTGCGATGGTGGTAGCTCAATATGATCAACCGTATCCTTGCTCTATCTAGTTTGATACTTTTTCATATGTTGTTAAGACCTGTTCTACACATAAAACTAGAAAATGGAGTCGCTAGGTACTTAGAAAAAATAACCTCAATAGGCTGAAATTTTGTTGTCAATACCAAAACAACAACAAAAAATGGATTTTCTTTGAGCTGTAATAGCTCACATGTGCACCATTGAGCGTGCCAAAAACTGTTGTCACTAAGGATTACACCCATGATGCTAAGTGCAAAACCAAGTAATCCTGTGAAACATGGAAACACCTTCGAGCCTATGGGTTGCTCAAAGTGAAGGTGAATCTTTGGAGATCAGGTTAGCTTCTTGTTTGGTGAATCTCTTCTTAATACTATTGATAAGAAAAAGGGATAGAAGGGGATAGAAAGCTTGTATGTAATGAAAATCTATTCTAATGAAGGTGATGCACCAAATATTTTATCTGAGATCTGGAACCTGCTTAACTCACAAAACATTCAACAAATAACCCTGATTGCTTCACATCTCAATTGAACATGTAGATTCATAAACATTTCCTAGAAAGGGATGAATTTAATGCATGCATGAAGGAAAACAACAAGTTTTCACAACTTCCAGCAATTAAAATCAACTAACACAAACTAGAACTTGCAACTAACAAGTATCTCTTTGCACCACAAATTGACTGAATGAGATAAATTAGAGGATAAAAATCATAGGAAATCATCAAATCATTCATTCACTAGATAATACAAGTACCAAGAAGGAAATCTGCTATTATATTACTGAAAATAAAGGAGTGTTGTTGTTACAAAACTCAAATACTGTTGAGATACAATGCTTATTTGCAAAAAAAATGTGTATGCAAAAAAGAAAGAACCAGAGGGAAAAAAGGAGAGAAGAAATATAGAGAAATCATGATGAATCCCCTTCAAAACCCTAAAAATGACTGCAAGATTCACATGAGAAAAAGCCTTGGGCAAATTTGCCCAAAATTCGCATAAAAAATCATGCACAATATTGTAAAATAATAATCTTTACTGCTCAAAAGGACTTCCATTGATCCTCTTCTTTAAACATTTGCATGTCTAAATGCGAAAAAATAGCTATCCCCATGTGAAAGTTGCATGATGAACTGAAGTGTGACTATATTAAAAAGAAATCCCATTGAGAAACTCTTATGCATTCCTTGGAAACTGCTCTCCATGTTGAAACTTATGTTAAAAATGGTTGTGGAAATGATCTCCCTATTTAATGAGCTTTCTAATAGTATATAACACTTGCATATTCAGACAATCAATAAGCATCTGCATTAATCTTTCATGTAGAAATCATCTCCTTGCTTGGCGAGCTTTTCACTATTAAAACAACTAGTTCTAAGTCCACCATGCAATATTTTATTGCCAGCCACTAGATTGCCTGCAAAAACCATGGCCGCTTGTACTAACTTTTCTTTTACTTTCTAGCGGGCCCCACCGTTTGTCACCGAATCCGCATGATTATCCATCGAGCAGTTTTCCACTGTAGTATGGTGACCACTATCTGATTGGTTGAGAACCTGCTTTCTTTTTACCTCTGCTTGTTTGCTTTTATCTCTCTTGTTGCTCTCTTCATCCTGGGCCCACGGGAATGAGCAATGATAATGAACTTTGAACCATTGAACCACTTTGAACCTCTTTGAACCAATTCAAAATTCAAGTTCAAAGTTGACTTAAAAAATATAGACATCTGCTCGTTTGTAGACTTTTTCCATGTGTCACCCTCTGATTTTCTCGCGGGTCCACTTTGTTTGCCATCTGGACCTGCCACTGGACTTGATGTGCCTTGGTTCTTCATCTTCTCTCTACCACATGGCACATCCTCATTCATTTTGAGCCCACCTCAATGACACCCTCAACTACCACGTCATCAATCACCAAGTCACATGAGATAACCAGCAAGCATCTTCATCATGTGGTATAGTGATGACCATTGATTTGTCCTCAAACTGCTTGATCTTTAACCTCTTAGCCGCTCATCTTTTCTGCACGTGCTTTGTCGCCAAGTCAGTATGATAACTGGTGAGCTTCTTTCTATAGCGGTATTGCGATAGCCCTTAGATGTTTTGGACTACCATTGATCTTCTTGTGTCACGTGTCAACATGTGTCACCCCCTGATTGGCTCCAAAGATCTGCCTAGGCACCACGTGTCTGCCATGCCTACCATGCATCTTTCTCTGTTAGATATCATTCTTTTGGCCAAACTACTCCCTCGATGAGCCATTTACTAGTCTCGTCAAACCTACAGTTTCATCGATATTATTATGTCCATGAAACTGAGCCTTCGATGAAACCTTTTCAGGACTCATCACAACCAAGCTCTACTCGATAAGTCACCCATCCATGTGATGTCACCTTTTCACTAGACCGCCACTTGTCTACCACCTATCCTTGGTCTTATACTCTCTATTATCCCATGTCATCAGTCACCAAGTTGCGATGATATCTGGCGAGCATCTAACCATCATGACATAGCAACAACTGTTGGATCACCGCGATTTGTGTTCGATCTTCTTTACTTTCTCACTCTTTGTCTCTTCATGCCAGTCAGTCACAAAATTAAGATGCCTTGAGATGCATGTGCATGCGGGGTCCACCAAGTGATGAGCCACTTATTGTCAAAAGCTCATAAGCTTTTGATGCTTGATATGTGTGCGGCTTTACATTTAAACAATGAAGAGTTTCTCCCCACTACCAATGTGGGATAAGTGTTTTTCACAGCCCCTGTTGTTGTATGTGGCATGCACCTGAGTGTGAGTCATGAAAACCTCTGAGCCTTTCTTTGCCACTAATTCATCAGGCGACAGAGTGAATTCAGGATTCTTAAATCAGCATGCTGAGCTCAACCTCTTTGGGAGTCCATGTTAACCCACATGCTACATTGCTTTTCCTGTATCTACACATGAAGCAAAAAATTTAGACACAAAACATGTATTTCTGATTTTTTGCTCATGATTTAGCCTTTTCAATATGAATGAATGCAAGGCTTCATTAGGGCACCAAATTTGGCATGTGCAAAATTTTGGTAACAATAACATCCATAATAATATGCATAATGTACAAACCAATAACCTAAAAGTACAACTCTCACGACAAATCTTCATAGCTCTTCCTAGTTATTTGTACCCAATGAATGAAAGAGATAAAAAAACCTCCATGTCATCTCCCACATGAAAACACATGACAAAAAATATAGTGATCACCATAGCTCCAACCAAACATCTAGGAAGATAACCAAGACCAAAGATAGAAAAGTTTTTGGTTAAAGGGTCAAATAGGTTTTGAAGGGACCTGAAATCCTAAATACAAAATGATTCCTTTAACAAAATATCAATAAAATAGTAAGAAAATGGAAGACAACCAAAAGACCAAAGACAAATAATAGACAACCAACAAGACACTAGGCTAAGACCAAAAATGACAAAAGAAGAAATATTACTTAAGATTCTTCAATACCCCATCCACCTCAGCCTCACACTAGGTGGCCTCCTGAGAAAGTTTCTTAATAACCTATAGGTCCTTCAATGAATGATCTACAACCTTCTTGAGATGACCCATGGTGCGAGTACAAGACCTTTTTGTTGCAAGGTGTGCATCCTTGGTCTTCTTGTGCTATGCAACGTAGGACTCAGGTTTGTGACATGGCTTAACCACCTCCTATGGATTCTATAAGTCTAGTGGTTGTATCAGGCATTAGTAGGTCAATCTTTTGGTGCAATGATAACCACACTTGTAACAAGTGGTATAAGAGCTTGGTCACATGTTCAAGCCCCTCGCTTGCGCTAGGGGGGGATTGTTTCAAGATATGCCCCCTTGGTCTCCTTGTGTTGTGCAACATAGCACTTGGGTTTGTCACATGGCTTAACTACCTCCTGTGGATTCTACAAGTCTAGTGGTTGTATCGGGCATTAATAGGTTGATCTTTTGGTGCAATGACAACCACACTTGTAACACTTTTGCTATCTTTAACACTAGTCTGATTACCTTTATCCTCCATATTGATGAACTAAGGATTACCTTGTTGTAGCCTTCCATATTTTTTGGCCAACATCCTCATATTGTTCATAGACCCTTTAATCATATTGTGGTTGTTGAAGCTCAAAATTGCAGGTTGTTAAATCTAAAGGTATGCCAAGCCTTATGATTGAATTTAACACCCAACTCTGGCCAACTAACAAAATTGATCAATGTGAATTTAATTCCTTTCTCTTTAGGCTATGCTAAACCTAGGTGGGGTGTACCTTCCAATTAAGAATATTTAATCTTCCCTTAATCTATCTCCTATCTCTATCTCATAATGGCATGAACTTCTAAAATAGATTAACTTAACTTCTAATTTTACTCCTACCTCCTACTTTCATAAAACTGAAATTGAAAGTAAAAACGATTTTAATTACTTTAACTAGTCATGAATGACCAATGCCTTGTCCTTATTGGGCTATAGAGTCACTTTCCTTCTAGATGTTCATGCATAACTCTATGCGACAATTTTTAAATTCACCTTTGATGAATCTACCACCTAATCTAACCCAGAATATTACTTGTAATACTCTTTCCACAACAACCGGTTTGATTGATTTTAACTTTGTTTAAAAGGCCAATCAACAAGAACATAAGGAGATAGAACTCATAAATGTTACTTGTTTTATCAAATTTCTATGAAAATAAATAATTCTTTCATAAGTAGATTGAAGATAGCATTCATTTGTTGCAAATGAAAATCATAGAGAACTAATCTTGAATGAATATTACTACAACACAATTGAAGAGAAATCATTTTCTATTATTGAAAATAAAGTCATGTTTGCTAAAATTATAAAAGTTACATCTATAATTATGTCTTTCAAATGATTACAATAACATACATTTAATAAACTGAGAGGTTCCCCTTCAAAGAGTCTTTTGGATTTTTAAAACAACATGAAACTAACTTACTAACTAAGGACCCCTAAGACCTAATTAAGCACAAATGCACTTTTGTCAAATGATCATTGTATTATGTGTTCAAATAGGTATCACAGCCTTCCATTATGCTTCTTGCAATGTTTTTTGCAAGGAAAATTGCCTCCATATGGCCACTGACTGCATCGGGATCTCCTCTTTTGGTTGCTTTTAGAGAATCTTGTAGGTACTTCTAGTAGTCTTGGATCCATCTAATTTGATCCTTCAATTTCTTGTCATTGGCCAACAAAGATGGTGTATACACTCAAAAATTGGTTATGAATAATTAAATAAATAGTTATTATTTATTTAATGTTAATTTCCTCTATTAAATAATTAAATTGACAAGTTTAATTATTTAATTCATTTTAATCTTAATTCTTCTATTAAATAATTAATTTGAAAATATTAATTTATTTAATTCACTTTAATTCTTCTCCTTCTATTAATTAATTAAATTGAAACATTTTAATAATTAATTCATTACTCGTTTCTCCTAAATCAATTCAATTAAATATTAAATATTTAATCATTCCCTATCTAATTCTTCTATAGTCTCATCAATTAAATAATTTTATAATTATTTAAATCCTCAAATCCACCTCAATTCATCTCCACACCACTCAACCTTGCCAACTCACATTTTATGTGGCTAAGTAAATTATTAAATCTCAATTATTAATTGGCCATGTTAATTCTAACCTCATTTCCTTCTTTTAAGAATGTGTACGTACAGTATTCCTCAACTTCCCTATATCCTCTCCAACAACTCCTACCTCTTTGGGAGAAGTTTGTCCATATCATCCTAGTCAACCTCCACTTGTCCTCACATCCCTAAATCTTCTCCAACCATCCTATATTCTCTCAAGTCTTTATCCTCAGTCAAGGTTGTTGGAATTGCATGAAGATTGCATTAAAGAAGTATAGTGTTGTCATTGATGTCAATTGCAACCGGTAATGGAGCAGTAAAGCAACCGGTAATGAAGAAGTAAAGCAACTAGTATTGAAGTAGTGAATTTCAACTGGTAACCCTAACCATTTGAGAAGAAAAACCCTAACCGATGGAGCTCGAAGATTGGCTGTGATGATCTATGACCAAATGATGATTAGTGATGAAGATGTCACGTAAGCATGTTGCACATGATGAGTTTTGAATAGGTTTTGGTGCGTAAAGATAACCATTTATCTTAGGAATGATCAAATGTATAGTACAAAGTGAAAAAATGCGTGATGTGTTACAAGATTCAAAGTGTGGTGATTCAAGAGCAGTTGTAGATGCCTAGAAGAATGTGAAGTTGAATGCATGTAATCTAACGGTCAAGATTGAACCGATGTGTTTGTAATCTCTATGATAATTATAGGGTTTGTCTTGTGTTACCAACCTAATGTATTTTCTTATAAGGTCGATGATTTGATTTAATTAAGTGTTGGAAAATTTGGTCAAGTGTAAAAGTGATTATTGTCAAACCAGGAGGTGTATCTACAGAATGATGTGAAGGCCGATAGGAGCGATAACGAATCTGATTCAACAAAGAAGTGCTATTTCTAGATCAGTCAAGAACCTATTTTTCTCTAGCCATTACAACAATAAAATCCCTTAACTGGGTAAGCTTTAACAAGCTTGTTGTTGAAATCCTCTAACCAAGTGATCCATTAGCTTGGATTTGAAATCCTCCACCAAGGTTACCTTTAACAGGGTATTACCTTTAGTAGGGTATTTATAGTCAATCCCTTAACCAGGTGGTCCTAACTAGATCAGTTCCTAATAGGATATTATTGTATAAGCTTCTAAGTGGGCTTGGCTCCTAATAGGGAAAACTTCAGAAGAGTTTAAAATATTTGTGGGTATTCATCCCTACCGTGGTTTTTCCCATTTGGGTTTCCATGTAAAAAATCATTGTGTCAAGTGGTGAATGATTTTGTGGATGTGTTTTTGATATGGTTGATATGAATGATTGGTAAATATGTATAGATATATTTACATGATTGAAAATGACCTGAAATATTTTATTACTGGTATTAGTGAAGTGGTTCAAGGTTTTGATCAAAGGATATAGAAGTTTCAGATCTGTTGCATTATATCATTGATGTTTTAGGTCAACCGGTAAGGTTCACAGTGCACCTGCAGTTTTGGTTAAGTGATTAAACTAGTAAACTTTGTGAGTTTTTTTTGAGTTGGAAATGAGTTTGGTGAAAGCCCAACTAATTTTCTATCTACTGATTCACCCCCCTCTTAGTAGTTGACCAGATCTTTATAGTTTCATCATATTATCAGTTGGTGTCAAAGAATTCCAGGTCCTCTTGAGTATAAGCCTAACAACTTGAGGAAAAGATCTAGGAGAAAATGATGAAGAGAGAAGGTCCGAATTTTAATAGAGATAACTACATAATCTAGAGTGATAGGATGAAGATTTACATCAAGAGCATAGGAAGTCAGTATTGGGATCAAGTTGTTACTAAGTATAAATTTCCTAGTGGAATTCTGATAGATGATCAAAAGGAGCAATAGGAAAAAATCAAGCATTGGAGGCCATCATCATTACCTTGTCAGACTCAAAATATGTTGATGTTCATGGAATGGACACTGCATATGAAGATTGGAAGAAATTGGAAGAAATCTATGGCAGTGATGAGCCTGTAAAGATTGCCAAGGAAGAGAGTCTCGAAGGAAAATTTGATGACATGAGAATGGCTGAAGGTGAAAATATTCAATAGTATGGTCAGAGAATCAAGGAGATAGTTAGAGAAATCAAAAGTGTTGGAGGTACAGTGGAGGATGCCACTATGGTTAGTAAGGTATCGAGAACCCTTCTACTGGTCTATGCTATCTAAGTTGTAGCCATTCAAGAACTCAAATCTATTGACAAGACAAAGGTAACTCTTGACTCTATCATTGGTAAATTGACTGCTTTTAAATTAAATAGTTTTGATTGAAGTGTTCAGAGGTCAGAATCTGCATTTAAAGCCTCGGTCTCAACCCCACTAGTAAGGAAAACTAAAGAAGTAAGTTGCAATCATGAATCTAGATCCAACTGAGAGGTAGATGATGATGATAGCCTGATGGAACTTGAAGCATTATTGGCCAAGTGGTTACCCAAAGGTATTGGTAAGTATAGAGGTAAACTAACACTAAAATATTTTGCATGTAACTAGATAGGGCATATTGCTGCTAACTATTGTAATGGAGATAATGAGGAAAAATGAGAGAAATATAGGAAGTTTAAAGGAAAAGGAAAAATAAATTGTTTCATTGCATTGGATGGAGGTATTACAGATGAAGAATTTGAGGAAGATACAAATGAGGATATTGTCTTTGTTGCTATCAAAGAATACATATCAGATCAGAAGGCATTGGTCTCTCACTTGGATAATTCAGATGACTAGATTATAGACAGTGGCTGCTCACACCACATGACTGGTGACCAAAGCAAGCTTCAAAAACATTGGAAGAATTTGATGGAGGTGTTGTCAGATTTGGGAACAACTCTTCCTGTATGGTGAAAGGCAAAGGATTCATTTCCCTGAATGGTAAGAGTAGTGTAGATGTTGTCTACTGGGTTGAAGGTCTGAAACACAATCTTTTCAGTGTTTCTCAACTCAATGACAAAGGTTACCCATTAGAATTCAAGAATGGAGTTAGCAAGATCTTTGGAAGAAAAGGTGAACTGATTGCAATAGGCAAACAAGCCAAAGGTAACTTATTTCACTTAAACTCTAAAGTCAATAGTTGTTTGATTGCAAAAGTAGAAGATAGTTAGCTTTGGCAGTGAAGGTTTTGCCATGTGAATTTTGATAACATTGTAAGAGTCAACAAGTCAAAATCAGTAAGAGGTTTGCCACAATTGGACAAACTGGTGAATGCTTTGTGAAAGGAATGTCAGTTAGGGAAAATGACATCCTCAACCTTCAAGAGAAAATATTTCTCAGTTGAACATTTGCTAGATTTGGTTCATACTAACCTTTGTGGACCAATGAGGACCAGAAGTATTCAGGGTGATCGATACTTCATGATATTTATCGATGACTACTCAAGAATGATGTGGGTCACATTCTTGAAAGACAAGACAAAAACATTTAGAAAATTTAAGGCATTCAAAGCCTTGGTTGAGAATGAAAGTGGAAGGAAGTGAAATGTTTGAGAACTAATCAAGGTAGTGAATTTACTTTAGAGGAATTCACTAGATACTGTGAAAAAAATGGGATCAAGAGGTAACTATCTACACCAAGGACACCACAATAGAATGGTATTGCAGAAAGGAACAACTGGTCAATGATTGAAGTTGCTAGGACTATGTTAATTCAAGGAGGTGTAGCTAAGACATTTTGGAGAGAAGTTGTTAGCATACTTGTTTATACAATGAACAGGATACTAGTCAAAAGAGGTAAGGACAAAACACCCTATGAATACTGGTATGGTAGATCACTGAATGTTAGTTACTTCAAAAATTTTGGTAGTAGATGTTTTATTAAAATAAGTGATTATATAGGAAAGTTTGATGCCAAAAGTGATGAAGGCATATTTCTTCGTTACTCCACCAAGAGAAAAGCTTGTAAGTGTTACAACAATTAGACTAAGAAAATCATTGAAAGTGTCAATGTTTGAGTAGATGAATTTCCTAAAAAATATGAAGAAACCAGCAAGAAGAAGGAAGAAGAAAAACCAAACACACTATTTTTGGAACTGGAACTAGTAAAGCCAAAGTTGGAGAACTGAACATAGAAGCCCCAGTTCAACCAGAACAAGAAGGTCCTGATAGCTCTAAAAATTGATTGCATGAAATTTTCAATTTTTGAACTCGAATATTGATTTTCAGGTTTTACTTGTATCCTCTGTGAATTACCCAAGGTCTAGGGTTTAGGGTTTATCAAGTTTCCTTACATTTTGTGAAGAAAACCCTAGCAATGATATATTTTGTTGTCACTTTTTCCCACTAAAGGCCGAGGGTTTCACTTTCATTTGTAGGGCCATCCTATTTCCTAAATGTTAAGTGATGATCAACCAGTTTGTAAAATATGATTTCCCTAAGTCATGCCCATAACATTCCTATTACCGGTCTCCTTTTAAATATTTGTGCCCGTGCTTGTATTTTCCTAAGTCTGAAGAGTCCTAAATACTCTGACCATTTGCTAAAGATAAGATGGATCCAATGGCTAGTGCTTCCCTGTGATCAAAGATGTGAGGATTTTAATGACCATGACATTGCGAGATTGTGCCACGTGTTATCAACAGAAACCGATAGGGTTAGCATTGTAACCAGTCGAAAGTAGTGTGTTACTAGTTCATAGGAAATAAAGGTCGATCTACTAACAATCCCATGAATTTGCACATGCTCAGAATGAACAAAGATGTTTTTTCTTGAGGTAAAAGTTGCTCGATCTTTAATTCTGGAGGAATTAATGAGTTTTGTGCAAAGCAGTAAAGTATGAACAAATTAGATGACCCTCATGTTCTCGTGATGGAAGTTGTAGGGAGGTTATGAATTGTGACATCACCTAATGATTCCATGTGTCCCAGGCTAATCAGGAAGACCTATAGTGGGACCATTGAAGAAGTTTGATTGAAGGATGACATGGAACTGTTTAGTCAGGATTTTGTGGGTCCATAGATACAGATGGAAAGTCAAGGTTCTAAGTCAACAAATAATGTCAGTTAGATTTTCCAAGCTAAATGAGATCTATGGTTGAGGTTTTAAATGAGAAATTAGGAGGGATTGTGAAGGAATCATTTGTAGCTTGTGCAGGAGAGGTAGAATGTATGGGATTCAAACTTGTCGATTCAGGATTGATTAGATAGTCAAAGAAGATGGCCCAGAGATGTGAAAGGAATTGGATAAGTTTCTAGTTCAAGTGTGATGGATCATGAGTTCTTTGATGAATTCAGAGATTTGTTGGCTGGCAGAGAACCTAAAGTAGAAGAATGTACACCCATGAAAGAATAAAATTAGGATAAAATCACTCACATTAGATGAAGCTTGACAAAAGAATACAGTAGATGTGATATGCATGAATTTTAGTGTCAATAACTAGCAGAGTAAATTGAGAACACCAAAGTGATGATATTTCAAGAACATGCACTACTTGATGAAGTATTGTTCAACTATAAATACAACAAGGTGGTGATCAAATTGGTAGAAGAGTATGATGCCTTTTCATTTTCTAAATGTAGTTTTTCCTTCTGTAGAAAAAATGATGTTTGATCAAGCTTGTAGATGGAGTTGTAATATACCCTATGATACTCGATAGATTTTTTCTCTCATGTGTGAGTATGTCTATTTCCATAGGGGATGTGAAAGTGGGGAGGATTTCTAGAGGGGGCCCGAAAGCCTTTTCTTATGAAGAAAGGCCACACATGGCACAACCTCTGTGTCTACTCAGTCATTGGGTAGAGACCACAGAGGAAAGAAAAAGAAACATGTCTGGGTAGGGAGTGGCACCAATCCATCCATGTAGATGCATGGAAGTTTTGACCCCTCCCCAACATATTATGTTTACCCTCTAACTCCCCCTCCCACTACCTCTAATCCTGGGCATGAAGGTTGAAGCTCCTCCTCTAGTTTAGAGGCAATTTTTCTTCTTGCTAGGACCCCATTTCCTTTCCTAGAAAGGAAATGCTCAATATGAAAAAAGTGCATAATCGCACACTCCATCCAAAGGTGTTAGGGTGATAATGACATGGCTCAAATGGTTTTTCCCCTACCAATTTTCAGTTAAAAACAATGATTCATAGGTGCCAGTGCATGGACATGTGAATATTTTGTAACAGAATTGTGTACAGCCTCTAAGGCTTGGTTCTGATGACAAGTGTCTTTTGTCTTGAAGCTTGTTGCTCCCTTTCTATAAAAAGGAATTCAAGGCCATTAGTTAGAGTTCCAAATTTTTTGAGAAAGATCTCTATAAAATAGATCTTTTCTGCAGGGTTAGCTTCCCTGTAGTTCTAGAGAGTCATAGGAAATGATAAGGACTGTAATGTTATTTTGTAGAGCATAAAAGTAATAGAACAGTTGCAAGTTCCCTTTTCAAGTGGTTTATTTTGTACTTGAATTTGTTGGCTATCATCTGATAGAAGATAGCTTATGATAGTAATGCAAATATATTTTTCCTAATCTTTACTCTCCTATGTGTGATTTTATCTTCTTTTAAGCAAACGGAATCAAGGGTTTCATTTGTTTGTTGCATTGTTATGATGTATGTATTCTTCCATTCAATACTTTAGTCCAAGGGGTTAATTAAATGCTTGAATGAGATTACAGAGAAATAAGGCTAGCCATAGGATTTGATAAGCAGTTCAGGTGAAGGATTGTAAGTAGAACAATATTGTAAGACAATATTGTTTTAGGCTAGACTAGCTATTAGATGAATTTTATCACATTTTAGTAACACTTTTAATAGACTTTGTAACCCAAATGAAAAAGACACTGGTATTTTCTAGCAAATTTCATTAGGTTTTCAGCTTCCGGTTTATCTTCTTTATGATTTCTCAGAACAAATCTTATAAATATCAGAATATCATTTGTTAAGTTTCATGTATTTTCTTAAAGTTGTCCCACCCTCTCTCATACTCTAGCTTAAGGTTGAGGATCACTGAAGGATTTTCCATCCTTGAGCATTCTCCCTTTTTGTTGAGTCTTTTCATGAGATAATCTGCTTTATTTCAATAAGTTCTTGAGTATCATTGCAAAGAGCAGGAGATCTTACTGAAGGGATCACCCTCCCTGGTTTTGCAGAGCCTAAAGTGCAGAAAGACTTTTTGTCCTTGTTATTGTTGGTCCAAGCCTGACATATATTGATAGTTGGAGGTGGCTCTCCATAGATTTATGGAGGAAATCAGCTTGGTCTCTACCCAGTAACAGTGTAAACCCGCTATCCATTTTTGGGAACCAACAAGTCCAACAAAAGATGAAGAAAGTGAAGAAGAAGATGAACCTGAAAATCAAGATCAAGGTATTCCAAGGTATGTCAGACTCAATCACAACCTCGATTATATTATTAGAGACAAGGATGCAAATGTGTTAACTATAAGAAGGCTAAGAGAGAACTCTTGTATGATTTCCACCATTGAGCCTAGAACAACAAAAGAAGCATTTGCAGATGAAGACTGGATCAAGGCAATGGAAGAAGAACTTTATCAGATAAAGAAGAATAATACATGGTCATTGGTACCTAGACTGAAAAACAAGAATGTCATAGGCACAAAGTGGGTATTTAGAAACAAATTGAATGAAGATGGAGTAGTGGTCAGGAATAAAGCCAGACTAGTATGCAAAGGATATACACAAGAGGAAGGTGAAGATTATGTTGAGACATTTTCACTAGTAACAAGATTGGAAGGAGTAAGGACTCTACTTGCATTTTCAGCATAGAGAGGATTTAAGGTATATCAGATGGATGTTAAATCAAAATTCTTAAATGGAATATTGGAAGAAGAAGTATACATAGAACAACCAGATGGTTATGCATTAACTAAAGAAAAGGATATGGTGTGCAAGCTACATAAGGCACTATATGGTTTGAAACAAGCACTAAGAGCATGGTATGAAAGAATGCACTCTCACTTAGTAAAGATAGGTTTTCAAAAAACCACTGAAGATAGTAACATATATCTCAAGACATAAGGAGATAAAATACTGGTAAGTGAGGTATTTGTTGATGATATCATTTTTGGAGATAATGATGATATGTGTCATGATTTTTCTAATGAAATGAAGAATGAATTTGAGATGTAATTGGTAGGTGAGATAAAAAAATTCATAGGTTTGTAAATCCAGCATATGAAGGGGGGTATTTTTATTACTCAACCCAAGTATGTGAAAGAAGTGTTGAAATTTTTTGGAATGGGAGATTGTAAACAAGTTGGAACACCAATGGTTATAGGCTATAAATTATCAAAGGAAAATGATTCTGCACCAGTTGATGAAAGGAATATAGATCCATGATAGGTAAGCTACATTATGTTGTCCACAATAGACTAGACATTGCTCATGCAGTAGGATTGGTTGCTAGATTTTAGAAAGATCCTAAGGAGTCATACATGATTGCAACCAAGAGAATTTTCAAACACTTGAAAGGAACAATAGATTATGGATTATTGTATCCATATGCAAGAGACTTTGGCTTAAAAGTCTATACTGATGCAGATTGGGCAGGAAATGTTGATGATAGGAAAAGTACAATCGGAGGAGCATTTTTTCTTAGAGGCAGATTAGTGTCTTGGAGAAGCAAGAAACATAGTTGTTTCTCTCAATCAACAACAAAATCTGAGAATGTTGCATCTTACATGAATTGTACCCAAGCAATTTGGATGAAACACATATTGGAAGGTTTCAAGCTGAAGATATTAGAACCAATAAGAATTTTTTGTGATAACACCAGTGCTATAAATATTTCTAAGAACCCGATGTTGCATGCTAGGACAAAGCATATAGAGCTAAAGTATCATTTCCCAAGAGAGAAAGTTCAAACAAAAGATGTATCACTGGAGCATGTTTCCACTAAAAAACAACTAGCAGATATTTTTACTAAACCTCTACTGGTGCAGTCACCAGTGAGAAGGGACCTTGAGGAGATAAGTCCAAACCAATCAGCAAGAGTAAATACAATGGAACACACTGATATGATGTGGGAAATGCATAACATATAGTTTTATTGCATGAAATTTATTTACATTCAACCAGTAACAACCAGGTTACAACATACTGGCACATAAGCCTGGTAGAATAGGTCACACCGAGACCTTGAATCGAAAGCTCTATCTTCTAGGCACAATCTATCAATCTGATACTCCTCGATTATCCTTGATCAATTGTATTCTAAAGAATGATTACAAATATATATATATATATCGATCCAAAGGATTTGGTCAGCCCAAAAAGGATCAAAACCCAAAGAATAAGATCTAACGTGCAAAATATACAAGATCGTCCCCCACCAAGAGATTCCTCCAGAAAATCCAAAGGATGAAACGTAGAAGGTTGACCACATGCCAAGAAACATTGAGATCAATGTCCAAGGCTTTGAAAGTTTTGGAATGGGTTCTGGTAGATCACTAGAATAGGTCTCAAGCAACCGGTAACAAAGGAACAACTGGTAACAAGAAACTATCAAGGAAACTGGTAGCCATAACTTTCCGAAAAGTGATCCAAATGAGATGTGGTTTGAAAGAAAGAAAAATGATCAAGTCTTCAAGTAGAATCCATCTCCACAGGAACTGGTCATCCAAAATTGGAACACACAAAAAGGAAAACTAAAACAAAAAACAAAAAACAAAAAAACAAAATGTTTTTGGTTGATGCAAGATTGTTGTGAACCAGGCATGCTCCTGCATCAGACATCGGGGGTTAATTAAAAAGTGAGCCTCTCACTTTGTTGGGGTCAAAGGGAAACCAAGGCAGCCTACCTCTGCCTGAGAAATTCAAGATTAATATTCATCTAGTCTATTCTTCCACTTCACAAGATATTATTTGTACTGAGTGCTTCGAGTACTACGCCCAATTCTACTGTCCAAAATCTCTTCAATCTAATCTAGTTCCTTCTAGGGTAATTATTTCTCCAAGTTTGCAATACTGTCCTCACTAAATTCTGGTTCATGATACTCAAGAATATCTATAATGTTGAATATAGGTGAAATAATCAGAATATCTAGTAGCTCCACCTCATATGCATTTCCAGAACTAAACTTTCTCAAGATCTTACAGGCTCTAAACTTCTTCATCTGTAACTTATTATAAGTCCCAACTAAGAATCTATCTTTTCTTAAATAGACCATCACTTCATTGCCAACTTCAAATTCCTTATGTCTCCTCTTCTCGTCTACCTTCTCCTTGTATTTTGTATTCATGTCTTCCAAATGTTGTTTAACCTAAATGTGCAATGCTACCATGTGATCTGCAAATTCTTCTACTTCTGAACTCTTCTGGTCTTCACTTCTAATGTCTATCAATTATGCTATTCCTTTAGGATGCACTCTGGTAACACTATCAAAAGGTGTTTTCCTTGTACTTCTATTCATTTAATTATTATAGGCAAACTCTGCTTATATAAGGATCAAATCCCAACTTTCAGTTTTATCTCCCACTAGACATATCAACAAGTTTCCCAAACTTCGGTTAACTACTTCTATCTACCCATCAGTCTGTGGATGAAATGTAGAATTGAACTTCAAATCTATCTTCATCTCATTCCAAATTGTTCTCTAAAAATAGCCAACAAACTTAGTGTCTCTATCTAAAAGTATGCTCTTAGGTAATCCATGCAATCTTACCACTTCCTTGAAAAATAGGTTTGCTATATGCAATGCATTTGATGTCTTCTTCCAATGTATGAAATGAGCCATCTTTAAAAATATATCTACCACCATGAATATAGAATCATTCTCTCTCAGTATCTTAGGTAAGCCAAGTACAAAATCCATACTTATATCCTCCCAAGGTCTAAAAGGTACTGTCAAAGGTTTATACAATCCCACATTCTGACTACTACCTTTTGCAACTTGACAAACTCTACAACTTTGCACATATCTCTTAACATCCTTATGAATCTAGGGCCAAAAGTACTGCTCACTCACTAATGCAACTGTTTTATCAATGCCAAAATGTCCAGCTAAACCTCCACTATGCTTTTATTTTATCAGTTTCTCTCTCATGGAACTTTTAGGTATGCAGAATTGAAATCCCTTAAATAACATCCCATCCTAAATGAAGTAATCCAACCATTTGCTCCTATCAACCATAACTGCTTCTCTACATGATTTCCAAGGTTCTACAAAATCTGGGTCCTTATCATACAAGGTCTTCAAATCTTGAAAACCTAATACTGTCACTCTCATCTCTATCATCAAATTCCTTCTCCTACTCAATACATCAGCAACTTTGTCAGATTTTCCACTTCTATATTTCAACACAAAGGTGTAACTCTACAAGAACTCTACCCATCTCATATGTGTCTGATTCAAATTACTCTATCTTTTCAAATATTATAAAGCTTGATGATCTATAAACAACACAAACTCCTTAGGCAATAAGTAATGTCTCCATTTCTTCAAGGCTTGAATTATGGCATAAAATTCTTGATCATATTACTAAATATCTCTTTCAGGCATCATTCAATTTCTATTGCTCTCCCTTCTTGACTCAAAACTGCTCCTATTGTTGTTCCACTTGCATCATAATCCACTTGAAATACCTTATTAAAACTCAGTAAAGCCAACACAGGCTACTCAGTCACTTTCTATTTCAACAACTCAAAACTTTTGTTTGCTCCAATGGTCCACTTGAATTCCTTCCAATCTCTCCTCATGGTCTCAGTCATAGGATTACAAACTGAACTGAAAAGTCTGATAAACTTCCATTAAAAACTAGCTAATCCATGAAATGATCTTACCTCTCTAATGCTTTCTGGTGTAGTCCACTCAACAATGGCTTTCACTTTCTTAGGGTCCATCTTCAAACCATCCTCAGATATCACAAATCCTAAATAGACTAACTCATCCTTCATGAAAGTGCACTTCTTGATATTGATCAATAACTTTTCTTAACTACAACAAATGCTCCTGTTTTGTCTTACTAAAAATTAGAATGTCATCCAAAAACACAATAAAAAACTTACCCAAGAATTTCTTCAAGACCTCATTCATCAACCTCATGAAAGTACTTGGTGCATTAGTCAGTCCAAAAGGCATCACCAACTGTTCATATAATCCTTCATTTGTCTTAAATGTTGTCTTCCATTCATCACCTTCTCTAATCCTGATCTGATGATATCCACTCTTCAAATCTATCTTTGTAAATTACTTTTCTCCACTCAAATAGCCCATTATGTCATCCATCCTAGGAAAGGGAAATTGTTATTTCACTGTGATCTTGTTTATTTCTCTTGAATTGGTAGACATCCCCCATTCTCCATTCTTCTTAGGTGCTAATACCATTGGTACTGCACAAGGGCTTAGAATTTCCCTGATCAAACCTTTCTCCAATAGTTCCTGCACTTGTCTATTCAGTTCTTCATTCTCTATTGGTGTTAACTAGAGTGTAGCTTTGTTAGGAAAATTGGCTCCAGGAACTAAGTCCATGCAATGACTAATACTTCTAATAGGTGGCAATCCATCAGGTACATTATCTGAAATGATGTCCCCATTCTTTGCCAGCAAATCTCTTATCTCTACAGAGTGTTCTCCTTTCGGTTCCAGTCTCTCAATCTTCTTAGGAATTAAGGAAAAACACATTCTCATGTCTCACTCCATCCATGAACTTCCTTCCATCTAGTACATAGATTTTGGTATTTGTACAGACTTCTTTCTTCAAAGGTTCCTCTAAAGGAAACAAGGTTTGCTTCATCCCATTGGCCACAATAGTGCATGTATTCTTCCTCCCATCATGTATTGTCTATCTATCAAATTGCCAAGGTCTTCCCAACAAAAAATAACAAATGTCCATAGGCATAATATCACACAAAAGTTCATCATGATAATCCCCAATTTTCAATTTTACTAAACATTGTTCACTTACTAACAACTTATGTTCATCTTGAATCTATGCTATCTAGTAAGGCTTAGGGTGTTTCAATCTTTCAATTTCAACTTATTAACCATCTTTTCTGAAACAAGATTATTTGAACTACCACTATCAATAAAAAATTTACAACACTTACCAGATACCTTACATCTAGTTTTGAACAAGTTCTTCCTCTACAAGGGTTCTTTATCTCCTCCGGTATGACACAAAACTCTCCTCATCATCAATAGTTCCCCATCTTTTGGTTTATTGTCTGATCTGGTGGGGTTCTCTTCCACCATTGCTTCTCTTCTACCAGCCTCTAACTTCTTACATTCAAATGCATAGTGTCCTTCTCCTCCATATTTAAAACAGGTTCCTCTGAATGTCCTCTTGTCTTGTCTTCTAAAGTTCTCATTTCGGTAACCATCTAGTTCTCTCCTCCGGTAGAAATTTATATCATCCTTTCGGTATGAATTACCTTCCTTGCTTACTTCCTTGTCCTTGTTTAGGTCTGTATTGGTTCCTCTTCCTCTGGTGTATCCTCTTCCTCCTTCAAATCTTCCTCTGGTAAACCTTCCACCTATACCTCTCTGTCTCTGCTCATGCCTTTTATTCAATTTGTTTTTAGCCTTTATTGCATTTTGGTAAGCCTCTTCAACACTCTTTAATTTGATCATATTGAGTTCATCTTGTATAGACAACCACAATCTATTCAAATATCTTGCAATTTGTTCAATTTCATCATCAACATGTCTGGATCTGATGTTCAACTTGTAAAATGTTTCGGTGTATTCCTTCACACTAGATTCCTTCTGTATACATACAACAACTTTCAAAACAAACCTACTTGATAATTTGCTGGGACAAACTTTGATTTTAACTTAGCAATCATCCTATCCCATGTCTTAATCTTTTCCTTACCTCTTCTTTGCCTATCAACTTGCAAGTGCTCCCACCAAAGAGATGCATGACCCTTCAATCGGGTATAGGCATATTTCACCTTCCTCTATTCTGTAGTGTTTTCAAAATTAAAATACTTATCCATCTCCGAGATCCAATCCATCAATTAATCTAAATCTAACTTCCCAGCATATTCCGGTGGGGTAAAATGGGGTTTAGTGTTCACCCTGCTCAAAACCCTTAAAAACATTTCCTCCTCTAGATCAACTACCAGTAGGTTCACTTGTTCTACCAGGGCTTCTTCTCCTTCATCTTCACTCACATCCTCAACATGTCGGTTTCTTCTCTGGGATGTCCCCATGGCTTCTAATTGGGCTTATATTCCTTGCAACATCTCCATTACAGTAGGGTTTGCATTCCCACATGATCCATCATTCCTAGTTCCTCTTCGTGTCATTGATCCACGCTAGTCCTTTGTAATTGTAGGTTGGATCCACAATCTTCCACCCTACAACAAGATTCAAGACATGCAACCTTTGGAATGAAGTTCACTTTAATACCACTTGGTGCAGACACTAGCAAGGAGGGACCTCATGGAGATCAATCCAAACCAGTCAGCAAGAGTAAACACAACAAAACACACAAATATGATGGAGGCAATGCATAACAGATAATTTTATTGCATGAAAGTTAATTACATCTAACCAGTAACAACTGGGTTACAACATATTGGTAAACAGGTCTGGTAGAATAGGTCACATTGGGACCTTGAATCGAAAGATCTATCTTCTAGGCACAGTCTATCTATCTGATACTCCTTGATTCTCCTTGATCAATTGCATTCTAAAGCATGATTACAAATATATATCGATTTAAAAGATCTGGATGACCCAAAAAGGATCAAAACTCGAAGAACAAGACCTAACGTGAAAAATGAACAAGGTCAGCCTCCACTAAGAGATTCCTCTGAAAAATCCAAACAATGAAATGTAGAAGGTCGGCCACATGCCAAGAAACATCAAGATCAATGTCCAAGGCTCTGCAAGCTTTAGAATGGGTTATGGTAGATCACTAGAATAGGTCTTAAGCAACCAGTAACAAGAAACTATCAAGGAAACTAGTAGTGATATCTTTCCAGAAAGTGATCTAAATGAGATGCGGTATGAAAGAAAGAAAAATGATCAAGTCTTCAAGTAGAATCCAACTCCATAGGAACCGGTGAGCCGAAATTGGGACACAGAGAAAGGAAAACTTATTGCAAATAGAGAACAGAAAAGAATTTTTTTTTGGTTGATGCAAGACTATTGTGAATCAAGGATGCTCCTGAATCATCTACCTAAGGCTACATTTGAATATCTTAGAGGTGAGTTAGGGGTTATACCCCTACATGAATTCAACTAAGCAGATGTGGAAGACATCAATCCTGAAGCCTATTGAAAATATTGAAGAAGGATTGGTGAAGAATGGAGCTACTCCACACGGGGAGAAACTAATTGAAGATTGGTGATGCATAGATAAGAACTAGAATGGTTTACCTTCACTTTGGCATTGCTATCAAAGGGGGATAAGAAAAGTATATGATTGATACTCTTATATGTTAAGGAGAGAAGACAGATTGTAGACCAGTTACCAACTGAAGATATGAAGATATAGTTAAAGGAGTGTATATGTTGAAAAATGTAAACCAAGATTCCTATACCTTTGTGTGTATTCTTTACTCTTAATCATGACAATCAATTGGTATTGATATTTGTATCTGATGAATACTAATAGGGGGGGTGAATTAGTATGCCAAAAATATATGTACTTAAACACTTTACTAGTGTAGTAGTAAACCAGTAAAACGGTTTAGCAAACAAACCGATTAGCACACATGCAAACCAAATAGAAAATAATGCATTCACCCATAGAAGCACAAACACCATAACATAAGAGGTTTTGATGTGGAAACCCAAATGGGAAAAACCACGGTGAGATGAAACTCACAAGTAACTATCTGCAGAATAGAAACCAAACCGGTTAAGGTCATACAATGTTCTTTACTAGAACAGATCCTATTAGGAATCTCAATCTCTATTAGGAGATAAGTCAGATTAAAGACTACCTTGCTAGAGGATTTTAGATCCATAGATGTGAACCACTTTGTTAGAGGATTTACAAAAGGTTTTTTGGGCCTACCCGGTTAAGGGCTTTAGACTTGTCAAAGATGTGAGTAATCAACAAGTGAGTGATCTAGCAAATAACACAAATTGCTTGGTTAGATCCTTGATAGCTCATTCCTAATGCATTCTAGCATTACTTCAGTCTTCAACACATTCACAGTCTCCTTTTCTCACACACCTGAACTTCTCTTCTTCATTCACACACAAAAACTCTTTAACCACCTTAAACCCTAGCAACAACCTAAAACCCTAAACATGATGTCCTTATAAAGGAATCTGATTTCATGTCGGTCGAATAGGATTACAATACAATTTCCTAGGTTTAATGCATCTAGACATATTCTATAACATGACACAAAAAGCATTGTTAAAGTGTCGACACCACCAAACAATTAGTGGATGGTAAGTCATCACAAAATGTCAGTTGGTAACTCATCATAGAGTATTACCGGTTCATATGGAATACCGATTTAAGCAAAATACTAGTTGCCGGTTTGACAAAATGAAGACTAGGAAATATGAGTTGTGCTGCTTCATACCACTTGAGATCCTCGATCCGCTTGGGGTCTTCATACCGCTTTAGATCGATAAACACTTTTTGCAAAACACTGATAGTCTAAAGACTATAATTCATCATACCGGTTGAGATTTAATTCATAAATACAAAAAGTGATCTCATAGCAAGTGTGTGTCCATCAATGACAATCACAACATAATCATCAAAAATACCAACAATCTCCCCCTTTGGCATTAATGGCAACACTTAGGAAAAATTTGACATCTAAGTGTTTTACAATAAAGAATATGGCATAATCAAAATTACTCCCCCTAAGCATATACACTATCCCTTTTGTAGAAAAAGCAATGTATACTACTCCTTAATAGAAATAACATCAAAGTATCAAAATTTATATACTTCTCCCCCTTTGCCAACAATGACAAAAATATTGCAGACTAACCGTTGTTTCATTAGTATGAAAATAATAAGTGTTTAGGAGAGTAAAGAGTAAAATTTCTCAAAAACTTATTTAAAGTCCTACAAAATTGCTTCATGGGTAAGGACCATGACTCAAGTAGGGATGTAGCCACTTCTTTCTCTATTTGCATCTAGGAGACCTATTCTTCCATGGCATCTATCGTGCTCATTTTTTGAGTGACCGTTAGGGCATCAAGATTTAGATAGCACTTCTGGAGAATTTGCAGTCTTGGCAGTAGGACCAGTTGAAGTTCCTCCAAATTTTGTGCCCAGTTGCTTATCTCTGCCTCTAGTCTTGTAGACTGCAGTTGAAGCCGGTAAATAGTTTGTCCATAGGTGGAGAAGGAGTCATAGGGCATCTTGAAGGTGCTAATGAATGACTGCATATCAGATTGCAGTTTGTCCTTCTGAGTGAGCACATCATCACAGAATAACTAAGGTTGGAAAATATTGTTGAGTAGTAGATTGCCCTCATTCATTGCATCTCTAATATCCTTTTGTGCCTTCTGGAGTTCAGACCAAAGCTCTGTTAATTTTCTCACCAAGGCAGTGTCTAGAGCCTTTTGATGTTCCTTCTTGGCATTTGTTTCTGCGACCTCTTCTAGGCTTTGCACCTAGTCTTCTACAACTGTACATAGAAGCTTCAATTGTGCAAGTGAGGAATCAGTACTGGGAAGGTTCATACTGAGTATCAAACTGGTAAGAGTGTCCACCGCAGCTTGGATAACATCTTCCTCCTTTTTCCTCCTTAGAGCATCCAATCATTCTTGAGCAAGCTTAATGCTCTGCAGTAGCTCCGATCCATTTGTAGACTAGAGGTCAATAGGACTGGTAATGTCAGCTAGTTTAGCCTGACTACCAATTGCCATTGGAGTCTCCACCTATGTGCTCTTTTTCGTTGCTTCCTTGTCCTTGGCTTTTTGCTAGTCTTTTTAAGCCTTCCTCTGCTCCTCTTCTTCTTTCTTTATTTTCTCTTCTTCTTGTCTCTTCTCTTCATCTTTTTGCTTCTTATCTTCTTCATCCTTCTTCTTCTCCTCTTCCTTCTTCCTCTTCTCCTCTTCCTATTTCTTCTCTTCCTCTTCCGCTTCTCCTCTTCTTTCTTTTCCTCTTCCTTCTTCTTCTTCTCTTCCTCTTGTTTCTTATTTTCCTCTTCTTTTCTCTTCTTCTCCTCTTCTTTTTCCTCTTTCTTCTTTTTCTTCTCTTTTCTTTTGTCCTCTTCCTCTTTCCTCTTTTCCTCTTCCTTTCTCTTATCCTCTTCATCTGCTTGTTTCTTCTTTTCTACTTCTTATCGTTTCTTTACTTCTTTTGCCTTCTTTTCCTATCCTGTTCCTTCTGATGGTGTACCCTAAGTAACATTTTCACCATCTAAGGCGTCAACATCAATGGGGTCCATTTGGTCTGTGACTTGTTCTTCTTCATTGTTCTACACCTCATCTGGTTTGCTAGTTTCTGCTTCTTGCTCAGCTTTCCTATTGGCTTCAACCACTTGATGCATCTTAAGAGCTTCTTAAGAATGAATATGTGTATCCTTGATCACTTCATGACCCTTTCCTTCCAGTAACATGAGTCTTCTTCTTGTTATGAACAAGAGGCCTTTGTATTTATTCATAACTTTGAAAAGTTCTGAATTTGATACATTAGGAAAATGTTGAGAAAATATTTCCTCCCTCATTTCCTATTCCTTTTCTATGGCAATGCACCATTTATTGCCTAAAGAATTATACAAAGAATCTAGTGTCTCAGATCTAATTTTTGAAGGCGACCAGTCATTAACAAACAAATACTTAATGATTTCCTTTTCAACTTCTTCCTTTTCTTCATCATTGAAGTCATCAAAACAATCAATTAAATCATTCAACACTTTTCTCCTAATATTCTTTATAGTTCTTTGACAATGTGTCAAAGGTTTGTAAGAAGAAATATCAATATTTACCGGTGCAGATGATGTCAATTCATTCTTTGTCTTTTTCTTCATTTGCCTAGTCATCTTCTTAGGCAGTTCTTATGACACAGTTTCCTCTGAGTCTGGTGTATTGCTTTTTGTCCTCTACTTCCTTTCAAATACTTTTGCAGGTGGGGCTTCTGATTTCTTCTTAGCTGGTGACCACTTGGTCACTTTGGGACTGGTTGCAGTAACTGGTGCCAATGCTAAAGGCACAACCTTCCCTTTCTTTTCTGAGGGTTCTGCAACAAGTGTAACCCTTTCCAAATAGGTGCCAGTTATCTTTGCCTTAGAATCAAGGGGTGAGGTGATTAGGGTAGAAGCATACCCATCCAGCATATCATTCATTACTTCATAGCCCATAGGTTCTACTTCTTCCTGTCTGGGCTCAACAACCTCCATTATGCATTCATCCACTTTGATGGTGAAGTAGATGTCTTGCTCATACTTTTTGACTAAATCACTAGATATTCTTATCCTTTGGCTCATCTTGCATCTGAACTCATCAAAGTATTTGTTCAATGCTTCCGGATAGCCAGTTCCAACCGCTTGTAGACTTTCCTTGATTTGTTTTGTTACCGGTTGGTCGACAGACCACTGAATGCCACCTTCTCCTAGAAAGTAGCCTTGGAAGTAAAAGAACAAACCAACCAGTAGTTGTTTGAACTTAAATCTCAGTGCATTGTCCTATTTGATCGACTTAATATTCAGCATAAGTTGTCTTTGCATACAAGTGCACACATCAAATGATGCATCTTCCTTGATCATCCTATATGCGGCATTTACCACTACAGCAGAGATAGAATTAATTTTGCTAGCAGAGAACATCCAGTAACCTATCACCATGTAGGCATACTTGACCAATTCATCCTTGATTGAGTTGATGGTCATGCCACATGAATCGCTCACTGAACTGGTGAGCTTGGGCATTTCAGTCTTGCTAACCTTCCTTAGGGCTAGCACATCCCCTGTATTGCAGAAACTAGTGACGACATAAATCGCTTCTGGTGTGATATCATGTGTCTACTCTAGGTACATCTTATCACCATGTACCCTACTTAGAATAATGCGAATATGATCATCCAAAAATTCTTCAAGAAAGTAGACTGCATTTTGAAGTTTTTTCTTTCCCAGAATGTTGAATTCCAATTTAATCTTCTTATCCTTTTCGCAAAATAAGCTCAGCTGGGAATGGATTATAAGAGACCCTAGGTCTTCAATTTTTCAGTCTATGTAATTGGAAATGCCTTCTTCTACTATGACACTAGCAGGTACTTGAGACAGGGCATTGTATTTTGACTTTTGTTGAATGAAATCCATAGAATCAATAGTTGCACTACAGCTATCATGAGATGCGGAAGCCATGATAAATGGAGAATTATGAAAAATACCTTCGCTGATCAAAATTTAGGGCTTTGTAGTTTGAACTTCTCCACACACTCCTTCGGCTGTAGCGATACTGCTTTACGTTCTACACTCCTCCAATAGATGTTTGCCTCAGATTGTTCTTCAAGAATTTGATAAATTCTTTGATTTGCAGTGTAAATCGCTTCCCTTCGCTCTGCACTTGAAAAAAAAATTCGCTTGAAAAATGATAAGTGAGAAATGATTTGAAAATAACTTTTAAACAAGTTCTCCACCTACCATAATAAATGCTCCAATATTAGGGCGTAAACCCTAATTCGCCTTTTACCATTTCTGGTCTTTTGTTGATTGACAGGTATCTCATACTGGTTAAGGTCTTTTACTAGTGTAAATTGGGGGTTCGAAGTATTTAACCATTTGCCCCCCCAAATCTTTTCTAATGCTGAGTTTGTCGATTCCGTGGGTTCCACACTAGGTGCAGAAACTGGTTCTTCTTGCAACACTCCTAGTTTCTTTTTCCAGGTTTTGTTCATATCCACTTGAATAGTTTCAATATCAATCTTTCCTTCTGGAGTGACCAGTATGTCATCCGATATGTTCTTTCTTGTTCTACAGAATCTGGCAATGTGACCCAATTTGTTATAATGATAGCAAACCATTCCAGGTGCTCTCCAAGGTCCATCATTAATGCTACCATTCTTCCTCCTACATGTTGCAGTAGTGTGACCATGACAATGATAGATCAAATAGTTTTCTCTCCATCCGGTTGCCGCTTGATAGCCACCGCTTCCTGACTGATGATTAAATGTATTAAACCGGTTGGGATTTTGATTCACAAAAGGTTCCAGACCAACTCCTTGAGTCCTCTGAGGATATCTTCTAGTGTTGTTCATAACAGACCTGCATTTAGATGCTCTATGCCCAAACTTGTTGCATGTATAACAATTACCATTGAACTTATTGGATCTAGGTACATTGTTTATAAAGTAAGAAAAATTATTGTAGGCTTTTCTCCTACATACATTAGCAGTATGTCCTTCTTTAAGATAGTTAAAGCAAATAGGTTTGAACTTTTGCTTACCTTTACCTTTGAATGTCGGTTGCTTCTTTGATGCTACAACATTTGCACCAAAGGTCTCACCTTCCTCATGACTAGAGTAACCAAGTCCATCAGTATTCTTGACAAGTTTGGCCGATTCAAGCTTTTTCTCTAGCTTAATAGTACTCTTGTTGAACTTAGCAAGTATTTCCTTTGACCTAGAGAGCTCCATGGAAATAGCAGCATTTGTTTCCATCAAGTTTGCATTCTCAGAGATGCCTATGTTCACTTCTCCTTGCATGTCTTCCTTTTCCACTTTGTTCTCATGGAGTTGAGCAGTTAGGGCACTGATTTCTTGCTTCAACTTGGAGATTTCATGATCTATCTTTTACCAGATCTTCAGCTTTCCTCCAGTTCTCAAGCTCTTGGCACATTTGAATTATCAATCCTTCCAACTCCTTTCTTAGGTTAGAATTGGATTCATTTAGCTTTTCTACTTGTTGAATTAGGGCTTCCATGTCCGCTTCATCAAAAGAACTATTTTCAAATAGCTCCATCAGTTTTTCAGCATGTTCTCTCTTTTTTTCTTGAGAGGCCTTATATTTGACCATAAGATCATCATAGGCTTGCTCAGACTGAGTGAGCCGATGAGTAAGTTGCCTCATAGTGTATTCACCCATATCTCTTTCCAAGTGGTTAGAATTATAGAAAGGTTGGCTCTGATACCAATTGATGAATACTAAGAGGGGGGGTGAATTAGTATGCCAAAAATCTTTGTACTTAAACACTTTACTAGTCTATCAGTAGATCGGTAAAATGGTTCAGCAAACAAATCGGTTAGCACACATGCAAACCAAATAGAAAATAATGCATTCACCCATAGAAGCACAAATACCATAACACAGGAGGTTTTGATGTGGAAACCTAAATAGGAAAAACCATAGTGAGATGAAACTCACAAGTAACTATCTGTAGAATAGAAACCAGACCGGTTAAGGTCAGACCAGTTAAGTTCATACAATGTTCTTTACCAAAATAGATCCTGTTAGGAATCTCAATCTCTGCTAGGAGATAAGTCTGATTAAAGACTACCTTGCTAGAGGATTTTAGATCCACAGATGTGAACTACCTTGTTAGAGGATTTACAAAAGGCTTTTTGGGCCTACCTGGTTAAGGGCTTTAGACTTGTCAAAAATGTGAGTAATCAACAAGTGAGTGATCTAGAAAATAGCACAAATTGCTTGGTTAGATCCTTGATAGCTTGTTCCTAATGCATTCCAACATTACTTTAGTCTTTGAAACATTCACACTCTCCTTTTCTCACACACCTGAACTTCTCTTCTTCATTCACACTTAAAAAACTCTTCAACCACCTTAAGCCCTAGTAACAACCTAAAACCCTAGACATGATGTCCCTATAAAGGAATCTAATTTCATGTCAGTCCAATAGGATTACAATACAATTTCCTAGGTTCAATGCATCTAGACATATTCTGTAACATGATAAAAAAAGAACTGTTAAAGTGTCGGCACCACCAAACAATCGGTGGATGGTAACTCATCACAAAATGCTGGTTGGTAACTCATCACAGAGCATTACCGGTTCATACGGAATACTGATTTAAGAAAAATACCAATTGCCAGTTTGACAAAATGAAGACTGGGAAATATGAGTTGTGCCACTTTGTTCCTTTGTACCGCTTGAGATCCTTGAATTGCTTGGGGTCTTCATACCGCTTTAGATCGGTAAACACTTTCTGCAAAACACTAATAGTCTAAAGACTATAATTCATCATATCAATTTGAACAAATACCGGCTAAGCTTTAACTCATACATACAAAAAGTGATCTCATAGCAAGTGTGTGTCCATCAATGACAATCACAACATAATCATCAAAAATGCCAACAGTATTGCCATCAATGCCAAAGGGGGAGAATGTTGGAAATGCATGAAGATTGCATTGAAGAAGTATAGTGTTGTCATTGATGTCAATTGCAACCAGTAATAGAGCAACAACACAACTGGTAATGAATTAGTAAAACAACCTATATTGAAGGAGTGAAGTTCAATTGGTAACCCTAACTAGTTGAGAAGAAAAACCCTAACTGATGGAGCTTGGAGATTAGTTGTGATAATCTATAACCAAATGATGATTAGTGATGAAGATGCCATGTAAGCATGTTGCACATGATGAGTTTTGAAAAGGTTTTGGAGCATAAAGATAATAGTTTATCTTGGGAATGATCAAATGCATAGTATGAAGTAAAAAATGCATGATGTGTTACAAGATTCAAAGTCCAAGAGTGGTTGTAGATGCCTAGAAGAATGTGAAGTTGATTTCATGTAATCTAATGGTCAAGATTGAATTGATGTGTTTGTAATCTCTATGAGAATTGTAGGGTTTGTGTTGTGTTACTGACCTAATGTATTTTCTTATAAGGTCGATGATTTGATTCAATGAAGTGTTGGAAAATTTGGTTAAGTGTGAAAGTGATTATTTCCAAACTAGGAGGGTATCTATAGAATAATGTGAAGGCAGATAGGAGCAATAAAGGATTTGATTCAGCAAGGAAGTGATATTTCTAGATCAGTCAAGAACCTATTGTTCTCTAACCTTTACAATAGTAAAAGCCCTTAACCGGTTAAGCTTTAAAAAACTTCTTGTTGAAATCCTCTAACCAAGTGATCCATTAGCTTGGATTTGAAATCCTCCACCAAGGTTACCTTTAACAGGGTATTTATAGTCAATTCCTTAACCGGGTGGTCCTTAACCCGATATGTTCCTAAGAAGACATTATTGTATAAGCTTCTAACTAGGCTTGGCTCCTAACAGGGAGAACTTTAGAAGAGTTAAAAATACTTGTGGTTATTCATCCCCACTGTGGTTTTTCCCATTTGGGTTTCGACATGAAAAATCATTGTGTTAAGTGGCAAATGATTTTGTGGATGTGTTTTTGATATGGTTGATATGAATGATTGGTAAATCTGCATAGATATATTTACATGATTGAAAATAATTTGAAATATGTTATTACTAGTATTAGTGAAGTGGTTTAAGATTTTGATCAAAGGATATTGAAGTTTCAAATCTATTGCATTATATCATTGATGTTTTAGGTCAACTGGTAAGGTTCATAGTGCATCTATAGTTTTGGTTAAGTGACTAAACCGATAAACTTTGTGATTTGTTTTTGAGTTGGAAATAAGTTTGGTGAAATCCCAGTTAATTTTCTATCTACTGATTCATCCCCCTCTCAGTAGTTGACTGGATCTTTATAGTTTCATCATATTATCACAGGCGAGCCTTCTAACACTTGTCTTCTCCTTCCACCTTTTCCTCCATCTTGCAGGTGTAGGAGGAACATCTTCCTCCTTTTTCTCTCACATCTCAACCAATATTTTCATAGCCATCCAATTTGCATGATTCAATCTCAACCATTGATCTCTGCCACATTTCACATCAAAAATTTAAAAAAAGAGCAATTCTCTAGCATTTTGAGACTAATGGTTATCTTGCAGTAGTCATTTTGTATCCGTGACTTTTCACATTTTGAGTATCAAACAATTTTAGGAGTCTTTTTATTATCTTGCATCATAGCATAAATCATTTTAGGTTGCATATCCAACTATCAATTATCTGTCCATTCCACATTTGCCATCTTGAAAGCCACATAGTGCATGTCTGAGAGAAATCATTTGCAACCAAGAACAATGGGGATATGACACAGTAAGACAAGAGGGTAAAGGTATAATCTTTCTATTTTCATGTTTTGTTCATTTGCTTTGTTTCATTGGTTGATATTTGGAGTTTTCCTATAGCTTTCATTATCAATATTTGTTGAAAACTAACAAGTTGCATGATTATTTTAACGATTAATTCCAAGTTGATATATTTTTGGCACCCACCATGGGGCCTCAGGCCTCATATTCTATCTTCTTTCTATCATTCTCGCAGGTTTCATAATTTTAGTAGAATAGCACATTTACTCATATTTTAACGCATTTGAAACTTGTTTTAGTGCATTTTTAGTATTTGATAGCACATTCATAGTTTATAATAACACATTTGTCAGTTTTAGCTATGCATCCATCCTATTTTAGCGCATATGTAACATAGTATAGCACATTTGTTAATTTAGATATCACATTTGTAGTCAGTTTTGGTGCATTTATTTTGGCAGTTTGCAAAAAATTTCAAAATAGGTTGTTATCTAACACTTGCAGCTTTTCATCCATCAAAGACCAAATCTTTAAATTTGCTAACTTGTGCTTTTGCGGGTTATTTTTCATGCATTTATCACATTTAGTTTAACTAGGGGTTTTGTAATTTACTATCTTTTGCTTCACCTAATTTAACTAAGAAGGTCAATTAACAACATGCAACTTGCATCTTCTTTAAAATAGTTTCACATAGATTTAATCAAGAGAAAAATCAATATTTTGTTTACTGTGTTTGAATAAAGTGGTAGGTTACTATGCTCTCACCTTAATCAAGTGATCAAAAAACTAGACCCACTTTCTAGAATGTTTAACCTTTAGAGGGCCTACCTCCCAAGTAGTCCTTAAGGTTCAGTGAGAGGGGACTAGCCAAGTGGAAATGGGCTAAAGCCAAGCTCTTTCGATCCACTATAAATAAATTATGTTTGTAACGAAAGTTACAAGCAATGAGTGCTGATTAGTCCATACCAACATTATGACTCCTCATAAACCCTACAGAGCGCAACCTCTATATGCTGGGAGGCCTTCCTTAATGGAGAATAACACATCGCATGTATGGCCACCTGAATAGATGCCTTGACTAAAAAATCTTTTGTGTAGAAGCCCAAATCCTTCTAGTTGTTGGTGCAGGAGGTTGGACCTCTGAATCGACTCACACACATACAGTTCTTAGTAGAGATACAAAGTTTTCCATGGGGAGTTTTCATGGGAACTTGTACTTTTCTGCCCTAGAGAAGTGAGTGGTGAGGGTGGAGCCAATGGGGTCAAGCATCTAAGTATCCGCTTTCAATAGCGTAGCCTCAAGGAAACCCATGTGAGATTCAAGAACTATTGTCTTTGCCTACCATAGGAATTGTACTTGCCTATGCATTTTTCTTTCGAAACATTATATCTATTGTGTTTGCAATAAATTTTCAAAATCAAAGCAGAAAAATAATAATCCTAGTGAAAAACTAAAAAATTGCTGAAAAACAACAGATTCACGCATTCACAGTGCAGAGTCGCACTTTTACAAATTTTGACAATGTATTTTCATAACAAAATGTCACATTTAACACATAGTTTAGCGCATATACACTATCAGATAGCCCATTTGCATCACAAAATTGTAGAACACAAGATGTCACTAAGAGGGGGGTTGAATCAATGATTATAAACAATTTCAAATAAAATGTGCAACCGGTAGGATAATGAAAATATTATCAAGCAACCACACACAAGAGCACATCACATAACACCGAATATATGAGGAAAACCCAATGTGGGAAAAACCTCAGTGAGAAATGCTACTAAAGATCTACTACTCCAATCCAACCTCACAATGAAATAATAATTTTACAATGTTTAGGGAACCAACCCAAGGAGCATCAACCACTAGCAATTTATGGGAACCTACCCAAAGGAGCACCAACCCCTGATCAATTATGAGCACCAAACCTTGCACTGAGCACCCACTCAATGAAATACAATGAGATATAAAATCAATATAGCGATAAACACTTGGTTACATATGAGTTTTTTAACACTTGGAAACTATTCACTCTGCGGGTTGAACTCTTTTCTGTTACACTTCTTCTCTTCTCTATTGGTTCTCTGTTTACTTTGTTTGAATCTTTTTAACTTAGTTTTTGCCTTTCTAGATCTCCTCTCACATTCTGTCTGCTCTCCTTCACCCTCCACTGCTATCTTACAGGTTCAAACACTGTTGGTTTGATGAACTATTACACTCTCTAACTGTATATCGGTTACCTTAAACCTTGCCGATTAAACCTTCCTTACTAGTTCTTCAGCTAACACTCAATCACTTCAAGATTTTACTATCAAAACTTAGACTGGTCAACTCTCACCTAGCATAAACACACTTTTTCATCAATCATCGAACATCCTCTCTCTTATTCTCTGAGCTTAAATCTTAGATCTGCATATTTATACACATGCCTTCCCCCCAAAACAAAAATTCAAACTTCATGCACTTAGGATTTTCTTCACCAACCATAATTTGTATCAAATCGAATCTCATCTTCTAGAATAAAAAACCTGCAATAAGTCAGCAAAAAACTTTGTCCTTTTTTATTCTTCCTATAAACATTTACTATATTTAGCAAACTATACTCTGTTCATCGGTCTTGATTTTGTTGATCATAATGAATGATCTTACTGTTTCTTTCTCCATATAAACAAAATGATTAGATATCATGCTTTGATCATATTGTCAAGGAATAAAATCTCTGCCCTTTGATCTACTTTGAGCTACAATCCTCTACAACTGATCTGTGACTTTTGCAATCAATATTTAATATCGACCTAGTCAGCAACTACCTCGCCAAAATACCATTCACCTACCACTGCATGTTCACCACTTGCAGTCCACATGACATCTCTATCAGCATCCAACTCACTTAATTGTGTCTATTCAAACTCAATCACCAACTGAACATGCTACTGGTATACACTAACTGGTTAACCTTCATATCATGCACTTCTCTATTCTATCGGTTAGAACATGCTATCTTGAACCACACTTACCAGGTTTGCTTGCTTACCTGTTGAAATCAACATGCCAACAATCTTCAATGTTGGTAACAATATCTTGCATATCGATTGACATACTTAGTGGTTGACTCTTTCATATCGGTTGACATACTTACTAGTTGACATCAATGACAATACAATGCCAACAAAAACAATGCATTTGCGATACTGGAATAGGACTTTTGAAGTAAAAAATAACGCATTTGCACAACAGTACAACACATTTGTCACATATAATAGCACATTCACACATTTCTATAGTGCATTTATTTTAGTGCATCCATAGTAGATGGCACCTCCCCTTATCAACTCAATTTTTTTAAAACATTTCTAGATACCCATTTTTCAGAAGACTCAATTTCAACTATCACAGATATCAAAACTACTCAAACAGATAGGTTTATTGAACAATTTTCTCAAAACAATAAATTACACCTGAGGTTATCAAAAGTATTCATCTTTAACAAGTCTTAGATCCAACATCTCAAGTGCACAAAACACTTTTTCTTGATAAATCTGATCTTTCAAACATAGTTTCTCAACAGGATACATCATCCTTCATCATGAAACTTTAAGATCAAATTGACCTTATTCATTGTCTTGGATATATTGTTCCACCTTTAACTTGGTATTATCAAAATTTCACAAGACTTGCACTCACATTTGGATCAAAAACTTGTTAACCATTACATGCTTGTATGACCATTTCCTATTGTCTCAAGAAGAGGAAACTTAGTTATAATGCACTCTTGAAAAAGAGAAGGTTTCTATACATAAACCACAAAATTTTGTTGAAGCATCACATATTCCTACACCATTTTCATGACTATCTATGTGGTCATGGAATGGAGTTTGATGAAGAAACCTTACAAGAATGCGCTTTTCAACAAAGAGACACTTTATCTCAATGTACCAATAGAGGTGGTAGAATCAACTTAGCTTATTTTCCTGAACAATTCATCACCTATTGAGTTGCATCCATAAAATTTAAACTTGGGAAGTTTCAAATCAATCATATGCCAGTTTGGACTAGAGCTCAATACGAGCAATTGAGAAGACAACAAAAACAAATGGAAGAAGAAAATCCAATGTCTCATTAATTTGGATACACAGATGTTGATGAAGAAGTAAATAATACCATTAGAGATCTTGAACAAGATTCTAGATTTGACAAGTTAATGGAAAAACTATTGGAAAAAGAAAAGAAAAAATATTTCCTAATGTTGTCAAATTCAGGAGCAAAATTGCCACAAGGTTTTAACATGGAAAGTTTGAAACAAGATGCTGAAACAAGTCATAATTAAAACATTGATGACCACAATGATGATGACTTCAATCAGGTAAACCACACAAAAAAAGAAGAGATAGAGAAGAAACAAGAAGAGATAGCAAAGAAACAAGAGGAGATAGAACAAGAAGAGACCAAGATGATACAAGGAACCAAGATGAAACAAGAAGGGAGCATAGTGATAGAAGAACTTATGAGGATGCAAGGAGAACCCATGTTGATAATCCTCTTTTGATTCTCACTCAACAAATGCAAACTTTACAACAACAAATATAGGATATGCAGAATGGAACAAGTTCCAAGAAGTATTCATTGGAGTGCATTTGTCCATATCCTTTTGATAGGAGTTTTAATATGATACCATTCCCACAAAATTGTGAAATTCCAAAATACAATAAAAAAGATTGGAAATCTGATCCTCAAGATCACATCAGAGAATTTTGCATTGAGTATGGAATTTGCATACAATGAAACCTATCTAATGCATTTATTTCCTAGAAGTTTGAGTGGGAAATCAATGGAATGGTTCTCTAAATTGCCATCTGGGATTAAATCTTTTGAAAAACTTGTGAAAAGATACATCTCACAATACTCCTACAACATAAAAAAATGACATAACAATGCTAGACCTATGCAACATCAAACAGAAGAATGGTGAACCTTTCATGGTCTTTCTACAACGATGGAGACTATTGTTTAATAGGTTCCCTAGAGATTTACCAAATCAAGAGAAAATGGACATCTTCATTGACAATCTTACTAGTGAGATGAGTTATAGAATCAAGTTACAATGTCCTCCCAGTTTTGCAAAAATGATTAAAAATATTTTAAAGATAGAGGACACTATGGTCAAGAAAGGAGAGTTGAAACTCTACAACAACAACAACAACAATGGTAACAAAAACAATGGCAATAATAGCAACATCGATAAACCAAAATTTTGGACGAAGAAAAAAAATGTTTCCAATGAGGGAGTATCTCCTAACAATGATGCTAAAACATAACAAACCATTTTCAATCTTTCAAGTCAAGCACTAGTAAACAATAAAGAGAATACTAAACCAAAGTCCTTTTATTCCAACCCCCACAAATTTATGAACATTGGGGAACCATTGGAATCAACTCTAAAAATGCTTCTTGCAAACAAGTTAATCACATTACCAAAAATAAGAGATTTTGAGACTAATTTCAAACCAAGTTGGTGGAATGAAAATCATTTTTGTGATTTTCATAGAAACGAAGGACACCAAATGAATGATTGTCAAAGACTTAAACATGATCATTCAGGACTTGATTTATAATGATGTTATCATAGTGGATGGTCATAAAACAAATAAATCACACTTTGAATTAAAAAATACACTCCCCAATTATGAAAAGGGTGGACCATCCAATCCACCAGATGACAAGGGAAAAGAAAAAGTAAGCTATACCTACACATATGACAATGTAGTGAATGCCATCATTGTTAAAGACAAAGCACCTGTAGAACTAGTGAAATCAATTACTCAAAGTAAGGCAAAGATAAAATTTCCGGGTGTAACAAATGATATAAAATCAACTTCAAGAGAGTAAAACTTAGTGGATCAATTACAAAAAATACCTGTGAAAATATCAATCTTAGAGCTCCTTAAGATCTCACCAATGCATAAGGAAATATTGGAAAAAGCTCTAGTGAAAACAATAGTCTCTAAGGACTTGGATGTTAATAAATTTCAAAACATGGTGGGACATCTCATAGCCCCTCATTGCTTATCATTCATAGAAAAGGATGATGTATCATTACAACATACCCATAATGCTCCCCTACACATTGAAGTCATTATTCATACAACCCACGTCAAATGTTTTCTTATAGATGGAAGAGCTGGCTTAAACATTTGTGCATTAAGTTTGATTAAAGCTTTGGGATATTCCAAAAATGTAGTGTATCCTAAAAATAAAATAACAATCAAGGCCTATGATGAAGAAGAATGCTCTTCTAGGGGAACATTAATTTTACCACTTAAAATAGGACCAGTTGAGAGATATATAGTTTGTCAAGTTTTGGACTTGAATTTATCTTACAACATTCTATTGGGTAGACCATGGATTCATGAAATGCAAGTAGTTCCTTCAACATATCATCAATGTGTCAAATTTCCTCATAATGGATAAGAAATAACCATATCAACAAATTCCATTAAGTATTACATCAATTTAAAACCAACTCAAGATGCAAGGGTTCCTCATAACCGAGAAGCATTATCTCCTACCAAAGCATCTCAAGAGATATCATTCACATCCACTTTGGAAATTTTTAAGAAAAATCTAAAATTAAATGATGCAGGAATTGAAAATTATTCCTTACAATTTTTACCAATTTCTCCAAAGTCATATGGAAAACCAACAAATGCAAAAATGCAAATCCAAAAAAAAGCTATTGAAATATTTGATGGAAAACTTGTCAGAGCTGGAACATTGTCTAAAGAAATTGAAGAAAAGGATATCCTTGATTGGCTATACAAAAATGAATAAGAAATCAGAGTAGAAACTTTAGATATCACTATCCCCACAAAACTATATGGCAATGGATTCAAGATAATGCAGAGAATGGGATACCAAGGAAAATGCCCTATTGGCAAGCATCAAGAAGGCATCATAAAGCCAATCACACCTCACTCAAAACATGTTAAAGATAAATCTAGACTTGGGGATGACCAACATACTTAGCCTACACAAAAACAAGATCATCACCAAAATCCCCAATGGAAAAGAAAAGTAGCATACAAAGAAGAATCATGGCAAGAAGTGATACATCAAGCAACTGAAAAGAAAAATAGAGAACAAAAAGAAAAAAATATGAGAAACAACAAGAACTTGTCATTCAAAGAGAGGAGGCTTCCTATAAACAGATGCATCAAGGACAAGAAAGTACAAAACCTAATCAAGCCAATATAAAATCAGTAGTTGAAGAAGCAGTTAGAAAACAAAGGGAAGAAGAATATGAGAAACAACAAGAAGAAAATGCCATTCAAAGGGAGGAGTTTGTTTATAAAAAAATTCAAAGAGTGCAAGTAAGTGCAGATCTTGAATCAGAACAGGTGACAAAACTTGTATCAATTATCAACAAACTCTTCTCACCATATAACATACCTATCAGATACAATGGTATAGTCCTAGAAAGTGATTCTGAAATAGACTCAAATGAGTATGAGTGTGATCCAATATCACCATCTGATGAAGAAACAATAGACTTAAGGAACAAGTAACATATTATAGAGGAGGAGACATCTTCCACTAAACAAGAAAATGAGCATTCTAGGAAACAAGAAGAGGAAAGCAAGAGAAAACAAAAGGAAGTGATAGAAGTAGTCAATAATAAAGAACAAGATGGTACAAAACCTATATCAATCCCTAGTCATCAAGAACCAAAACTTGGTAGAACCATAGAAGAATTCATATCAAGCCAAGAAGGAGAAATAATAAGTCTATAGGCAGTAGAGTATGAAAGAAGACAAGAAGTGGCAAGAAAAGCAGCAGAAACTACTCAAATATGTCAAATACAAGCAAGCAATTAAACTAATTCAAATGTTGAGATAGCTTATGAAAAGGTGTGTTATCCAAAAGATATACAAGTCAATATGATCCATTTGTTTGAGGGACAAACTTCAACAAATAGACCACTTGAGGGTGAATCACAATTTACTCATTCTAACTTTGCTAGAGCTAATTGGAGAGCGATTGAGAGAGTATATCCCGAAGAGAGTGAAATCATTAACTCAACTAATACACTTAAATTTTTTGACAATTATGTTATGACAATTGAAAACACAAAAATTGATCAAGATTATGACTTACCCTTAATCCACCCAGAATCGATTGACTGGGAAAATGATGAAATACTTGAACTTGATATCTTTCCAAATGACCATGGTATATATGTATACCTTAATTTTGTTGATCTTGTACTACCAAAGAGAGATTCCACCAGCGAATCAAATAACACTTCTTATTGTCAGGAGGGTGCCAAATCTTCTAGTCACAAAAGTGAAATAATAAAACAAAGAAGAAGGTCTAATGCTGAGAACCATTTAATGGGAACGTTAAATCAATCAAAAGACAAAATAAAGGACATATCTGATGGTGAAAAGCTCCTTGAGGTGCCAAAAGATAGAATATTTGACACTCTACCAGAATATTTTCAAGATAGATCAGCTATTTTCATAGAACCCATAGAGGTAGTTAATATTGGTACTCTAAAGAGTCCTAAGATTCTTCATCCTGCGACATCTTTATTAGAACAAGAAAGATGGGACTTTATTGAGTTCTTTAAGAAAAGGCAAATCAATTTTGCCTGGTCATATGCTAATATGCCAGGACTTGATCCGAATCTCATTATGCATCACCATAATGTCACTCCAGGAGCCAAACTAGTTAAACAGAAACTTAGAAAGATGCATCCTCATATTGCTCTTATATTCAAAGAAGAATTGAAGAAACTATTGGATGTAGGGTTCATAAGACTAGTTGCATATCTAGAATGGGTGTCAAATATTGTGCCTATATCAAAGCTAGATAAAAGTATCAGAGTATGCACAAATTTCAAGGACTTGAATAAAGCATGTCCAAAGGATGTCTTTCCATTACCAAACATTGATATAATTGTAGATCTATCTACAAGACATGAAATGATCTCCTTAATGCATGATTTCTCAGGGTATAACCAAATCAAGATAGCTCCCGAAGATCAAGAGAAAACAAATTTTACATGCCCTTGGGGTACTTTCTGCTGGAATGTTATTCCATTTGGGCTCCAAAATAATAGAACTACATATCAAAGAGCTATGCCAACCATTTTTCATGATATGATGCATACTTTCATGGAGGATTATGTGGATGATATAGTGGCAAAATCACATACAAAAGAAGAGCACTTGGAAATCTTAGACAAGATCTTTGATAGACTAGAACAATAGAAATTGAGGTTGAATCCAAAGAAGTGTGCTTTTAGGGTTACATCAGGTAAACTCCTAGATTATATCCTATCAGCTCATGTAATAGAAGTGGATCTAGAGAAAGTAAAAGCTATCATGGAGATGGAATCCCCAAATAATATCAGTCAATTGTGTTCTCTACAAGGGAGATTTGAATCAATCAAGAGGTTTATATATCATTTAGTTGATTGATGTCACCCTTTTACTCACTTATTACACAAGAATGTTCCATTCAGATGGGATGAAAAATGTGAGGAAGCATTCATGCAAATCAAACAATATCTGGTAAATCCACCAGTACTAGCATCACCAATCAAATGAAAACCATTGTTGCTATACATCTCAACAACAAATATATCATTAGGGGCTCTTCTGGCACAACATGACACTGAAGGAAAGGAAAGAGAAATATATTATATTAGCAGAATCTTGGTTGGTTATGAGTTGAACTATACAATAGTGAAAAAGACATGTCCACCAGTGGTATTTGCAACTCAAAAATTGAGATATTAAATGTGTGCCTTCTTTGTTAAGTTAATTGAAAAGATTGATCCATTGAAGTATTTACTTAGAAAAGCAACATTAACTAGTCGACTGGCTAAATGGGTCATGATATTAAATGAATTTGATATTGAGTATGTTGATTAGAAAGCCATAAAAGGATAAGTAATTGTAGATCAACTAGATAAAGTACCCCTGAGTGATGATGCACCTTTACACATTGAGTTCCCTTATGTAGATGTTCTTACTATCAGCACGAAGGCTTGGGAGTTATTCTTTGATGGCTCCTACACACATCATGGATCAAGTGTAGGAATATTATTCATAACAACTCATGGTCACACCATTCCTAAATCATATAGACTGTGCTTCCCATGTACAAATAATATTGCAGAGTATGAGACGCTAGTCATTGGGATCAAAATGGCTATCGAATGGAACATCAAAGAGTTACATGTATATGGAGATTCACAGCTAATAATCAACTACACAAATGATGAATATCAAACCAAGGATGATAAACTGATGCCCTACAAAAATACGGTTGAAAATTTCAAAGAACTATTTATTGAAATCAAATTTACTTAGATCACAAGGAATGAGAATAAAGTAGCAAACGTCATGGCTACAATAGCATCTCTTTTGCAAAACCAAGAAAAACAAGAGCATTATGAGTTCCTGGTGGAAGAAATCTTTTATCCTACTATTGATTCCCCAAATACCTAAATCATCTACAACATATCTGGAATGGATGCCTCCCTATATGGCCAAACCTATCTCTACCTAAAAGACAATATCCTTCCCCCAAACTTATCTCGAAATCAAAAGTGAAACTTTATCTGTCAATCATCTTGTTATACCATTATTTTTTATACCCTATATAGGTGAGGTTTGGATGGTACTCTCTTAAGGTATCTCTAATGTGAAGAATCTAATAAATCTCTAAACAAAGTACATGAAGGTATTTGTGGCACACACTCAAGTGGTCTTACACTACCCAAGAAACTCATTCGATTGGGGTATTATTGGTCCACTATGGAAATAGATTCTTTTACATATGCTAAGAAGACTAAACAATGTTAGATTCATGGGAATCTCATTCATGCACTAGTGCAAGAACTGCATCATCTGGCAAGATCATGGCCATTCTTGTAATACCCTAAAAATGGTCATCTAAACCATGGGCCCCTAATCTCCACAACATCACCAAGGTCCTAACCAAAGGCATTTAAATCAACCTTGAGCACATTATTAATTCTTTAATCATCAAAAATCACATGGCAAATCAATTACTCAATACTAATTAAATATTCATTTAATTAATTGAATCATTTCCAAGAATATCATTTTGATCAATTATCCCATTTTAATTTATTAAATATCCTTGCATATTTAATTAATTAATAAATTTGCCATTTAATCATGCAAAAGGAATTAATTTATTACAAAAGAGGAATTAATTACAAAACAAGAGTTGAATTGAAATTAAAATAAAAAGAATTGAATTGAGAGAGAAATCAAACTTGAGATATTATTTCCTTTTCTAAATTTAGAACTTGAAATCAGAAAAGCAATTAAATTGAATTATTGAATTATTCTCTAAAATTAGAACTCAAAGCTTTTTAGAAAGAAGAAGTTCAATTGCATTGAAAAGACCTTTTTCTTGAATAAATAAAAGAATTATCTATTTTTATCACAAATGCATGAAATTAATTTATTATTATTTCCAATGCAACTTGGAATTCTAATTTGAATGCATTTCAATTAAACTATAATTGGAATCTATCTCAAGGTTAAATTTAACCTGATTTCTCAATTATTTTTAATTAATCCTAAATTGAGCTTTTCTCTTGGTAATTCTCTATAAATTCAGTCTTCAGCTCTCATTCCAATTTACCCCAGAGATTTTTGAGAACGCTCTTGGAGATTATTATCATGTTAATTTTTCTTTGGAGTCATTGAAGATTATTGTTCTTTTTTAGATTACTCATCCATTTTGCATCCATTTTACATCCATTATTGCTTGAATTGATTATTTGCTTAAATTATTCATCCATCTTGCAACCATATAGTTAATATCATATAGATTAAATCCTTCGTCTTGGTGTAGTCTAGTCATTGGTATTGCTTATAAAAATCTGAGAGCAATCTTATACTTGCATCTTTTAGAAGGCAATTAGTCGCTTTGTTATGGATTTTTACTTATTGATTATTGATTATTAACCATGCATATAATGACTTAATTGAAGTGTTGTGTTTGCAACTTATAAACCACTTTTTCACACACACATATCTGGTGCCCACCGTGGGGTAGAACACTACATTTTTCGGCCTCCAAGATTGATTGCTTGTTTTTTTGTTATTTTCAAGATTTCAGATTTTTTGATTTTTTGTCCGTACATCTCGTATGACAATTCCCATAGGCTGAAACGACAAACTACAGGTGTCGTATGAACTAGAATCCTATCTCGTACGAGTTGGGATCCTATATCGTACGAGTTTTTATACTGTCGTACGACTCTGTATTTTCTGGTTAAAAGGCAAATTTCATGATTTTTATTGATTATTCTTACGACTAACCTTGACTGTTTATCTGTCTATCTCAGAATTTTTCACAGCCTAATCAGTTTTTGCAGAATGCTTGTCAAAGAATATGCTTGTTACACAAAGACAATATGACTACTGATTCTTTGTCTTTGTAGGTTTCCTAAGGAGAATCAACTAAACATCGTGTATTCTTTAAGTTCATTTTTTAGGAACCTAAATTGCTATCTGGTTAAAGAACAAATCTATCTTTTGTGTTTTTAGAAGATTCTGAGAGGTAGGAGAGTATGCTCTTGTCTTTTTCTAGACAATCAGAAATCCAAACCCTTGAGGCTTTTTCTTTGTTTGAGATTTGTACATCTTTAGCAAGCCTACCCTCACGAGGGGTTGAAAAACTCTTAAAGATGTTACGACCGATGTGAGGGGAATGACCTAAATGGAAACAGCTAGATGCCAAGCACTCTAACCCACTATAAAATAAACATGATTTGATGAAAATCAAGTCAACGGTAGTCCTCAGGAATAACTCTCCTCCATACCTTTGGGTATATTAAACCTTAGTTTTCAAGGCTAGGAGACCTCTTAACTGAGTTTATACCTTGATGCCTTGAACGAATCCTTGACTAAATCCAATTCAAAATTAGAAGCTACCTAGTTCATCTCTAAAAGGGGGATAATCTTTGTGCAAGAGAGATAGTAACTCTCCCAATATACTTGTCATTTCGTGCCCCCATTAGCATTTGGAGTCAGATAATACGACATTGACAATCCATTGCATGAGACTCAGCAGCTGTATTCTGATTAGCTATTGGGTGTGTACCTGAGTCTATAAGAAAAGGTTTTCTTTCCTCACCAAATTCCTTAGGGTTTGCATGTTGTGATTGGAGTCACTATACATACTACTTGTCTTCTGTGTTTTCATCCTAGAAACAAAAATTGAAATACCAAAAATTGGAGAAGACAAGAAACAACTCAGTGATTTGAAACTTTGTCCGTGTCAGAAACTAGTCCATCCTAAGTCAAAACTCTGTCCATGTTAGAAACTAGTCCATCCTAAGTCGAAACTTTGTTCGTGTCAAAAGCTTGTTTATCCTAAAGTTGAAATTATGTCCAAAACTAGTCTATCCTAGTCAAAAATCAGTCCATTTTAGAATTGGTCATACTCAGTGGTCATACTCAGCAATCCAAAAAACCTAGAATTTCTAGGCTTTGTCCTATGAACAGTTGTACAAGTCTAATAATTTATCCTGCTACATTTGATCATGTGTCATATGAGTCTTATGATTTGTCATCCTAGATTTGATCCTGTGTTATACGAGTCTTTTTAATCTGTCATCCGGTTCTATATACTATGTTGTACAAAACAAAACTTCTCTGAGTCTTTTGTCATCCTACACATACCCATCTATTGTATGGTAAGAGACAACAACTTGTACAAAACAAAACTTTTTTCATCCTGTAGCTTCTAAATTATCATCCGGTTCAGAAAATCCTGTCATACGAGTCTCTGGTTTTGAAAGAACAAAACAATCAAACTTGCCTAAAAATAGCTTATAGTGAACATAATACTAGTTATCAATTTTCCTGAGCATAAATAGATCAAGACACCGTACCTTTGCCATTTGCATTGCACGATTTGGTTGATCATCTTTCAGCTAGTTCAATCAACTACTTATCAAGTTTTAGTCACTTAGATAACATCTTATACAGGATAGATTGTTCCTGAAACTAGACTGAATCTTACACTACGCTTAGAATAAACTTAGATAAATGTCTTATATAGGATAGATCATTCCTAAAACTAGACTAAATCTCAATTGTTTCTCCCAAACAATACATTAAGTGAACAACTAGCTCTGAAATTGATCTTGACCTCTGCATCACAAATAGCTTTAGGTCGCACTAATCCATAAAAATTCCTACACAAACCAGGAGTTCACATAAGAAAGAAGCCAAAGGCAAAGGAATACCCTTTTCATACACTAACAATCTATTTTATGAAAAGGATCTACTCACTGACATACCGTCGTAATCAGGCAGACCAATTTTTGATGAGCCTAAATCTCCCACTATATATGAGATATAACACAATGACGGAAACAAGGATGATAATAACGTTCCCAAAAATGATAATGATTCCTTATCATCAAATGAAGCTGATGAAGACACTGAACCCCTAGAAAAAGAAATCCTTGACTATCAAAAGAATAAAGACTAGAGAAAAATGATGAAAGCTATCATGACCCAAGAAAAGGAAGACTATTTCTTAGAACTAGCAAATCAAGGTGCCAAACTTCCAAGTGGATATGATGTTCAGATGCTTGTTACTAAAAAGAAAGAATCACCTATACTCATGGTACACAAACAATTACTAGCCTTACGGATGGAGGTCACAAAACTAAAGAATAAGGACAAGTCCCCAAAACAATATTCTCTAGAAACAATATGTCCCTTTCCATTTGACAAGAATCTATACATGCCTCCATTTTTCTCACGAGTGGAGATACCAAAATTTGATAAGTATGATGGTACCTCGGATCCTCAAGATCATGTTAGAGAGTTTTGTGCTACCTGTATGGAGTTCATGCATGATCAAATGTACCTCATGCACCTTTTCCCAAGGAGTTTAGGAGGTCAAGCAATGGAATGGTTCTCAAGTCTACCCAAAGGAATAAAAACATTTGAAGAACTAATCCAACTATTCTTACAACAATATTCATACAACCTTTGACATCCCATGACTATGATCAATCTTTGTAATACTCAATAGAAAATAGGAGAGCCTCTTCTTACTTTTCTCCAATGCTGGAGAAAGATGTTTTCTAGGTATTCTCAACCTATCCCAGACTTTGAGAAAATGGATATATTTGTCAATAACTTGGTCTCCAAACTGAAATATAGTATACACATGCAAGTACACCCATCATTTAACAAAATGGTAGATAATTCCATTTGAATGGAAGATGTGCTCATAAACAAGGGGGATATCACACCTTGGAAAGAAACACAACCAGGATCTAGCTCTAAAGAGAAGAACAAGTATTGGAAGTTTGGCAAAGACAATAACAAGAATTTTGTTAACGATGGAGTGGTAGACACTATCAAAACTGACTCAAAATCCACAATATTGAACCTAGCTAGTGGTACACAAGCACTTAAAGCCACTGAGGCTGCAATAGAAAATCCGCCAAAGAAAACAAAGGAATGGTTCAAAGAAAAGCCTTGGCTTTCCAAACCTAAGCATGATTTTACTCCTCTCGAAGAATCATATGAATCCACTTTCAAAACTCTATTGGCAAACAACTTGATAACACTACTAGATAACTCCAGACCATATGATCCAAATGTCAAACCAAGATGGTGAAGAGAAAATGAATACTGTGACTTCCATCAGAATAAAGGTCATAACATAAACAATTGCATGAAGCTAAAACTTGGGATTCAAGATCTCATAGACGCTGGTAAAGTTGTTGTTGGGAATCATCCAACTAATACCAATCATAAATCATTTAAAGACCCTTTTCCCATTTACAAACGAGGTGATTCTTCAAAGACCAAAGGAGGTGCCAAGGTAAATTATACTTATGCCAGTCAGAACAACATTATCAACATGATTGAGCCTTCCCACTCAGAATATTGAGCCTTCCCACTTGGAATGTGATTATAGTCCAAGATAAACCAAATGAATCATGATATGCAAGAGCTAGTTCTTCCAAAAGAAAGTCACCCTCCAAGGAGATAGTTCTTTTGACCTGGCTCAAGCAACATCAAACCCACCAGCCCAATCAAACAAACAAAAAGAATCAACCTTGGACAAATTTAAAAGGCTAACTTCATCATCATCTTCTGGATATAGTTTCGTTGAATAGTTGAAAAGGACAAATGCTCAAATCTCAATATTTGAATTGCTAAAAATCTCATCTTCTCACAAAGAGATCCTAGACAAAGCATTGCTCACCACCAACGTTCCAAAAGATTTAGACATTGATCAGTTTCAATCTATGGTAGGTCATCTGACTTCACCTCACTACCTGGCCTTCTCTGAAGATGATAACTCACTAAATCATCCACATAACCAACCATTTCATATTGAAGCCATGATCCACAAACACAAAGTCAAAGTGTTTTGATAGATGGAGGCGTGGGGTTGAATATCTGTACTTACAATTTTCTTACACAACTAGGATTCTCTGAAAATGTCATTGATCTTGGCAAGAAAATAACAATAAAATCCTATGATGAAGAAGAAAGGACTTCTGAAGGTCTGGTGTCATTACCTATCAAAGTGGGACCGATAGAGAGATGTTCTTTTCCAGGTACTTGATATTCCTTTGTTATATAATATATTACTGGGCAGGCTGTGGATTCATGAAATGAAGGCAGTACCATCAACATATCATCAATGCTTAAATTTTCCTTATAATGGAGCTGAATTCAGTATTCCCACTGATACAAATGTCGTCTGTAATGCATTGACAAAAGGTGCTGATGCTTTTGTGCCTCATAATAGGGTAGCCTCTCCAAATGCAGATCCAGAAGCACTAATGAAAGACTTAGAAAAGAGATTGAAGATTACAAATACAAGATAGAACCAGTACTTTCATTAGTTTCTCTCCCTCCATCACCAAAATAGTTGGGCAAGCCATCAGAGGCTATAAGAACACAAACTTCAGCTCCGAATACCATATATGATGGTCTCTTTGTACAATCTTCTACCTCCTTGGCAGATGAAATAGAAGAGGATGTTGTTCTTAATTGGCTCTTTAAGGAAGATAGTCAAAATGAGGAGGTACGACATTATGAGATTTCCTCAAACCAATATGGTCCTAGATACAAAATGATTCAATGCATGGGGTACTCAGGTACTAGTCCTCTGGGCAAACAAAAGGAAGCTATTACTGAGGCATTCAGCTACAAACCAAATCCACAGATGATAAGGGTGGACTGGGTTATGATCTGAAAAAGGCATCAGATCAAAAACATGTTTCTAAGTCTAAGTGGTAGAAAAGAATATTGCCTATAACATTATAGGAAGTAGACACTCAACAAACAAAAGTAGAGTGTAGAAAAGAGAAAGAGGAATCAACAGTCAAGAAAGAAGAAATAGTCAGTGCTCAAGCTTCGATGGTATCAGCTACAATAATACAAGAAGTTGAGGTCCCAGATGATATAAGAGATGAAGTAGTAAGAATCAGAGAATTGTTTGAACCACTAAAAGTTCCAGTCACATATACTGGCAAGCAACACGTAGACGATTCAGAGACTGATTCAAATGAGTATGAATGGGGTCCTGACCACATCTCAGACACATCCATTATAGAAAATACAAAAGATTCTAGCGATGTCATAAATGATACTCAAGAGATGATGCGCATAAAACTAGAGAAAGAAATACAAGAAATTAGACAAAGGAGACAAGCAAATTATGAACAAGGATTGAAAGAAGGGAGATTACCATAAAGCTTCTCATCTATGTGCCCTTATCTTAAAATAGAACAAATCGGGTATAGCACTACACAAGAAGAGTTGGAAGCTATAGAACAAGAACCAGTTATCAGTCCAAAAGAAGCTGAATGGAGTAGAAGACAACAAATCACATAAACATCAAGATCATCTCAACAAGTATGTCAGATACAAGTGACAAATTAACTACAACATGAAGGAACTTGCAACATTAAAGATGTTGGTATTGATACCATACATATGCTTACTAAATCACCTGAAGAAGACTCAGAAAATTCATCCAATGACTTTGACGACTTTGATGACACTCCTATTTAGGACAATATCTACTCAGCCTCAAATTCTGAATCAGTTGATACAAACAATGAAAATTTGTCTAGTGATCTTATTTTTGTTAGACCATGATATGAAGTCCAGTCTGGCATAGTGAATGACGTTACAAGTATGTCTATCAAATTAGATCGATTAAATATTAATGTGAACTTTAATATTCATGATCGGACTCTTCCTAGTCTCAAGACACTTACGCAAGGTATCATTCTATAACTTGACTTTTCGATCCATAGCTGTGATAACAATACCATGAATGCTCTTGAACCTATCCAAAATTTATCCTTAGTACATCCTGAATTGATTGACTGTACATTACAAAACCAGCCCATGAGTATACCTACTTTTGCCAATGACTATACATCAGTCTATTATCTCAATGCAGTCAAACCTATAGACTCTTCCACTAGTGAACAAAGTGAAAAGATGACTGAAGTGGATATCAAGTATCTTAGTCACAAAAACAAGAAAAATAAAAATAAAAGATCTGATGGAAAAAACCACATTGTGGCAGTGTCAGAATCTAAAAAAGAGAAAATAAAGGACATACCTAAAGGTGAAAACCTCTCTGAGGCACCTGAAGGTGAGATACTTGATATACTGCCAAGTCATTTCCAGGAAAGGTCCTCCATATTGATTGAGCCAACTCAGCTAGTGAACATTGGGAGTCAAGAGACACCACACATCATTCATGTATCTCAATCACTACCTGCAGAAGAATTGAAGGAGTTCACTCAGCTATTCTTAGAAAAGAAAATAAACTTTGCATGGACATACTTTGATATGCTAGGCTTGGATCCTGATCTCATTATGCACCATCTTTCAATTACACCAGGAGTAAAACTAGTTAAGAAAAAACTCTGTAAGATGCACCTGCATGTAGTGCTATTAGTCAAGGCTAAACTAGAAAAATTGCTCAAAGTTGGATTCATCAGAGCTATAGATTATGCCAAATGGATTTCAAACATAGTACCTGTGTCAAAGGTAGACAAGTCTATTAGAGTTTGCACTAACTTCCGAGATCTTAACAAAGCATGTTCGAAAGATGACTTTCCATTACCAAATATTGATATGATAGTTGACATGACTGCTAGGTATGAAATGTACATGCTAATGGATGGATTCTCTAGATACAATCAAATCAAAATAGCTCTGGGAGATCAATAAAAGATAGCTTTCACTTGTGCATGGGGAACCTTTTGCTAGAACGTCATGCCATTTGGGCTAAAGAATGCAGGAGTGACCTATCAGAGAGAAGTTACAACTATTTTTCATAACATGATGCATAAGAATATGTAAGATTATGTTGATGACACCTTAGTGAAGACTATGAAAAGATCAACACATATTCAAGAGTTAGGTCCTATACTTGACATAATGGAAAAGTTCCAACTCTGATTAAATCCAAAGAAGTGTGCATTCAGAGTGACATCTGCTAAGCTACTTGGCTATATCATTTCAAAGAAGGGAATCAAGGTTGATCTTGAGAAAGTCCAAGCTATAATGGAAGTGCCGCCTCCAAAGAACATTAGTCAAATGAGAAGTCTACAAGGACGTCTCCAATCCATCAGACGATTCATTTCTTAGCTAGCAGACAAAGCTCAACCTTTCACAAAGGTATTGAGAAAAGAAATAATATACAACTGGGATTAGCAGTGTGAACAACATCTTCAGTAGATAAAAGAGTACCTGTCAAATCCATCGATATTGATGCCACTGATTCAGGGTAAACCACTAATATTATATATCAACAACTGATTCATCATTGGGGGTGCTTCTGGTGCAACATGATGACAATAAAAAGGAATGAGCTATTTATTACAATAGCAGGACATTGGTGTCTTATAAAATGAACTACACTATAATAGAAAAAGCATGCTTGGCATTAGTCTTTGTATCACAAAAACTAAGACACTACATGCTAGCACATTCAGTCAAGCTAGTGGCCAAAATTGATCCACTCAAGTATCTTCTCAATAAAGCAACACTTATAGGAAGATTAGCGAAATGGGTCATGATGTGGAATGCAAAGCCATAAAAGGATAGGTAATTGTTGATCAACTTGTTGAAGCTCTGCTTGAGGACACTCAACTGCTACACATAGAGTTTCCAAATGAATCTATAATGCACCTTACTCAACAACCTTGGAAAATGTTCTTTGATGGGTCCTTTACTCAAAATGGTTCAAGTGCTAGCATATTATTCATTACTCCTCAGAAGTATTCAATCCCAAAGTCTTATAAGATTATATTCCCTTGTACAAACAACATTGTAGAATATGAAGCTTTGGTGAATGGGATAAAACTAGCTATTGAATGGAAGGTTGCATAATTGTATATCTATGGAGATTCTCAGTTGCTGGTTAATCAAATCAACAATACATATTATATTCGAGATGAGAAATTGATGCCTTACAAGAGGATGGTTGATGATCTTAAAAAGAATTTTGCTTTTGTATTATTCCAATAGATTCCTAGATCTGCAAATAGAGCAACAAATACTATGGCTACCTTGGCATCTATACTTGAGCTATAACAGTCCAATTTTTGCTTTGATTTCCTGGTGGAAGAGTTATATTACCCCTCTTATGATTCTCCTGAGACCCAAATAGTCTATTCTATTATTGGACATGACTCATCCCAATACAGCCGCATCTATTCCTATTTATGCGATCAAATTACCCCTAGAAATCTTACCCAAAATGAGAAAAGAAACCTAACTCAAAATGATTCATGGTATGTTATCATAGCTAATGATTTATTTAGATGAATTTTGGATGGTACATTGCTTAGGTGTCTAGAAACTGAAGAATCTAAACGTGCATTATCGGAAGTTCATGAAGGTATTTATGGATCTCATTCGAATGGCCTTACTTTAGCTGAGAAACTATTACGGGCTGGCTACTACTAGCCAGACATGGAAAAAGACACCATCCAATTCGCTAAGACTTGTGAGAAATGTCAGCTTCATGGAAATCTCATACATGCCCCAACAAGGGACCTCATACCATTTATTACACACTGGCCTTTTCAATAATGGGCCTTTGATCTCATTGGTTAGATATACCCTTCTTCATCCAACAGACATAAATTCATCATAACTGCCCCTGAGTATTTCACCAAGTGGGTAGAAGTGGTTCTGCTCATCAAAGAAACTGGTAAACAAGTCACCTTGTTCATCCTGAACTATATCATCTGCAAGTATGAGATGCCTTCATCCATCATGACTGATAATGGAGGACAATTTAAGAATAAAGATCTAGATGAGCTTTGTGAGAAATTCAAAATAAAACAACACTAGTCATCGGTATACTACCCTCAAGGTAATGGACAAGCTAAGGCATCTAACAAAAACCTACTGACTATATTGCATAGAACAGTGAGCAAATCCGAGAAGGATTGGCATCTGTAGCTCAATCCTGCACTATGGGCTTATAGAACAAGTATCAGAACACCCACTAGGGCTACACCTTTCTCTTTGGTGTATGGGTCCGAAGTAGTACTACCTATTGAAGTAGAAATACCATCTCTAAGAGTTTCTTAGCAAGGTCTTGTTACTGTTGAAGATCATAGAATATCTAGATTGCAAGAACTCGAATTGCTGGATGAGCATCGGCAAGTGGCGTTTGATCATCTCAGAGTATATTAGAAGATAATGTCCAGAGGATATAACAAGAAAGTTAGACAAAGATAATTTTAGGTTGGTGACCTAGTTCTGAGAGAAAATCCAAAAAATCAACAGTTTCGTGACAATAAAGGGAAGTTTGAACCCAATTGGCTGGGTCCCGACATTGTTACTATAGTATTTAGCTCTGGTGCCTATCAACTCTCAAACTCAGAAGGAGAACAACTCCATGAACCAATTAACATCATCCATTTGAAGAAATTCTTCACTTAGCATTCTCTATGCCACCAACTTGTACAGCTGAAAAAAGTCCTTAAAAAAATCAAAAAAATAAAAAAAATCATCAAAAGAAAAAAAAAAAGGAAAAAAAAAGAAAAAGAAAAAATATAAAAAAAGAAAGAAAATGCCCTGGTGAAAACCTGGTAAATAGGCACCTTGGTAAAAAAAAAAATGAATCTCTACCAAGCAAGTGAAAACCTGGCAAATAGGTGCCTCTTGTACTCAAGCACTCCATCTATCAATGCAATGTTGGCATTTCTCGCTTTCATGCATCTTTTTCTTTCGCTTGTACATATTTTCAGTCACTTTCATGACATCCTAGTTCATTGGAACCCTCATGACTTGAAACTGGTCAACGTCCTAGTCTTAGGTTACTTGATAGTGCAATTTACATATCCTAAGAAGTGTCAAACAAGTCATCTTTCCGTCAATGAAACCTAGTCGTCCACTCCGAGTCAGTCACCTATCTCCTAGCTACCAAAGAGTTTTTATCACTGAGTAAACAAGCAAAACAACATAATGGAAAACAATCACTAAATAGTTTGAGCTATGAATAAAAATTTTCTTTGTTTGCTATCTTTTATATTGGTTTTTAATTATTATCCCTCTGAGTAACTCAAGGAAGTCTATTGTGACTAAGAGGAGCAAGGATTGGGGGCATAATATTTTCTTTGTTTTCTACTTGTAGGAATGATCCCAATGATCTAGAAACATATAAATTAGCTAGGTGTCTATGATAAGAGCCTTCACAACAAGGTGAAATCGCCTCCCATACCTCAACTCCGCTTATTTGTATGCTACAGGGAGGTCTATATCATTTCTTTGTCTGTTTTGAGGGAATTTCTTTATGATGCAATTCGGGTCCCTGCAAAATCTGTCTAAGGATATGAACAAAAAAGGGTCATTGCGGACAAGATAATTAATATTGCACATTAAAAAATAAAGGAACTCTAACCCACCTATTGTGTTCGTTATGCTCAGTGATGAATCTTAAGTATTTTAAATCCAGTGACTAGGTTTAGGATGCATTTTGCATATCATTTTGCATATTATTTCACATATCATTTTGCATATCATTTTGCATTTTTGTGAATTTAGAGTGATTTCGGTATGATAATAATCTCTTTATCTTCTGAATGAGATCTGAAAGCATTATCAATTCTTACGTTAAGTGGTCAATTTATCATCATTTCTTCGATCGAGTACTTATGTTTTGAGATGTTTTAGCTGCATACATAACATTTAATATAGCTTCATTAATTTATTTATTTACTCATCTGCATTCATCTTATTGCATAGAAAAATGAAAACACTGCATTACTCATTACTCATACTCATTCATTTATTTGCATATGAAAAGAAACAAAAATAGACATCTATAATCATTTGCATTACATACATTCATATTGAAAAGAAATGCATACATATAGAATAAAGCATATAAAAGACATCTCATAAGCGAATCAACACAAGCACGATGAAGTCAAATCAGATCTCATATATATATCATGTCAAGTATAAAAGTACAAAATAATGTCGAATGACATATACAAACTCCCATTAGAGCAAGAATTGTATAGGCTACAAAAAATATCCGAGCTACAAAAAGAAATAATCTAGCTAGCACCCTCTCCCTCATCAGCTGGTGGAGGAGGAGGAGCCTGATGCCCAAGATCCTGATGAGGTGCTCGAGCTCCCTCTGTTTGTGCCATATATTGTGAGTAGGGTATCACCTGCTGCGCAATAGGAACTATGACACTATATGTTTCCACACAGTAGGCTGCCCTACTACTCTGGAGAAGGACCTCATGTCGTAAAGCCTCTATCTCTGCTCTAGACTCTGCTCTCAATGATGTGATCTGGCGATCACGCTTGACCCTCACCACGGCAAGTTGTCGGTCTCGCTCTGCCAGCTAAGTATGAGCCACTGTCAACTATGACTGTAGCTCTATAAGACGTGCTTTCATGGACCACCCTGTGTCAGTCCCCTGCTTTCTCATAGGCTCCCCACCCCCATCTCCACCTGTAGCTCCACCCTGTTCATCCTTCCACTGGCGGACCTATCTCGGAGTTGTTTTCTCCTCCTTAGTCCCACCCAATCTCACTAGGGATCTGCCCTCACCCCTCTGTTGTCCAACATCAGCTGGCACCCTACTGCTGCTAGCACCAAGATCACCACCACTCCATCGTGGGGCCTCAGCTCTCTGTGCCTATTCCTTCCTATGGCCCTGTCCATGTGCTAGTGTGAGGGCATCATCCTCAACATCCTCAATATGAGGAGCCTACTATGCTAGATCTATGAATCGAGAGAATGGATGTTGCTAAAACCAATCTCTATACTAGGGAAATACCCTCGCATCCACCACATCATCCATATAATCCCACCTCAGGTGATGTAAACTAGTCAGCTCCTACATCACCAAACCATAGGATAACTATGGAGACCATCCTTGTCTCTCCTCATCTGCGTAATGTGCATACGTTGTAAAATCCTGCGAGATCCACAATGGTCTGCAATCTTTGGATGAGAGGGCGTGTAATAAAAAGGTCCCTACAAACCATCCATCAGTCATCCCAAGGCTCCAAACCTTTGTACAGTCTCCATACAATGGCTATTAGGTCATCTAGCTATCATCTCTAGAAATCTGTCTTGCCCAGATGGGGCTGCGTAATATAACCAGCATACCTATATATAATCGGCTGCCTAGGCTCTCTACTGTCATCTACTATGGGCCAACAAATGTGAAGGTGCTCCCAAGCCCACACTTCCAAAATATATACACTAGTGGCCATGCTCCGCCCATCTCTATACATGATCTCATGCATCTCTTGATACATGTGGGCCAATAAACATGAACCCCAGCCAAGTCTCTGAGGGGTCTCTATCAATCTCTCTAGCATCCGACCCGATCCACTCTGGAAACCCCGTTGCCCTCTATCTGGCATTAGAAAATAGCCTATGAACCCTACTAGAACACATGCAAGAGGAAACTCCTCATTGTACCTGCTCATCAATATGTCTCAACTAATGGAACAGTCAAAATGTAAAGATCACTGAAGACATGCCTCACTGCCTATAATCCTGGAAGGTGCCCTCAATTATAATCCACCCTATCCCCAGCAAAAGGGATACAGAGGATCCTATATACATCCTTGGGAGTGATATTCAACTCCTCCACTGGAAGATGAAACATGTTATGCTCTGAATTGAAACATTCTACCAATGCCGTGAGCATTCCATGGTTCACACGGATATCAGGTAATCTCAATAGGTGAGTCAAGCCACACAAGTCAATATGAGCCTACTCAACCTCAGATAAATATCAAACTAATTCCATAGTAGGACGATAAATGCATCTAAATAGCACAGGAGGTAATCAAACCTACAAAAACCCAACAACAAAGCATCAGAAAACATCCCAAATGAGCCTACAAGAGAAGTAAAACATTACGCAAATCCAACTAAGTCAAATGCAAAATCAAATTTTCATGTTTAGACCTTCAAAAATGCTCATTGTCTCTCAAATGACAAAACACAGAGAAGCATAATTTCATACAAGCCAAGAATAGCTTGCGCATGACAAAACAACCCCAAATGACAAACTATTGGGTCTCGCACGATAAAATGGTCTTTTAATAGACTTGTCGTACGATAGAAGGGTTCATCCCGAATGATAATTCTAATGACCCTAAATGACAAAAGAAATTTTACCAATTACTCCTATGAGACAGGATCTTGTCTCGCATGATAAAACATGAAACCCGACCCCACACATGCGAAAAACTTGAAAAATGAGCAAAAAAAATCAAAATTGAAAACATAAAGAGGCTTAAGATTGATCACTTACCGCTGGCTCATAGTTTCAGGGTTGATTATGTCTTCTCTAATGCTCGAATCGATGTTGATGAGAAGGGACCACCATTTTCTCCAGAGAATGCTTTTTGAATTTTCAAACTTGGAGGGTTAAAATGATTTGAAAATGACACTTTCGTCCCATATATAGCCAAAAACCTAATTTTTCAACTTGCTCTGATGGACATGAAAATTGAACCCTTAGCTAATTGGACTACTCTGATTTCATTTTCGGGATCGAAATCGAAATTCGAGATCATTTTGCTAGTCAATTTCACAATTTGGACCACTTAGTGCTCTTTTCATCAAATGCTCTTTTTTTTTTCTTCAAATTGCGCTCAATTTCAACGTTGAATATCAATTTCAATTCTATACATCAGTTTTATGATCAACTCTGCACTTAACTAATCAATAAATGTCAAATTTTTCAAATATTCTTCAAAATCAATTTGTGCTCAAATAACTTATTTTTGCCACACAATTGCCTATAATCATCAATCCCTCGCTATTTTTTTATTTTGTTTCTGAGGGGGCATACTCACGACCTTATGACCTCACATCTCACAATTCGATAAATCTTTTTTTTCCTCATCAAAAGTCAAGCAAAATCTTATAAAGAAAATCAATTCTTATTGCTAAGGGACATCTCAGCTTCATCGCTTCACATCAAGTTGAGATCTCTCAATTATCTAAATCAAATCAATTGCTAGGAGCATATCAGTTTCATCACTTCAAATCAAACTGATATTTGTCTTTCATCTGAATCAATCTCTTAACGTTAATCATTTTCATTGCTTCAAATCTAGCTGATTATTCATTTAAACTCAATCAAAAGTTTAAAGAGTATCTTTGATCACACTCAATTTAAGCAGGTGTTCAGTATTCATTTCTTGATCAAGCTGAATAGTTTATCTTCGCTCATCGTGTCTTGATCAATCAAGTCCAAGATTGATTTTTATCACTGTGTCTAGTTCAATCAAGTTCTAGATTAATAAGATCCACTTCTTGATCAATCAAGTTCAAGTTCGGTGTCGTTTGTTTCTATTGTTCCTCAGTTCAATCAAGTTCGAGAACGATATCACTTTAATCAAACTTTATTCAGCTTTGTTGCTTCGAATCAAGCTAAACACCTTGCTCTTCATCTAGTTCATGATCAGTCAAGTTCAGAATTGACATCTTCTAGACATCAAATATTCTTTGAACCAATGTGTTGCTCGCACATTAATTCAAAGAGGGGCAAATGTAATACCCTAAAAATGGTCATCTAAACCATGGGCCCCTAATCTCCACAACATCACCAAGGTCCTAACCAAAGACAATTAAATCAACCTTGAGCACATTATTAATTCTTTAATCATCAAAACTCACATGGCAAATCAATTACTCAATATTAATTAAATATTTATTTAATTAATTGAATCATTTCCAACAATATCATTTTGATCAATTACCCCATTTTAATTTATTAAATATCCTTGCATATTTAATTAATTAATAAATTTTCCATTTAAACATGCAAAAGGAATTAATTTATTACAAAAGAGGAATTAATTACAAAACAAGAGTTGAATTGATATTAAAATAAATAAAAATTGAATTGAGAGAGAAATCAAACTTGAGATATTATTTCTTTTTCTAAATTTAGAACTTGAAATTAGAAAATCAATTAAATTGAATTATTGAATTATTCTCTAAAGTTGGAACTCAAAGCTTTTCAAAAAAAGAAGTTCAGTTGCATTGAAAAGACCTTTTTCTTGAATAAATAAAAGAATTATCTGTTTTTATCACAAATGCATGGAATTAATTTATTATTATTTTCAATGCAACTTGGACTTCTAATTTGAATGCATTTCAATTAAACTATAATTGGAATCTATCTCAAGGTTAACTTAAACCTGATTTCTCAATTATTTTCAATTAATCCTAAATTGAGCTTTTCTCTTGGTAATTCTCTATAAATTCAGTCTTCAGCTCTCATTCCAATTTACCCCAAAGATTTTTGAGAACATGCTTGTAGATTATTATCACGCTAATTTTGCTCTGGAGTCATTGAAGATTATTGTTCTTTTTTAGATTACTCATCCATTTTTCATCCATTTTACATCCATTATTGCTTGAATTGATTATTTGCATGAATTATTTATCCATCTTGCATCCATATAGTTAATATCATATAGATTAAATCCTTAGTCTTGGTGTAGTCTAGTCACTAGTATTGCTTATAAAAATCTAAGAGCAATCTTATACTCACATCTTTTAGAAGGCAATTAGTCACTTTGTTATGGTTTTTTACTTATTGATTATTGATTATTAACCATGGATATAATGACTTAATTGAAGTGTTGTGCTTGTAGCTTACATACCACTTTTTCACACACACAATTCTCTCAATGGTGATTAGATTTAGTGGGAAAGATAAGTTCTTCATCTTCAAATGGACATAAATTCATTTTGACTACAACTCAATACTTCACTAAATGGATTGAAGCACTGCCCTTTACAATAGTGATAGTAAAAAAAATATCATCATTTATCCTAAACTACATAATTTGTCGCTATGATGTTCCCATGACCATTATTACTGACAATGGGAGACCTTTCAAAAATCAAGATATGAAAGAGCTATGTGAGCGATTCCAGATCCAACGTAGGTTATCAACACCATATCATCCACAAGGAAATGGTCAAGCCAAGGCATCAAATAAAACAATCCTTAAGATTTTGAAGAAGGCAATCAATGAGACTAGTAGAGACTAGCACATTCAATTGAACCTTGCTCTATGGGCATATCATACTAGCATTCATACACCAACGGGGGAAACTTTGTATTGCCTTGTGTATGGATGATAAGCAATCTTACCAATTGAAGTAGAAATACCTTCTCTACGAGTATCATTGAAAGCACTTATCATAGAAGAAGAACAGAGAGTCTCACGACTACAAGAATTAGAACTGATATGAGAACATCACCAAAATGCTTTAGATCACTTGAAGGCATATTAGCAGAGAATGGTGAGAAGCTACAATCACAAGGTCAAGCCCAGAGTATTTCAGATAGATCTAGTTCTGAGAGAAAATCCATGCAACCAGTAGGATAGAGAGAAAAAAGGGCAAATTTGAGCCAAACTAGTTGGGTCCTTTTGTTGTGGTAGCAGCATATGGATCAAGAGTATATAGATCGTCTACACCAAAGGGTGAATGGTTCGATGAACCTATCAACACCATGCATCTCAAGAAGTTCTATTCTTGAAATATCATCAAAATACCATTAAAATTATAAAAGCAAAAAAAACCAAAATAAGTACAAAAGAGAAAATCCTTAAAAAGCAGAAAAAGAGGAAAATACAAAAACAGTGAAAACAACAAAAATTAAATTTAAGAAAAATACAATAAGTTTAGATGGTGAAAACCTGGCAAAAGATGCTATATAACAATTGGCTCTTCTAACTATGATTTTGCCTTTTTTCATTTGCATCCATTTGGCATAAGTCATCAACAAAAATCTGTAGCTCATAAAGCTTATCAAACATGAACATACTTAGCGTAGTCACTATCCTTGCTTTTCTGAACAGTTATCTGCATTGTATATCACCATGGTTTTGGTCATCATTGTACATCCATAATAAATTTGTTTCTAGCTGGGGGCAAAAATTTAAAACTTAGTTGGAGACAACATTGAAATCTAGAAAATCCAAAAACATCGGAAAACTTAGAAAAACCAAAAAACAATAGGATTTTGAAACATACGACATGTGGTAAGGCAAAATGGCTTAAACAAAATTAGGATATCCAACAAATCAAATCGTGAAAATTAGAATTTGGAGATTCAATAAGCAAGTGACAACTCATATAAACAATCATTAATCGAAATGATTATATCTATTTTGACTAAGGGAACATACATATGACATCCATGATTCAATGTTTGTATCTTAATTTTCACTAATCATGTACCTTATGCAACTCAATGATGTTTAAGACTAGAGGGGCTATGATGGGGCATGGTTATTTTTCTTTGTTTGTTATTTTTGGTTTATCTCTTAGTAATGTATATACTTTTCTAAGGACATGATTGAAAAAAGATCATTGAGGATGTATCGAGTCATATATGAAAGGGGATAATCCTAGTCTATTATGCAAGAAATATTTAGGTCATCTTGGTTCTTTGTACCTAGATGCTTGTATTAACTTGCTATATCAAAATCCATGTAAGAAGTACTCAAGTCATCTTGAATACTTATATGAAGATGCTTGTATTTTGTTACGACATTTTAAAAGCTCAATGATGAATTTAAAGCATTGTTTCAAAAACACTAAAAATATGGCAATATCATTTAGGTCTTTGCATTTCCATTTGCATTATAAGCATTCATCAATATTCAAGATCAACAATTGATATAATGATTGAGTATACTTGGACAAACAAAAACATTTGCATTTGCATTTAGGTTCATTTTATTCATTCATTTAGAATCATATGCATTTTATTAGATCATCTCATTATTAATTGCATTAGGTGCATTTCATTAAATCATCAATCATGGTAAAATGCATAGTATATTTTCATTTCACTCATTTAGGTTAATTCGGATTTAATTAATTTGCATATTTTGCAACATTTCATCATATCATCATTATAAGCATTTAGTATCATTTTCATCATTTTATAAATATCATTTTCATACCATTTCATTTATAAGCATCATATCATCTTTACACAACAATTATATCATCATATACATATACATTATCAATAAGCATCATATGTATATTGCAAAGTATCTCATCATAAAACATCATAGAATATCATGTAGATCATAACCATTAACATCAACACATACATCATCATAGCATCATTCATTAGCAATGTATAAAGAACATAATCATCATCATAAATACATGTCATCATAATCATGTATCTCATCTAAGGATCTAATCCACATCATCATCTCATAATCATCAATATCATAGGTGTATCATATAGAATCATCGCATAATCATCATCGTCAAGATAAAGCAATAAATTCATCATCATATAGATCATCATGTAGAAGTCATAATAAGGAAATTATCATCATCACATCATCATGCATGAATAACAGAGTAACCATCATAGAGTAGCATTATATAGAGTCCATCAAAGTCTACATATCATCATAAATCATAAAATTGTCCAAGTATACAATGATATCAACAAAAATAATCAATAGTGTACAATGTCCCATGATACAATAAGAATACACTCAAGTCTCAAATCATGTGGCACTACCACCAGAATCAGTATGCCTCTATCAAGAAAGGTGTGCCCCACTTGATGGTCCTACCCCAGGATCTAGATCTCTGTCTTAATGAGGTGGTCCCATGACTCCACCACTCTCTGTCTGGCCCTGTCTACCCAACTGCTATGTAGAGACATAACTGCCCACTCTTTGGCTAGTAGGAACCACACTCTCATATAGCCCACACTAGTGTGAAATGTCCTTCCCAATGTGAATCAAATATTTAATGGTATCACCTAAGAAAGTACCTAACCCAAAATTTTGAATCTTCTCTAGAGTACTTTTTGCTCAACCATATCTCTCAATGGAAGTATCTTGAGAGAGAGTTAGAGCCTAAACCTATGCCTTCAATTATGCAATCTATGCTCTCAAGCTAGCATTGTCATCCAGGATCTCAGGAGCATCATCATGCATCTGTGAATCATCACTTCCTGCCTGTACCTCTAGCATATCTTGCATTAGCTCATCCTCTCCACCCACATGTCCCTTAGCCCTATCCCCACATGCTAGAGCCCATACTATTGTGACTCTATTAATTTTGTGCCTAATTAATGGCACATCATCTTTATAATCCTCCTTGTCAAATCCCCCATGAGCAACCAATACACGAGGATCAAGATAAACCTGCCCAAAATTAATACCTCCTTTGCTATTTCTCTCCTTCCTTCCAACCCAAACCCTAACTCTCCCAGATGGTCTACATCTCTCCCACCCAATCAGCCTCTATTTCCACCTCCTCGGCCTCTATCCCTATCTCTCTTACCTTCATCACTATCGCCATCCCTTCCTACCAAAGGTAGTGGTCCACCTCTGCCCTAAAAAACTAAACGATCATCCTCGTACTCGTGGATGACCACCTCTCCTCCTACCTCTCCTCCCACCTCTACCATCATGTGGTAATAGATCAAATGGAACCATGGGTAATGAAATGAACTCTACATAAGTTGCATCAAAGGAAAGAGAAGGACCCCAGTCTCTCCTATCCTTGTATGTCTGAGCATACAAGGCAACACCTTGTGGCATTCCCCGTGGTCTACCAAACTATCTTAGGACTCAAAAAACTAAGTTGTCTCTCTATAAAAAAAGGAGTCCTCCCGATCAAGTATCTAGTCTGCATAATGAAAGGTAACAATCTCACATCATCATACCAAGGCTCACAATTTATATAGGGTCTCCAAATCACTAAGTCCATGGTATAGAGAACACATCACCAGTACTCAAGCTTACCCAGTTTGTGATGGATAATCATGCCACTATACAAATAAATATATGGTTGCTCATCTGCATGTACCCTATCATGAACAGGCCATGTGATAACTATATGCTCCCAACACCAAACCTGCAAGAAATTCACTCCTCTAGAAAGACTAGCTACTCCATCATACATAACCTAATGTAAATTATGATATAAATGAGCTAACACATAGACACCCCATGCATAGCTCATCTTGTGATACATCATGCTCAAAACAACCCTACCCCATCCAACTGACAATCATTGGGATCTCCTATCTAGGCAAATGAAACCTCCAACTAATCCAGCCATAATGGAAGGAATAGTGTCATAGTACATAAACATATCCTCCCTTATGATCTCTTACCCATCAATCAACTCATCTCCAAAAATGGTCCTCAATGTTGCTGCTCCCCCATATCTCGATAAACATACTGTACAATCTCTCCAACAATAGGAAAATGAAGAATCCTATATACATCTTGTGGAGTCACACTGATCTCGCTAGTGGGTAGGTGAAAGGAGTTGTGGTCACTATGCCACCTCTCTACAAGAGATGTCAACAATCCCTTGTTTATCCTAATATCAGGCATATACAAGAGATATCTCAATCCCCATGCATCAATATGGCTAATAGCTACAACATCTAGCTCTAGAACTAAGTGTCTCTGTTGGGACTGATTAAAATTGAGTCAAGTTTAGAGGCCCAATCCAAAAATTTGCTCTGCATACCTAAACAAGTCAGTTTGAAGGGCCTAGTTTGCGAGAGGGTAAAATGGGACCAGTTGATTTTTAGAGGGTAAGGCTTGGGATTCATGTCCCACACCTTTCATTTGGCCTATTCAGTGATGTGCAACTTTCAGAATTCATTTTGGATAAGTTTATGAGGTACCCATTTTGAGAGGTGAGCTGGAAGTGCATTTTAGGCACAAATGTAGATTTTATGGAGTAGCCTTCTTTGAGCGATTACATCTTTTGCCCTGTCGATCGTCATGAAAAAATTCAAAATTTATTCAATTGTATGCATTAATGTGAGTCACCCTAAAAAATTTCAGGTCTTGACGAATCCATTTGCTCAGTTTTCAAAACCGAATCTGTTTGTAGTTTGTGTGTTTTGGCAAGTCCCTGTTTCGACAGCTAGTCGGAGCCCTGTTTTGCACAATTGTAAAACTTGCCTCAGTAAGAATCATGCCAAAGTGTTTCTTCTAGGTTTATGTCAGTATAAATTGTGAGCTACGTTTCAAATTTCAAGTCCTTATGAATCCGTTTGCTCAGTTTTCAAAGCTTAATATGTTTGTAGTTTGTGATGTTTGCACAAGTGTAAAAATGTCCCGGTGAGCGTCATGTCAGAATGTTTGCTCTGAGAAAATGTTGGTATAAATGTTGAGCTACATTTCAAATTTCAAGCTTTTATCAATCCGTTTGATCAGTTTTCAAAAGGACTCATTTTGCCATCAAATTCAGTTATCCGCACTTCTAGTGTTAGATCAGTTAATGTAGCCGTTTTGGTGAGCATGCCGTTTGCATCCTGTCAGTCAGGTGATCGAACTGAGAATTCAAATATTTAATATGTACTTAAAGGTACCTGTGTTCCGAATTTGAGAGCCTACGGAGGTCGTTTGGTATTTTTAAGAAAGGCTTCATGTGTTGCCAGAACATTGACTTCATCAGGTCCACAGTGTCGACAAAGCCAGTTGGGCATTTTTGAAAATTATTATCTCTTCACTCGGGACTCTTCTTGAGAAACCGTTTGGTAGAAGTCATCCTTGTATATCAGAGTACATGCCTGTCAGATGGTGAGCTCCAGAAAGATGTTTTGACAGGTTTGAAAATTACGTCTTCGCGATTAAATGCAAAAATTGTAGCGTAATTGCCTGAAGGTTGTAAAATACGGATTAATGACCCAAAAACGATGCCGATCATTTCCAAAGGTATGTTTGGGGTCCATGAAGCATTTCAAAGGCCAGTTGCTTGAAATCAAAAAAAAATTTTAGTCAGACCCACTTTGGGGCCCGACTTGGCTCATGCCCGCGGATTGATTTTATTGGCGATTTTTGTTTATTGGGGGAATTTTAGAACATTCAGATAATGATGCAATCCACAAGTCACAACCAGGTAAAGTTCATATTGGTAGCAACCATTGGGGATTCAAGGTTAAAGACATCGTGAATGTCAAGGGTTTCTCCTATGATTTGTCAGCTTGATTTGTCAGCATCCTTCCAGATTGCAAGAATTTCATTTTTTACTACAACAAAGGTTAAATATTGTGTTTGAAAAATATCATGACATGTGTTAATGTTCTTTCTTGTATGAGAATGGGGGAATCTATATCAAGCTTGGTCAATACATTGGACGGTTCGAAATGCTTGATTCCTCGAGAGTATGTAGAAGTGATGAGGATTTCAATGTTGAACAAGTGTCCCACATCTTCATATTCACAAATTTGTGATGTGTCCACAAAAGAACTTGGAAAGCTTCCCCATGAAGTATTTTTTGGAGTTCAGTCCCATCCCATTGGCAAGTGCTTCGCTTGCTCAAGTACATGCTGCTCGCACCTTGATGGTAAGAAAGTTGTTGTCAAAGTTTCAACGCAAACATTTGACCAACACAATAGCTAATAATACTGCAACATTGGAGCTGATTACCAATGTTTTGCACCATTGTTTTTTGTTTCTGGCATTTGATTATAGATGGTTGACTGATGAATTGCATGGGAGTCTTCCAAAGGAGCTTGGTTTCACATATGAGGTGGATTCCCTATGCGTGGTTATTGAAATGGTCAAAGTTCAGCACTGAAAATAGCAAGCAAATGCAACGCCAGGTTGTGTTATGCAGCAAAGTAAATGTAAATTGGCAGATCTGAGCCCAAATTCATAACATGTACCAAGTCCTCACTGTTGGAGAGGGCGTTGAAAAGTATAGAAACATCCAGGCTATTACTAGGGGCTACGTGAAGGATAATGTTCTGAGAAAAACTCAGAATTTTGGTAAAGAACTCTCCTGCGTAGCACATGAGGGTACGAATCTTCCTCCATCTCTATGCGTAATGGAGGAGAAGCAACATTGAAGCCAAAGTAAAAGAAATCGGTAGGTGTATCGCCAAGGTTCTGAGGCCCTTGCCAAGTCCTCTCTTCTATTTGGAACGTGGTGAAAAAGGGGGGCATTTGTAGTTTGAAATAAACAAATTCCAGTCAAAGCATCCTCCTTGCTAGATGTGGAGATTGGAGAGGGAATTGCAGAGTAATTCCAAGAGTGTGGTGTTGTGAGGGAGTAGAAGTTTTCTAAAAACAATTGCATTTAGCTGGTTGTAGAGCCACTTCCTCCCCCACATTAAATCCTTGGTCAATATAAAGGTGAGTATAAACAACAGCATAATGTTTTCTCCAACTAATGCAAATGGCAAGTGTAAAGCATGAAATCCACAACCTCTGCCCGTTTCCTCCTTAGCATGGTATTTGGAAGGTGTTTCAAACTTCCAGGTGGATGCACTCAGCTGAAAACCTTCAAAAATTGGAGCTACAGGCAAAACCACAATATCCCACATGCACTGGGAAGTGGGATATTTTAATGTTTATATGCTAATTCACACAATACCAATATGTCTAAGCCATAAAGGCTTTTGACAAATGGTGCCTATGGGCACCCAAGGTGGGCCCACGCGTGAGCACGCTTCCTAAGGCGATGGAGGAGTTGATTGGATGAAGACTAAGTGGACCCCCCGGAAGCACGCTTCTCAAGGCAAACGGGTGAAATTTTGCAGACAAAGGCCGAGTTAACGAGCGAGCATCTTCAAGAGAGATCAACGGCTCGTGCTATTTCGTGAAGGAAGATGCACGTAGTTTAAACCCCGCAAAATAGAGAAAGTGAACGAGAGTCATCCACGTGGCACACAGGTGGCGGGTATAGTCAGCAGTCCAGCAGGCGGGTCCCAGTGAGGTGGCACCCAGTGGCGATGACGTGGCATACAAGCAAGCAGCCCAGTGGTGGTGATGTGGCCGACAAGTGGCAAAAGATGAGGTGTCATCCCAGGTGGCATCCAGTAGACCCCATTAGCCAATCAGACCCCGCCATGTGGCAAGATGTCAGAGCACATTTGGAGTTGAAAATTTTAAAATTAAAATTGTTTATTATATAGTTTAGACTATATTAATAAATGAAAAATTTAAATGTTTGAGCACATTGGGGAATTAATTCGCCCAGGACTCAATTTTTGGCCAAGGTATAAAGTGTTATATATTTTCGGAAAGCTCTCAGAGTGAGGAATCCGATTATGAAGTTAATTTGGACAAATGTGGGATATTTTAGAAGCAGTTTCCATGGGAACAAAATTCAGTTAGAGAGGAGAGACACTTGGCAATTTTCAGTTGTGGATTTGTTTTTCTTCCCTCCTCTTTTTATTCCCCATTCTTCTCAGTTGGAAGGGTTCCATAATTCTATGAGGAAGTGCTCCAATTTTCATGGCTTCCTTTCTCTGAAATTCTTGACCCACACTTGTAAAGTTCTATGGATCTATTCAGGGTATAGAGGCTACATTGCAGGATGACAGATTGTTTTCTAGTTGCAGGTCTTACTTGTGTCAGGCATGAGTAAATTTCCCATGATATTGTCTCTGTGATATGTTTTTTCATTATTATGAATTCAATCCTCAAGGAGGATGAAATTTGTCATCTCAAGGAGATTGTGTGACTGTTTGTAGGTATCCTTCAAGGAAGGTTTTAAATTCTATAGTCAGTCATAAATGATGAAATGTATTTCCAGATCTGATAAATTTGTGAATGAATCAAATAGTGCATTAATATCAGGTATTGGTGCATGAATATCTTGTTTAAGGAAAACAAATTTGCATCTATGATTCATATTTGTAGTTCTGTCTGTGACTCTGTTGCCCAATGAACAAGGCACTGGTCTTGCAAGTTTGGGGATGGTTTCAGATCAACATTTTAAAAGATAAATCTATTTCCCTTTATGTTTAGGGGTGTGTGTTCCATTCTTTCCAAGCTCTGTTTCATCCTATTGTCTATACAGATGTAGCCAATCTGTAATGTTTCCTAATATGTTGAGCTTGTGAAATGATCTATCTGCTTAATGTTGATGCAGTTATGTGTCTGTAATTGTTGTATTTAGTGCATCAAAAGGGTGTCCCCCCCTAGGTCTAGCAAAACCTGAAGTGCAGGAGGATCAATTAGGGTCCTATGTTATGTTGTCCAAGCCCTGATGTGTTTTGTAGACTGAAATTGGCCATTTCATAGAAATATTTGTAGGTGTTCTTGGGTTATCACTTTTGGTGAACAACAGTCTCATCGATGGAAACCACTCATGACACTACAGAACATCTAATCTCTCTTGTTTTCACAACCAAGTTTTTCTAAGTCAATCACATGATCTATCCTATCAATCAAATCATCTATTCTAACTATCAATCCTAAGCTATCTATAAATTATATCCTATCAATCAACAAGTGGTACTCAATTACCTTAACTTATCCACTCTTCATTAGAGACTAGATCAGTCTCCTAGAGATTCTAACCAATCAACAACCATCAACCATGGTTATCAATTTATCAATCAATCAATCTATCTGAGAATCATTTATCAAACATCATCATTTTATCATTTATCTATCTAGTCAACATTAAATCTGACATCAACAATTCAAAAATCATCAATTCATTAAGTAACATTGACATATGGCAGGACTGGAGATAAAAGCGCTACACCAAATGATAAATGCGAGATAACTCTTAGCAAAACCGCTACATAAAACATATGTGCTAAAAAATCAAACAAATGTGTGAAAAAAGGGTTTCATGGTGGGAAAAAATGAAAATTTCAAAAACTAAACAAAAGATGCGAAATTCATAGAAAAATTATACGACAAAGCAAAATAAGGGTACCTACCGGCAGTCCATATGCTACTGGTCTCTGGTATCTACGAACTCTTTCAAACCGATGTTGCTCATAGGGGATCACCATCGTAACAGCTCAACAAGAACTCCAAAATCTCCACCTAGCTCACCAACAATCACTTTCAAAAATCCACCAGTGCAAATGATGTGGAAATGGGCCCATCCATGGGTTATATAATTACCTTTTTGACCTAGTGAAGGGTAATTAATTTTTTAATTTTTCAAAAACAAAAAAGGAGAGGGACATTTTTAAAATAATTTTGTCTTGCTGAGGGATTTTAATCAAACCATTTTATCATTTTATCATGAGATTAATCGCTCAATCAGTTTTCATAAATTTTCACGATCAATCTCCCGAGGGGGCACACAATTGACATTTCATCACCGACATGGGCAATCAATTTCGAGACTTGATTTTTCTTTGAAACAATGTTGTTCCAATAATATTTCAAAGAGGGGCAAAATGTATACACTCAAAAATTGGCTATGAATAATTAAATAAATATTTATTATTTATTTAATGTTAATTTCCTCTATCAAATGATAAAATTGATAAATTTAATTATTTAATTAATTTTAATCTTAATTTTTCTATTAAATAATTAATTTGAAAAGATTAATTTGTTTAATTCACTTTAATTCTTATCCTTCTTATAATTAATTAAATTGAAAATTTTTATTAATTAATTCATTACCCCTTTCTTCTAAATCAATCAATTAAATATCTAAATATTTAATCATTCCCTATCTAATTCTTCCATAGTCTCGTCAATTAAATAATTTTATAATTATTTAAATTATCAAATCCACCTCACTTCATCTCCACACCACTCAACCTTGCCAACTCATATTTTATGTGGCTAAATATATTATTAAATCTCAATTATTAATTAGCCATATTAATTCTAACCTCATTTCCTTCTTTTGAGAATGTGTATGTACACTCATCCTCAACTTCCCTATATCCTCTCCAACAATTCCTACACCTTTGGGAGAAGTTTGTCCATATCATCCTAGTCAACCTCCACTTGTCCTCACATCCCTAAATCTTCTCCAACCATCCTATATTTTCTCAAGTCTTCATCCTCAGTCAAGGTGAGCCTTCTTACACCTCACTTCTTCCACCTTTTCCTCCATCTTGCAGGTGTAGGAGGAATATCTTCCTCCTTTTTCTCTCACATCTCAACCAATCTTTTCATAGCCATCCAATCTACATGATTCAATCTCAACCATTGATCTTTGCCGCATGGGATTTTGCACATCAAAAATTTATAAAAAGAGCATTTCTCCAACATTTTGAGATTAATAGTTATCTTGTAGTAGTCATTTTGTATCCGTGAGTTTTAGGGTGAACTCACAATAGTGGTTCCCACTTTTTTGCCACTTTTGACACTAAGATGTACATTTTTAAAATAATCTTCAACTTCCGAGAACTATAACTTTTAAACTATTAAAAATTTGAAGATGATGTAAATTAGTGATTTCTAGCATTTTGTTTGTAGATGCTATATATATTTTTTTCAAATTATTTTGAAGGATTTTTAAAAAAAATTTCCATCTCCCTCGAAAAGTAGTTTTTTTACAACAAACTACATTTTTTAAGAGTGATGTGCCTCCCAAAATGTATAACTTTTTTTCTATAAATGATAAAAACTCAATTCTTTCAAATTTTGGTTTGTAACATCAATATCCAAGGCTTGCATTTTGTTTTATAGTGATATGTTCAATATTTTTCATTTTATAAAGTTTTGAAGTCTGACTAGTCATAATTCAGACATAGGCTTACGTTTGAAGACATAACTTGTTCTATATAAATCAAAATTCAATTTTTTTTTTTTTTTTAGAAAGAAGACATCAATACCAAGAGAAAAGATATTTTTCAGAATTTTTTTGAATTAGTTTCTTATTTTTCCCAATGCATTTAACAGAGAAGTTCATGTTCGGTGAAAAACCAATTTTCTATAAAATTAAAAAAACAAGAACATAATAAATTCAAAATATAACAAAATTATACTTGTTGGAAAGCTTTCTTTGAGTACTACCATCTAATATTTTTGGGTTATCAATATTATTTCATTCGTGATTCGAACCAGAGCTCTGAAGTCATTAATTCTTCATAACTCTGAAATTTTTTGAGAGAAACCTCTAATTGGAGGGTTTGAATGAATAGTACTTCAAGCGAATGGGGTTCGCTCAAACCATAAGGGGTTCGAGCGAACCCCCATTCACTCGAACCAATGGGCTTGATTTTATTGATTTTGGACCATACTTTTCATACCCCCAGTTCAAGCGAACCCAAGTCCGCAATGTGGTTCGCTCGAACTCCCAGGGGTAGTTCGAGCGAACACCCCTATTTCGCTCGAACACCTAGAAAATCAAACTTCCCACTTTTGCCAAATTCCTTCGTTGGCAAAAGTGGGAACCAACTTTGTGAATTCACCCTTTAACATTTTGAGTATCTAAGCATTTTAGGATTCTTTTTATTATCTTGCATCATAGAATAAATCCTTTTAGGTTGCATATCCAACTATTAGTTATCTATCCATTCCACATTTGCCATCTTGGAAGCCACACAGTGCATGTCTGAGAGCAATCATTTGCAACCAAAAACAATGGGGATGGGACACAATGAAATAGGAGGGTAAAGGTATAATCTTTATATTTTCATCTTTTGTTCCTTTACTTTTCTTCATTGGTTGAAATTTGGAGTTTTCCTGTAGCTTTCATTATCAATGTTTGTTGAAAACTAACAAGTTGTAGGCTTATTATGAAGATTAATTCCAAGTTGATACAGATGGTATATGTAATACCCTAAAAATAGTCATCCAAAACCATGGGCCCCTAATCTAGACTAATGTGCTTAAATTCAATAAAATTCATCAAGGTCCTGAATCAAATAATCAATTTAAATCAATCATGAGAGCCTAATTAATTAATTCCTGAGGTATAAAAATGCAACATGGCAATTACAATTAATTAAATTCTCATTTAATTAATTGATCAAATTCAAAATTCAAAATAGAAAATCTTTTTAAAATCAAATATCTCATTTAATTAATTAAATATCTTTTGCATATTTAATAAATAAATAAAAATTGTCATAAATCTTCAAAAAAGGAAACAAATCAAGAAAGAGGATTTAATTTGAAAAATAAATAAAAATTGCCATAAATCTTCAAAAAAGGAAACAAATCAAGAAAGATGATTTAATTTGAAAAATAAATAAAAATTGCCTTAAATCTTCAAAAAAGGAAACAAATCAAGAAAGAGGATTTAATTTGAAAAATAAATAAAAATTGTTTTAAATCTTTAAAAAAGGAAACAAATCAAGAAAGAGGATTTAATTTGAAAAATAAATAAAAATTGCCATGAATCTTCAAAAAAAGGAAACAAATGAAGAAAGAGGAATTAATTGGAAAAATAAATTGGAAATTATGAGCACAAAAATTCAAAAAAGGAAACAAATCGACTGAACTCAAGAAAAATGGAAAGAATCTGAGTTGCTAATTTGAACTCAATCTTATCTCTCCAAAATGGAATTAAATTGCCCAATCAAATAATTTCACCTAGATTGTGCTTCATTTGAATCGATCTCGACCGTTCATTAAAGATCAATCCTAACCTTTGGTCTCCCTCTTGATTTTCCTATAAATTCAGCTCTCATTCTTCAATCAGGATCTGAGAATTTTAAATCGTTATTATGCCAATATTGTGTTGCAGGTTATCGAGGAAATTTTGAAGAAGCTTTGCATAGTTAATTCAACAATCAACTTAGTTTTTATTTAGCTTTCATTTAATCTTAGAATCATTTAGATTTCTATTTCATTAGCTTAGATTCATTTCTCTTATCTAGATTCAATTTCTTGCATATAATCTAGCTTAGCTTCATTTAGAGCTTTGATCATTTAGCTTGATAATCTTATTTCACTTAATCAATTAATCTTGCATTTAATTATTAATCTTGCATTCACCTAGTTGCATGTGTTAGAGTATTCACTTTATCTTTTTTACACTTAAGCTAACTTTAGCCGGTGCATAATAATTAATTCTTTTATTAATTATTATGTCCAAGCCTAGGTTTTCCTTTTTAGGGTTTCTTGACCTATTAGAGGTTAATTCTTTTCATTGTATTGTAAGGATTATCACATTACACATTTTTTGTGAATACTGAACTTTCATCTTTTTGAGCATATATTTTTTTGTATTGGTTTTTCTGTTATTTGCTTCCTTGCTTCTCCTTGTAACAAGTTATTCAGTTTGCAGAGATCATTTGGGCTCCTATGGTGTTGTATTTCTCAACTCTCACATGGTATCAGAGCTTCAGATCTACAACTATCTTTTCTTGTTTTGAAATTTTTTTGCATTAGAAGCAAATCTGGGGTTTCAGGAAGTTTTTTTATGCACCTAGGGATAGGCCTTTTATTTTTTAGCACTTTGGGCCTAAAAAGACCTCACCATTGTCCTCAGAAGGCCCAAAAACCCCTATGGTCATATAAAATTTGACCATGTTTGACTCCTGAGCCTCTGGGAGACAAAAAGTACCAGGCCGTACGACTCTGACACAGAATTTGAGAAAAACAATTCAAAAAAAAGAAAATACCTTTTTATGACATGCAAGCTGAATGATATTTTGATCAAAAAAATAATAATTAAAAATTGAGATTTTTTTCAAAAAAATCAAATTTTTTTTTGAGGTTCCCCATGGTACGTAGGGTATCGTGGGCCCCCCTGTCATGTCACAGGCTACCATAGTCTATCAGCGCGGGCCCTCCAACACCCACCACCATCCTTTTTGGCCCTTGTTGGTCCCTACACTCACCACTGTCGGTGCTTCCCTAGCCCCACCGGCCCCTGTGATCGCTAGCGTCGGTGCCTGTGCAGCCCCCACCAGTGCACAACAACACCCACCAGCGCCTTGCCTCCTTGTTAGCCCCTCGCCACTGCCAACCCCTATCAGTCATCTCCCAGCCGACACCCTACTCTCCTGCTACCACCACTCTACCTGCAGCCTCCCTACACCGACTGCCACGACTCTTCCGCTGGAAACCACAACAGCACCGCCCAGCCACCACAGTGCCACCCGCCCACCACCATAGTGCAGCCCATGGGCCACCTTCGCTCGGCCCTGCTCTCATTGCACCTCCCTCTTTCCTCTTTTAGGGGGGGTTGGTTGTTTTTCCATAACTTGGGCAAATGTTGTCATTTTTTCGAAAACAAATAGGAATCAAAAAGCTGGTTCCAAGTTGGACCTCGTGGTATTGGAATTTTTTTCCAATTTTGTTGTTTGACTATACTTTTTCCAGTCAAAGTGGGGTCTCTTTTTTGCACTTCTGGGGCCATAGAATGAGCATTTGAACTTCATTTTTTAAAAACTTTATGTCATTGGAAAGCTTGTTCTGTATACTTTCCAGCCATATGGGTTTTCTTTCCAGATTATGCTCCAGGAGTATTTTATTCAGTTTTTTTTTTTTTTTCTTTTCAGCACTCTGGTAGATATCCTAGTTGTTTTAGGTCATGAGATCTCTTCTCTGAGTAGGATGTCTCAGTTTTGGTTGTTCTATCTATTTCTAGTCTTATTATCATTGTAGCTTCTTTTATGCAAACACACTAAGATAAAGTGCCATCATGCATTGTTTACTTGGGATCATGCACATCTTGTGCATTATTGTACATGCACTAGTTATAAAGCACCATGAGGGGGTTGATGTTTGCCTTGTTTTCCATCCACCTATGTCAAGTGAGTGTTCCTTCCACAACACTTTGTACTTTCTTTGTGCTTTCGATGTTCCTGTTTCTTCATCTTGTAGTTCTTGTTGGCCGTTCTTTTTAGTGTACCTGTCCCTCTCCCTCTTCAACATTATGGGGAGGTTTGTCTTGTTGGTTCTAATGCTTGTTTGGTTTGATTGATCAGCTCTTCAGACTTTGGTTTCTCATGCCATCTATATCTTCGAGTTCAGTTGTTTGCCTTTGTTTGCCTTCTAATTTGAGTAGTATCATTTGAGGGCACTCATATAGATTACAATCTTCTCTACCTAGTCATGTTCTATTTTAGTGGAGGTTATTCATGCTTCAATGATTCTTCTGATCTTGTCTTGTTCCTATCTTTTTGGAACATTCTTTTTTGGAGGATTTTTCAGTCCTTCTTCTTGCCTTTTCCATCTTTGTTTGGAGTATAGTTTTTTTCCCACGTGGTTTTCTCTATTTCTCCGGTTCATAGAGATTTGGTTGTATTTGGGTACCTGATCAAGCCTTGTTGTCAGGACCCATCTTTCTTGCTTTTAGTAGTTGTTCTAGGTTTTAGCTTTTCCCTAAGTCTAGCTTAAGGGGGGCTGTTAGAGTATTCAGGGTGTTTATTTGAATAATTAAACAATGTTTGTTTAATTATTTAAGTTCCCTTTATCTCTTTTACACTTAACCTAACTTTAGGTGCATAATAATTACTTCTTTTTATTAATTATTATGTCCAAGCCTAGGTTTTCCTTTTTAGGGTTTCTTCACCTATTAGAGGTTAATTTTTTTAATTGTATTGTAAGGCTTATCACATTACACATTTTTTGTGAATACTGAGCTGTCATCTTTTTTAGCATATTTTTTGTGTATTGGTTTTTTTGTTATTTGCTTCCTTGCTTCTCCTTGTAATAGGTTATTCAGCTTGTAGAGATCATTTGGGCTCCTATGGTGTTGTATTTCTCAACTCTCCCAGCATGCATTTAAAAATCCCCCATTTGAGTGTAGTCTAGTCACTAGATAGCTTAGCAATCTGAGAGTGATCCACACTTGCACTTTCTAAGAGGCAATAGGCCGACTTGCAATGGATTTTATTTTGTTGTTTTTGATTAACTAACCCATGCAAATAATGGTTTATTGAAGTGTTTGTGCCTTTGCAGGTTCCCAAATTTCACACACACATTTTTGGCGCCCACCGTGGGGCTCAAACCCATGACTACAATATTTATAATGTTTCTTGAACAAATTTAGTGTTTGGTTTTTTATAACTAATAAACATGTGTTAAATTTGGAAATAAAAATCTTTCTTTTTTCTTGTTCTTCTGTGATAGTAAAAAATGGTCCCTGTTTGGAGGGAATAACTTTTTATTTAACCATTGGATATAAACTAATTTTTGATAGGTTGTTTCAAACCAATTTTTCTACATTTTCACCAAAGACATTTTCCTAATTTTGTCTGGTTTGAAAGTTATGAATGACAGAGTGCAGTACTATTATTTTACTTATTCTTTTGTGACAGTCAAAAATGGTCTTTGTTCGGAGAGCATAACTTTTTATTGAACCGTTGGATCTAAGAAAATTTTTGATATGTTGTTTCAAAGAAATTTTTCCATATTTATACTAAAGAGATTTGCCTAATTGTGTTTGGATGGAAATTTATAAATGATAGAGTGCAGTACTATCAAAACTGTCATAACTAGGATAGTCATAAAGAATGGAAATTCTTGTTAGATTAGTTTAATTTACAGTTGGAATGCTAAAATTTTATTTTGATAATTTTTTTAATGTTATTTTGGCAACTAATTTTGGGCTTTTGATGTTAGCAGGTTCACTTGGCAAAGAATTCAATCATTAAACATATGCTTGCCAAATATTATAAACTTGAACTATTGATATCTTTGTTTTGCAGGTTGCCTCGGAAGATACAAACTAACATTTTGTCTTTTTAATCTTTTTAGGAGCACTTCAATTTCTATAAGGGAAATAACTTTGTTTTACATGTTTTTGGGAAAAATATAGAGTAGGAGAGTATGCTCTTGTCCATTTGAACAATCAGAAATCCAGACCTTGATGTTTTCTCTATTAGAGTTTGAGATCTGTTGATACCTTTAGAGGGCTTGCCTGCTGAGAAGCCCTAAGGCTTGGTGAGAGGGAATGACCCAAGTGAGTCCGGCCAAAGCTAGGAATCCAACTCACTATAATAAAATTCTTCTAGGGTGAAAGTCCCAAGAGATGGAATAATTGGTGGCAGTGCTTCATTTATGAGGAGTGTCTCATTTTGAGCATCTTGTAGGGCCTTGCAGTCTAAATCATGCTTGCATGACTACATGGTTTCAACATCCTGTTGGGTTTTGTATCTAAATAATGCTTGCATGACAATTAGGCATTCCTTTCAAATGAAACCCTTACTACAAACTTTAGGTTAGAAGCTGCCCGCCTCACCTCCGAAAGGAGGATAATCTTTGTGCAAGGGGATAGTTGCTTTTCCCCCCAAGATTACTCTCCATATCATGCCCTCATTATCATTTGGAGTCAGCTAATACGATGTTGAGAATCCATTGTGTGAGACTCAGCGACCATATTCTGATTAGCTATTGGGTGTGTACCTAGGTTGCAGGCAAAGGTTTTCCATCTTAGCCAACTTCCATAGGGTTAGCATGTTGTGTTTGTTATCATTTTCAACCTGTTGTTTGTTGTGATTTTCATCCCTCAAAACAATTGAAACAAAACCTCAAGACAATCAGAAACATCAAATGAAAACTAAAAGACAAACTGAAAAACCAAATCAATGATCAAAACTCTATCAAAACTCATCCCAGGTCAGTCCTAGGTCATACGAGCCAACAACAAGTCAGTGTTTTGTCATTCTAGTCAAATTTAAACTCGTATGATAAAACATCACTATTTCCAAATTGTCGTTCTAATCAAGACCTTTGTTGTCCTTGTTGTCCAGGCATCCTCTTGTCTTCCATAGTCAATATTCGTGTCTGATCGAATGTCAATATATCATATGTCCAATCCTTAAGTGTTGAGAAGAAGAAGCCTCAATCCAGAGGCTAAACTAAAAAAGAAGCATCCTAGTCCTAGGAAAATCTATAAGAGGAGAAAATTTTTATACATCAATTGTCATCTCTTCTTGTCACATAGGGTGTTCCTCAGACATGTGATTATACCTTCAAGGGAAATCTAACGAATTTGATGAAGAACCCCTGAGAAGTAGGGCTTTTGCTCAAAAATCCGCATTCAACTATCGCTTAAACAAGGGAGGGAAGATCATTCCCACTCTATTTCTAGAAGTTTGCATCACTTACAACAAGACTCAACCCAAACCTCCAACCCTTGAGAGAGAGAAAGATGCTGATTTGCCCTTTGTAGGACAAGAATTCTATTTTGATAACTACCTTGTCCACTTTTGTGTCCAAACTCTATATGTCTAATCTTAGTCTTTGTTAAGCTCATTGATCTTCATTCTTCAACAATGAACATAGAATTAAACTGAGAAAAATTGGATCCCGAGAAAAACACTTCTTGATAACACACCATTATGGTAGTACTGTGTGATTTGTCAGTCATGTCCTAGCTAGTTCATCAATAAATCATCAAATCAAACCTCTATCTTCTTGATCATCTTAGGTCACATCTTAAATGAGATAGATTTTTCTCGAAACCAGATTTTGACCTCATCTATTTATCTAAACATCACATTGAACAAACTAGCTCTGATTCGATCTTGACTTCTGCATCACCTCCTATATTGGCCACATCAAGTTTCCCATGCCCGTTGGAACCAAGTTTCACATGTCTTACATCAACAATTTGTTTGAAGATTCTCTAGTCTTTGACGAACCACTACATAACACAATATCGGCCTTCAATAGAGATACAACTGACTATGAATTCAACACAGACTATGATAACATAAGCAACCATGAAAATGATAATGGTAGTTCATCTAGTTATTTTGAGAACAAGGAAATAAATTTTGCTAATTGCATGAATGATAGAGGCTTTAGGAGGATGATGAATGTTATTCTAGAAAGAGAAAAAGAAGAGCACTTCCTAGAGCTGGCAAGACAAGGAGCGAAACTTCCTCCTGGTTTTAATGTAGAGAGTATCATTATGAAAGAAGAGGAATCATCAATAAAACTAATGGATAAACAAATGCAAGTCCTGCAACATAAAATTCAAGAAGTAAAAAACAAGGACAAGGTTTCCTCGCCATACTCTCTGGATTTGATTTGCCCCTTCCCTTTCAACAAAAATATTTGCATACCTCTATTTCCATCTAGGACCGAGATACCAAAATTTGACAAATACGATGGAAACTCGGATCCCCAGGATCATGTTAGAGAATTTTGTGCCCTATGCATGGAATTCATGCATGAACAAACTTACCTCATGCGCCTTTTTCTGAGGAGTTTGGGAGGATAGGCCATGGAATGGTTCTCAAAGTTTCCAATTGGAATAAAAATGTTTGAGGAGTTGGTTAAATTGTTTTTACAACAATATGCTTACAAAATTCGCAACCAAATCACCATGCTTGACATATGTAATGAGAAATAGAAAATACGAGAACCATTCCTTACTTTCCTTCAATGATGGAAGAGAATTTTCTCTAGATATCCAAGACTGATCCCAGAATCAAAGAAAACTGAGATTTTCATAAGCACTTTAATACCTGATATGAATTATGCAATCTCAATGCAAACACACCCTTATTTTGACAGGATGGTAGAAGGCATTCTGAAAATAGAAGATGTGCCGATCAAGAAAGGGGAGATTTCGGTCTATAAGGAAACATCGCATGGATCTAGCTCCATGAATAAATATTGGTGTAGACACCTAAAAATGGTCAACGCTTGCGAGGTCATACTTTAACAATTGCGCATTGCCTCATTTTAGGTTTTTGCATCGCATTAACATTTCTCCTATGATTCGCACTTGATCTTTATCATTTGCAAGCATCGAGTCATTCTTCTACATTCTTCAATCATCTCGTCCTCAAATTTGGTCTTGTCGATAACACTATCCAATCATGATTTTGATCGAACTTATCTTGTCGCATCAATGTGCGTGCTAATTTGTCATCATTTTGGACATCGTCAATCCTAATTAGGGTTTTGTCCTTTTGTCAATCTTGCGATCAATCTTATCATCAATCTTATCATTTTTGGACATCATCAATCCTAATTAGGGTTTTGTCCTCTTTTCAATCTTGTCATCATGCGATCGATTTGTCATCGATCGTTGTCATTGTTTGATCGTTGTCATGTTCGATCTTGTCATTTGCGATCGATTTATCATTGATCGTGGTCATTTTCAATCCTATCATCTTGCAATCCATTTTGTCATCGATTCTTGTTATTTTGTCCATCTTGTCATTTTGCGACCGATTTGTCATCGATCGTTGTCTGTCTCAATTATGTCAATTTGGATCAATTTGTCATTGTTCCTCGTCAATTGGCGCATTTCTCAATCAAATAATTTTGTCGCATTGGTCATTTATCAATTGAAAATCATGACATTAATTATCTTCAATCAAGACCTAATTGTCATTTTTGCACTTCTAATTTGTCTTCTAGGGTTTTATGATTTATTCATTTAACCTAATTTGTCATTTCTTCCTCTAGGATTACTAAATTATTTATTAATCCTAAGTCTTCTCATTACAATTAAATCTTTATTTAATTGGCTAATTATTCTTCCTCTTGTAAATTAATTAATAAATGACAAATTATTAATTAATTTACCTAATTTCTTCTAGTTCCTATTTTCCTATTTTTCCATCAATTTCTAATTCCTAAATTTTCATCAATTTCAATTTTCTAATTTTCTTACTTTCTAATTTCTTTTCCCTCCTATTTCATCTCCTAATTCTATGGGAATGACATTTCAATTTGTCATAAATTGTCATAATTGATAATCAATCAATTTTGACATAGAATGTGTCATAATTTGTCATCAATTATCAATCAATCAAATTGTGCATGGAAAGTGCATAATTTGTCATAATTTGTCATATTGATTTGCAATTTCCATTTGAATTGCATCATGCTAATCTTGTCATTTATCCAGTTCTTCTATAAATTGGATGATTTTCAATCAAAGCTAATCCCGAATCCCTAATCAGACTATCGAATTTACGCTTCTAGTACTCTTGAGCTTTTCATCAATGTCAATCTTGCTTTCAATTGTATGTGCACTTGTAGGTGAGATCCACAATCCAACCATTTGAAGAGGAAAGAAGAACAATGGAGCCGCATGGAAGGAGCATTCAAATCATCATCCAGTTTGCATAATCTTTGCTTTTTGAATGTTTCATTTAATGTCTCCATTGAATGTGTTTTAGGATAGGTTCATTGCAATGAGTGCTCTTATGATTGAGTTATCATGTCTAGTGTTTTGATCTACTTGCTTTTGATGATTCCTATTTCCTATGCTACATTAATTAGTGAACCCAACGTGAAAACTAACCTTCTAACCCCTTTACTGTGTTTTGGAGTGCTTTCAAGTTGATTTTGCAGGTCAAAAACCCAAAAACAGAGCCGTGCAGGGTATTCTGGACACTTCTGGGCCTATGTCCTGCATCTTGCGCTTGTGTAGGTGACATTCTACGCTTGTGTCAGACATCTTGCACCTGTGTCATGAGTTCTACGCTTGTGTAAAGTCCAGAACAAAGGTGAAAAATGCAGTGTTTACTTGAAATTTTTGGTGTTTTTGCATTCTGTTTTCTGTGTTTTGGATTTTGGTACTAATTATTTGTGCAGAATCTTGGCATACGCATGGAAAAGACTATAAATCAAACTACTAACATGTGTTATGTAGAATCGATGGTCAAAGACAATAAATCAAACCTCTAACTTGGGTTTTGCAGGTTGCCTTGGAGAAACAACCAAACTTTTGTGTTTATGATTTTTAATTAGGCACTTAGTGATTTCTAAAGAGGTGGGAATGAACATTTGTTTGCTTTGATTGTTAAGTGTGACATTGGAGTAGGAGAGTATGCTCTCATCCTTCATAGGGTGATCAGAAATCCAGATCTTCGATACCATGCTTGTGTTGTTGATTGTTTGTCACCTTTAGAGGGCCTGCCTTCCCGACCACTTTGCTTTTGCAAGCAAGTGATAATCGTGAGAAGGGAACGACCCAAAGTGAGTACGGCTAGAATTCCTTGGCATTCTAACTCACTATAAAAAATACCCGATGAGCGAAAGCTTTGAAGGAAGTGTTACGTGGGAATTGCAGTTACTTGGGAAGTGATGACCCTTGAACTCTTTCTCATATCAACATCTAAGTAGGGCCTCTTGGTCTAAATCATGCTTGTGTGACTACATTTGTTTGGTATCTTGGTGGGCTTAATGTCTCAATCACGCTTGTGTGACATCAAGGAGTAATGCTTAATAGAAATCCTTACTAAACACCTTGTTTTTAGAGGCCAAAAACCCTTCTAGTTGCTTGAGAAGGACAAATTCGGATACTTGGAAGAGATACTAAGTTCTCCATGGGGATATTTCCATGGGGACTAATGCTTGGCTGCCCTGAAAAGTGAGTGTTGTGGAGGGGAGCCCGTGGGGTCAAGCATCTGTGTATTCTCCTTGAATCTCATAATGAGTCTACCTCTCAAGTACCTAATGTCTTTGCCTACCATAAGAAATGTGGAAATGAGCATGATTGTCTTGAGTCTAAGTTGCAATATCTTGTATTCTTTGATTGTCAAAAGTTGAATTTTATCCCATTTCAAAAGCAAAACACATTGATCTAACATAAGATTTAAACACAATAGACATTCATCCAATAAAAGTTCAACAAGGTTCAAAACACATCTTCAAACATGATGATCCAACATTGTTCCAAATCTTGTCTTAACATTCATGTCACTTGCATTTAGGTTCATCCTAGGTTGCATCTTGCAAATTCATTGTCAAGTACCAAGGTTAGATTTCACCTAAGTCATACTCCTTTGCATATCAATAAGAGTCATCTACTTGCATATGTCCTCTTGCATTAGAGTCATATCATTGTCATACATTTATATTTGCATACCCTAAGTCTCTTCATTAAGCTTAGGTCATCACCATATCATATTAAGATCATATCATAGTAATTGTCCTTTTGCATATAGTGTCAAACCTAGGTCTTGTCATACTTGAGTAATCTAAATCTTTGATAAACCCTAAGCCATTGTTAGGAGGTCTAGACCTTATCAAACCCTTTGTCCTTTTGTCATCCATATCATTTCGTCAAACCTAGCTTAGTATCCAAGCATATAGGGGAGACATTGTCATCTTGTCCTTTGTCAATTAAGTCCTTTTGTCCTTTGAGGTCTAGACATCATTTCAATTTCCTAAAGGTCTCTTTTAGATTTGCATTCATAAGTTTGTCAAAATCTTCAAAAACAACCAAAAACATAGATTGCATTTTCACCTATTTAGTTTGCATTTAGTTGCATATCATATATTGTCTTTGAAAAATTCCAAAAAAAAAAAAACATTGCATTCGCATAAGTGACATGCCTGTTGAGACAAGATCAAGATCTAAGAAGATGAGTGAACCAATGTATCAACCCATGGACAACATAGCAAATTCGCAGTTTCAAACTAGTCAAACAGTGCAAGTTGAAGGTTCATCAAACACATCTCTACCACCATATGGAGCAGTTCAACTTGGACCACCACCATTATATGAACCAGTGTTTGTACCTATGAAACCAAGACAAGGGAGTGTCCCACCAACTCCAAGAGGAAATGCACCTTTCAATTGGAATCTTTCCAGCTTGCAACAAGAAATACAAACATTGTATGAAGAACCAACTCTCTCACAAGGATCTGGATTAAGTCAAGGCATTCACCAAGAAACAAATTCAAATATCCAACCAGACTCTTCATCCGATTCCGATGATTCAGATGATATTGACATGTTCCTTCAGAATCCAAACATAACAAAAAAGATGGATAAGTTCTTGAGTAAAGTCTTTAAGATGTTTCCACAAAAATATCTTAACATGATGATTAATGTGACCTCTTCCAACGAACAAGTCAATGTGCAGAAACAACAAAGTGGTGAGTTGTTAAGTTTCTCTCCACATCCAGCTGAAGAAAATGTGCAACCTGAAACTCAGCCTACCTTAATGAGTAAACGTGCTTCAAAGGCATTGACAGTGACTATTCCTCAAAAGTCACCATTTGAGACAATAAATAATCCACTAGTCAATGTAACACCTACAACACAAGATCAAACAAGAACTATGCAAATGTTGACAAAAATTCCTCAACAAGAAATAGTTCCTAATATGCATAAAATTGGATCAACATCTAAGATACAAGAAAGCTTCACAACTGGAATGCCTAATATCAATAATCTCCAAAGCAATTCCATGATGCAACAAAGTTCTTATGTCCCGCTAAGTTCAATATCTTTGTCAAACACTATTGCGATAGATCCTTCGATAATGGCGACACAAAGAGCTATGGATAGTGGTGTGTACCAACAACAATTGTTGCAACGATTGAATAATATACAAAATATACAATTGAATGTGCAAACAAATGACGTGAAACAACAACAATATCGCATTCGACAACAAATTGCAGCTCCTTCGGCACCATTACAAGTTAACGCAAACTTACAACCATCACAATGGATTGGACAAGCAACACAGCAAGTTAATGCAAGTGCTGCAAGTGCTATACCCCATCCTAAGGAGAAGCAACGAAAACCATCTAAACAAAGTTTTTTACAATTGATGGGATATACACCACGACAACAATTGGCACAAAGTCAACAAATTCCTATTTGTCAGCCTCAACACCAACATGTGCCTCAATATGTGCCAAGGCAAACAAGCTATCCTACTTCACAACCGCAAGTGGTGCCTATGCAATATCAACAACCTACTCAATAGCAATATCAACCTAGGCTCCAAGAAGCACAACAACAAGGTCAGTATCAAGGCATAGCACAACCGCAACAACAAGAGATGTACCAAGAACTTTATATGCTGGAAACATCAAAAATGCCTATTGCAGAGTATCAACAACTGATTGGAAATGCGATATATCAATAAAGAATACCAACTGGGATTAATGATGGACCTCTAAAATCTGATACAATTGCGCAACAACTTGAGAAGTTGCAACGAAAAGTTGATGCATTAGAAACTAAAGGAACAAAGAAATTGTATATAGATCAAGATTTATGTCCTAATCCATTTGATAAGAGTGTATACATGCCCCCATTCCCTAAGCATTTTGATGCACCTAACTTTGAGAAATATAAAGGGAATGGCAATCCAAAAGATCACATTCGAGCATTTTTTGTAGCATGTACGGAAGTGAGCTATGAAGAGACATATTTAATGTGATTATTTGCACGAAGTCTCATGGGACAAGCCATGGATTGGTATTCACATCTCCCAGGAAATATAAAGACTTGGTCGGAATTGGCTCAAAAGTTTTTATCTCATTTCGCATTTAATATCGACAGTGATGTGACTATGTCAGATTTATGCAATACCAAGCAAAAGCAAGGTGAACCATTAGTGACTTTCTTGCAACGCTGGCGAAGCTTGTATAGTCGTTCTTCTCTCGATATACCTGAAGAACAACAAGTAAATCTATTTATCCAGAATTGGGTTCCAGAAATGATGTATGAGCTAAAATTAAAAAGTCCTAGTACTATAGAGAAACTCATTAAGAAAGGAATGAGCATTGAAATAGCTCTTGTAGCTAAAGGTATTATCAAGCTCAATAAAGATAATGACAACACAAATTATTCAGGGGACAGAAATAGATTTTGGTATAAGAACAAGAATGTCACTAATGATGGTGTTGTTGATGCGAGAGCGGTGAATGCAAATCAACCCCCATTCACAATCAAGAAAATGAGTGTTCCTAACATGTCAACTATGGAACAAAATCAAGCACCAAGGAACAATGTTACGCAACAGCCGCAATATCAATAGCATGCTCAACAGTTGCAATATCAATAGCATGCTCAACAGCCGCAATATCAACAACATGCTCAACAATAGCATGCTCAACAATATAATCAACAACAAGGCCAACAACAAAATCAACAACGCAAACCCTTCCGATCATGGGATGGGCCTCCTCGACAATTTACACCATTGGGAGAACCTATTGAATTAGTAATGAAGCAATTAATACAAGTGAAATTTATCAAGCTACCAGATATTAAGGCTGAACCAGCGGTAAAGCCGCATTGGTGGAATGATAATGCATACTGTGAGTATCATCGGTCCAAAGGACATAAAACTGCTTCATGTTTTCAATTAAAACATATGATTCAAGATTTATTAGAGCAAGGAGTAATTGAGGTAGATCCACCCCATCTGACCTCCAACACTGATCATACCATTTTCAAAACTCCTTTGCTGGATCATGACAAGGGTAAAGCGTCTTCTTCCAACTCAGCTCAAATGGCCCATTATGCAAATACCGGTTATCACAATGTTATTAATTGTTTTCATGCGTCAAATGAGTATGTTTCCACCTTGAGAATAAAAGGACAAGATCCTTCTTGCGCAGTCACCACTCATCGATCCAAAATAATCTTGAAAGGAGCTCCTACGGTTCCTTCCAAACCAATTCTTGCAAGTCAATATAATCTTTTGGATCATCTAGGAAAAACACCTGCACAAATATCCATTCTAGAGTTGTTGAAAATGTCTCCTATGCATCGTGCAGTCCTAGATAAAGCTTTGACTGAGTCCACTGTCCTGACAGATATTGATGTTGACCAATTTCAAGCGCGGATTGGACATTTAGCTGTTTCCCAAAGTGTCACATTTTTTGATAGTGATATCTCACCTGATAAGCTTCCCCATAATGACCCTTTGCACCTAGAAGTCTTTGTCCATAATTGCAAAATCTGGCGAGTCTTGATAGATGGTGGAGTGGGTCTTAATATCTGCACCTTGAGAGTGGTCATTGGCCTCGGATATATAGAAAATGACATTGATGCTTCTAAAAGGATAACAATTAAAGCCTATGATGATGCTGAACGCCCATCCAAAGGGATAATTACATTGCCTATTAGAGTTGGTCCAGCGACAAAGAACACTTTTCTGCAAGTCCTAGACCTTGATCTCCCTTATAACATGATTATTGGTCGTCCATGGATCCATGCCATGAAAGCAGTTCCATCCACTTATCATCAATGTCTAAAATATCCTTACAATGGAACTGAGATAACAATTCCAGGAGATCCTAATCCGTTCCAGTTCTGTGCTACCCTAAAGGATACTCCTCAGCAGCAAGTCCCAGTCAATAGAGAGGCCAAATCAGACAGTTATGTGGATCCCAATGCATTGTTAGATGCTGTCAAAGGAAAACTAAAGATACAAGACCAAGGGTGTGGAGAATATTCAATGGACCAAACATTCCTCATTGGGAATTTGCCGATGTCTCCAAAATCATATGGAAAACCACATTTATTGCAAAAGGAACCCAAGGTCATTATTCAATATCAGCCTCCCACTACATTTGCAAGATGGGGAGAACTTGACAAAGAAACTGTAGATGATGGTGTAATAGATTGGCTCTATAAAGATCCAACTGAAACCCCACCTGTCAAGTTGCCAGTGGAATTATATGGCAAAGGATTTACTATGCTACAAAAGAAAGGATATGATGGTTGCAGTGGCTTAGGCCTGAACAACAATGGAAGGCTAGAACCTATCATACCCACGAGGCGACCCCCAACTTTAGGATTAGGTTTTGTACCATTACGAATTGGATCCACATCTACCAAAAGGTCCACGTGTCGAAAAGGGCATGATTCTGATGATGAAATAACACCTGAGGATACCCGACCCGAGACTGATTCTAATGAATGGGAGTGGAGTTCCTTTTCTTCTAGCTCCTATGCCCTTGATAATATCTTCATTGAACCTGATAATTTGCCTATGGAGGACAAACATGAAATAACTCCTCTTCCTAAAACATGTCCTCATGCTTGGATAGAATCATTCTGGGATCCAAGCTCTGAATCCGATACAAGTAGTTCGGATAGTGACACCATAGATGTTCACATTTTTACTATATCATCCCTCTCTATCCTTACAACTGATGATGACATGCCCCTCATATATCCCCAACTTATCCAATATGACCAACAAGAACCGCTCACATTGGACTGTTTTCAAAATGATGAGGCAATTGCATAATTCCTGGGACTATGAGAAGGCATACCACAGGGTGATCATAAGGTAGGATTTGCTATTGACCTGGATTCAACAGCATATTTTGGGGAGTCAACTCCCTCTTCCAGTCATGAAAAAGAAAAAGAAAAAAATCAAAAGAATAGATCTTTGAGTGAAAAGCGTAAGGCGCTCTCTGATCATACAAAAGTAAAAATAAAAGACGTACCTGCGGGTGAAAACCTTTCTGAGGCGCCCAAAGGTGGAAGAGTGGACGTACCCCTATCAATTCAGGACAAATCAACATTGCTGGTGGAGATGATCGAGGAAATCAATTTGGGTACACCTGATAACCCTAAGATCATTCACTTTGCTGCCTCCTTGTCAAAACAAGAGAAGATTGATTTTATCAATTTCTTTCTGGAGAAGAAGATCAGCTTTGTGTGGTCTTATGCAGATATGCCTAGCCTCAATCCAGAGTTAGTCCTTCATCATTTGCCATTGAAAGCAGGTGCTAAGCCTGTCAAACAAAAACTTAGAAAGATGCATCCTCAGGTGGCTCTTTTGGTTAAAGTGGAGCTAAAAAAATTGCTAGATGTGGGCTTCATCAGACCTATTGATTATGCAGATTGGATTTCAAATCTAGTACCAGTTAGCAAAGTAACTGGGGGCATCAGAATCTGCACAAATTTTAGGGACCTCAATAAAGCATGCCCTAAGGATGATTTTCCATTGCCAAACATAGACATCATAGTGGACATGACGGCTGGTTATGAGATGCTTTCACTAATGGATGGTTTCTCCGACTACAATCAAATTCGCATTGCATCTGAAGATCAGCATAAGATAGCATTCACCTATGCTTGGGGCACCTATTGCTGGAATGTGATGCCCTTCGGCCTCAAAAATGTCGGTGCAACATATCAAATAGCAATGACGACAATCTTTCATGATTTCATGCATACTTTGATGGAGGATTATGTTGATGACTTGTTATGCAAATCTGTTACCAGAGATAGTCATCTAGCCATCTTGGGCCCAATCTTTGACAGAATGGAGACCTACAAACTCAGGCTCAATCCAAAAAAGTGTGTCTTTGGTGTTACAGCTGGAAAATTGCTCGGATACATTGTTTCTTACCGAGGCATTGAGGTCGACCCCGCAAAGGTCAAAGCAATAATGGATATGCCTCCACCTTCCAACCTTCGGCAATTAAGAAGTCTGCAAGGAAAGCTCCAGTCAATTCGTCGCTTCATAGCTCAGTTGGCCGACAAATGTCATCCATTCCAACATCTACTGCATAAAGGTGTCACTTTTAAATGGACTGAGCAATGTCAATCAGCCTTTCAAGCTCTAAAAGACTATTTGCTGTCACCGCCTATTCTAATGCCTCCTATAGAAGGAAAGCCATTTTTATTATATATCTCTGCAACTGAAACAACATTAGGAGTTCTCTTGGCTCAAAAAGATGAGAATGGCAAAGAAAGGTCTATTTATTATATCAGCCGGACACTAGTTGGTTATGAATTAAATTATTCAACTATTGAGAGGGCATGCTTAGCAGTGGTATTTGCAACAAAAAAGCTCCGACATTATATGCTAAGCCACCAAACATTGTTGGTTGCAAAAATTGATCCCTTAAAATATTTGCTTAGCCGAGCAGCTTTGACAAGTCGTCTAGCAAAATGGGTCATGATTCTCAGCGAATTTGACATTGAGTATATGGAGCGAAAGGTGATAAAAGGTCAAATCATAGCAGATCAACTTGCAGATGCTCCTATTTCTGACGATCATCCCATGTTGACCAATTTTCCAGATGAATCAGTCTTTGCTCTCACACCATCTAATGAATGGAAGTTATACTTTGATGGATCCCATACCAAGTTCGGGTCTAGAGCTGGTATCTTGTTTGTCACCCCTCAAGGTGACGCTATTCCAAAGTCCTACAGAATAACTTTCCACTGTACCAATAACATTGCAGAGTATGAAGCATTGGTTACAGGACTCCGAGTCGCAGTCCACTAGAATATCAAGCATTTCCAAGTCTATGGAGATTCTCAATTAGTCATTCGAGAAGTGAATGATGACTACGAAACAAAAGATGAGAAGCTTATTCCTTATAAGAACATGGTATATTTCTTCAAGACAAAATTCATAGCTATCTATTTCAGTCAAGTGCCAAGAATGCAAAACAAGTCGGCAGATGCGATGGCTACAATCGCTTCCATGTTGAATATGCCTCATAATATGGACAAGTGTGAATTCTTGGTTGAACAATTGTTGGTCCCCTCTTTTGACATTCCAATAGTTGATGTGATGTGCATTCTTGTTGGTCCCAATTCCCCCTGGTACAATGACATATATCAATATTTGAAATCCCAAACCTTACCACCTAACCTTTCTGCTAACCAATGCTGAGCCTTTATCCGACAGACGGCCAAATATGTCATCATCACCGACACCCTTTACCGCCATTCCTTTGACCATACCCTCCTCAGGTGTTTGGATTCTGACGAAGCACAAACGGCTTTACACGAGGTGCATGATGGTATATGTGGGGGCCATTTCAATGGTCTTAGCTTAGCCAAAAAGTTGATTCGTGCTAGGTATTATTGGCCTACTTTGGAAAAAGATGTTCATGATTTTGTTAAGAAGTGCTACAAGTGCCAGATCCATGAAAATTATATTCATGCACCAGCTCAAGATCTTCATTCTGTTATATCTCCATGGCCCTTTTCTCAGTGGGGATTGGATCTTATTGGTAAGATTCACCCAACATCTGCAAATGGACACAAGTTCATTATTACAGCTACTGAATATTTTACCAAATGGATCGAGGCTATCCCCATGACTTATATCAATGGTGTCCAAATTTCAAAATTCTTGTTGAACTATATCATATGCAGATATGGGGTACCCCTTGCCATAGTCACAGATAATGGTCGACCTTTTAAGAATAAAGATGTTAAAGAGCTCTGTGACAAGTTTCATATTCAGCATCATTTTTCCAGTCCATACTATCTACAGGGTAATGGTCAAGCTGAAGCATCAAATAAAACCATTATCAAGATCGTGAAGAAAGTTGTCAATGACACTGGTCGAGATTGGCACATACAATTAAATCCAACACTATGGGCCTATCGCACTTCTATCCGCACCCCTACTGGTGCAACACCTTATTCCTTGGTGTATGGTGCGGAAGCCATTTTACCTTTGGAAGTCGAGATTCCTTCCTTGAGAGTTTCCTTGCACCACCTGATTGATGATGAGACACACAGAGTCTCTCGGCTGCATCAGCTTAAGATGTTAGATGAAAAACATCAGATAGCTCTGACACATTTGCAAGCATACCAAAACCGTCTCCATCGCTCTTATAATAAGAAGGTCAAAGGGCGACACTTCGAAGTGGGAGACCTGGTTTTAAAGGCAAATCCCAAGAATGCACAATCTACTGACATCATCAAAGGCAAATTTGAACCTAATTGGGTTGGGCCTTTCATAGTAACTGCAGCCTATGGCTCGGGGGCATATCAGCTTGCGACTCCAGAAGGTGAACCTCTGTCTGATCCTATCAATAGCATGCATCTTTGCAAATACTGGGCATAGTTTTCTATCAGATATTTCTTCAAATATGGTCCTGAAAAAATACAAAAAAATCAAAAAGCAAAAAAATACAAAAAAAATACAAAAAAATGAAAAGAGAAAAAAAGAGAAAAAAAGCAAAAAGAAAGAAAAGTAAAAAAGCAAAAAAAAAATGATTCGCCCTCTAATGAAAACCTGGCAAATAGGTGCTTTGGGCAAGTACCATGGTGAAAACCTGGCAATCAGGCACCATGAGTAATGAGATTATTGCTCCGTCATCTATCATGGCTTCTAGCTATGCTTTCTCTTGGCTGGTTTATCATGCCTATCTTTGTCTCGACCCAATGTTCTATTCCGGGCCTATTATTGGTCAACATCACTATCTTGCCTACTCCAATTTCTTGTACATATGTTTTGGTCCCGGTCTATGTGTCTTTCAAGTGCGCATTGGGTGTCTTCCCCTTGTCATGATCAATCACTGGAGTTTTTGAATCCATAAATGTCCTGAAATAATCCAACAAAATTGAAAAATGTCCTGAACAAATCATAAAAATTGAATAATGTCCTGAAAAATATCATAAAAATTGAAAAATGTCCTGAAAAAAGTCATAAAAATTAAAAAAAGGTCCTTAAAAAACCCCCCTAAAAAGTCAAATAAAGTCCTGAAAAAAATGAACACAAAAAAATTGTATAACTTCAAAAACAAAACACGCATTTTGCAATAAAATATCCCCTTTGTGCATAAGACAAATCACTGAGCATTCATCCAACGACACTCGCAATCCATCCAACACTGTGCTTTAATGAAATCACGCATTAACAGATGAACTTTTTCAATCAACTCAAACATTAAAACTGATCACAATTGTCATATCAATCGAATATCAGTATCAAAATCATTTGTCTTTGTTCCTATTATCATGGGTCTTATACAGGGTGTGGTATACTCGAAACCAGACTGTGTCCTGTCTTAGACGGGGTACCACATTTCCTGAAACTAGACAACATGATCGTCCTATCAACACTTTCAACTTTTGACAATGAAGATGAAGATGTTTGTTTGATTTGTTTGAATTTGCGCATCTTATCTTTTTCTTGATTTATCTTCGATCATGTTCCTATGTTGCTCGATGATGTCACTGAGTGATTTAGAGTGACCGGGATGGCTCATGGTCCCTTTCTTTTTTGATTGTGATTGTCGTTTGTCTGTGATGTGTCTGTCTTTCGCAAATCGGGTTGCATTTTAGCTCTGGCCTTCAATGCCATGATGCTACGCATCCATTTTTCTACATAAAAATAAAGGTTCTCACCTACGAAGTGCATTACTGAAAGCAAGTTTTTCTTCATCTCTAACTGTCTTCTGTCTCATTTTCTTCTTACTAACATTTCTTCCGTCCGGTCGGATAGTCAGTTTGGTCTACTGCTCCGATATCCAAACATATATGCTGCATCCTGCATTCATTGGTTAGTACATTTGCATTCCATCACATATTACATCAAGCATTTTATCCATTTCATTTCATAAATACATCAAAAATACATAAAAATACATCCATACATGTTCATAAACAAGTGCATAAGTCATCCATACATAGAAACATAACTACAAATCATAACATATAGCATCCAATCATATCGATGCATATCATATCACATATCACAATCATGTCGGAGTACAAAATCGGACTGTCTGTCCTAAGTATGGCCCACAGGCGGACTACAAAATGTCACACTACATAATGTCCATTGTCTGTCATAAGGAGTACATGCCTCTATCACTGGGTACTCCCTCTATCTTCCTCATCCCTGCCATGTCTCACAGATGATGTCCCTCCTGGTCCTGGCTGTGGTGGTCTCATCGGTCCACTCACCCCCATGCTGCTCAATGACCTCCGAGAGCGTGACCTGCTCTTTGTCCTTGATCGTGCCCGATACGAAGGTGCTCTCCGCTCCAGTGGAACTGCACTCTCATATAGTGTCCTCCAATACAGTCTCTCCTTGCCCGTCTCTACTAGCATCTGTGCCATCTCCCGTGCACTGGCATCCCTAATCGACCCAATGAACTCAGTGACTCTCTGTCCCTCTCACTGTGCCTAAGCTATGGCTGTATCTTGAGCCTCTGTGAGTCTAGCTATCTCCACTCTAAACTGCTCATGCTCTCTCTCCAATGTCGCAATATAGTCCTGCTGACTCGCTATGGTAGCCCTGCACATCTCCACCTCCTCTGTCCTAGCTGTCTCCGGCTCTAGAGGAATATCCTGCAATGTCTCTTGATCCGCTGAGTCTGGCTCATCATCCTCCCCACCATCATCTCCATCATCATCCTCCCCATCATCATCTCCCCCGTCTCTGTCATCCTCCTCATCCTCGTCATCCTCCTCGTCCTCATCATCTCCTATGAGTGGGAAGTCCTCTTGTCTCCTAGGTACTAGAATATTAGGATCAGTCAAAGGCACTAGCCGTCATCGTGCAAACCATGTCTCATACTCCTTTGTCATCCCCACATCTACCACATCTGACCACCACTCCCACTGTCTTTCCTATAGCTGTACAAAGTCGGCATATGCTATGTGTGGTTGAATCATACTCCCCCACTGACTCGTCTCTCAGTGAGATCGGGCAAAGCATGCAATCCTCCTAGGTACATCCTGTCACTCTCCAAACTATCGTCTAACCCTCTCTGGTAGGTACATCTCAATCACTCTCTGGCAGTTCACTGGTCACCCAATCAAGTACCTCTCCTATCTGCAATATGGTAGCTCCTCATGATCATCTGACCATCTGGGGCAATCTCGATATGGCCTCCATATGAACTCTCTCAGTCTGTCCAGCTCATGTCGCTAGTACAATATGTATCCAAAAGGACCCTGTCTCAGTGCTCCACCATAGCTGTACACATATGGTCGGTGTGGTACAACCTGTCTATCTGTAATTGATCGACATATGGCAATATGCTCGAATACCCATACCTGTAGCAATGTGACTCCATAGCTCAGAGTCTGAACTCCCTGATACGCTATCTGATGCAGCTGAAAATAGAGCATCGCTAGTACACATGGTCCCCACGCATACACTATCCCCTCTGTCACCATCTGCTCTAGCACTCTTCCCCATCCAATAGGGAATCCATGTCCTCATCTATCACCTACTAGAAGACATGCTATCACAACTGCTATCACCACATATCGTCGGTCATACTTAGAAGCCATGCTCTCCCAGCCAATCTCCCTCTCGACAATGTCTAGATCATTTGCATCGCACTCAAACAGCCTGCATAACACATCTCTCCCTATCACTAGGTCATACTATATCATCTCCCCATGTATCGAAATGCGGAGGATGCTCCATACGTCCTCTAGCGTCACTGTCGCCTCGCCAGTCGCCAAATGGAATGAGGAGGTCTCTGAATGCCATCGCTCTGCCAATGCAGTGAGCAATCCTGTGTTTGCCCTAATCTCGGGCATGTATGTGATGTAATATATCCCCAGTCTTGCTATTGTGTCTCTCTTTGTGCTCCTAAGTCTGTGTCATAGCATGAAACAGTCTGGTCGATTCTCTTGCATGATCAACGGATACTGTCGACTATGCATCACAATCGGGGCATCTTTTTGTCAGTTTTAGGGTTTGCTCCTATGGGTTACATTTCCTCATTTTCATGTCCAAATCAGGGTATTTTTCATCTACATTGACCTATCCTATCCTTGTCCCCCCTTTTTTCGATCATTTGCATGTCATTTTGACCAAAAACTAAGGTTTTTATGCACTCTTGCGCCTGTGTCAGAGAAACTGTGCTTGTGTTAGGTAAATTGCACTTGTGTCTTCCTACACAAGCACAGAACACATCACACAAGCACAAAATTAGACTACACAAGCACAGAAGTCCTCTTTTGCATCCCCTGTGGGCCCCGTAATGTCCCGCAAATGCATCAAATTCATCAAATTCAACACATGGGTTTTCGAGATACATACCGCTACTCCTGCATCCTTCGGTCGTCTGAATGTGCATACACATTCTCCAAGGTGATCCGCCATGGGAATGTTCACCATCTCTCTGGACGTGTCCTTGTCCAGAGCAACAAATCCTCTTCTTGGGCTAGTGCAAATGAATAATTTTCACTCTCTTGGTCCCATTTATAGATCTTTGTCAGTGCATAGATGGACATGCATCCTCTCCATCTTATGTTGGTCGTGGTCTTGTGCACCTTCAATTGCTTGTCCTTCATGCATCCGATCTCTGATTGTCAGTCCGTTCAATCCTATCATCAAAATCGATCAATTGGCCTCTTTCCTGCATGTTTCCGGCCAATTCCTCGAGGGGGCATGCATATGTCATTGTCATTGTCTGGGGCATTTTCATTAATGTTCTTTGAAACAACGCTCAGAATCACATTGTCTCAAAGAGGGGCAAAATGTAGACACCTAAAAATGGTCAACGCTTGCGAGGTCATACTTTAACAATTGCGCATTGCCTCATTTTAGGTTTTTGCGTCGCATTAACATTTCTCCTATGATTCGCACTTGATCTTTATCATTTGCGAGCATCGAGTCATTCTTCTACATTCTTCAATCATCTCGTCCTCAAATTTGGTCTTGTCGATAACACTATCCAATCATGATTTTGATCGAACTTATCTTGTCACATCAATGTGCGTGCTAATTTGTCATCATTTTGGACGTCGTCAATCCTAATTAGGGTTTTGTCCTTTTGTCAATCTTGCGATCAATCTTATCATCAATCTTATCATTTTTGCACATCGTCAATCCTAATTAGGGTTTTGTCCTCTTTTCAATCTTGTCATCATGTGATCGATTTGTCATCGATCGTTGTCATTGTTCGATCGTTGTCATGTTCGATCTTGTCATTTGCGATCGATTTATCATTGATCGTGGTCATTTTCAATCCTATCGTCTTGCAATCCATTTTGTCATCGATTCTTGTTCTTTTGTCAATCTTGTCATTTTGCGACCGATTTGTCATCGATCGTTGTCTTTCTCAATTATGTCAATTTGGATCAATTTGTCATTGTTCCTCGTCAATTGGCACATTTCTCAATCAAATCATTTTGTCACATTGGTCATTTATCAATTCAAAATCATGAAATTAATTATCTTCAATCAAGACCTAATTGTCATTTTTGCACTTCTAATTCGTCTTCTAGGGTTTTATGATTTATTCATTTAACCTAATTTGTCATTTCTTCCTCTAGGATTACTAAATTATTTATTAATCCTAAGTCTTCTCATTACAATTAAATCTTTATTTAATTGGCTAATTATTCTTCCTCTTGTAAATTAATTAATAAATGACAAATTATTAATTAATTTACCTAATTTCTTCTAGTTCCTATTTTCCTATTTTTCCATCAATTTCTAATTCCTAAATTTTCATCAATTTCAATTTTCTAATTTTCTTAATTTCTAATTTCTTTTCCCTTCTATTTCATCTCCTAATTCTATGGGAATGACATTTCAATTTGTCATAAATTGTCATAATTGATAATCAATCAATTTTGACATAGAATGTGTCATAATTTGTCATCAATTATCAATCAATCAAATTGTGCATGGAAAGTGCATAATTTGTCATAATTTGTCATATTGATTTGCAATTTCCATTTGAATTGCATCATGCTAATCTTGTCATTTATCTAGTTCTTCTATAAATTGGATGATTTTCAATCAAAGCTAATCCCGAATCCCTAATCAGACCATCGAATTTACGCTTCTAGTACTCTTGAGCTTTTCATCAATGTCAATCTTGCTTTCAATTGTATGTGCACTTGTAGGTGAGATCCACAATCCAACCATTTGAAGAGGGAAGAAGAACAATGGAGCCGCATGGAAGGATCATTCAAATCGTCATCCAGTTTGCATAATCTTTGCTTTTTGAATGTTTCATTTAATGTCTCTATTGAATGTGTTTTAGGATAGGTTCATTGCAATGAGTGCTCTTATGATTGAGTTATCATGTCTAGTGTTTTGATCTACTTGCTTTTGATGATTCCTATTTCCTACGCTACAATTGGAAGTATGGAAAATACAACAACAAAAATGTCATCAATGATGGAGTAGTAGATAATATCAAACCAAAGCAAAAACAAGCAACATTCAACTTGACTATTGGAACACAAGCGCTTAGGGCTGCTGAGAATTCAACAAAACAGACCTCAAGCAAATGGAACAACTTTATGAAAAACAAACCTTGGGCTCCAAAACCAAAACATGAGTTCACTCCTTTAGGAGAGCCATACGAATCAACATTAAAAACATTATTGGCCAGCAATTTACTCACTTTACCAAAAAACTCAAAACCATACAATCTAGAAGTCAAACCAAAATGGTGGAGAGAAAACAAATATTATGAATACCACAGGAACAAAGGACATGTTACCAACTGCTGTATGAAGTTAAACATGAGATCCAAGATTTAATTGATGGCGGTAAAATATTTATTGGCAATGATGCAAAAAAATCATATCAAAAAGCATTCAAAGACCCCTTGCCCACCTATGAGTAAGGAGATTCCTTGAAATCTAAAGAGCTAAAATCAACTACACTTATTTTAATAATGACAATGTCATTCACATGATCGAACCAACTGGATCAGAATGTTGTAATGTGATCATAATCAAATGCAATCATGACAAATCAAAATCTGCTAATGTCCTAACCCGAGCTCAAGGTAAAGTGACCTTCAAAGGAGTTGTCTCTTCTTCTACCTATTGACCCATGTCATCAAATGGACAAAAATATTCAAAGCAACTAGCTACCAACATGACCAAACCCTCTTCATCACAACAACCGGTCTCATCAAATTCCTTTGGATATATCATCTTAGAGAAACTTCAACAAACAACTGCTTAGATATCCATATTAGAACTATTGAAAACCTCTCCTACACATAGGGAGATTCTAGACAAAGCACTCCTCGACACCAATGTTCCAAAAGACCTAGACCTAAACTGATTTCAATCCATGGTGGGTCACTCAACTTCACCTCATTACCTATCTTTCTATGAGGAAGATGATAACTCACTGAGTCATCTGCATAATCAACCCCTCCACATTGAAGTAATAATTCACAAACACTACATCAAATGTGTCTTGATAGATGGAGGCGTTGGCTTGAATATTTGTACCTTTGATTTATTCATGCAGCTAGGTTTCATAAAAAATGTCATTGATCTGAGGAAGAAAATCACAATAAAATCTTATGATGAAAAGGAAAGAACTTCAAAAAGCTTAGTGCTCTTTCAGATCAGAGTGGGACCTATTGAGAGAGATGTTCTTTGTCAGGTACTGGATATTCCACTATCCTACAACATACTACTAGGCAGACCCTAGATACATGATATGCAAGCAGTACCTTCCACATACCATCAATGTTTGAAGTTCCCCTACAATGGAGTGGAAGTGAGTGTCCTTGTTGATCCTAGCTATACTTGTAACACATTAAGGAAAGGGACTAATAATCTGGTACCAAATAATAGAGAAACCTTAGAGACTCTTCTAAAAGAAATGGAACAAAAACTTAAAATCACTAGAGATGGCATGGGAGGATATCAAATAGAACCTGTTCTTACACTAATGGGTCTTCCTCCATCACCTAAAGAAACAAGTAGACCATTAGAATCAATGAGACCACAAACTGCACAAGCAAATATCATCTACAATGGGGCATTCATATAGTCCTCAACATCACTAGCATATGAATTGGAAGAAGCAACTATTCTAGATTGGCTCTACAAAGAAGATAATGAAAATTCAGAAGCCCAATCTTATGAAGCTCTTCTGAATTGTATGAATGAGGTTATAACATACTCCTTCACATGGGATACTCAGGAGTAGGTCCTCTTGGCAGAAGATAGAAAGGGATCACTAAACCTATTCACCTGAAGACAAAGGTAACAAATGATAAAACTGGACTAGGGTATCAAGAAGAAAGACCAGTGGTTCCAACAAGACAAGTTTGGAGGTATCATCAAACTGTATAACAATAGGATCAAGAGCACTCCAACATACTATAGACCTAGGGGGAATGCAAGATAGCCCAAGAAGAGCTTGAAATTAAAAGAGAAGAAGAATCTCACCAACAAGTTCATAATACACCTTTAATGGCAATGCCAAAAGAGGTTCTAATCAGTGAACAAGTATGGAGGGTCAAGGAGATGTTTTCACGATATGAGGTTCCCATCTCATTTAGAGAAATGGTCCTAGAAGGAACTTCAGAAATCCCAAGTGACTATAATTGGTATCCAGATCCACCGCAAGAACTATCTAATGAATAATATGTTGAAGAATACTAGGATTTTGACACAGAACAAGAAGTGGATATCAAGAGAGAAGAAACAAATCCTAATCAACTTCCCAAACTACAAACAATGGGAGGACCAACAGTTGAAGTCCTAGAGGAAATGAGAGAACAAGTAGAGAGAGTTAGAGAGATGTTTGCATCTCTACATATTCCTGTCATATATACTAGATTGATGCTAGAAAATGACTCAATAATAGATTCAAATGAGTATGAATGGGGACCTCAACCATTATCAGATGCTTTTACAGAAGAGAATCCTAAAGAGTTCACTGAGCCTATAGATGAAGTAGAAGAAGCAACACATAGAAGACTACAATGGGAATTAGAAGAGGTCAGGCTACAAAGACAAGAGGCCTATGAGCATAAATTGAGGCAAGGAACAACACAAGAAAATCACTCACAAAATATATCTTCCCATGGATCTATACAAGTCAGATATGGAAACACAACTGAGGAGTTGGAAGCTAGCTAGGCAAGATCTGTCATGAGTCTCGAGGAACTTGAATAGACATGTAGACAAAAACCCTTTGAGCAGGTATGTTAGCTACAACACATTGGAGAACCAGATCCAGAAGGAACCTGCAACAGTAAAGATGTTTACAATGATGTTATCCATACCTATACAAATCAAATTTCTGATGTTGAATCAACTGATGAAGAATCAGATGCTTCCTCCTATGACTCTGAAACAAACTGTCTATGTGTCTAATATTGAACAATTGTTTAACAAAGTTGGTATGTCTCAACTTGTAGTCCAATCTTAGGTGGTAGATGTGTCTGGTGGTAGGTCATTTGGGTTGGGTCTTCACAACACTGATGTGGATTTTGATAGCCTTGTTACTACTCTTCCTAGGCTAAATACTCTAAATCAAAACAATCTTCTAGGCTTCAACTTAGCAGTCGGAAGCAATGATGACATTATCGTTAACTTCCTTGAACGTGTCGGATCTCTAATGCTTGTCCATCATGAATTGATTGACCTTACACTCTAAAGCCAACCCATGAACCTACCAATCTTCTCCGACAACCATACCCTAGCTTATTATCTGAATGCAGTTGAACTAATGGGCTCTTTCATCAGTAACCATAGTGATAACATGACTAAAATAGACATCAAGTATCTCAATTACAAAAGTAATAAGAAAAATAAAAGTTCTAATGGAAAAACCCACACTGTGGTGGAGTCAGAACAAAGAAATGTAAAAATAAAGGATGTACCTAAGGGTGAATACCTCTTTAAGGTACCTGAGGGTGAGATGCTTGATATGCTACTAAGTCACTTCCAAGAAAGGTCTTCAATACTGATTGAACCAACTCAACCAGTAAATATTGGAAGTCAAGAGACACCACATATCATCCATTTAGCTCAATCACTATCAGCAGAGGAGTTAAGAGATTTCAGCAACCTCTTTTTAGAGAAGAAGATCAACTTTGCATGGACATACTCTAATATTCTAGGCCTAGATCCTAATCTCATCATGCATCATCTCTCTATTTGCACTAGGAGTTAAACTAGTCAAACAAAAACTCTATAAGATGCATCCTCATGTGGCACTACTAGTGAAGGCTGAATTCAAAAAGTTGCTCAAAGCAGGATTCATCAGAGATATAGACTATGTAGAATGGATATCAAACATAGTACCTATATCAAAGGCAGGCAAATCTATTAGAGTTTTCATAGACTTCAGGGATCTCAAAAAAGAATGTCCGAAAGATGATTTTCCATTGCCAACATTGATATGATATTGGACATGACTGTTGGATATGAGATGTACTCATTAATGGATGGATTCTTTGGTTATATTCAGATCAAGATAGCTTCAGAGGATCAAGAAAAGATACCCTTCACATGTACATGGGGAACCTTCTACTAGAACGTCATGTCATTTGGACTAAAGAATGTAGGAAAAACTTACCAAAGAGAAGTAACCACTATCTTTTACAATATGATGCACAAAAACATGAAAGATTATGTTGATGACACCCTTCTCAAGACCATGAAGAGAGCCACACATATCCAAAAATTGGGCCTCATACTGGATAGAATGGAAAGATTCAAGCTCTAGCTAAATCCTAAAAAGTGTGTATTCAGAGTGACATAAGGGAAATTGCTTGGTTACATTATTTCAAAGAAAGGAATTGAGGTTGATCCTGAGAATGTCCAAGCCATAATGGAAATGCCTCTTCCCAAGAACATCAGTCAAATGAGGACACTGGAAGGATGTGTACAATCTTTTAGATGCTTTATATCTCAGCTAGCAGACAAAGCTCAACCTTTCACAAAAGCATTAAGGACAGGAGTAACATACAACTAAGATGAGGAATGTGAGAAACATATTCAACAAATTAAAGAATATCTTATGAATCCACCTATTCTAATGTCTCCTATTCAAGGCAAACCATTAATTTAGTACATTTCAGCTACTGATACATTGTTGGGGATACTCCTTACTTAGCAGGATGAAAACAATAAGGAAAGAGCTATATACTACATCAGTCTAACATTGGTATTATATGAGAAAAATTATTCAATAATTAAGAAAGCTTGCTTAGCAGTGGTATTTACATCACAAAAGCTAAGACACTACATGTTAGCTCACTCCATCAAGTTAGCAGCTAAGATTGATCCACTAAAATATCTTCTCAGTAAAGCTACCAACAATGGTAGACTGGCTAAATGGTTCATGGCGTTGACATAATTTGATATTGAATATGTGGAAAGGAAAGCTATAAAAGGGCAGGCCATAGTGGATCAACTTGCAAATGCTCCTCTAGAAGATGATCAACCCTTGAACATTGAATTTCTAGATGAATCAATTTTGCATCTCACTCAGAGATAATGGAAGATGTTCTTTGACAGATCTTTCACCCATCAGGGGTCGGGAGTTGGAATTCTTTTCATTACTCCTTAGAAATACTCCATACCAAAGGCGTACAAGTTACTCTTTCCTTGTACAAATAACATTGTTAAATATGAAACCTTGGTAAATGAGATTAAGCTGACACTTGAATGGAATGTCACAAAAATGCACATATATGGTGACTCTCAACTGGTGATCAATCAAATCAATGACCTATATTAGACTAGAGATTAAAATTTGATTCCTTATTAAAGAATAGTGGACGACTTCAAGAAATACTTTGTGTTCATCTCATTTGATCAAATTCCAAGGTCAGCAAATAAAGAAGCAGATGCTATGGCGACATTGGCATCCATTCCACAACTACAAGAGCTAGAGTTCCACTATGAATTTCTGGTGCAAGAGATTTTCTACCCTGCATATGACTCCCCTAATTCCTAGATGGTTTGTGCCATTAGTGGACAAGATTTATCCTGATATAGCCATATATATTCCTATCTCCAAGACCAAGCTATCCTAGAAAATTTCACCTGTAATGAAAAATGTAACCTAATCCGTAATGCCTCCCATTATGTCATCATTTCTAATGATCTGTATAGGTGAGGGTTAGATGGTTCCTTTCTTAGGTGTTTAGAATTAGAAGAGTCTCAATAAGCACTAACCAAAGTCCATGATGGTATTTGTGGATCTCATTCGAATGGCTTAACATTAGAACGTAAATTACTAAGGGTTGGCTACTACTGGCCTGATATGGAAAAGGATGCTTTGAAATATGCTAAGACATGTCAAAAATGTGAATTACATGGTAATCTCATACATTCCCTGGCAAGGGAACTCATTCTCTTTCTAACACATTGGTCATTTCAAAAATGGGCTTTTGATTTAGTTGGTCATATTTATCCAACTTCTTCAAATGGACATAAATTCATCATTACTACTACTAAGTACTTCACAAAGTGGGTCAAATCAATTTTGCTCATCAAAGCAACTGGGAAACAAGTAGCCATGTTCATTTTGAATCATATAATTTTCTGGTATGGGATTCCCTCTTTAATCATCACTGATAATGGGGGCTAGTTCAAAAATAAGGACATAACTAAGCTATGTGACAAATTCAAGATCAAACAACATTGGTCCTTTGTATATTACCCTCAAGGTAATGGATAGACTAAAGCATCCAATAAAACATTGTTGAGAATCTTGCATCGTATAGTGAACAAATCTGGAAAGGATTGGCATCTACAGATCAATCCTGCACTGTGGGCTTATCGAACAAGCATCAGAAGTCCTAATAGTGCTACTCCTTTTGCTTTAGTATATGGGGCTAAATAAATCATTTCTAAAGAACTAGAAATCCCATCTATGAGAGTTTCCTTGCAGAATCTAATCACTGATAAAGACCAGAGAGTATCTAGGTTGCAAGAACTTGAGTTGCTTGATGAACATCGGCAAGTGGCATTCAATCACTTAAGAGCTTATCAACAAAGAATGTCTAGAGGATATAACAAAATGGTTTGACATAAATAATTTCAATTTCGTGACCTTGTGCTAAGAGAAAATCCAAAGAATCAACAAGATTGGGAACAAAAAGGGAAGTTTGAACCCAACTGGGTAGGTCCCTACATTGTTACGGCCAACTTTAGCTTAGGTGCCTATCTACACTCTACATCAGAAGGAGAACAACTTTGAGATCCCATCAACACCATCCATCTGAAGAAATTATACACCTAAAGCATTTTTAAGCTCTGATTGCTCTGTACAAATAAAAGTCCTAAAAAAAATCAATAAAAATAAAAATAAAAGTCCTAAAAAAATGGTTGCTATAGTGAAAACCTGGCAAATAGGTACTCAGTGACAAAAAAAAAAATCTCTGCCAAGAAGGTGAAAACTTGGTAAACAGGCACCTTTTGTACTCACAAGCGATCCATCTATCAACGTAACTTTGGCATTCATGCTTTTCTTTTGTAGCCCTTAGCAGCTCAACCAAGCCATCCTTGTGTCAGTCAAGTTGAGATTGCTCACTCTGAGTCAGTCATCTATCTCCTACCTTATACAAAGTTTTGATCATTGGCACCCTATTAAACATGCAAAACAAGAACAACTGAAAACAACAACTCAAACCGCTTGAGCTATGCTGACATTTTCTTTGTATGTTGTCTTTTATATTAGTTTTCGCTCATTATTCCCTCTAAGTAACTCAAGGAAGTCTATCTTGACTAAGAGGTACAAGGATTGGGGGCATAATACCTTTCTTTGTTTTTTGCTTGTGGATGTGATTTCGATGATCTGAAAACATCCTATAAACTGGGTGTCTGTGATAAGAGCCTTCACATTATGGTGAAATGGCCTCACATACCTCGACTCCATTTATATGCACGCTTCAATGAGGTCAGAATTCCTTGTCTATTTTAAATGTTTGTTTGTTTGCATGCAAGAAGAATTCAGGTCATTTGGGCCTCCTTTTGCCTTGGTGCTTATGTTTGACTACTATATCAAAGAGGACAAGATATTCAGGTCATCTTGGCTCTTTGTGCCTTGATGCATATGTCTATTTCCTACATTTAACGCTCAATGATGATAAGAAAGCGAATCAATATCCAGTGACTAGGTCCTAGTTGCATCTTCTGCATCCATGTTAAGTTTGGTGCATTGCATGGTGAATCTGGCATACTAACGATGATTTTGGTCTTCTTCACTTGGAGCTTGAATTTAAATCAACCTTCTCTTCACAACTAAGTGGTCAAAACCCTAATTTTCAACTTTCTTAGATTGGCATGAAAACTGCACCCTTGCTTAATTTGACCATCATGATTCCATTTTCGGGATTGAAATCAAAATCCAAGATCATCTTCCTAGTCAATTTTGCTCAGTTGTGACCACTTAATGCTTTCATCAACTACTCATTCTTTTCTTCAATTTGTGCTCAATTTCTCATCAATCAATGCTAAATCTTCAAATGGCCCTCTGAATCATTCTTTTTATCAAATCATTAATCACTTAATCTTTTTATCAAATTGATTGAAATCACTACGCAACCTGCTAATCTTTCAATTTCTCTCCTGAGGGGGCATACTCATGACATCATCATCATTAATGATCACATCCTCAAAGTCAAGAATTTCTTTCAAAATCTTCATTACAAGTTGAGCAACTAATCTTTATGGAACATCAAACAAGACCTTATCGCTAGGGGCATCTCATCTTCATCACTTCATATCAAGTTGAGATTTCTTGATCATCTGAATCAAATCAATCTCTAGGGGCATATCAGTTTCATCGCATCAAATCAAGTTGATATTGTCTTCAATTAAATTAGTCTCTTAACGTTAATTAGTTTCATCACTTTTCATCAAGCTGATTATTTGTTTAAGCTCAATCAAGGGTTTAAAGAGTATCTTTGATCACATGCTCAATCTAAGTAGATGTTCAGTTTCATCGCATCAAATCAAGATGGACAGTTTATCTTCACTCATCGTGTCTTGATCCATCAAGTTCAAGATCGGTTTTATCTTCACTCACTTCCCCCTTGATTTATCTATCACCCCCATAAATAGAAAAAGGTTTTAGGGGGTGCCAATTGGAATGAACTCTAATGTCTGGTTCAATCAAGTTTTAGATCAGTAAGATTTGGTTCTTGATCCATCAAGTTCAAGTTTAGTATCATTGCTCTTCATTGGTCCTAGTTCAATCAAGTTAGGGATTGGTATCACTTTCAATCAGTCTGTTCAGTTTCATCGCTTCAAAACAAACTAAATAAATTGTTCTTCATCTGGTTCACGATCGATCAAGTTCAAAACTAGTATCTCCTAGACATCAATTGTTCTTTGAATCAATGCGATGCTCGCACATCAATTCAAAGAGGAGAAAATGTAATACCCTAAAAATGGTCATCCAAAACCATGGGCCCCTAATCTTGACTAATCTGCTTTAATTTAATAAAATTCATCAAGGTCCTAAATCAAATAATCAATTTAAACCAATCATGAGAGCCTGAATAATTAATTCCTAAGGTATAAAAATGCAACATGGCAATTACAATTAATTAAATTCTCATTTAATTAATTGATCAAATTCAAAATTCAAAACAAAAAATCTTTTTAAAATCAAATATCTCATCTATTTAATTAAATATCTTTTGCATATTTAATAAATAAATAAAAAATTACCATAAATCTTCAAAAAAGTAAACAAATCAAGAAAGAGGATTTAATTTGAAAAATAAATAAAAATTGCCATAAATCTTCAAAAAAGGAAACAAATCAAGAAAGAGGATTTAATTTGAAAAATAAATAAAAATTGCCACAAATCTTCAAAAAAGGAAACAAATCAAGAAAGAGGATTTAATTTGAAAAATAAATAAAAAATTGCCATAAATATTCAAAAAAGGAAACAAATCAAGAAAGAGGATTTAATTAATTTAAAATATTAATTGGAAATTATGAGCACAAAAATTCAAAAAAGGAAACAAATCGACTGAACTCAAGAAAAATGGAAAGAATCTAAGTTGCTAATTTGAAGTCAATCTTATCTCTCCAAAATGGAATTAAATTGTCCAATCAAATCATTTCACCTGAATTTTGCTTCCTTTGAATCGATCTCGACAGTTCATTAAAGATCAATCCTGACCTTTGGTCTCCCTCTTGATTTTTCTTATAAATTCAGGCTCTCATTCTTCAATCAGGATCTAAGAATTTTATACCGTTATTATGCTAATATTGTGTTGCAGGTTATAAAGGAAATTTTGGAGAAGCTTTGCATAGTTAATTCATCAATCAACTTAGTTTTCATTTAATCTTAGAATCATTTATATTTCTATTTCATTAGCTTAGATTCATTTCTCTTATCTAGATTCAATTTCTTGCATATAATCTAGCTTAGCTTCAATTATAACTTTGATCATTTAGCTTGATAATCTCATTTCACTTAATCAATTAATCTTGCATTCAATCTTGCATTCAATCTTGCATTTAATTATTAATCTTACATTTGCCTACTTGCATGCATTTAAAAATCCTTTGTTTGAGTGTAGTCTAGTCACTCGATAGCTTAGCAATCTGAGAGCGATCCACACTCGCACTTTCTAGGAGGCAATAAGCCGACTTGTAATGGATTTCATTTTGTTGTTTTTGATTAACTAACCCATGCAAATAATGGTCTTCTAAAGTGTTTGTGCCTTTGCAAGTTCCTTAAATTTCACACACACAATATACATTTCCCCTCATCAAAGATAAAGAACCTTGGTTCATCAACTAGTTCCTTTGCATACTTATTATGGTTTCTTATCAAGCCTTCAATATCTTGCATAATAGTGGCATCTAGATTGCTCCTCTTTTGAATTTCATCAAGCTTCTCCTTTAGGCATCCTCCCAACCTCTCATGTTCTGCAATGGTGGATTGGTTCTTATAACAAGTAGTCCAACACTTATCCATTTATGTCATCGTAGTTGTAAACCTTTTTTGGATGAGTGTGGACATAACATCAAACTTTATATTTGCCAACTAGTTCTGCAATTGTTGGTTTTTTATTGTTATCTTATTGTATTTATCTTTTGGCTGGGAGATCTCTCCTTGAGTGAGCATGGGTGCTTGGCCAGTGGTATTCATTATATCCTTGATGCATCCAATCTCCTTAACAAGTTTTATATTCATGAGTTTATATACATTGTTTTCCTTCACCAACAACTAGATTTGAGCCTTGTTTAATTTGGCCACATTGATGCCCAAGTCTGTTGTGATTATAGGGTCTATTTCTCCCACCTTGAAGGTCATCACATGCCCAAATGATTTTTTAGTATGAACAATCATGGGTTTTTTGTTGGTCAGATAGAGTGCCCAAAGTAAGAGTAATTTTTCATCAGGATTGAACCCCAATCCCATAAAAACTTGTGTCACACCTACAGGGCTTAAGTTATGATTAGCATCACTCTCATGAAGGAAACTGTAAAAAACTAGTACTGATTTCAAGTCCCACCCAGGGAAGATTAGAACACCCACATCCTCTAAAAATTTTCTTCCCTTTTCAAGAGCCATTGTCTCCATCTTCTGCTCAATGTCCATCTTAAAAATTCCAAGCAATTGTCCTTTATTGTTGTCTGAAACAACATCAACTGTGTCCCTTAAAACTTTTCCTTTCAATTTGCATAAGAAGGATTTAAATTTGAGAGTTTTGATGAACTGGTCATCAGAAATAAATAGGTTGCAAGCCAATTATCTTGTGTCTTCCTTAGCAGGCTCTCCAATTCCTTATTCCCTTCTTATAGGCTGATATGCCTCAATTCTAGTAGTTGGAATTTTGTTGGGTTGTGGATGTGGATCTTTTCCATCAGATAAGTCCTCACTTGCAGAGGAGAGAAATTGTGTGCATTGCATATCCTTCATTATTTCCTTGATGTCCATATTATAAATTTCTATGGCCTGGACTTCATCCATCTCATCTAAATTTCTAATCGCATCTTCCTCAGGGTAAGTTTTGTGGATATATATATTGGCATTATGTTGTCATTGATGTCAACTAGTATAGGATGGCAACTAGTATGGGAGATGTATGTGCAGTACTGTCATTGATGCATACCGGAAGTGATGTCTTTGATGTCACCTAGCATAGTAGGTCACCGGTAAGGAAGATAAGGTCTTTCAGCATAATGATCATTGGAGTCACTGGTACACAAGTTAGTGTTGACTTGATGACATCTGTGAGAGAGAAAGATGCTAGGATGTTGATTATGATGAAGAGATGAAATTTTACAGAAATCACATCAACACTGGAGGGGAAGTATGTGTAGAAGTGCCAACTAGTATGATGGTTGGATGTGAAACATTGGGACTCCCATCAAATAAAGATGCAGTCACCAAATGAAAAGATGACTGATAGAGAGTGTATCCAACCAGATCACTTATGCCTAGTTGAAGATATACCTACTCAAAAAAGGAAGCCATATTAGTGCAATGACAGATGCAAATGACAAGGATCCTCTCCCATCAATAAGTGGTAATACTAAGCTTATCACCAAATATGCTTGGAATGTAGCATATCTCTCTAAGATAAGAGAAACAAATTAAAGATAGGTGATTGAAGGCTCACACCAGATCAACCAGTGAAACACTAAGTTGCCTTAGGTGCATGAGATCAGAGATATGCACTGGATCAGCCGGGTAGACAAGATGAGTTGCCGGTACAGAGAAGGAAAGATATGTTTGTCACTTTGACAAACCAGTTGATAGGAGAACTAGTGAAATGATGAAGAAGGCAAGGTTGAACAATTGTAGATAGAGAGTGCAACTGGATTGAAGAAGGAGAAAGGTGTTACCACAAATGTCGATAGATGGAGATTGGTGAAGATTGATGACATGGTGTCATCAGGGTGGCTACCAATAATAATGTCCACCAATAATGTTGACAAGGTGTAGAAGTGAAAGGCTCCCACCTATTGAAGATATGCATGAGGTAGGTTGGTAAGTGTGCTGACCAATTTAGGTGTTCCATTGAAAGAGAAGAAAAGTGCAAGGTTGAAGATAGACCGATTAGGGTATAACCGATAGGGTTTGTAAACTGGTAAGATGAACCTGGTTGTGTGGTTGGTCAGTGATCTTGTCTGGACTGACACAAAAGACTTGGTAGAGATGGATGCCAACTATGATGACACGTAGGAGATAGGTGTCATGCATATAGTGGTTGGTGAAGAGTTATCGGTGAGGTAGGTGGTGACTGGTCGACATTAATATTGATAGCATGTTTCACGGGTTGAGAGTAGAAGGGTGCATCTTTGGAACTAAATAGAGGATAAAGATCTGATTTGATGACTTCATGATTGAGGCTGAGTGTCTAGGTGTTAATCAGGGTAGGTGAAACTATCTATGTGATCGCTTCATAGTTGTTTGACAAGTGCAGACCAAAAGAGGTGTCGTGTTTGCCAAATATGACAAACATGTTTTGGACACAATGCTATTGGTCATGATAGGTGATCGATATCTAGAAAGAGATCTGATTGGTTTTGGTTTACCTCAGGGTTGATGAAGGATCCCTAGCACACCAGAAGTTTGAATGCCATTTTGGTGGGAAGCCATAGTATAAATATGCAGATCAAAGTCCAGATCTAGTGCTACTGCAAGAGAGAGTGAGGATAGTGAAGAGTTCCAATCAGTCAAGTGCTCAATTTCAATCAAAGAAGAGATTGAGTGTGTGAGAGAGAACTGGTCTGAAGTGTTCAACCAGTTAGAGTGAGACAACCAGTAGCCTGCCATTAAGTGTGATAGAGGAGTACACTAGTGGTGACTGAACCAAAAGAGAAGAGCCACATAAGATTGCAGAGAAGATTGCAATGAAGTATCAGTAAGCTGAGAACCGATAGTAATCAGATAGTAGACATCTGACTGAGTGAAGAAGACTGGTGGTGGCTAGCAGCAATGTGACAGAGAGAAAAGATAACCAATAGAGAGCAGAACCGATAAAGAAGAAGAAGAGGATGAATTGGTAAGGTTGCAGCAAGAGACAAGGTTACAACAAAGAGGTGAGTAGAGAACCAATAGTGAATTGGATAGAGGAGAACCGGTGAAGAGATTTGTATAAGTGTTACAAAGTTCTTTTGTAATAAGGATATTACTTTTGTATCTGATATATGTTTATTGTAGATCACTGAGTTGGAGCTCAGTGTAGGGGTTGGTGCTCCTTGGGTAAGTGCTCCTTGAGTTGGTGCCCTAAAGCAGTGGTACTCCTTGGGTTGTGCCCTAATTGTTGTAACTGATATTTTGATTGTGAGGCTGGATTGGAGCAGTAGTCTCCAACAACATTTCTCATTGAGGTTTTTCCCATCTTGGGTTTTCCTCGTACATTTGGTGTTATGTGATGTCCCTTTTATGTGTGGTTGCATTTGTGTTATCCTCCCATCTAACTGGTATGTCTACTTTATGTTAGACTAGTTAATCAACATATACACATAGGATAGAAAAGGGAAATGATTTGGAAACCACTAATTCAGCCCCCCTCTCAGTGGCATCTTGTGTTCAATAATATCCACTGATCTTTTGCATCCTCTTAACACAGTCAATAAATACCTCTAGATCAAACCCTATTCTAGGTGCTGCTCCATTCATATTATAATGCATTAGTTTGCCCAGGATTTAATCATATGCCTCCTTTCCATGTACAATAAAGTCACCAAAACATAGAGTAGATGGCATAAAAGATTGCTTCTCATAAGATCTTAAATGCATAACATTGGATAAATCTAATTGCCTTACTATTTCAAGATAATAAATTCTGTTAGGAATAGTTTTAGATAGTATGAAAGGGGTATCTTCAAACCCATAGACTTTGATAATGGTGGGTTCTAAGGAGCAATACCAGTCTCCCCAAATTATGCTCTACTATCTCAGGGTCACAAAATTTATTTTGCCTCAAGAACCTTTTAATATCTTCTGACAATGAATAGTCATAGGGGTAATTGAACATCCTAAAAATTATTTTTAGAAAGTATTCTTCAAAGTAAGCATAGTTTGACCTGGCGAACCTGTTGTCCCAAATAGATGTCCATAATTGGAATGGTAAAGGCTCACCCTCCTGATCAAGCTACCTTATTTTAAGCTCATCTGTCCATATACCCTTCTCATATCCATAATACAAACCCATATGCATAAGGATTGAATAATTATTAAGATATAGTGTGGAAGGCTTCTTCTTGGTTGCCATGAGGGCTAGATCAATTAGCTGGTGAGCTAGGGCTGCATAATCAAAACTTATTGGGTTGTGGCTCTAGACATCTGCAATGACCATCATTGGTTTAATTGTCATAAACTTAGGGACCTCAACCCCTAGAACTTGTCCTATAGAGTAGTATATATACTGGAAATAATTTGCAAACAAATTTACATTAAATAGCATTCCATGACCATCTTCTAAGGGCACTGAATTTTCATCTATCTTAGGTCTATATAGTGGCAATCTCCACCCCTTGTATGTGGTATCCAGTCTCCAATACTCTTTATTTAAATCCTCATATGCAATTTGAAGATCACATACATCTTCAAACCCAAAGACCTCCTCTATAAATTCCTTAGATATATGTACAAATGGTTTTTCTTGTAAATCATATATGGCTTTGAGGTCTGGGTTATAGTTTTTAGCCAAGAGCTTGACCAAGTCCACATTCACAAATATATTTAGAACAACTATTTTACCTAGGTTCATTCTCTAGGGGTTACATATGGGTTCATGTCTGGTTCTTCTTTAGTAGTGGAAGAGAAACAATTCATAACATTGAATGTTCATCTAAATATCCCCTACATCTTGACATTTATCTTCGAACTTACTGGCACTAGGGTCCAATTGGACTGACCTTCTAGCTTTAATTCCTGAACCAGGAAGTTGGTCAATTAAATCATGGCACAATGTTCATTTTTCAACTACTTCTAATTCATCAACCTCTAATTGTTTTGGAAGCTTCTCCTTTTGTGTTTTTTGTTTCTTACTTTGTGTTTTAATCATTTCCCCTTTTTGTCTCTTCCCTTTAGATGTTGCAGGGATATCCATTCCTAAATGACAAAATGCAAATTGGAATGAATTTCCTAGGATTCACAAAAGAAAACCAAAATTGCTTACTTATCACTCCCTGAGTATTTTGGGTTTCTCTTCCTCCTTGGCTGCCTGTAATAGATTGTTGGTATGCTTCGAACTGAGATGTCTACAATAAATTTCATAGGGTTCTTCTTTCATGCAACATTAATGTCATCTATAACGATTAATGCCTCAATGAGTTTTAAAAATCAAACCATTCGATGGGACAATTTCCTTTTTGAGTGAGACATTATGTGCTTCCATATTGCCAAGACTTTGAATTATATTTTGTCAATGAGGAATGTCATTTTAGACACCTCCCTTTGATTTAGGATGATCCTATTGGTTCACTTGATGACCTTTCAATCTAGTATGTCTTTCTTATTGGGTAAACACTCTCTGATCCCTTTCTTCCTCTTGGATTTCATCCCCTTATGGCCATCACTAAGAGTTATAGCGATCAAATATCATCGCTAGGATAGTAGTTATCGGGGCCACACAAGAAACCTCTGTCTGGAAACTATTTTCTTACCGATATGATCATTGAGCCTTTCCTTATCCGTCGTTATTGGTATGACTTCTTAAATTGGGTTGAATCCAAATATTTCTTCCTGATTTGAGTAAGTTTTGCCGATGAAAGTAATCTTCCATTTTACTCTTTCGGGATGACAAATGGACCTCTTGCTAATATATTTAACTTCCTCCTCTGTTAGGGTAACCTACTTAATCGGTCTATCTTTCATGGTTTCATCTTAATAACATCAATCTCATCGGTCTACTTAACTCATCTATTTATTCATATTAGGGTGATTCAACCTAATATGTCTTCATGTAGTCCCATTGAAATGACTTCTACCATCTAGATGACTTCTAGGATCTCGCCCTGACTTCATGACTCTTGTTGATGTCAAACTCATTAGCCACACTCTTCCTAATTGTCTTCTTCCCATGGATGTATATCGATGTAACATATGACATCGAGTTGATCGCTTCATGCTCATTTCGATGATGGTTATCATACTAATGTAGCTTGTCCATGTGTTATTGGTATGTCTCTTTCCAATGACAATGCACATACTTATCTCACAACAGGATCCCTTATCAGTGTAACACAATAGTGTCTTCTTGATTGGTGCCTATAATGCCAATTTGAAGAATACTAGTCTAATCGATATGACTTAGTGGGGTCTTGTCGATTTATTTATTTTGATGTGTTTTTTTTTTGCTAAAATGAAATGTTGGGCTTATTCATTATACAAATTGCTTGTATTTTGACAACTTTAGATGTGTCTAGGCAATATTACTGAGGTCTATGGGGACCAAGGTAGATGATAATGGGGATTCTAGGCTTATATAACAATATTTTCATAGGGAGATTACTTGATTTTTCTTGGTGTGATAAGTCCCCTCATGGCTATATGTTGGACTCTACCCATTTGGGAGCCCATTTACTCTAGATATAACACACCTATCACTTATGTCATGGATTCAAGAATAATTGTCAGCAATGTAGGGAATGTTTTCCAAGTTAATGGACTATAAGGGTTTGATTGATGGTAAGGGTCAAAAAAATGACTACTTGAAAATTGTAAGGGGAACTAGTAATTCTAGTAGACTTAATAGTTCCAACACTCGCTAAAATTAACCAACTTAACTAGATTAACATTGATATTCTCCATTTTGGTTTCTAATGCCACAATACACACTTCATAATCAGATTTCAAATTGGCCACATCCTTCATAGCCTATTGAAGAGATGAAACCACATTCCTACCATCTTTATCAACGTACAAGACACCATGAAACAAACCCTCATCCAACCTTGATTAAATAAACTTGATCTTAATGCTCATTTGATTTATTTCATGAAAATACCATTTTTGCATCTTGAAGGTTCCCATCGCCACATCCTTGGTGATACCTAGAACATCATCATACTATTCACTCTCCAAATTGAGGTGGAGAGAGTTATCTTCCAAGTGACGTAGAAATGGCGATCTACTACCTATGTCTAAAGAAGCTTCCTTAGAATCTCCCAAAGGATAAGAATGGTGATCAATTTGTTCCTTAGAGTTAGGGGAAACATGGGAGGTCTTCTTATTTTTGCCTCTTCTAATTGCCACTAGTAATCGGCTTCCCCCTTTTGTTTCCCACCCAAATCTTAGAGTCCTCTTCAGTATCCCACCTCTCATCCTCTAAAACAACAACTCTAAATCCTCATCCTCTATGGGGGTCAATTCCTCAAAAGTCTCAGGCTTACTCCTAGAAAGGGCAAGAAAAGATTTGATATATTCCATGATGAGCATAATGAGGCATTCATGCATAATAGTGTTTTTAGGGTTCTTCTTAAAATCTTGAACTTCTGAAATGATTTAACAACACAAAATGATGCCCCAAAACATTTGTAAAATGACCATCAAGGGAAAAATATTGCATGAGTACCTTGAGAATAATACCCTAAAGGAGATTGATGGAGCTCATGTAAAAACTTCTCTTCGACTTCCTAACAGATGCTTCCCTTCTGAACCTTTAGGGAATTTTTGCATCACTTCTTCTAAAGTATTTCTATCTCTAAGAACCTTCTTCTCATCCATCGACATGTCCATAATGTCAAAGATGAGCTCTTTCGTGAAGTCGACCTTCTTTTCATACACTAAAACATAAATCTTCTTCCAACCCTTGACAAAAAGTTTGGATAATTTATGATCAATACCCATATAGAGTTTCTAGGTAAGGGGTAACATCATGTTCTATAGAATCTACCAGATAGTAGCATTCTTCTTCACCCCTTCATAGTTAATTGGCTCCAAATGGTTCCTTTCACTGCCCATTTTATATTACCTACACCACACACTACTAACTAGAGACCTAGGAAATTAAAAAATTCAAGTCCTGGCAAGTAAGAAAAAAACCCAGAACTCGTGAGAGTCAGGCAACGTGGCATGGAAAGCATGATGCAATGAGTTGACCATAGAAATTAATCAATTCTCCCTACATGAGTATGTATCCTACCATATGCCATCAAATCCAATACATTCAATGGAAACACATCCTCTTTATCTCATAATCTTTTAGCATTGCTTTGGACCCCCACGTTAGTAAAATAATCAGCAACACAATTGGCCTCCCTATAAGCATGGGAAATGATTAAAATATCAAATAAATCAATGATTTTGATATAATCCCTTATCCAACATTGGATAGTCCAAGAAGTACATTGAGACCCCTTAAGAAATTGGATTATATTATTAGAATCCCTTTTGAGCCAAACGTTTTTGTAATTTAATTAAGAGGTCAGGCTCAAACAATGGCAAGTAGCAATAGATTTGGCCAGGTGATTTGTTTGACTTCCCAAAGGGAGCAACATCACTAAAATAAACCCACCATTTTCATCCCTCAACACACCCCTACAATCAACTAGACCAAAGAGAGAAAAGTTAATAAAAAATTGTAGCGCATCCTTCTACATACACCTCTAAATTCTAATTGTGTCAAGTATAATATCCTCCATAAAACACCCCAAGGAGAATAGAATCAACAACACCCATCTATTCAATCCCATAAGATCAAATAAAAAAAAAATCTCATGTAATCAACATGGATATAAGCATCTCTAGCCAAGAAGATCAAACCAAATAGCCATTCCCAATCCAAGGTAATAAGCCTAATACAATCTCCTAAACTCAACACCAATGAATTCCATCATAAATGAACCATAATTCATATGGAACTAAATATTCCATACACTCCTCAAATTAATCATCCAAAACCAAACAATTGTAGCGCAAGATCAATATGCATGAGAAGACAAAGCATAAATCATAATGCACCTAAAAGTAGCAATGGGAAATACTTCTCAAGTGATAAACTATTGAGTAGACCAAGAGTGGGAATGCGAATTCTCCTTCAAGACATCCACGGTATCATGACTCATCTAAGAACAAAATCCTCATAGGTTCATCTTGAACTCATGTCTAAACAAGGTGTAGAATCTTCATACTACTTGTTGAAATCCTCACCAAGATTATCCATCTCAACATCATGTCTCTAAAATTAAGAGAAATCCAAGCCTCACCTATACCTGCAAGTATCTATGAGAGATTATAACTAATCAATCCATCCTAAGCTTAAAACGCAAAATAACACCATCATGAAGTAATCAAGAAAATGGTCATGTAATGAATACAAAGAGAACCAACCAAGATCAATGCCAAAGCTCCAACTGCAAACTCAAGAACTTAAAAATTAAAACATGATCTAACCATCCCCTCCTAGGAAAAAACATGCTCCATAATAATATATCAAATAATTGTAGCATGCCAAAACTCTAATGCACAATCAAGAGTGTACCATGACATAATAATAACCATCCTATTAAAAAAGGATAACAAGTCAAATAAAAAATAATGAAACCACACCTCAACCAAAGACTCCAAGAGTTCTCCATGGCTCCAATATGTCAACATCTCCAATCATCAGGAAGATAACCATATCATAATAGTGAACCTACAAATGTGAAAGATCCTCCTAATACAAAATTATATAAGGACTCCTCCAAATATCTACAACACTAAAGAAGAGCATCCTATAATACCCTAAAAATGGTCACCTAAACCATGGGCCCGTAATCTTGACAACATCACCAAGGTCCTAACCAAAGGCAGTTAAATCAACCTTAAGCACCTAATTAATTAATTTATCAATCATTAATGTTACATGGCACGTTAATCACTCAACATTAATTACATATTTATTTAATTAATTAAATTATTCCATGTAAACCATTTTGATCAATTATTCTATTTATTTAATTAAATATCCTAGCATATTTAATTAATAAATAAATTTTCCATTTAATCATAAAAAAAGGAATTAATTTACAAAGAGAGATTTATCACAAAAAGAGAAATTAATCTGCAAAAGAAAGAGTTAAATTGAAAACCAAAGAAAAGAATTAAATTGAGAAAAGAAATCAAACTTAAGATATTTCTTTTTCTAAAATTGAGATAACTTAGAAAATCAGAAAAGCAATTAAATTGAATTCATCATTTTCTCTAAAATTGAAACTCAAATCTTTTGAGAAAATAAGTTTAGTTGCATTGAAAAGGCTTTTTCTAAATAAAAATCTTGAACAAATTAAAGAAAAGTGCATCAAATCACCTATTTTTATCTCAAGTGCATGGAATCAACTAAATTTATCTCCAATGCAAACTCGGACTTATAATCAAAATGCATTTAATCAATCTATAATTCGAATCTATATCAAGATTAGTTGAATTTGATCTCTCAATTATTTCAATTAATCCTAAATTGTGTTTTTTATTGAAGAATCTCAACCGCTCATTGCTAATTGATCTTGACCGTTGGTCTATCTTTTGAGTCTCTATAAATTTAACCTTCATCTCTCATTCAAGAAACCCTAGAGATTTATTGTTATTATGCAGTTTTTTCTCTAGAGTCATTGAAGATATTGTGCTTTGAGATTATAGGATGACCACACATGAGCTTAATGAGCTCAAGATGCAGCTAGAGGAACTTTTAGAGAAGGGCCACATCCATCCTAGCATCTCCCCTTGGGGTGAACCAGTCATCTTCGTGAAGAAGATGTTGGCATTATGTGAACTGGTATGTGGACATAATGACATTGTATGCTGTCATTGATGTTAATATGATGAAGAGGAGAGAACCGGTATATGTGAGAACTGGTATGTTACCAAGAATCGGTATAACACTATGAACCAGTATATGTGCCAAAGTGAAGCGGTGTCTTCGCTTAAGGTGAACCATCATGTGGTTATGGGAACCGGCACATGGAAGCTTTGTATGACTACCAGTTGGTAGTCTCAACTTCAAGGTTTCCGGTTGAAGTGCTTCAAGCATGTGTGGCTCAACTGGTGACTTTGTGTGATGAGTTAGCATTGTAACAAAGAACAGATCGTGTTGCCACATCCGCATTGTGTGCATGAAGGATCTTGCATGAAAGAGATTGTTCCCATCTACCTTAGGAATGTGCAAATTCTGTAAACAGTGATAATGCATGATGGGTTATCAGTTGCCATGAAGTTGGTGGAAAATGAACAATGGAGAACATCTTGAGATTGGATCAAGACTGTTGTATTTACTGTTGTATGCTCAACGGTCATGATTGAACCATTTGAATTGCTTAACCTAATAGGTTTAGGGTTTAGGGTGTATGCTACTGACCTATCTATTTCCTATAAGGTTGATGTTGTGTTTCCTTTTGCAGTTGGCAAAATTTATGTGTGTGTATCCAAGAGAAGAGATACTTGATTCTTGCTAGACCAGAGGAGAGGAGTGATACCTGCAGAGTGTAAGTGTAGAAGGTGAAGAGGAGCTAAAGTGGATCTACATTGGAATTGAGTGTTGTTACCAGATCATTGTAATACCTGTTGATCTCTAACCACTTCAATAGTTGAGAAATCCCTTAATAGGGTAGCTTTAACCGGCTTGCTATAAATCCTTTAACAAGGTGACTCAAAACCATTGAGTTCTTGAAATCCTCTAACAAGGTAACCTTTAATAGGGTTTAACCCTTAATCGAGTATTCTAGCCATCCCTTAACCCGGTGATCCCTAACAGGATCGGTTCCTAACAGAACCTATTGTACCAGTCTTTAACTGGACAAAGCTCCTAATAGAGTGGACTTCTGAAGAGTTCAAAAACAAGCTTGTGGGTATTCATCCCCACTGTGGTTTTTCCTTGGTGGGTTTCCATGTGAAAAATATGTGTGTCATATGTGACGTCTTATTCATGTGATGCTATGTTGTTTTCTGTCAAGCAGTGAATCATGTTGATCTAGCTATTATATGCATATCTTTGATGGTAGATTACCTGTTCATGCACTAGGGTGAAATGGAAATGAAGTGTTAGATTGTATGAGAAGATAAGTTTCAACTGATTTATGCTTGTCTCAATTATTCTAGGTTTTGCCGGTTGTACTTTGCTTAAAGACCAGTGTTACTGTTTGTCTGTCAATACATAGTGCTTGCTGATAAACCAATTTAAGATTGTTTTTTTGTCTATACTGATTCACCCCCCCCTCTCAATACCGGTTTAGTACTATCCATTCATCATTGAGTTATCAATTGGTATCATAGCATCCTCTAGGTCCTCTATGTTATAATCTTAACCGCTTGAGGTAAAGATCCCAGTCTAATGATGAAGAGGAAAGGTCCAAAATTTAACAAAGAAAATTTTAGTATATGGAAAGACAGAATGAAGATATACATCAGAAGCATGGGTGCTCAACACTGGAGCTATGTCATGAATGCCTATGTTTCCTCTATCGGTACTCTCATCGATGACCAAAAGAGAGAAGTGCAGGAAAATGGGCAAGTCATGGAAGCCCTAATTAGTAGTTTATCTGACATTGATTTTATTGATGTCCAAGATAAGGTAAATCCCAAAGAGGTATGGGATACTCTTGAAAATATCCATGGTGGTGATGAGCATGTAAAACAAGCTAAGGAAGAAAGTCTTAGAGGGAAGTTTGAAGATATGCAGATGGTTGAAGGTGAGACCATTCAACAGTATGGAATAAGAATCAAAATGGTTGTTGGAGATATCAAGAGTGCAGGTGGTAAAATGGAAGATTCCACTGTGGTAAGCAAAGTCCTGAGATCCTTATTACCAGTCTATGCAATAAGGGTTGCTTCTATTCAGGAGCTAAGATCAATAGACAAGACTAAGGTATCCATAGACTCCATCATTGCAAAGTTGATAGCTTATGAGCTAAATAGTTTTGATGGCAATGTTCAAAAGATTGAATCAGCTTTTAAAGCTTCTGTTGTACCATCCAGAAAACAAACAGAAGCTAGCACTAGTGGTGAACTAAGACAAAGTAGAGAAATGGATGATGAGGAGATTCTGATGGCATTTGAAGCTCTTCTTGCTTGGAAACTTCCTAAAGGAACTAGCAAATATAGAGGTAAGCTCCCTTTGAAATGCTTTTCTTGCAGCCGGATAGGACATATTGTTGTAAACTATCCTAATGGTGACAATAAGGACAAATCAGAAAGGTTCAAGAAATTCAAAGGAGGAAATTGGAGAAACTATTTTGTGGCAGTTGATGAAGGTGTCATAGATGAGGAATCAGAAGATGAAGAAAATGAAGATATTGTGTTTGTTGCTGTCAAGGAAGATGTATCAGACAAGAAGGCTCTTGTCTCCCAGTTTGATAATTTCAATGAGTGGATCATTGACAGTGGTTGTTCTCACCATATGACTGGTGACCGGAGCAAGTTTCTATCCTTGGAAGAGTATGATGGTGGTGTGGTTCACTTTGGTAATGATGCACCATGTATGGTCAAAGGCAGAGGGTCCATCTCTTTGAATGGAAAGAGTAGTGCTGACAATGTGTATTGGGTTGATGCTCTCAGACACAACCTTTTGAGTGTTGCCTAGCTAAATGACAGTGGTCTCACTCTGGAATTCAAGAATGGATTATGCAGAATCAAAGGAAAGAATGGTGAACTAGTGGCCACCAGCATGCAAACCAAAGGTAACCTATTTCAGTTGAATGCAAATGTAAGTGCATGTCTTATGGCTAAATTTGATGATAGCTGGATATGGCATAGGAGACTCTGCCATGGAAACTTTGATAACATTGTGAAGGCTAGTAAGATCAAGGTAGTTAGAGGGTTGTCGGTGCTAAGCAAACCAGGTAATACCTTGTGCAGAGAGTGTCAATTGGGGAAAATGTCTTCCTCAACCTTTAAAGGTAAACCTTTCACTGCTGACAATTTGCTTGATCTTGTGCATACTGATTTGTGTGGTCCTATGAAAACTAGGAGTATGCAGGGTGATAGGTACTTCATGATTCTCACTGATGACTACTCAAGAATGATGTGGGTGACATTCTTGAAAGATAAGTCTAAAGCTTTTGTAAAGTTCAAAGCTTTCAGAGCATTAGTGGAGAAGGAAAGTGGCAAAAGGATCAAGTGCTTGAGAACTGATCAAGGAGGGGAATTCACTTCGGTGAATTCAACAAGTACTGTGAAGAACATGGCATCAAGAGGCAACTGTCTACCCCCTGAACTCCATAATAGAATAGCCTAGCAGAGAGGAATAACTGGACTATGGTTGAAGCAGCTAGAACCATGTTGATTCAAGGAAAGGTAGCTCACACCTTTTGGAGAGAAGCGGTGAGCACTGCAATCTACACAATGAATTAGGTGCTCATCAAGAAAGGTAAGGATAAAACTCCTTATGAGTATTGGACCAGTAAGACACATGTGGTTAGCTATTTTAGAGTGTTTGGTAGCAAATGTTACATCAAGAGGAGTGAACACTAGAGCAAATTTGATGCAAAATGTGATGAGGGAATATTCCTAGGTTATTCCACCAAGAGAAAAGCTCTCAAGTGTTTCAACAATAGGACTTAGAGAATTATGGAAAGCATCAATGTAAGAGTTGATGAAACCTCTTAGAAAACTAAGGAAATCGGTAGTGAGCAAGCGGTAAATGAATCGGTTGTAACCTTCAGGGAACTAGTTGTCAGTCAACCAAGTATCACTAACAGTAGTCCTACACCAGTAGATGTAGATGCTGACACTGATGGAGATGAGGATGAAGAAGAAAAGCAAGAGGAATCTATCAAGACCATTTCTCGGTATGTCAAGCTGAATCATGATCCTAAGTAGATCATAAGAGATAAGGATGTAGGAATCCTTACAAGAAGAAAAGTTAGAGAAAACTCATGTATGATCTCTAAACTTGAGCCTAAATCATTCAAAGAGGCACATAAAGATGAAGACTGGATCAAGGCAATGGAAGAGGAACTTGACCAGATAGAGAAAAATGGTACATGGTCTTTGGTACCCAGACCGGGGCATAAAAATGTCATTGGTACCAAATGTGTTTCCAGAAATAAGCTAAATAAGAATGGCACAATGATTAGAAACAAAGCCAGACTGGTGTGTAAAGGATATTCCCAAGAAGAAGGAGAAGACTATGGAGAAACCTTTGCACCTATAGCCAAATTGGAAGGAGTTCATATGCTTCTTGCATATGCAGCTTTTAAAGGATTCAAAGTATATCAAATGGATGTAAAATCTGCATTCCTAAATAGTGTACTTGAAGAGGAACTTGTATATAGAGCAACCAGATGGGTTTTCCCTATCTAAAGAAAGTGACATGGTGTGTAGGCTACATAAAGCCTTATATGGTCTAAAGCAGGCACCTAGAGCATGGTATGAATGCCTGCATTCCCATCTTGTGAAGATTGGATTTGAGAGAACAAGTGAAGATAGCAATATCTACTTGAAGTCTGAAGGATATCAGATCCTAATCTATGAGGTATTTGTTGATGACATTATCTTTTGTGGAGATGACAAGATGAGTCATGAGTTTGCAGATGAGATGAAGAAAGAGTTTGAGATGTCACTCATAGGGGAGATTAAGTTCTTCATTAGACTGCAGATCCAGTAGATGAGAGATGAAATCTTTATCACTCAGTCCAAGTATGTTAAAGAGGTGTTGAAGACCTTTGGCATGGAAGATACCAAACTGGTTGGTACACCTATGGTGACCGGTTGTAAATTATCCAAAGAGGATGACTCAGCATTGGTTGATGAGAAGGAATATCGATCAATGATTGGTAAGTTGCATTATGTAGTGCATAGCAGACTAGATATTGCACATGCAGTTGGCATTACTGCATGGTTCCAAAAAAGCCCAAGAGAATCCCACTTGGTTGCAGTCAAGCAAATTCTTAGGTATCTAAAGGGAACTATTGATTACAGATTGTGGTATCCATACAACAAGGACTTCAACTTGAAAGTATTCAAAGATGTTGATTGGGTAGGTAATGTAGATGACTGGAAGAGCACAAATGGTGGTGCATTCTTTCTTGGTGGTAGACTAGTCTCATGGATGAGTAAGAAGCAGAGTTGTATCTCTTAGTCTACAATGGAAGTAGATTATGTTGCAGCTTTCATGAACTGCACTCAGACAATTTGGATGAAGCATGTATTAAATGGCTTCAAAGTTCCTGTATCTGAACTGGTAAGTATATTTTGTGACAATACTAGTGCAATTAACATCTCCAAGAATCCAATTTTGCATTCTAGAATCAAGCACTTTGAGCTTAAGTATCATTTCTTGAGGGAAAAGGTTCAAAACAAAGAGATTACACTAGAACATGTTTCCATTAAGGAGAAGTTAGTAGATATATTCACCAAGCCTCTCCCAAAGGCTACATTTATGTACTTAAGAGGTGAATTAGGGGTACTGCCCCTTTAGGAAGTAAAATAAAGGTATATGCTCCACATCAGTTAGGTATTGCATAGTCACATTTTTTTTTGGATTGATGTGTTGAAGGATGCTACTCCTCAGGGGAGCAACATAATGGAACAGGGAAGCTTGTGCCTCCATTTTGGCATTGTTGTCAAAGGGGGGGAAGATGTGTAGCGGAGAGATATCTTTGTATATTGCCATCAATGCCAAATGGGGAGATTGTTGGCATTATATGAACCAATATGTGGACATAATGACATTGTATATTGTCATTGATGTCAATATGCTGAAGAGGAGAGAACCGGTATATGTGAGAACCAGTACGTTACCAAGAACCGGTATAACACTATGAACTGGTATATGTGCCAAAGTGAAGCGGTGTGTTCTCTTAAGGTGAACCAGCATGTGGTTATGGGAACTGACACATGGAAGCTTTGTATGACTACTGGTTGGTAGTCTCAACTTCAAGGTTTCTAGTTGAAGTGCTTCAAGCCTGTGTTGCTCAACCGGTGACTTTGTGTGATGAGTTAGCATTGTAACAAAGAACAGATCATGTTTCCATGCTAGCCTTATGTGCATGAAGGATCTTGCATGAAGGAGATTATTCCCATCTACTTCGGGAATGTATGAAGTCTATAAACGGTGATAGTGATGAGTTATCAGCCGCCATGAAATCGGTGGAAAATGAATGATGGAGAACATCTTAAGATTGGATCAAGACTGTTGCATTTAGTGTAGTATGCTCAATGATCAGGATTGAACCATTTGAATTGCTTAACCTGACAGGTTTAGGGTTTAAGGTTTATGCTACCAACCTATCTATTTCCTATAAGGTCGATGTTGTGTTTCTTTTTGAGATTGTTGGAAAAAGTTGTGTGTGTGTATCCAAGAGAAGAGATACGTGATTCTTGCAAGAACAGAGGAGAGAAGTGATACCTGCAGAGTGTAAGTGTAGAAGGTGAAGAGGAGCCAAAGTGGATCTTCATTGGCATTGAGTGCTATTACCAGATCATTGTAATACCTATTGATCTCTAACCACTTCAATAGTTGAGAAATCCCTTAACAGGGTAGCTTTAACCGACTTGCTGTAAATCCTTTAACAGGGTAACTCAAAACCATTGAGTTCTTGAAATCCTCTAACAAGGTAACCTTTGACAGGGTTTAACCCTTAACTAGGTATTCTAGCCATCCCTTAACTGGGTGATCCCTAAAAGGATTGGTTCCTAACAGAACCTATTGTATCAATCTTTAACCGGACAAGGCTCCTAATAGAGTGGACTTCTAAAGAGTTTAAAAACAAGTTTGTGGGTATTCATCCCCACCGTGGTTTTTCCTAGTTGGGTTTCCACATGAAAAATCTATTTGTCATATGTAATGTCTTCTTCATGTGATGCTATGTTGTTTTCTATCAAGTAGTGAATCATGTTGATCTAGCTGTTATATGCATATCTTTGATGGTAGATTACCTGTTCATGCACTAGGGTGAAATGGAAATGAAGTGTTAGATTTTATGAGAAGATAAGTGTCAACCGGTTTATGCTTGTCTCAGTTATTCTAGGTTTTGTCGGTAGTACTCCACTTAAAGACCGGTGTTACTATTTGTCTGTCTCTACATAGTGCCTGCTGACAAACCAGTTTAATATTGTGTTTTTGTTTGTACTGATTCACCCCCCCCTCTCAGTACTGGTTTGGTACTATCCATTCATCATTGAGTTATCAGAAGAAGGATGGGTCCCTTCGGTTATGCATGGATTACTGGCAACTAAACAAAGTAACCATCAAGAATTGCTATCCCTTGCCCAGGATCGATGATTTGTTTGATTAGCTTCAAGGTGATAAAGTGTTTTCCAAAATAGATCTCAAGTCAGGGTATCATTAGTTGAGGATTGTGGAAAGTGATATCCATAAGACCACGTTTCACACTAGATATGGCCACTATGAGTTCACTGTGGTCCCATTCGGTCTTACAAATGCTCCAGCTGTATTCATGAGTCTCATGAATGTGGTGTTCCACACTTTCCTCTACTGATTTGTGATTGTGTTCCTCAACAACATATTGATATATTCTTGGAATGAGAACAAGCATGAGGAGCATTTGAGGTAGGTTTTGCAATGTTTAAGGGACAACCAGTTGTTCGATAGTTTGTCAAAGTGTGCTTTCTTTAGATTGGAGGTCAAGTACCTAGGGCATGTTATATCTGGTGATGGGATCTCAGTTGACCCATCAAAGATCAGAGCTATTATGGATTGGCCAGTGCCAACTAGTTTGATAGAGGTTAGGAGCTTCATGGGTTTAGCAAGATACTACAGACGCTTTGTTGAGGGATTTTCCAGACTTGCACAGCCTATCACATCCCTCCAGTGAAAGGGAAAGAAATTTGAGTGGATAGAGAAGTGTGAGAGGGCTTTTGAGGATCTAAAAAGGGCACTCACTAGTGCACCTATTCTTATTGTGCTAGACCCCATGACTAATTTCATGGTATGCATGGATGATTCCTTAGAAGGATTAGGAGTAGTCCTTATGTAGGAGTGTAGGGTTATAGCGTACAAATCTAGGAAACTTAAGACTCATGAGCTTAACCACCCTATGCATGACCTAGGGTTTGCAACAGTAGTACATGCACTTGTGAGGTGGAGACACTTCCTTTTGGGTCATCACTTCGAGCTTCATTCAGACCATCAGAGTTTACAGTACATCTTCACCAAACCTAACCTTAATGCATGTCAGAGGAGATGGATGGAGTTCCTTTGTGAGTATGATTTCGATGTCCACTACATCAAAGGGAAGGAGAACGTAGTCACTAATGCCTTGAGTAAGAGACGACATGAGGTATACACCATATCTATTAGCACAAATTTGAGAGGCCATATATTGCAGTAGTTTCCAGAGGATGGATGGTATCTAGAGGTGTGTTAGAGGATCCGATCTTAGGAGATCTTGGAGGGGAAGTATGTGGATTACTCTTGGAGTCCAATGGATTATTATGCCATAAAGGGTGCATCTATGTACCTTCTCCTGGAGAATTGCAAGAGTTCATTATCATGGAGGCTCATAGAGCTCCTTATGCAGCGCATCTTGGGGTTAAGAAGATGCATGCAGATTTGAGGAAATTATATCATTGGCCAGGTATACGGTAGCTTATCACTAAGTTAGTAGTCTGATGCCTTAAGTGTCAAAGAGTCAAGGTGAAGCATTGCTATCCTGGTGGGTTGCTCAAGTCTCATGTTATACCAGAGTGGAAGTGGGATACTATATCCATGGATTTCATCATTAGTCTTCCCATGTCATCTCATCGCCATGATGCTATCTTGGTGACAGTTGACAAGTTGACCAAAGTAGTTCACTTCTCACCAGTCTGGACTACCTTCATAGCTCTAGCAGTGGCACAGGTGTTCTTGCAAGACATTGTTAGGCTTCATGGTGTTCCACGCAAGATTATTTCTAACAGGGATTCCCTTTTCACTTCTTCCTTTTGGAAGTCATTACAGGTAGCTATGGGCACCAAGCTCAATTTCAGCACAGCCTATCATCCAGAAATGCATGGGCAGATAGAGTGGGTTAACCAAGTGTTAGAGGATATGCTTTGCATGTACGTCATTGATCATTAAACCAAATGGGAGGAGTACATTCATTTAGTAGAATTTGTCTACAATAATGGGCATCACACTTCTTTGGGGATGCCACCTTTTTAGGCTTTGGATGACAAACCATGCAAGACACCTTTGAGTTAGGATCATATTGAGGATAGAGTGGCCATAGGCCCTAAGATGGTTCATGATATGGAGAAGCAGGTAATTTTGATTAGACAATGCCTTAGTGAGGCACAGGATAGGCGGAAGAAATATGCAAATGCAAAGAGGATAGACTGGAGTTACATGGTTGGGGACAGAGTTTTTATGAGAGTGTGGCCGTGTAAGAGTCCAATCCACTATGGAAAGGGTTCTAAGCTCACACCTCACTTTGTCAGACCTTTTGAGATCCTTGAGAGGATAGGACCAATTGCTTATCACCTAGCTTTGCCACCTAGCCTGTCACGCATCCACGATGTGTTTCGTGTATCAATTTTGAGGAAGTATATCTATGATGAGTCTCATATTTTAGATTGGGATGCCTTGTAGGTGGAATCGGACGAACAACTAGCTTTGGAGCCCATTTGCATTTTGGCTCACCGAACATTGGCCCTTCGAGGTCAAGAGCTGGACCAAGTTAGGGTCCAGTGGGATTGCTATGATGAGGTTACAACTTCATGGGAGGATGCAGGATGTATGAGATCACAGTACCCTCATCTTTTTGATGAACTCCAGGAGGACGTTCATGCCTAGAGGGGGAGAGTGTGAGGCCCTACCCCGACCCATCCTATCTTTTTAGTTATTTTCATGTTGGAACTATTATGAATGCTTTATTTTGATACATTATGGATATAGAACTTTATATGGTCCCACGAATTTGGTAACATTGATATATATTGATGCTTTATTTCTATGCTTTGTGGATATAGAATTTTATATGATCCTAGAATAGGGTGACATTGTGATGATGTATGTCATTATCTAATTTGTAGGACTTTACTATGATGCTAGAAATATGTTTGTATATCTTATAAATGGATTAAATTATGAGGATTATGATGAATTGCTTATGTGAATTGCTTTGATATGTGGCAATTGTATTGTATAATATCAATTCTATGTAGAATGATTGTATTGTATTCTTAATTATGTGTTTTATATTATATGAGGCTATTGGAAAGTACTAATGTTTAAATTGAGATGCGTAGGAAATTATCCATGTGACCATGGAAATACTATGGAGAATCAAGCCTAGTCCTATGTGCATTTGTAAAACCAAGGGTTGTCTATTTGGAGAGACAACACCCCATATGTATTGTATTTTATTTGTAAACGTAAATGTTGCATGAGTGTAAATTGTATTTATTAAATTGTTTAAATCATTCAAGGGACAATTGCAATGTGTGTATTTGTGATGTGGAATTATTTTATAGTGTCACTTGACACCTATGTTGTATGTTGTGTTGGCAATTGTCATGTCACCTTTTTGAGAAATTTACTTTTTGTTTAATTGTTATATTACCTTATTAACCTTGAAGGAACCAAGAAATCTAGGTTAGTGAGCCACAAGGAGGGTCAAATTAGAGTTGACCCATAGGCTAACTTGAGGTGGACTTTCTAAGGGTTAAATCAACTCCTAGAGTCAATTTTAAAGCATTTTTATTAGGCCTCATGGGGTAACTATGGGTGAAGGCCGAATTGGCCATGTTTCTTTCCCTTAGGGCTTGTTTAACCACACAAAAAAGTGGTTTTCCCATCATGGATGAATTCCATCTATAGGAGTGCCATCCTTGGTAGGATAAGCTTTATGATAGGTGTAATTCCTCTTCCCCATTTCATTCCCCTTCTCTAGGTGCCTTGGTTAGGGAGTGTGTAAGACCTAGGGAAGACCAACCAATGGGAGTTCTTCACTCTATCCAAGAGGTTGGAAGGAGTGAGAGAAGCCTTCTTAGGCTAGGAACTAAAGCTTAGTGAGCTTATCACCCACTCTCCATCTTTGGAGATTTTGGACAACTTTTGGAGAAAACCAGTTAGGGATAGGAAATTTAGCTAAGTGTTGTAGAAAAGATTGTGGATTGGGCTGCTCTTCATCAAGTTTTCCCCTAGAATACCCTTGGCAGAGTCAAGGTTGGTGTTTTATTTTCTTACTTGTGTACTTGAGAATCTGTTGTAGAATGCTTGAATGGAAAATGTTGTATTTTTATTTGTGTTGTACTTGTGAAAGCTTTGTGTGATTTCTTGCTTATTTTCTATTTATGCAATGTTGTGTTTTGGGACTGTCCAAGACCATCTTTCCCTTGGGAGGGCAGATTGGTCTTGGGGGTGAAGAAGTTTTATAGCCTTAGAGTGAGAGGCTCTCTTCATGAGAGTGATCTCAAGGGTTTGTCCATGTGACCCTTGCTGCATAGTTTTGTTTATGCATTTGGGGGTCATAAGGGGATCAAGTATGGCATGTTTGATTTTTTGGGGGTCATAAGGATATGGGGATTGGGATGAGCTTTGTTGTGTTTTCATGGATGCCATGAGTTGGTTGTGAGTTACTATCTAGCAAAATCTCCTCTAGGGTACTTGGTCCACTTCCACCCTAGTAAAACATCACATTTTGTGATGAAGTTTCAACTTGGGAAGGGAATGTGTTGTTGTGTTTTGTTTTCCCCTTGACTGTTTGTGTTTGCTTGAGTGTAACCTATCTAGGACTTGGTTTTTCAAGCTTGGGGGTGGCTTCTCGTAAGCCTAGGCTGGGAGGTGAGCACCCCATGGTCACACTCCTAAATTTTAAATGCAGGTTGCTTGGAAAGGAAAGCTAGGAGCTGTAGAATTATTTAGTTGTAGACAAACTGAATAGGAAAAGCAATATTGTATTATGTAGCAGAAATGTAAATAAGGAGTTTTGTGATGTTTTTCTTTCTGCATAAAGGAATGTATTATTTTAGTTAAGTCCTCATCCTTCAGGGATGAGAGACTGATTGGGTATTTAACCCATTTGTAAAAGTGGGCTTTTGTATTCGAATATTCTATGAGAAAAGTGCATTTTATTTAAATTTTATAATCTATAATGCTGTTGTAAATTTTATTTAATTATGTCTCATAATGAATTCTATATTTTGTTTATTTTTGCAATTTTAACTAAAGAAATGAAAAAAAAAAGAGGGAAAGAGAAAAAAGGGAGAAAAGCAATGTGTGATTATGTAATTTCTTGTAGTATTTAAATGTTGTTATTTTGTCATTATTATCTCTGTTTAGACATAGCTGAAAACTAATCTATAAACAAAAGTAATTTGTTGTAGATAAACTTGTTAGCATAACTATCAAGAAATATATTGTTGTTTTAACTTTCAAATTATGTCTTTCTTTTTTCTCTCCTTCTTAGTATTGCAGAAAAGGAACCTAGATGTAATAATTTGTATTGAAATAAACTATATGAGGTAGTTAGCATGTTGTGCATTTTAGTTGGTGTCATAAATTCTTAATGCTGCATATTAAAATAAATTATACCTAGGAAATGAAACACAAAATCATTGAAATGCTAACATTATTTCATCCATTCCTGCAAGCTTTAAAACAAAAGAATAGATACAGATATTGTTGTTAAAAAGAGAGAACTGCATGCTTATGTATATATCTATTAAAGAAAAAATAGAGATTTCTAACCCTAATAACTGGATATTTATATATATATTTATATGTATTCATATATATATATATATATATATATATATATATATATATATATATATATATACATATATATATATATATATATGTATATATATATATATTCATGCATTTAAAAATATGCACAATGGAAACATTAAAAATATGTTTAGAACATGATTAGATATATAAATATATATATTTATATATAGATGTATATATATATATATATATAAAATTATATAATAATAAACAAAAAAAAAGAAATTGAGGGGGGGGGAGGTGGCACACTGTGCTACACACAGTGGGTGGCAGCCCACCATTGTGTGTATACACAGTGGGTGGTGGCGACACCGTCCACCACTGTGTGTGCACACAGTGGGTGGTGTTGCCTGCCACTATGTGTGCACACAGTGGGCGGCGCTGCCTGCCACTATGTGTATGCACAATGGCGTCCGGGGAAGCCCGCGCCACCACCTCCGCCCGCAGCCCTCTTTCCCCTCCTTCAGCCTCTGCCTCTCCATGGCCATTGCCATGCCTTAGCTCAGCCCTGTACCTGTACACACATAAACACACACACCACGAAACAAAAAAAAAATATATATATTAAACCCTAACCCATTTCGAGTTAGGGTATGAGTTAATAGAAAAAGAAAAAGAAAAAGTTTTAATAAAAACAAAAGGGGGAAAATGCAAACCTAACCCAGTTTTGGGTTAGGGTTAGCATTTTATTAATAATAGGAGCATTTAGCCCTTATTATAATTTTTATTTTAAAATTAGGGTTTGCATGTAAATTTTGGGGGGGAAATTTGAATTAAGTTTTTAAATTATAACTAATATTTAAGGTTATTTAATAATTGAATTATATTATTTCATGGACATAGTTAGTCCTTTTTATTAAAAGAATTAAATTTTAATATAGTCTATTTTTATAGTTTAAAATGGAGGATTAATGTCATTTACATTAATTGCAGAGTTGGTTTAAATTATTCAGCTACGGATGTTATATAGTTATTTAATATATTCGATTATATATAGACATTAAGGTTTAAATTGGGGGAAAATTTATAATTGAAGATTATTAATTATGTTTAGGAATTCTTAGCCCTGGAGGCCAATGTTGGCCAGATTAAATATATCATCAAATTTAAAGGTTTAGGGAAATTAAAATTGACTTTAGCATAATATCGGATTTAGTTGACAAATGACATTGTAGAATTTCAAACCCTTATCGGTTAGATTTAAATAATGAATTTGCGTATGCTTCAATTAATTAATTTTTAAATAAGCATTATCATTATTTGGTCAGGAATGATTTAAATGCATTTGAGATAACTAATTATCCCTCATTTTTAACTAGCGACAACTTAAGTAAGATAATTGAACTAATTAACTAAATTGCGACATTAATTAATCTCCACTAAATAAAGTCGCTCATTTGGGTTGGTTAATTAATCCAACCTTAGAAAACAAATTTATTTGCATCCTAGTTAAGACAAAGTTCTATTGAATTTATTTTAAAGTAGGATATGTTATGAGTTTATGTTATCCAAAAAAAAATTGTTGTTCCATTTTTTGCCCAAAATTTTGGGTGCGACACTTCCTAATCTAAGAATATTTGTTGTACACATCACTGCTGATTGATGTGTTTGGAAATTACATCACTATCTCCCTCTTCCATGGGTGTGGATCCCAAGGTGATCAAATGGTGAGAGGTGGACCCCACACAGGCATGCTTCCTGAGGCAGTTGGGCAAAATTTTGTAGAGAAAGGCCGACTTAACTAGCAAGCAGGTTTGGAGAGGATTGACGGTCAGTGCGATTTTGTGAAGGTGAGATGCACGAAGGTTAAGAGTTGTGAAATAGCGAAAGCGAGGTGGCAAAAATGCAGCAAGTTAAAGATCATGCAAGTCCGAGATGATCCGATGGTTCGCTTGATTTCGGAGCCCAAAGATGCACGAAACATACCCATAATGAAATGGCAAAAGCTAGGTGGCGGGTCTAGGTGGAAGACATCTTGTAGGTCATCCAAGGTGGCGGTGATGTGGCACATAGTTGGTGCATAGGTGGCGATGATGTGGCATTGAGGTGGTCGACAAGCAAGCGGACACGTGGTAGAGTGATGAGGTGTCATCCGAGGTGGTGCCCAGTGGATCCAATTGACCAATTAGAGAGCACCACATGGCAAGGTGTCAGAGCACAAAAGGGAGGCAAAAATCAAAGTTAAATTCAGTTTATTATATAGTTGAGACTATATAAAGAAAATGAAAAATTTAAATGATGTGCACACATAAATGATTAATTCGTCCAGGGCTATAATTTTGGCCAAATGTAGAAGTATTATATATTGCCGAAAAGCTCACGAGATGAGGAATTGATTTATGGAGTTAGTTTCAACAAATGTGGGAGATTTTGGAAGCAGATTCCATGGGAAAGAAGAAGATAATGAATTTCAGTTGGAGAAAGGGGACACATGGCATGTTTTGATGGATTCTGTTATTTTTCCCTCTCCTTCCTATTTCCAATTCTTCTCAATTGTAGGGGTTCCAATTTTGAGAAATTCTCTAAGGGAGATTTCCAAGAGGGGTTCCAGTCTGGTGCATTTTAATTTTATGAGTTGTAATTGTTGATGTTCTCTTTCTTTCTATCATGGAATAGATACGTTTAGCTACAAATTCTTAGTTGTAGGCCATATATACGCAAGGCATATATACATTTCCATTGGATTGTCTTCAGGCATTTTTTCAATTTCAATAAATTCAGTTTTCAAGGGATTTTGAATTTATCTTCTCCAAGGGAGAGTGTATATCCTATTCTTAGGCATCCTTTACATAAAGGATTTAAATTCAATGAGCAGAAATTGGGAATTCTAAATTAATGTTTGGATTTGTATGAGCTTTTGATTTGAAGTTCAGAATGTATTAATGCTAGGCATTAATATAGGGATATATTTTCAGTGAATTTGATTTGCAGCTTGGATTCCATTTGTGGCCATTTGTGTTGACTCTATGCTTAGATGAAGGCACTAATCTATTACAATTAGAAGTTATTTGCAAAAGAAATTTAAAATCAAATCAGAATATCTTTTGTTTTCTATTCTATGGTAGTGTCCTTCCATCTCATGATTCAAACATTGTTGAGTTGTCAATGTAGATTTAGCCTATCTACAATACCCTCCTTGTTTTTGAACCGTTTATGAGATCTATCTACTTTATTGATGTTGTCATAGGTGTGTAATGGGTTTAATTTTAAGCATCAAAGGTACACCTGCCTAGGTTTTGCAGAGCCTGAAGAGTAGAAGGATTCATATCCTTGTCATGTTGTCTAAGCCCTGAGGTTCTTCATAGCTTGAATTGGCTACTTCATAGATCAATTGCAGGTGTTCTTGGGTTATCACTTTTGGTGAACAACATGAAACCTAATTCACAGTTCTTTTTAGAGGATCTGGTATCTGCACATTATCCTTTTGATTCTTCTCCACTGGTATCCCATCCTTATAGGTAGTGTTGTAAGCCATATCATGTAGTCTGGGTCTATCTTGATGAAAGAACTGTTGTTTCTCTATTTTATTTACCCTCACAGATAAATCCTTTAGAGAATTTAATACCTTGTCCAATTTATCTTCATCTTTAGTTTTTTTGGGAGCTCTTGGGTTAAACAACCTAGTATCTTCTCTCTTCCCAACTCTCCCAGTAGCTTTTCTATTGTTTTCTATAGTTATGGCAGCTTTCATAACTGCTTGAAGAGTTGTAGGATTTTTTGTTTTGAGTTGATAATTTGTCTTGCTCTCAAATGAATTTATGTAGTACAAGATGCTTACTTCTGGGACTGGTTTTATCCTATTAGGAATTTTATTTATAACTCTGTTGAATCTCTTATTGAAATCAACCACTATCTCATTAGGTTCTTTCTTGATACTTATGATTTCATGTAGTGCAAACTCAGGGCTATTTTGATCTCCATATTGTTCGAGAAAAAGTCTTTTAAACTCTGCAAGGCTACTTATTGAAAAATCAGGTAGTGCTCTGAACCAATCTCATGCAACCTCTCTCAAAGAGTGCATGAATAATTTCATTTTAACACCTTCGTATGGGAGGCATAAATCTTCCATGATTGTATCAAAATCTTTACAATGTGCTTCTCTTGAGATAGCATTATTCCTAGTGAATTTTGGTATTGCAGTTCTAATTTCATTTGCAATGGGATGAGGATACACCATCATTCCTCAAAAAATCAAACTATCTGATGCGTTCTATATTCATCAATCCATATCCTCCCTAGAAGAAATTCCCATGGTTCTGATCCACATTATTATTACAAGGGGGAAATTGGTTTTGAGGTTGGAAATGGTTTTGATATGCAAAGTTGTTAAAATGATTGTGCTGATATTCAGGAGGTATATTGGCGTATGTAAAATTGTTGAAATGATTGTGTTGGTGTTCAGGAGGTACATTGGTGTATGTAAAGTTGTTGCGTCTATGATCATCTAAGGGGTTTTCAGAATGTTTTATAGGTATTGTTATTCACATTGATTTCATCTTTATTGCTACCCCCCTTGTTTGATCCTTGGGTTGTGTGTTCACATGTCGCCTAGTACTTATTTAGGTCATGATCAATGTCATCTTCATTGACATTCATGCCCAACTTAGCACATAATTCTCCACACTCTTGTATCCATCCAGTATCTTTCATTTCAGTAGCTACTTCTAACATTTGTTTCATCAAATCTGCCATACGGTTTGGTACATCCATCTTGCTTGAACCTGAGGAACTTGATGTACCTATCCTTGAATTCGGGTAGTGATTTTCAAAACCAGGAGGGGATTTTCCTTTTCATGCTTTATCTGTACTGCCAAGTCCTCATTTCTTGGGTATGTAGGAACTGTGTGGTTCTGTTTATTCAGAGCTAGATGTGAATGGTTTTTTGGAATAATATTGATTATACTTTTCATTCATGAAGTCATTCCATGTTCGATTGGATTGTCTATTAATTCTTTCTTTGGATTCTTCTTATTTCTTTTCCGACCAAAGTTTAATTGTACAATTAGATGGCCTTGTGTTATTGACCTCCTTTCATACATAAAATTTCTTATTTCAGAGTCGCCACCTTTCTTCTTGAAAGGAAATTGTATTTTGTACATGAATTCTTTCCCACAATAGAGTTTTTCTTAAATGAATGATGTCCAAAGCAGAGTCGCCAATCTGTTGGATCTCAAATCAACATATTGGATGGGTTCTAAGGAAATGCTAACTCTTATGATCAAACACTCCAATTGAATTGACCAACTTATAGAGTGAACCTATGTGGTTACTAACTCCCTCACTTCAGGCTCTGCAAGACCTAGGCGGGTATACCTATTCACTAGTGGCTTTCGATGACTAATGTTTTTTATAGTAGATTGTTTATCTTAATATAACTTCCTCCTATCTCAGAATGGCATAGGTTTGTAGGATGGGTGGCTTTTAGATGAGTTCAAGATTGTTTTTGTGGAAGCTATTCAACCTTTGTACTTGAAATTTATAAGTATGTATACTATTGTTGACTAGTTTTATGTGTCCTACTCAACTAGTCCTATTGCTTTAATGTAAAAGTAATTAATATGGTAAAGGTTGTGATTTATGTATGACCAGTGTCTTTCCTATTATTTGGGCTATAGAGTCTTATATTTCTCTAGGACTTAATGTATGATTTGTGAGACAATTTTTAAACCTGCCCCCTTTGGTAAATCTGTCAGTTACTATTTCTTATGAGATTCACTAAATGTTATATCATAAACCACTTGAATAAATTTAACCTTAACCTTAAAGGACCATCCAAGGAATAACTACAAGGAATAATTACAATTCTCAAGTAGATCCTTTTAATCCATGTTTATAACATAAAAACATAAACTTCACTGTAAGAATATGAATAACCTTATCTCCTTTAGATAATATCACAAACAACTACCTATAGAAAATGGAATAACTCACAACACATATGGAGAAGAAAATGACTAATTCTATTAAATACTTCAAAATGGTACAATAGTATGCTAGAGGATATAGTATATGTCTGGTATCTTATCTTCTAATTCTCTTCTTTCACAAAATTTGCTCATATAAATAATTGAGAAACACCTATTCAGTGAGATGTTACATCCCTTCATCATTAACAACCTAATTACAATTTCTTAACAAAGTGAAAGATAAATTGATTAAGCATGCTAAGATAATTAATATAACTGTCACTCTTATAGCATCTAATGGCCATGCTCTAGACCACTCATGAATTTGATCTCGAATCATCTCATCTCTCCAAGGTTTTCTATGAATTCTTCAAGTGTTGCTCAATAGTGTTTCCTCTTTTATCAATTTATTGAGCACTCATGGCAACTTTATCAGTTACCACTATCAGTTGCACAGTGGTCACAGAGGCATTTATTTTAATTTATGATGAAGTGACCTTATTAAGCTTTGTATTGATCATCGTAGCAAAAAGTAATCATTCATCTAGCAACACTTCATATCGCCCATCGATGCTCATCAATTCTATGGCCGCACCCTTTTTCGATGGAATCATGTACTTCGGTGGCTTAACTTTATATTCCCTTGAAATGTAATGTTTCATCGATGTCTCCTTAGTTTCAGTGAAACTACCATCATCGTTAAGGATCTTTGTGGATTTATTGATGTCTTCACTTTCATTGAAAGGCTCTACCTCATGTGTCTATATTGATGTAATCCTCCATAGGCTTATCAAAACCCCATTTTCGATGGGATTCCTTTCACTGCCGCATTTTGCAACCATCTTATCATTTTTTGAGTATACTGATAATGGTCCTCCATTATCCGACTTCTACACCAGTCATTGATGAAATCTTTCATATCCACGAAAGAAGAATATCCTCCTTCAACTTTTCATTTTTTGATGAAACTATGATCGTCGGCCAATAACTTTTGCACCTCTTCAACACCTTCCTTTTCTCAAAAATTCTTATCGATGAGAACATCCTGTGATTTCCTTAACATACCACCTGTCAATGAAAATAATGTTTTCGATGAGCCACTTTTGGAACTCATCGAGGCCCAAGTTTGTTCGATAAGTCATCTTGTTAGTGAAACACTAATAGGTTTCTTCGATACAATAGGTGTACCATTTTGGTCAAACTAGATATCTTAGTGAAGGATTAGCATGTATATCCGATGACCTTGGTTTGAGCGATAATATTTAGGATTCTGATGTCGATGGAAATGCCAAGGGTTCTATCAAAATTCTTAAGGGCATGCTTGATTTCATTTTTTTTCTCAAGAAAAACTTTGTAGCTTCAGTTGAAACCAAGGAATTCTATTTATTTAAATTCAATGCTCAACAACATTCTAACCTCATGTGGCATCCGTCTCCACCTTGGAGTCACTCAAGGGAGATTGGGTATACCGCTCCAATGGTCTTCCCAATCTAGGATCCCAAAACCACCTCCTTGGGTCTATCCAATTGGGGCATACAAAATCATATTATTTATCTTGATTAGGTGTATTACAAAATATCCAACCCAGTAATCAATTATTATTATGTTATCACTTGCAATTAATACATAAACTCTTCATGTGGTTCCATAGGTTTAGACCTCCTTCCTAGAGATCTAGTGCTCATGAAATAGGTCCAACACATGCAAGAGCCTATTCCCCCAACAATGAACCAAGGCCACAGGATAAATACACATCCATAAAACATAAAGCAACATCATGAAGGCTCAAAAGTGATATAAGATTAGATACAACAAATTGAGCACAAACTAAGCAAAGAGTACTCATAAACCATACTCATAGAAAGAAGCCTTCACCAAATCATCATAAAGGCTAAGAAAATCATAAATGAAATCCATAAAATAGGTTAAAATCACATAAAATCCTCAACAGTGAGATATAACTCATCCCACTAGAGCCATACAATCAATCCCTCAACATCGAGGCATTCTCCTTCCTATCGGAGCAACATATCACATATGGATCACCTCAAAAACAAGGCATGAGTCCTCTTACTAGCGCACTAGAAACAACATGGAGGATAAGAAAACATAAAATGAAACTTAGAGAATGTCAATATAGATAGTAGAAGCCTCTGGAATGACCCCAAAATCAGCCCACAAAAACCTAGATGACGAAAACTTTAAAAACTACAAATTACTCAGATTGGCACATACAAAACCTGAACTGGTGCATATGATTTTTTTTTTGGCACATATGACATGTTTTTTGGTACATATGACCAATCTTTTGGCACATATGAAACAAAAAGCAAAAATGACATAAAACAGAGAGACAGTTTGATGAAAATGGCCAGTTTGGACCTTGGGCTCACAAACTGGTTAAGGTTCATTACCAAAATGTACATGAAGGTAAAAATGACACATACATAGAATTAAAAATAAAAAAACATAGCCTCCTATCATATTTAAGAAAAGTTACAAGAACAATCAAACACACAGAATACACAGGGAAGTGCTCAAATTTCTCAAACTCAAAGAGAGACATAATGTAGATAGAAAGGTGAAACAAAAGGGATACCAAAGACAAAATAATCACTTTCCAAGCCTCTAAGGTGAATTAAAATCAATGAAAGAGTGGATCCTTTGAAAATAACATTCATAGGTGACCAAAGGTAACACCCAACAACTCCTAAAACCTCAAATACAAAGAAACTCACTCTGAGAACCTAAGAGGATGAAACTGCCACTAAGATAAATGAAATACACTCTCTAAACATTGAGAATGCATGGAAATACCCAAATCCAAAGAAGGAACAGGAAAAGGAAAGATAGAGGAAACACATTCCCGAAAGCATCATTGTTGGCAAATGCACACTCCAATGAGAAATTGTAGGTGATTGAAGGTATTGTCATTGATGGCAACCTTACAATCATATGATACTGGTAGGCATTGGCACTGGAAGACTCTACACCAGCATACGTGTTGGCAAATGCACACTCCAATGAGACATTGTAGATTGAAGGTTTTTGTCATCGATGGAAACCTTACAATCCTATGTCACCGGCAAGGCAATCCACCGGCACCAGCAAAGTTAGATTCTACATCAGCACACAGACCACCGACACAGAAGCCGACAGGATTTTTGTTGTATATTTTGTTTATTATTGTAAAATCATTTTAATCTGACTTGGCAACATTGTAAAATGACTCATATATATAAGAGATCATTGTAGAACATTTGGTAATAGATGGAGGAATGTAATTAGGTGAAATAAGGCAGACCTATTATGCAAATTATAGGTTAAGGGTTTATGTAAGAAGCAGAGCAGAAACCGGTATTGGATCTGGCATAGTAGATGCTATTTTGAAGTAGTACAAGACATTGGATTTATATAATCCATTATGTAAGTCAGTGAGACTTCTCATTTTGTAATTGAGCAGTGAGCTCTAGGCACTTGGCCTTCCTGCATGTGCAGGCCCCTCTTGTAGCAGTAATATTCTCTTATTGGCCAATAAGTGAATATTGTGGGTCACAAATCCCACCAAGGTTTTTCCCACACTGGGTTTCCTCATTAAAATATTGTGGTGTGTTTTTCATGTGGTTGTTTTTATCTCTGTTTATTGCATTACATTTTGTTTACTGGTACATAGTATTAATATTCTCTACATGTTTTAAGTTAAGAAAATCTTATTACTAGTTAGATACTGATTCACCCCCCCCTCTCAGTATCTGTGGGAATCCTAACAATTGGTACCAGAGCCTGGTCCTCTATTTTTAGAGGCCTAACAACTTGAGGAAGATCTTGACACTAGTAGAGATGGAAAGCTTGATGAAGCAACTTGAAGCATCTCTCTCAGACTATGATGGAGAAAAATTGGAAAATATCAAACTTGAAGATGACCTAAAAGTAGCTCAGGATATTATTCAAACACTTTAAGAAAATCTTACTATTTCAAGAAACAAGAGAAGAGAACTTTGTGAAAAGATGCAAAATGAGAATGATGAAAATGAAACTCTTAATGATATGATAAACAAATTGAAACAAGAAAAAATGACAACAAAGAATGAGATGCAAGATATGGCTATGAGATTTTGTAAAGAAATTGAAGATAGAAAGAAGAATAAAGAAGATTTGACTAGAAGACTGAATGATGCTGCAAATGAAAACACAAGACTCAATTATCAAAATGATATGTTGAAGATAGATCTAATGCATGCGTAGAATGACTCAAATGAACTGATGAGGCAGAAAGAAGTCTTAGAAAGATATCTAGATACTACAAATCAACATAAAGAGAAATTCAAGAAAAGATTAGAAGAACTTGGTAACTTGCTGAAGAATCAAAAACCTAAAGGTGACACTTGTGGAATTGTCTTTGAAGTTGGAGAAAGCTTCGGTACTGCAAACACATAGGATCATAGCAAACCAGTAAGACAACCTACTACTTATAAATTCAATGGAAAATGCTTTAACTGTAACAAGTATGGTCATAGAGAAAATCAATGTAGATCTAGAGCAAATTAGAATACCAATGCACCCACCAGTCAATGCTCAAAATGCAACAAAATTGGTCATAACTCTAAAAATTGTAGAATGAATGTAAGATGTTATGTTTGTGGAAGATTTGGACACTTATCTAATCAATGTAGGACACAAACCGGCATAGGTTATGGGAAGGCTATTCACAAAAATAATGTGATTTGTTATGCTTTTAACAAGATTGGACATATTGCAAAATTTTGTAGAAGTAAGGCACCACCAATAGACAACAAAGGTTCTAGTTTGAAAGGAAAATAAAAAGTTGAAGAAGTTAAGAAAGAATTATCAAAACAATGGATTAGAAAGTCAGACCTAAATGGTGTTGGGAATACTCCTCCACCGGTAGAACCAAGCAACACTCCACCGATAGAACAGAGTAGCACTCCACCGATAGGAGTCTCTTCATCTAATTGAAGAAAATTCTTTTGAGGGTTTAGCAATCAAATGAGAAATATGCTACTATTCCCTCAGTTGATGGTAAGAAGTTGAAATTACTTCTATACCGGCAGATATGTTAAATGATTACTTAACCGACAAGCATTAAATGTGGTAGTTGGTAGATTGACATTATAAATTAGTGTTTTTGGCTTCATTTTACTTCACCGAGAATTCAAACATTCGAAGAGCATGAAATTTCCAAAGCTAAGGAATTTCGAGCAAAGAGGCAAAGCATTTCATCAATCAATATTTCCAAAGGTAGAAAAAGGATGATAATGTTGGTGCATTTTCCCAAATCCCCAAAGGAGTTCTTTTTGCAGAAGACCCTAGAATATACATCCATTGCCACATAGAAGAATTAGGTGATGAGGAAATCAAGAACATGTACAAGGTTGTCATATGTGATGGTTCCAGTAATGTGAAACCTGAACACAAAATTATTGAAACCCTAGGATTCACTGAAATCCTCAACATTCCGAATTTCCCTAAGGAAGTTATTAGGATAGTATTGAGCAGGGTACATGGTGCATTCTTTTGGCTAGATTCGGGTCATAAAATTACCAAGGAAGCTGTGAAAGCTATTGGCATTTTCATGTTTATGTTGTGATTGGCATTGATGGACACACACTTGCATTGAGATCCCCTTTATATGTATGAGTTAGAGCACAACCGGTATTTGTTCCAACTGGTATGTTGTATTATAGTCTTTAGACTATTGGTGTTGTGTAGAATGTGTTTCCCAGTCTAAAGTGGCATATTGACCCCAAGAGGTTCATGGATCCCAAGCAGTATGAGGGATCAAAGTGGCATAACACATTTTTACCAGTCTTTATTTTTGTCAAATCGGCAACCGGCATTTTGTATGAACCGGTAATACTCTGTAATGAGTTACCAACTGGCATTTTGTGCTGAGGTACCATCCAATGATTGTTTGATAGTGTTGACACCTTAACAGTGCTTTTTGTGTTGTGTTACCAAGAATGTCCAGGTTCATTGAACCTAGGAAATTATTATGTAATCCTATTAGACCAACATGAAATCAGATTCCTTACAAGGACATCATGTCTAGGGTTTTAGGTTGTTGATGTGGTTGTAGTGAAAGTTTATGTTGTTGCTAGGGTTTAAGGTGGTTGAGGAGTTGGAGAGAATATGAATGTATAGAAGACTAAAGTAATGCTGGAATGCATTAGGAATGAGCTATCAAGGATCTAACCAAGTAGTCTGTGCTATTAGCTAGATCAAACACTTGTTGATTACTCACATCTTTGACAAGTCTATAGCCCTTAATTAGGTAGGCCCAAAAGCCTTTTGTAAATTGTTTAACAAGGTGGTTCACATCTGTGGATCTAAAATCCTCTAGCAAGGTAGTATTTAATCGGACTTGTCTCCTAACAGAGATTGAGATTCCTAACAAGATTTGTTCTAGTAAAGAACATTGTAAGACCTTAACTGGTCTGGTTCCTATTCTACAGATAGTTACTTGTGAGTTCCATCTCACTGTGGTTTTTCCCAGTTGGGTTTCCACATAAAAATCTCTTGTGTTATGGTGTTTTTCTTCTGTGGGTGAATGCATTATTAGCTATTTCGTTTGCATGCATGTTAACCAGTTTGTCTGCTAAACTATTTTATCAGTTTACTGTTAGTCTTGCAAAGTGTTTAAGTGCAGAGATTTTTGGCATACTAATTCAAACCCCCTCTTAGTATTCATCAATTGGTATTAGAGCATACCTTTCTATAAGTTTAACCACTTGGAAAGAGATATGGGGGAATACTCTATAAGGTAACTTACTCATTGGCTCACTTAGTTTGAGCAAGCCTATGATTATCTTATGGTCAAATACAAGGCATTTCAAGCAAAAAGGAGAGAACATGCTAAAAAGTTGATGGAGCTATCTGAAAATAGTTCTTCAGATGAAGCAGACATGGAAGCCCTAATTGCAGAAGTAAATAAGTTGAATGAACCAAACTCCAACCTAAGAAAGGAGTTGGAAGGACTAATTATCTGGATGTGTCAAGAGCTTGAGAACCGAAGGAAAGATAAAGGTCTGGTGAAAGAAAGAGATCATGAGATCTCCAAGTTGAAACAAGAGAGCACTGCCCTAACTGCTCAACTCCATGCAAGAAAAGTGGAAAAGGAAGACATGCAAGGAGAACTAAACATTGCCATCTCTGAGAATGAAAACTTGTTGGAAACAAATGCTTCTATTCCCAAAGAACTCTCTAAGTCAAAGGAAATACTTGCTAAGTTCAACAAGAGTACTATCAAGCTAGAGAAAAAGCTTGAATCTGCCAAACCGGTCAAGAATACCAATGGACTTGGTTATTCTGTCATGAGGAAGGTGAGACCTCTAGTACAAATGCTGGAACATCAAAGAAACAACCAACATCAAAGGATAAAGGTGAGCAAAATTTTAAACATGTTTGCTTCAACTGTTTTAAAGAAGGACATACTGCAAATGTGTGTAGGAGTAAGGCTTACAACAATTTTCCTTATTTCCTAAATGATAAGCCTAGATCCTATAGATTCAATGGTAACTGTTATGCATGCAATAAGTATGGGAATAGAGAATCTAAATGTAGGTCAGTTATGAACAACACTGGAAGATATCCTTAGAGGACCCAAGGAGTTGGTCCTGAACCTTTTGTGAACTGGAATCACAACCCATTTAATGCCTTCAATCATTAGCCAAGAAGCGGTGGCTATTAAGTGGCAACTAGATGGAGAGAAAACTATATGGTTTGTCATGGCCATGGTCACACTACTACAACATGTACAAGGAAGAATGGAAACTTGAACAATGGACCTTGGAGAGCACCTGGATTGGTCTGCTATCATTGCAACAAATCAGGTCACATTGCCAGATTTTGTAGATCAAGAAAGAACATATCTGATGATATATCGGTCACTCCAGAAGGAAAAATTGATGTTGACAATGTTCAAGCAGACATGAACAAAACCTGGAAGAAGAAACCAATGGTGTTACAAGAGGAACCGATTTCTACACCTAGCGTGGAAATCATGGAACTGACAAACTAAGCTTCAGAAAAGCTTAGGGGGAGCAAATGGCAAAATGTTTCAAACCCCCAACTTACACCAGTAAAAGACCTTAACCGACATGTGATATCTATCAGTTGGTGGAAGACCAGAAATAGTGAAAGGCAAATTAGGGTTTATGCCCTAATGGGGGAGCATTAATTGTGGTAGGTAAGGAATATGCTTAAAAGGATTTTTTAAATCATTTCCCATTATTAGTTTTCGAAGCAAAGGAGGTTATCAAGTGCAGAGCGATGACAAAGCGATTTGTGCTTAGATTTTGAGAAATTGAGAAACCGCGAAGGAGATTCAAATTCAAATTGCAAGCGGCCAAGTGAAGAATGCAAAGTGGTGATTGTGCAACTGATAGAGTGTGAAGTGAAGGAGAATCTAAAAGCCCTCAATTCACGTGTTTCAAAAGGTATTTCTCAAGTTTTTAAGTTTCTATCATGGATTCTGCATCTCATACCAGTTCTAGTGCATCTGTCGAGTCTGCAAGTTTTATTCAATGCAAGTATAAGTATAATGCCCTATCACAAGTTCTGGCTGGTGTTATAGTAGAAGAGGGAATCTCAGATTATATTGATTGTAAACTCGAAGACCTAGGGTCTCTTTCTATCCACTCCCAGCTAGGTTTTTTCTGTGGACAAGATAAAAAGATCAAACCAGAGTATAGTATCTTGGAGAAGAAGAAGCTCCACAATGCTGCTTATTTCCTAGAGGATTTCATAGATGATCACATTAGGATCATTCTGAAGAGAGTTCATGGTGGCAAGATGTACCTGGAAAGAACACATAATATAACACCACAAGTAATTCATGTTGTCACCGATTTCTATAATATAGGGGATGTGCTAGCCCTAAGGATGGTCAGCAAAACTGAAATGTCCAAGCTCATCAGTTTAGTGAGCGACTCATGAGGTATGACCGTCAATTATATCAAGGACAATCTAGTGAAGTATGTATGTATGGTGATTGGATACCAAACATTCTTAGCCAGCAGAATTAACTTTGTATCTACTGCAATGGTAAATGTCACTTACCGGATGATCAAGGAGGAAGCATCATTTGACCTATGCATCGGTATGCAAAGGCAACTCCTATTAAATCTGAAGTCAATCAAATAGGATAATGCATCGAGGTTCAAGTTTGGACAACTATTGGTTGGGTTGTTCTTTTACTTTCAAGGATACTTCCCAGGAGTGGGAAACATTCAGTGGTCGACGGACCAATCGGTTACCAAACAGATAAAGGAAAGTTTGCAAGCAGTAGGAACTGGTTACCCTGAAGTTCTAAACAAGTATTTTGATGAGTTTAGACAGAAAATGAGCCAAAGAATGAGAATCTCAGGTGACATCATCAAGAAATATGAAGTTGATATCTATTTCACCATCAAGGTGGATCAATGCATAATGGAGGCTATTGAGCCTAGAGTGGAAGAAGTGGAGCTAATGGGCTATGAGGTGATGTATGATATGCTGGAAGGGTATGCCTCTACCCTTATTGCCTCATTGCTTGATCCTAAGGCAAAAAGAACTGGCACCTACCTAGAGAGGATAACACTGATTAAGGAACCACCAACAAAGAAAGGAAAAGAGCCTTTGGTGAAGAAGGGAAAAGAAGTGCCATCTACATCTGCACCGGTTACAACAATAAGTCCAAAAGTGACCAAACGGTCACCAGCCAAGAAGAAACCAGAAGCAGCACTGGCTAAAGTCTTTGAGAGGAAAAGGAAGACAAAAAGTAATTCATCAGACTCAGAGGAAACTGTGTCTAAGGAGCAGCCCAAGAAGGTGAGATAGACAAGAAAGAAGACAAAGATTGAACTAACATCCTCTACACCGATAAATATAGATATCTCTTCCTATAAACCTTTGACACATTGTCAAAGAACAAAAAAAATATTAGGAGAAAATTGCTACATGATTTAATTGAGTATTTTGATGACTTTAATGATGATGAAAAGGAAGCAGTTGAAAAGGAAATAATTTAGTATTTATGTGTTAATGACTGATCGCCTTCAGAAATTAGATCTGAAACACTGGATTCTTTGTTTAAGTCCTTAGATAATAAATGGTGCATTGCCATAGAGAAGGAATAGGAAATGAGAGAAAAAGTTTTTGCTGAACATTTTCCTGATGTATCAAATTCGGAACTATTCGATATAATGAACAAATACAAAGGTCTTTTCTTCATGAGAAGAAGAAGACTCTTGTTACTGGAAGGGAAGGGTAAAGAAGTGCTCAAGGCTACACACATTTGTGCTCTAGAAGCTCTGAAGATTCATCGAGTGGCTGAAGCCAACCGGCAAGATGAGAAAGAACCAGTTATATCCAAATTAGATGAAGTACTTGATGATGAAGGAAATCCGATTGATGAACCAATCGACACTATTAATGTCGATGCCCTAGATATAGAAGGTGTTACTCAGGAAACACCATCTAAGGCAATAGGATAGGAGCAATAGGCTAAAAAAGTTGATAAGAAAGTTGAGGACAGACAAGAAGTGGCAAAGGAATAGGCAGAGCAGAGGAAGAAGGATGAAGAAGAGAAGAAGAAGAAGGATGAAGAAGAGAAGAAGAAAAAGGATGAAGAAGAGAGGAAGAAGAAAGATGAAGAGGAGAAGAAGAAGAAGGATAAAGAAGAGAAAAAGAAGCAAGAAGATGAAAAGAAAAAGAAAGAAGAGGAAGATAAGGAATAGGAGAAGAAGAAGGAAGCAGAAAAGAAAAAGGTTGAGGAAGACAAAGAAGAGGAGAAGAGAAGAGAAGAGAAGCAGAGAAAAAGAAGAAGGAAGAGGAAGAGAAAGAAGAGGAGAAGTGGAAGGAAGCAAAAAAGAAAAAGACTAAGGAAGACAAGGCAGAGGAGAAGAGGAAGGAAGTTGAGAAAAAAAAAAGGCTGAGGAGGACAAAGAAGAGGAGAAGAGAAGAGAAGCAGAGAAGAAGAAAGCAGAAGAGGATAAGGAAAGAAAAGCAGCAAAGAGAATCTAGATGGAGACTTCAAAGGCAACCGATAGTCAAGCCAAACCACCTGACCTCACCAGTCCTATTGACCTCTAGTCTGTAAGTAAAATGGAGTTGATGAAGAGCATCAAATTTGCCCATGAACGGCTTGAAAACATATGGAGGAAGAAGGAGCAGGATGTAATTCAAGCGGCTGTGGACACTCTTACAGCTTTGATACCCGATACTAACCTTCCCAACACTAAATCATCACTGGCCAAACTAAAGCTCCTATGCACAATAGTGGATGATCAGGTGCAGAGCCTAGAAGAGGAAGCAGAGGCAAATGTCAAGAAGGAGCATCAAAAAGCTCTTAATATAGCTCTGGTGAAGAAGTTGAATGAGCTCCTGTCTGAACTGAAGAAATAAAAAAAGGATATAAGGGATGCTCTAGATGAGGGGAATCTGCTACTCAGCAAGTTCTTCCAACCCCATCTATTCTATGATGATGTGCTAGCTCAGAAGAAAAAGCTTCAAACAGACTTGCAGTCCTACATGAGTACATTCAAGCCACCTTGTGATTCCTTTACAACTTATGGGTAAACCATTCACCGATTTCACATCCAGTCAACACCCGGTCTATAGATTTGTAGGAGCTACAACTGGTTCTACTCCCACAATTGCAAATTCTTCAGAAGTGCTATCTGAATCTGGATGCCTTAACAGTTACATAGGAGATGAGCACAATTGATGCCATGGAAGAACAGGTCCCCCAGATGCAGATAGAGAAAGAAGTAGCCACTTCCCTACTTGAGTCCTAGTCCTTATCGATGAAACAATTCTTGCAGGACTTTAAATCTATTTTTGACAAGTATTATTCCTTATTTTCATTAACTTTTATTATTTAATATCAAATGAAAATAGGGTTGTTCAGCTGTACTTTGTCATTGTTGGCAAAGGGGGAGAAGAATTCTATTTGGGAGAAGTATCTAGTAATCAAAATTTTGATATATGCCCTGAATATCTCAATGTTTATGCTCTATATGCAAAAGTGTTATACATTGTATTGTTAAAGGGATTGTATTGTTAGGGGGAGCAATTTTGCTAATGGCATGATTTTGTTGTAAAACACTTAGATGTCAAAATTTTATTTTCCTAAGTGTTGCCATCAATGCCAAAGGGGGAGATTGTCGACATTTTTGATGTTTATGTTGTGATTGTCATTGATGGACACACACTTGCATTGAGATCCCCTTTATATATATGAGTTAGAGCACAATCGGTATTTGTTCCAATCGGTATGTTGTATTATAGTATTTAGAGTATTGGTGTTGTGAAGAATGTGTTCCCCGGTCTAAAGCGGCATATTGACCCCAAGCGGTATGAGGGATTAAAGTAGCATAACACATTTTTACTAGTCTTCATTTTTGTCAAACCGACAACCGACCTTTTGTATGAACCGGTAATACTCTGTGATGAGTTACCAACCGACATTTTGTGATTAGTTACCATCCACCAATTGTTTGATGGTGCCGACACCTTAACGGTGCTTTTTGTGTTGTGTTACCAAGAATGTCTAGGTTCATTGAACCTAGGAAATTGTTATGTAATCCTATTGGACCAACATGAAATCAGATTCCTTATAAGGACATCATGTCTAGGGTTTTAGGTTGTTGATGTGGCTATAGTGAAAGTTTATGTTGTTGCTAGGGTTTAAGGTGGTTGAGGAGTTGGAGAGAATATGAATGTGTAGAAGATTGAAGTAATGCTGGAATGCATTAGGAATGAACTATCAAGGATCTAACCAAGCAGTCTGTGCTATTAGCTAGATCAAACACTTGTTGATTACTCACATCTTTGACAAGTCTATAGCCCTTAACTGGGTAGGCCCAAAAGCCTTTTGTAAATCCTCTAACAAGGTGGTTCAAATCTGTCGATCTAAAATCCTCTAGCAAGGTAGTCTTTAATTGGACTTGTCTCCTAATAGAGATTGAGATTCTTAACAGGATATGTTCTGGTAAAAAACATTGTAAGACCTTAACCGGTCTAGTTCCTATTCTGTAGATAGTTACTTGTGAGTTCCATCTCACCGTGGTTTTTCCCATTTGGGTTTCCATGTCAAAATCTCTTGTGTTATGGTGTTTTTGCTTCTGTGGGTGAATGCATTATTAGCTATTTGGTTTGCATGTGTGTTAACCGATTTGTCTGCTAAACTATTTTATCAGTTTACTATTAGTCTTGCAAAGTGTTTAAGTGCAGATATTTTTGGCATACTAATTCACCCCCCCCTCTTTGTATTCATCAAAAGCTGTAGCAGGGTTACCTTCCACTGGTAATAGACCAGACAAGACAAAGAAGGTCTCAAATGACTTGGTAATGAACCTAATAGGTGCAACATCTGACAAAAGGTCTTTAAGGGTGAATGATGTAACTGACATAAATGTGAGATTCATTAGCACGATTCTAGGTTACAAAACAACTCATGCAAATAGACTTAACTCAGTTTCCAACTTATGCATAAAAAATGCTCATGATATGGTTAAAGATAATGTGAAAATTGATGTATGTGAATGGTTAAAGGATGAACTTATTGACAATCTGGGAAAGATCAAGAAGGACAAGAAAGGAACATTTAAGTTTGGCAATTTACTTGTATGTTTAATGCTACATATAACAAAACATGTGCTCGGTATGGGCAACAAGAACCTTGGATTTGACATACCGGTAGGGAAATAGTTATCTAACTTATTGAACAATATGGGTGAAAACAAAGAGAATAATATCAATGAGTATTTTCTAGCATTGAAGGTTTGGATGAAAAACAGAGTCAGACTGTCACAGAAAATTGTAAATAAATACAAGGAAGAGATATGTTTTGTCATGAAGAAGGATGAGATCTAGATGGAAGCAGTTATCCCAAGAACAGTTTGGGTTACTGAAATGGGTTATGAGACCGATGACCATATCATTGAAACATATGCAAAAACCCTCCTGGAAGCAAACAAGGAGCCTAAGGAAGAGGTATTTGGTGGTGCTGAAACCATTGAAAACTAGATCCAATCAAAGAAAAATGTAAAGAATGTTGAGGCAATAGTAAGAAGGGGATCTCGGTAGGAAAAGGCTATAAAGGAAGATGTACTCAAGAAAATCGGAATCACTGAAGATGAGTTAGAAGCATTGCAGCTTGAAACTCACCTTTCACCGGTAGCTACTTCTTCAGAGAGTGATATGGCTGCAACATTTAAAAGAGTTGTAAGGAAAAGGGAACCTTCACCTAGAAGAACCAAGCAAAAACAACAGGCAGTGAGGCCCCCGGTCAAGAAGTCTACTCCTAAGAAGAAAAAGTTGACACCAAAGAAAAGGACTCAAAAAAATATTACTTTGATTGACAGACTGTTGGATGAAATCACAGAAGAAGGAAAACTTAGAAACATCAACAAACTATATGACTCACTATTAGTTGATGATAAAGAAAAGGTTGAAAATAGTGTTTTTTTACACTTGGATATCTACAAGAAGTTCTTGATGCAAGTTGTAGATGAACTACCATATGAACTATTCAAGAGATTGGAAGCAAGAAGACAATCTGCTATAGAGCTTGACAAGAAAATAAAAGTTGAAAAATTACTTGTTGTCTACCCAATTAACTCTCTTAAAGAAATAGATGATCTAATTGCAGAGGCTAATCAGTCAGTATTCTCTACTGCACACTGGTATATTGCACTAATGGTTGGAAGAGTAAATGAGGTTGCAGAAGAAACTGAAAATGCATGGGATATATTCCTTGGTGAAAAGGAAAAACAAGAAGAGTATAGAAACCCTAAACCAATCAAGGTATATTAGAAAGACAAGGATAAGGGAAAAGGAAAGGTTGGTGGACCTCCAAGCATCAAAATAAGAGATAACTTATCCCCACCACCTCTGGTTACTCCACCGGTAACAACAACTAAAGATCAACTGGCTGATGAGAGTATGGATGTATCACAAGAGGATACAAATCCTAATTCTAAGGTACTATACAGAGTTGATGTTGATACTCAAAAAGTCAACATTATGATAGACAAGGACACATTTGGTAAGATAGATATGGCTAGTGAGCCACCGGTAAATAATGAAACAGATAACACACAAGTAAAACCGGTAGATGGTAACATAGAGAAACAGGATCATGTGGAAATAGTACCATTGGCAATAGGAGAACAACAAAAACCTTTGCTTAAGGAAATGGAAATATAGACTAACCTACTAGAGGTCACTACAAGCAAGGATATTGCTCCCATCAGTGGAATTCAAAGTGTTGACTCTTCAACTATAGGATTTAAATCAACAAATGTAACCGAAGTTCTTTTAGATTCTATAAAGAAAATAACAGATTGTATTTCACAGGCATATAAAGCTATAGATGACACAATTCCAATTTTGAAGATGATAGCTCCAAAATGCAATGTAGATAATAAGGATTATTTGAGTCAACTTGACACTTTGTCTAAATATATTACTGACAACATAGTGATAGTTGAGCAAATAAAGGAAGAAGCATTCAAAGAGAGGTTAGAAAAAGAAAAAGAAAAATCCCTTGAGGAACAAATAAAGAAGTGTACAAGGTAGTTTGACACACTTCTACCAGAACTATGTAGCACACTTAAGGAGTTCAAAACTTTGTATAGAGACATTTGTAAGAAAAAATTTTTGACAGTTGACATAGACAAGAAAATGAGCAAGATACAAGAGGAAATTAATAAGCTACCTGAGAATTTTATTAATTTATCTGATTCATTATCAATTTTTGAGCAAAAGGTAATAGGTTTTGAGGAAGAGTTACTAAAGCTAGAAAGAGAAAAAGAGAAAATAAAAGTAAGGCTAAGGATCTGAAATGGAGATTAAGTCCAAAGTTGGACTACCTTGCATGTTTAAGGAAAGAAATATCTGATGCATTAGTTCAAGGATAGAAAACACCGACAGAGCAAATGTAACACCTCACCGATATAGTTCAAAGAATAGAGGCAGCAATAAAAGATAGTAAAAAGTTTCTTGAAAGCCTAAATTTGGTTTTGGCGGATCTTTTTCAAATTGTAACAACCCAGTTACAAGGTTGAGATAGGAAACCATACTCTATTGACACTTTGACAACCTTTTTCATTGATGCCAAAGGGGGAGTAGTGGTATGAGAAAATAATCAGCTAAAGACTCATCTGCTCAAGGGGAGTTCACACATTTTTGGTAACATATTTTTGGACTACACTTTTTGAATTTTTTCATGAGTGTTGCCATCAATGCCAAAGGGGGAGATTGTTGGGAAATGCACACTCCAATGAGACATTGTAGATTGAAGGTTTTTGTCATTGACCTTATAATCCTATGTCACCAACAAGCCAATCCACCAACACTAGCAAAGTTAGATTCTACACCGACACACAGACCACTGGCACCGGCAGTAAAAGCAATCATACCAACACAGAAGCCGATTGGAATTTTGTTGTAATATATTTGTTTATTATTATAAAATCATTTTAAGTCGACTTGGCAACATTGTAAAATGACTCATATATATAAGAGATCATTGTAGAACATTTGATAATAGATTGAGGAATGTAATTAGGTGAAATAAGGTAGACCTATTATGCAAATTATAGGTTAAGGGTTTATGTAAAAAGTAGAGAAGAAACCAGTACTAGATTTGGCATAGTAGATGCTATTTTGAAGTAGTACAAGACATTGGATTTGTATAATCCATTTTGTAAGTTAGTGAGACTTCCCATTTTGTAATTGAGCAGTGAGCTCTAGGCACTTGGCCTTCCTGCATGTTCAGGACCCTCTTGTAGTAGTAATATTCTCTTATTGGCCAATAAGTGAATATTGTGGGTCACAAATCCCACTAAGGTTTTTCCCACACCAGGTTTCCTCGTTAAAATATTGTGTTATGGTGTGTTTTTCATGTGGTTGTTTTTATCTCTGTTTATTGCCTTACTTTCTGTTTACTGATACACAGTAGTAATATGCTCTACATGTTTTAAGTTAAGAAAATCTTATTACCAATTAGATATTGATTCACCCCCTTCTTAGTATCTATGGGAATCCTAACAATATGTTCACCGACACCAAAAAGATTGATTACCGACACCCTGGCCGACAAGATTTTATTTATTGCAAAATGTAATTAATTGTAATATATTTTTGAAAGCCAACAAGGCATATTGTAATAAGGCTCATATATAAGTATGAGATCTTAGAGAACATTTGTATGTAGGATATATGATAGATATTATGTGTGAACATTAAGGAAAAGTTTTGGAATAAGGTTTTGGAAGTTGCAGAGCTTAAATTGGTACTGGATCTGGCAAAGCAGATGCCCTTTTGTAGCAATACATGACATTGGATTTTCATAATCCACTTTTGTAAGTTAGTGAGACTTCTCTTTTGTATTTAAGTAGTGAGCTTTAGGTAGTTGGCCTTCCTGCATTTGCAAGCCCCTATTGTAATAGTAATATTCTCTTATTGGCTAGTAAGCAAATATTTTGGGTCACAAATCGTATTGAGGTTTTTACCACACTAGGTTTCCTCATTAAAATATTGTGTTATGGTGTGTCTTTCATGTTGTGGTTACTGTTCTTATTTAGTGCATTAATTTTGGTTTACCGGTACACAGTTTTGGAATGCTTTTCATTTAATAAGTTAAGAAAGTCAATTAACTGGTTAGATACTGATTCATCCCCCCCTCTCAATAACTTTGGGAATCCTAACAATTCGTATCAGATCCTGGTCCTCTATTTTCAAAATCCTAATAGCTCGAGGAAGATTTTAACACCAGTACAGATGGATAATCTGAGAAAGCAACTAGAAACATCTCTTGTAGATTATGATGCAAAAAAGTTGAGGAATATCAAACTTGAAGATGATTTGAAGGCTACATAGGAAATCATTCAAGGACTTAAGAAAAATCTCACTATTGCTAGGAACAAAAGAAGAGAACTCTTTGAGAAGATGCAGACTGATGATGATGAGAAAGAAACTCTTAATGACCTTGTGAACAAATTGAGACAAGAAAATAGTACAATGAAGAATGAGATGCAAGATATGACCATGAGATTTTGTAAAGTCATTGAAGATAGAAAGAAGAATGAAGATGACTTGGCTAGAAGAATCAATGATGCTACAAATGAATATATAAGACTTAGTCATGAGAATGATATGCTAAAGATAGATCTAATACACTTGGAACATGATAAAACTGAACTCATGAGACAGAAAGATTTCTTCGAAAATGAATTGGCTACTGCAAATCAACACAAGGAGAAATTCAAGAAAAGTTCAGAAGAACTTGATGATATGCTAAAGAATCAGAAACCTAATGGAGATACAAATGGCCTTGGCTTTGAAGTTGGTGAGAGCTCCGACACTACAAACAAACATGATCACAACAAACTGGTAAGACAACCTAATGCTTATAAATTCAATGGAAAATTCTTTAATTGTAACAAGTACGGTCATAGAGTAAATCAATGTAGATCTAGAAACTATCAGAATAATAATGCAACCACCAGTCAATGCTCCAAATTCAATAAAGTTGGACATAATTCAGAAAACTGCAGAATGAATGTAAGATGTTATATTTGTGGAAGATTTGTACACTTAGCTAACCAATGTAGACCACATACCGGCATAGGATATGGGAAAGCTATTTAGAAAAAAACAATGTGACTTGTAATGCTTGTAACAAGATTGGACATATAGCAAAATTTTGTAAAGTAAGACATCACCAACAAATAACAAAGGACCCAACCTAAAAGGTAAAGAGAAGGTTGAAGAGGTAAAGCAAGTATTTTCAAAACAATGGATTAAAAATTCTGACATGAATGTTAGTAAAGCTATTCCTTCACTGATAGAACAGAGTATCACTCAACTGATTGGAGATTCTTCATCTAACTGAGAAAAAATCCTTTGGGGGTATAGAAACAAATTGAAAAACATGCTAGTTTACCCTCGGTTGATGGTGAGAAGTTGAATTACTTCTTTACCGGCAGATGAGTTAAGTTTTGCCTTAATTGGTAGGCATTAAATGTGGCAGTTGAAAGAAACAACATTATAAAGCAAGTGTTTTGGCTCTTTTTCATTCACCGTGCATTCAAATATCTAGAGAGTGTGAAATTCCCGAGCGAAGGCATCCATAGAAAAAAGTGAAACAAATCATCCAAGAAAATCATTCTAAAGGTAGATTAATGTATTTATAACTATGGCTTCTTCTTCTGCACCTAAATTCATTGCAAATCCTACAGTGATTGAAGTTATTAAGTGCCCTAGACCCATGTTCAAACTTTTTCTTGAAATTGTAAAGAAAGATGATACCCTAGGAGCAATCTCAAAAATACCTAAGGGAGTAGTCTATGCAGAAGATCCTAGAATGTATATAAATTGTCATATTGAGGAACTAGGAGCTGAAGAAATAATGAACGTGTATAGGACTATTATTTGTGATGAACATGGAAATATTAAATTGGAACACAAGATAGTGGAAACCCTAGGCTTTGTGGACATTCTTAGTATCCCTAATTTTCCTAAGGATGTGATGAGGATAGTCTTGAGTAGAGTTCATGGAGAATTATTTTGGTTGGATTCCATCCATAAGATTACTAAAGAGGCAGTTAGGGCAATGACAGGCTTACCTTCCACTGGTAGCAGGCCTGATAAAACTAAAAAGGTTCCAAATGACACTATGATGACCCTAACTCGTGCAACTTTTGATAAAAGATCCCTGAGAGTCAATGATGTGAAGGACATCAATGTTAAATTTGTCAGTATGATTCTTGGTTATAAGGCTACATGTGCAAATAGACTAAACTCAGTCTCTAGCTTATGTATTAAAAGTGCATATGACATGGTGAATAACAATGCTATGATTGATGTATGTGAGTGGCCAAAAGATGAACTGATAGGAAACTTGAAGAAAATTAAAGGTGATAAGAAAGGAACTTTCAGATCTGGCAACCTGCTTGTATGTTTAATGTTGTACATTACCAAGCAAGTTCTGAGTATTGGTAGGAAAGACTTTGGTTTTGATATCCTGGTAGCAAAACAACTTCTAGACATATTGAACAACATGGGAGATGACAGAGAGAAAAATATAAATGAACATTTTCAAAACTTGAAAGAAAAGATGAATACAAGAATAAGGGTATCTAAAGCAATTGTTGATAAGTATCAAAAAGAGATATGCTTTGTGATAAAGAAAGATGAAATTTGGATGGAGGCAGTTATCCCTAGGACTGTTTGGGTTACAGAGATGGGATATGAGGAAGATGACAACATAGTTGAAACTTATGCAAAATTCCACTTAGAAGCCCCTAAGGAATCGACAGAAAAAGTATTTGGCAATGCTGAAACAATTGAAAGTAGCATTCAATCTCAGAAAAGAGTTAAGAAAACTAAGCAGATAGTTAGGAGAGCTTCAATGCAGGCAAAAGGAATAAAAGAAGATGTATTAAACAAAACTAGTATTAAGGAGAGTGAATTGGAAGGACTACAACTAGAAGCACATCTTTCACCGATTGCTACTTCCTCTGACAATGAGATACCAACAGAATTTAAAAGGGTAGTTAGGAAAAGAAAACCCTCACTAGTACCCTCACCTACACCTAGAAGGACAAGACAAAAGCAATAGGTAGTTAGGCCTTCGACTAAGAAATTGACACCAAATAAAATAAAAGAAAGATAGGTTATTCCACCTTTGGACAAACTTTTGGATGAGATAACTGAAGATGTGAAATTGAATAATATCAGTAAGTTATATAACACACTATCAAATGATGAAAAGGAGAGAATAGAAAATAGTGTAATCTTACACTTAGAGATCTATAAGAAATTTCTGATGGAAATTGTGGATGAGATACCTAATGATTTGTACAGAAGAATAGAGGCTAGAAGGGTAGCTATTGTGGAATTGGACAAAAAGATAAAAATAGAGAAACTACTTGCAGTTCACCCAATGAACTCCACACAAGAAATTGATGATCTAATCAGTGAAGCCAACCGGACAGTATTTTCAACCGGTCACTGGCATGTTGCACTAATGGTAGACAAAGTAAATGAAATAAAAAAAGAAACTACAGATCAGTGGGAAATATTTTTTGTTGAAAAAGAGAAACAAGAAGAGCTTAAGAGACCAAAGACCTTTAAAGTCTATCAAAAAGAAAAGGACAAGGATAAGGGGAATGGTAAGGTAAGTGGACCTCCAAGAATAAAGGTGACAGATAACTTACCCCCACCTCTTTCTGATACACCATCGGTACAAACTACTAACAGACAACCGGCAACATAGAGTATGGAAACACCACACGAGGATATGAATCCATGTTATACACAATGAAGATTGACACATAGGAAGTCAATATTGTGGTGGATAAGGAAACAAATGACAAAAAGATGTGGCAACTGAGCCACCAGTAGGAAATATTGGAGTTGAAAACATTGGAATTGGGGAACAACAACAAACTGAAGGAACAAATGAACCCCTAGACACTAGAAAGGTAGAGACCATAGATGTGCATACATATGCATCTACTGAGCCACTGGAAACTAGTAAAACTAAAAAACCTACTGAGTCACCGACACTAGACAACACAAAGGTAAAAAAAGAAAAACCGGCAATGGACACTACAATGAAATATTTAGAGACACAAACAGAGACACCATCCAAAGAGAACACTGAGAACCAGTAGAGAAACAAGTTAATATTGAGGAAAACACTGAGAAACTGACAGAGCAATAGGCTCCTTCATAGATAGTACCACCAGCTTCATCTGACAAGCCCAAGCCTTTGGTAGCAGAAATGCAAACACAAACAGATCCTCAAGAAAAAGAGGAAAGAAAAGCTATCACAACCACCAAAAGTTTACAGATTGTAAAGATAGTTGGACAATCATTCGAAACATCTATGACATATTTTAGACCTACAAATGTAACAGAGGTACTATTATATTCAATAAAGAAACTAACAGAGTGTAATGTACTAGCTTATAAGCCTATAGATGACACTTTACCAATTTTGAAGATGATAGCTCCAAAGTGTAACATAGACAATAAAGATTCCTTGAGCCAATTAGACACATTGTCTAAGTATATAACCAACAACCTAATAACACTGGATCAGATAAATGACGACACCTTCAGAGAGAAAATTAATAAGGAGAAGGAAAAATTCTTTGAGGAGACAGTAAAGAATAATAAGGAACATATGGAAACCTTATTACCAGTATTAGGTAAAGCAATTTTGGACTTCAAGAAATTGTATAGAGATGCATGTAAAATTGACATTTTGACAAAAGACATATATATAGATGTTGACATAACCCAGAAGGAAATAAATGATATTGCTGACAACTTGATAGGTTCATCAGACTCAATATCAATAATTAAACAGGAAATTGCAGGATTTGAAGAGAAAATAGAAAAGCTTGAGAAAGACAAGGAAAGGATAAAGTTTAAGGCAAAATAACTTAAATGTAGACTAAGTCCTAAACTAGATATCCTCATCTCTTTAAGAAAAGATATTTCTAAGGCTCTTGTTCTAGGACTTAAGACACCGAAAGAGAAAATGCACTTTCTCACCAATACAATTTAGAGAACTGAAGCAACACTGAAAGACAGTGAGAGATTTTACAACAGTCTGAATGTTGCCTTAACATAAATTTATCAGATTGTAATAAACATATTACAAGGAACTAGGCAGGAACCACACTCAATTGACATTGAATGACAGCCTTTGTCATTGATGCCAAAGGGGGAGTAGTGGAGATGAGAAAAATGATCAGCATAAGACATCATCAACTCAGGGGGAGCACACAGAGCAAACAGTTTTGATAGTTTTGGTAAGACACTTTTTTGGATTTTTCTCATGAGTGTTGCCATCAATGCCAAAGGGGGAGATTGTTGGCAAATGCACACTCCAATGAGAAACTGTAGGTGATTGGAGGTATTTCCATTGATGGCAACCTTACAATCATATGATACTGGCAGGCACTGGCACCGACACCAAAAATATTGATTACTAGCACCCTGGCCGATAGGATTTTATTTATTGCAAAATGTAATTAATTGTAATATATTTTTGAAAGATGACAAGGCATATTGTAATAAGGCTCATATATAATTATGAGATCTTAGAGAATATTTGTATGTAGGATATATGATGGATATTAAGTGCAAACATTATGGTAGAGTTTTGGAATAAGGTTTTGGAAGTTGGAGAACTTAAACCGGTACTAGATATGGCATAGCAGATGCCCTTTTGTAGTAGTACATGACATTGGATTTTCATAATCCAATTTTGTAAGTCAGTGAGACTTCTCTTTTGTATTTAAGCAGTGAGCTTTAGGTAGTTGGCCTTCCTACATGTGTAGGCCCCTATTGTAACAGTAATATTCTCTTATTGGCCAGTAAGTGAATATTATGGGTAATAAATCCCATCGAGGTTTTTCACACACTGAGTTTCCTCGTTAAAATATTGTGTTATGGTGTGTCTTTCATGTTGTGGTTGTTGTTCTTATTTACTGCATTAATTTTGGTTTACCAGTACACAGTTTTGGAATGCTTTTCATTTAATAAGTTAAGAAAATCAATTAACTAGTTAGATACTGATTCAGCCCCCCCCGCTCTCAATATCTTTGGGAATCCTAACAATCATGTCAAAATTCCCCAATCAATTCAATAATAAATTTCCCTTTCCAATTTCTTTACAAGATTCAAATAAATTCTATAACCAATTAGAAAAAATACACAAACAATCTTTCTGAAAACACCATTAAAGATAATCCTTTCAAAAAAAAATTTATAGAGAAATAAGATCTGAGAGTTCCAACCTAGAAATTGCAATCCAATCAAGCAAGCTTCGATCCAATCTCCAACGTAATCCAAAACCAATTCGCAATCCAAAATCAAACTCATATTTCTGTAATGATTAACCCAACAACAATCACAGAGAACTAAATAAATAGAAAGATTATTCAAAACTATGGCCAAATGTCGGCCAATCAAAATATTCCTTAAAACAATATGGTTTACCTAACTTGTATAGTTTCGAGGCATATAGTATTCCCTCAATATAATTTATCTACCAATAAAAATCCAACCAATCATATGCGAGTGTAGGTAAATATATTCAAATACAATTATCAACAAAAATAAAACTTAATAAAAACACATTTAATAATGATTCATTACTCAATGTAATCAATTGAATAAATTAAATTAACAAGGCCTTAGAAATAGGACCCTTAATAGAAAATGTAAAAATAAAATCACATATTACAATAAATAATTAATGAAGTCAATAAATCAAAAATCAATAATAATTATCAATTAAATAAAGCCTAACAACAACAAATAAATAATAAATAAATTTCTCAACAATAAATCAATATAAATAAATAATATCAAATAACTGATAATTCCTCAAATAAATAAATAAATCATTAAGATAATTAAATCTCATAAATAATCAATTAAAATAAATAAATCTCCAATAAATAGATGATTGAAGATTAAAAATACACAATAATTAAATCAATCAACCAATTAAAGAAATCCTAATTGGTTAAATAAAATCTCAAAAGGAAATCATCATCCTAAAATAATCAAATAAATATCTATAATCCAATAATTAAACAATTACAGAATAATCACATAAACATGGACTCAACCCCACTTATGCCAAGGGAACAAACATAACGCAAAACTCTTGTGTCGTGGCACAATCGACAAGGTACACATCTTAGACCTAGAGTGTGTGAGGGAAACTATTTCATCTCCGACAACTTTCCATTGGGATACAGACATGCTCAGACCTATGGAGCCAGGTGGAGTCGATGTCTAGTACCTATAAACCTGCATCAAAGACCAATGCAACATATACAACACACACACACACACTAATGAATACTAAGAGGGGGGTGAATTAGTATACCAAAAAATACTAAACTTAAACACTTAAATAGTTTAGTAGTAAACCAGTAGAACAGTTTTACTAACAAACCAGTTAACACAAATGCAAACCAAACAACAAATAAGGCATTCACCCACAAAAGCACAATCACCATAACATAAGAGATTTTGACGTGGAAACCCAAATGGGAAAAACCACAGTGAGATGAAACTCACAAGTAACTATCTACAGAATAGTAACCAAACTAATTAAGGTCATACAATGTTCTTTACTAGAATAGATCCTGTTAGGAATCTCAATCTCTATTAGGAGATAAGTTCAATTAAAGACTACGTTATGAGAGGATTTCAGATCCATAGTTGTGAACCACCTTGTTAGAGGATTTACAAAGGTTTTGCCAGGCCTACCCGGTTAAGGGTTACAGACCTGTTGAAGATGTGAGTAATCAACAAGTGAGTGATCTAAATACTAGCACAATATGCTTGGTTAGATCCTTGATAGCTCATTGTTAATGCATTTCAGCATTACTTCAGTCTTCAATATCTTCACACTTTGTTCCTTCACATAGACCTAATCTTCTTCTATGATCACACATGCAAAAACTTCATCAACCACACAAAAACCCTAACACCTACTAAAACCCTAGACATGATGTCCTTATAAAGGAATCTGATTTCATATCGGTCCAATACAATTACATTGCAAGTTCCTAGGTTCATTGCATCTAGACACATTTGGTAACATGACAAAAAACCATCGTCAAAGTGTTGGTGGATGGTAACTGATCACAAAAATACTAGTTGGTAACTCATCACAGAGTATTACCGATTCATACAACTTTACTGATTACTGGTTGACAAAAATGAAGACTGGGAAAATGATAACTGCTGCTTCAATTCCTTTGTACCGCTTGAGATCCTCGAACTGCTTGAGGTCTTCAAACCACATGGGATCAGCAAACACTTTCTACAAAACACTGATAGTCTAAAGACTATAATACATAATAATACTGGTTTGGAACAAATACTGGTTGAACATAACTCATAGATACAAAAAGTGATCTCAAAGCAAGTGTGTGTCCATAAATGACAATCACAACAACATCATAAAAAATTCCAACACATACACACACACACACACATGCACACACACACACACACACACACACACACACACACACACACATATATAGACAAGTGATAGAGAATCGTGATGACATATCTTGCTTGCAATGAGTGATATGGCACTGTCTCTACTCATGAAGATAGTGACATAACATAATATCAAAACTTTATATAGAATCATCATCATTAAATAGGGTTAGTATCATTACAAGTCACATAATCCATGTAAAAAATGATCATATGTAAATCCACGAGTCATATAAATCCATCCATCAAGATGATACTATGTATCAACATCCATAAGAACCATCAAATATCATATGTCATATAATAAGTCTCACATTATCAATCATAAAAGACTCCAATCATAAAGAGTGACAACAGATAATATGAATCCACATAAGGTCCTAGCATCAATAATACCATCTAATATAGCAGGAGAGTCATAAATAACCATCCAAGTAACCATCATAAGTCTAAATAAGTCTATCTAAATCCAAATCAAAATGCAAGTCTAGGAGGGACACTAAATAATGATTTTGGCATGATTCTATGTTTTGGCACAAATAATTGTGATTTCATACTTGATTTGGGATCGAATCAAATCCATTTCCTTTCTTTTAAGGTTCTATGATCACTCCATGGTTAGTGATATTGAAATGCCTTGTCGTATGTGATCCATGTTTATGATCAATGAGTTTGTTATTATGCATGCATTATTTTTTATTCTTGTGGATTGTATAAGACTACGATTAGGTCCTATAGTTTGTCAAGGGAGTGTCTTCCAATGTGTACCTAACTCATAAGTGGCACACAGACAATCATATTAGGAAGTTTGAATCAAGTGATAACTTAATAATAAAACTTGGGGTAAACACTAGAAAGATAAATTGTGAAGAGGGTAAAATCTAAAGCCTAATGGTTAGTGTATTAACCAAATAAAACATAAAATAGTGCAATCAAATACACAAATAACCATTATAACTTAGCTTCTAATCTTCCTTCAATTGAGCTTGATGAAGTAGAGGCACCCTTTTTGCTCTAATTGATTTTCTCCTTCGATGGTGGATTGTGGATTGCTCTCCACTACACAACAATGTTGGATTTGGATTGGACTTAAATGATGATGATGGATGAGAGGGATTTGGCTTAGATGAGGGAATATTTGGGCATTATGATGGCATGATGGATGATTTTGGATCTCAAATGGACAGCATAAGATTAAATGAAAATAGGATGATTTGTGAGGAGAGGAGACTCCAATTTATAGATTAAAGGAGGCCAAAATAGAGGCCAAGATTGATTTAAAAAAGAAGGGTTGAGATTGATTTGAAATGGAGGAAACAATTGAGATGACAAGGTGTGGGATTCAAGAGATATGCCATAAAGGTATTTCTTGTCTCCATACTTCTCAAGATACATGGTGAAGAGCTCTCAAGTACATTGGGAAGAGAAAAAGGAATTAAAAATTCCTTGGAGAAAGGTGAGAGGAATTAAAAATTCCAAAATAAGAGGATGTGTGGGAAGACTAAATGGATAAAGGAATTAAAAATTCCTTGGGAAGAGGATGCATGGGGAGATTCAAATAATTTGAATTTCTTTGAAAGGATCAAGATGATTAGGGATGTTTAAATGACTAAGGAGATTGACTAGGTGGGTTAATGAGTGATTAGAGTGCAAGTGGGAAAGTTAGGAGGATGTGACATGAGGAGAGAGAATGAGTGGTGGAATTAAAATTTGAATTAATTAGGCTAAGTGAGGATTAAGAATAGTGATTTTCAGGAATCACATGAGTAGCCTAGTTAATTGAGATTAATTAACTAAGAAGGGTTTAGAAGAAATAAAATAATTTTAGAAGAAAAAGGGGAATAATCAATTTTCATAAATTGACTATAAGGTTGCAATGATAAAATAAATTAAATAAGATTTAATTAATTTTAAGAGGAATAAAGACCAAAATAATTAATTACATTAATTATGTGGAGAGGCTTAAATTAATTAAATATTAATTTAATTAATTTCAGGTGTCTGCATTTTTCACCTCTTTGATATAGCATGAAGAAGTGATATATAAAAGAAGAATAAAACATAGTGAATGGAAAGGATAAGGAATAGTAGCATGATGCCCTAGTTATAGGTGAGATGAGGAAGGATGATGAGGAGGTAGTGCTATGCCCCCTCGAGAGGACATGCGGGTTCTAAGAACATGGGTGTTCTCTTGAAATGGATTAAATGGATGAAAAAGATGAGTGAACCAAATGATTAAGTTGATGGGGTTTCTTGTTGTGTAAATATGGAGAGAAAACCTATTTTTGATTTTGCAATGAACTATCTACACCACTAACTATAGAAGTTAGGATGTTCTGAATATCCAATGCATGGACTAGACTCTCAAACAATAAGTATCTCAATGCACACAAGTCGCAAAAACTGATGAAAATGTAGATGTGAGGCTATAGGATCATAAAAGAGAAACCATCAAACATGCCATATCACAAAAAATATGCCCTATTATATACCAACCAATACATACCAAGATATAGGATGATCAAGGCAACCCTAAACAGGTATAGTCCTGAGACACAAGATAAAAAAAGAAGAAAATAAAAGCCCAATCATGCAAAAAACATGCATATGGCCAATTGATATCTCCTACCAAGAGTAGGATGTAGATCTAGATAGACTATCAGACATCAGAAGGATACATTCTAATGGGCAGGTGATAGATGTTGATATTTGATTGAAGATTACATTGATGAACTATTGTCTTGTCATTGATTTCAATTGTAGCAAGTAATGATGTTGTTATGATGTTGTTTTGCAACTGGTAGTTGTGCAAGTGAAGGAAACTGGTATTACTTAAGATTCAGTGAGATCAACTGTTAACCCTACCCGTTTATGTGCCAAACCCTAACTGATGGAGCTTGGTGAATCAATTATATTGATTTATAATCAAATGGTGATCGATAATGTTTATGTCACATATGCATGTTGTATGTGATAAATTTCAAGTGGTTTTTGGTGCATAGAGATAACAATTTTATCTTGGGAATGAGAGAGTACATTTCATGAAGTAGAAACCACATGATGAGTTATAGGATTCGATGAAGTGGTAATCAAGGAGTAGTCGAGGTTGTCTTAAACAATGTGTTGATGATATCTATATAATATAACAGCCATACTTCAACCGATTTGTTTGTAATCTCTATGAGATCTTATGTTTGTGATGTGTTACTGACCTTTTATTTTGCTCACAAGGTTGATGCATTGTTTTATTGTAGTGTTGATAATTTTGGTTAAGTGTCTGTGTGATTGATTTCTGAACCAGAAGGAGTATTTGCAATATGTGTGAAGGCAGATAGGACGATGAAAAGGATCCGATAAAGTAGAGTAGTGCTATTTACCAGATCAACAAACCTTGTTGTTCTCTAACAATTACAACAGTTAAATCCCTTAACCGAGTAAGATTTAATAGGCTTAGTTCTATCTAAATCCTCTACCAGGTGATCCATTAGCTTGGATTTCAAATCCGCTATTGAGGTTACTCGTAATAGGGTATTGCTTCTAATAGGGTATTATAGTCAAATCCCTTAACCGAGTGGTCCCTAATAGGATATGTTCCTAAAAGGACATTTTTGTAAAACTTTAATAGGCTTGGCTACTAACAAGGTGAACTTCAGAAGAGTTTAAAATACTTGTGGGTATTCATCCCCACCATGTTTTTTCCCATTTGGGTTTCCACATCAAAAATCATTGTGTCAAGTGGTGAATGGTTTTTGTGGTTATGTTTGGTATGGTTAATTTGCTTAACTGTTAAATCCACTTAGTTATGTTAAGATGACTATCAGTTATCTGAAATATTATTTTACTATTGTAATAAAGTATTTTGATATTTTGATTAAATGGTTTGGGAGTTTCAGAGCTGTTATACTATTATTTTGATATACTAGTCAAACTAGTAGACTATCAGTGCTATTGTAGTTTGTAGCTCAATGTTTGAACTAGTTTGTTCAGTGATTGACTTGTGAGATTGTTTTTGAGTTTGGTGAAAGTTAAGCTAGTTTTCTATCTACTGATTAACCCTCCCCCCTCTTAGTAGTTGTCTGGATCCTTATTGATTCATCATATCATCAATTGGTATCAGAGCATTTTATGTCCTCCAGTGTCTAAGCCTAACAGCTTGAGGTAAAGATCTAGAAGAACATGATGAAGAAAGAAGGTCCAAATTTTAATAGGGAAACTATAGAATACAAAGTGATATGATGAAAATCTATATCAAAAGTCTAGGAAGTCAATACTGGGAACATGTTGTTACATAATATACTGCACCTAGTGGGACTCTATCTGATGATCAAAAGAAAGAACAACAAGAGAATAAGAAAGCATTGGAGGCCATTATCAGTTCTTTGTCTGATTTGGAGTATGTTGATGTTCATGGTCTGGAGACTTCTTATGATGTGTGGAAGAAACTTGAGGAGCACTATAGCGGTGATGAGCATGTGAAGATTGCCAAAGAAGAGAGTCTGAGAGGTAAATTTGATGACATACTGATGGGTGAAGGCGAGAATATTCAATAATATGGTCTGAGGATCAAGGAGATAGTCATTGAGATAAAGAGTCCTAGTGGTAAGGTGGAGGATGCCATAGTGGTTAGTAAGGTGTTGAGAACCCTTCTACCCATCTACGCTATCTGAGTAGCAGCCATTCAGGAGCTAAAGTCTATTGATAAAACAAAGGTAACTCTTGACTCTATCATTGGTAAACTTATTGCATTTGAATTAAATTATTATGATGGTAGTGCTCAGAAATCCAAATCTACATTTAGAGCTTCAGTCTCTAATCCACCTATGAGGAAAAAAAGAGATGTTAGTCATAGTAATGAGTCTAGATCTAGTAGATAAGTTGATGATGAAGATAGCTTGATCGAGCTTGAAGCATTGTCGGCCAAGTGGTTACCTAGAGGTACCAGTAAGTATAGAGGTAAATTACCTTTGAAGTGTTTTGCATGTAACAAGATTGGACATATTGCAGCTAGCTGTCCTAATGGTGACAATGAGAATAAGCGTGTGAAGTACAAGAAGTAAAAAGGAAATGGCAAAAGATATTTCCTCATTGCAGTTGATAGTGGTATCACTGAGGAGGAATTTGAGAGAGATATTAATGAAGACATTGTCTTTGTTGCCATTAAAGATGAGATATCTAATCAGAAGGCATTAGTTTCTCACATGGATAGTTTTGATGATTGGATCATAGATAGTGGTTGTTCACATGACATGACCGATGACCAGAGTAAATTTCTTACCTTGAATGAATTTGATGGAGGAGTTGTGAGATTTGAAAATGACTCACCCTACATGGTAAAAGGAAAGGGAACCATTTCTCTTAATGGAAAGAGTGGTGCAAATCATGTCTACAAGGTTGAAGGATTAAAGCACAATCTATTGTGTAGCTCAACTAAATGATAGAGGTTATCCATTGGAATTTAAGAATGGAATGTGCAAAATCTATGGGAGAAAAGGTGAACTGATTGCAACTGGCAAGTAGACAAAAGGTAACCTGTTTCACCTAAATCCTAAAGTCAACAACTGTTTAATTGCTAAAGTAGATGATAGTTGGCTTTGGCATGGGATATTTTGTCATATAAATTTTTATAACATTGTCAAAGTCAATAAGTCCAAGTCAGTAAGTGGTTTGCCTTAGTTGGAAAAACCGATGAATGCTCTATGTAAGGAATGTCAATTAGGGAAGATGGCATCCTCAACTTTTAAGAGAAAATATTTCTCAGCAGAACATTTGTTAGATTTGGTTCATACAAACCTCTATGGACCAATAAGGACTAAAAGTATTCAAGGTGATAGATATTTTATGATCTTCACTAATGATTGCTCAAGAATTATGTGGGCCACATTCTTGAAGGATAAAACAAAAGCCTTTAGTAAGTTTAAGGCATTTAGGGCCTTAGCTAAAAAGGAAAGTAGTAAAAAAATAGTGTCTGAGAACTGATAAAGGAGGTGAATTTACTTCAAAGGAATTAACTAGATATTGTGAAGACAATGGAATTAAGAGGCAACTTTCTGCACCTAGGATACCACAGGGGAATGGTATTGTAGAGAGGAACAACTGGTCAGTTGTTGAAGTTGCTAGAATGATGCTAATACAAGGAGGTGTAGCAAAAAATTTCTGGAGAGAAGCTATTAGCACAGCTGTCTACACTATGAACTAGATATTGGTTAAGAGAGGTAAGGATAAAACTCCTTATGAATACTGGTATGGTAGATCACCTAATGTCAGTTATTTTAAGATTTTTGGCAGTAAATGATTTATCAAGAGAGGTGACTATGTTGGTAAGTTTGATGCTAAGAGTGATGAAGGCATATTTCTTGGTTACTCCACCAAGAGTAAAGCCTACAGATGTTACAACAACTAGACAAAGAGAATCATTCAAAGTATTGATGTCTGAGTGGATGAGTGTCTTGAAATTTCAAGAGAAACAAGTGAGGAGAAGAAGGAAGATGAACCTTACATTTTGATTTTGGAACTAGAACCAGTGAAGCCATAATTTGGTGAAGTGAATGCTCTAGTACTAGTTCAACCGAAATAGGTAGATTTTGCAGAAGATGATGATAGTGAGGAAGAAGAACCTAAAGATAATGATCATGTCATTCCAAGGTATCTGAGACAAAATCATAATCCTAACCAGACTATTGGAGATAAATATGCTGGAGTGTTAACCAAAAGAAGACTTAGAGAGAATTCTTGCATGATCTCCACTATTGAGCCTAGAATTGCTAAGAAAGCCTTTGGAGATGATCACAAGATCAAAGTTTTGGAAGAGGAGCTTGAATAGATTGAGAAGAACAATACATGGACCCTAGTACCTAGACCGGTGAATAAAAATATGATAGGTACTAAATGGGTATTTAGGAATAAACTGAATGAAGATCGAGTAGTAATTAGAAATAAAGCTAGATTGGTATGCAAAGGTTGTACATAGGAATAAGGAGAAGACTATGGTGAGACATTTACACTAGTTTCTAGATTTGAAGGTGTTAGGACTCTACTTGCATTTACATCATATAGGGGATTCAAAGTATATCTAATGGATGTGAAGTTAGTATTTTTAAGTGTAATATTGGAAGAGGAAGTTTATATTGAACAACCAGATGGTTATGCTTTGAATGATGCAAAGGATATGATGTGTAAATTGCATAGGACACTATATATTTTGAAGAAAGCGCCAACAGCATGGTATGAAAGAGTACATTCACACTTGATGAAAATAGGTTTCTAGAGAACTAGTGAAGACAACAATATATATCTCAAGACTGAAGGAGATAAGATATTGGTTAGTGAAGTGTTTGTGGATGATATCATTTTTGGAGGTAATGATAACATGAGTGATGACTTTTAAAATGAGATGAAAAGTGAATAAGAAATGTCTCTGGTAGGAGAGATAAAATTCTTCATAGGTTTGCAAATTTAGTAGATGAAGAGTGGTATTTTTATCACACAGTCTGTTGAGCATTGATTTTAAATCAATAGAATTCCATGGTTTCAACTGAAGCTACATAAGTTTTCTTTAAAAATATGTAAATCAACCATGCCCTTAATAATTTTTATAGAACCCTTAGAATTTTCATCAACATCAAAATTCAAAAAAAAAAAATATCGCTCAAACCGAAGCAATCAAATATGCATATTAATCCTTTACCGAAGTATCTAATCTAACTAAAATGATACATCTATTATGTCAAAGAAACTCATCAGTATTTCATCGACAAATGACTTATCGAACATACTTGAACCTCTATGAGTTCCAAAAGTGGCTTATCGAAAATATTATTTTCATCGACAGGTGGTATGTTGAGCAAACCATGGGAAGATTTCATCGATAGGAATTTTTTAAGAAAAAGAGTGTATCCAAGAATCACAAGAGATGTTGACCAAAGATGTCTTTCTCACCGAAAAGTAAGACATCGATGAAACACGAGATTAGCATCGAAGACCTATTATCGGCAAAACGTAAAGAGTCGAAGAAGACTATTTGTCTTTCACCGAAAGGGGAGATTTCATTGATGCCAGTGCAAATATAACATGTGAAATAAAGCCTTTCGATGAAATTGAAGAGGTCGATGAAGTCACAAATCTCCTTGATGATGATTGTAGTTTCATCGAAACTAAGGTGACATTGATGAAACATGAAATTTTGAGGGAAGAAAAAGTTAAGATACTGAAGTGCATAATTTCATAAAAAAAGGGTACAACCATAAAATTGATGAGCATCGATGGCTAGTGTGAAGTGTTGCTAGATGAATAATTACTTTCTGCCATGAGAATCAATACAAGTCTTAATAAAGTCACTTCATCATGAATTCAAATAAATGCCCCTATGATGGTTGTGCAACTGGTAATGGTAACCGATAAAATCACCATGAATGCTTGATAAATTGGCAAAAGAGGAAACTATTCCGGCCAACGCTTGAAGAATTTGCAGTGAGGTTCAAAGAGCTGAAATGATTTGAGAGAAAATTCACGAGTAGTCTACCTTGAATTTAAGTAAGTCTTTCACTCTCAGAGCTTTGTAGTGATAATGGAGGGGTCATCTTCTAAAAGGAATAGGGCTAGGAAAGTTAAAGAGACCCAACCCCCAGAAGTCAAACCTAAGAGGTAGAAAAAGGTAGGGTGCTCTTTGGCCCAGGACCTAATTGACCAATGTCCTGTGTCAAGCCTTAGATCTCAAAAAATTAAAATGGATGAGGAAGGTCTAGAAGATAGCTTTGAAGGCCTAGGGGATACATGGACATAGATAAGGGGTCATGAATTGTTTACTTTTGGGTATATATGAAGGAATGCACCCGAGCCTATGAATAACTTGTGGAGGTTGAATTTGGGGAATTGGCAGTGGCTAATGTCTTTGTGAATGTTGAACTCATGAAGTCCCTAGCCAACAACTATGATTCCAAGACTAGGACCATATGTGATTATATGGGGAGACCAATATTGTCAATTACCAAGGAAATTATTGGCACTGTGTTTTATTTAGATTGGGGGTTCAAAGAGAAAATTGATACTAAGAAATTGACACAAGAGTACTTCAACCTAGAGGAAGTCTATAAGAGGTGGAGACTCCCTATCCATAGACCTAGGGTTGCAGGATCGATAGTGCCATTTGATAAAGATAACAAAGCTCCATATGATGTTAATTTGTTTCATCCCTATTTCAAGTATGCATACTACTGTGTTGCTCAAGTTTTGGCAATAGAGGCTCATCCATTGATGGATATCGTGGCTATGGTCATCTGTGTAGATTTGCAATCTAAAGATCCTTGGTTATTTGATTTTTCTACCTATCTTGCCAATGCTATCAATCATGGATTAGGGAAATTGAAAGGAGATTCAATTAATGTGCATTTCAAATATTACTCTATTCTTATGCATATGTTATTGTATGTTGGGAAAGACAAAGGGCTATGACTAGACGAGTTATGCATTAGGGCATATGATAAAGTTGGGGTAAGGAAGACTGTGCAATTATGGGTATCTTCATGGGACCAAAGATACAACAACAACTAGTACTAGCACTTTGAGGAATATTTTGTTAAGATATTAAACATATTATTGGGGTACTCATGTGATCATGCTTTGTCCCCTAAAATTTAGAGATTCTTGAGGCCAAAGGATTATGGTGAAGATACTGCAATTGAGCACAAGCGAGGAGATTTTTATTGCTTTTCAGATTGCACTCAGATAAGAGTGTATGGATTTGAGGGAAAATAGTATGTATTTGCTATCACTTTGCCTAATAGAGTGGTGTGCCTATAGATTGTCAGATAGTTATCAATAGTAAGCACCCAACATCTGAGTGATCATGGAAAACAATCCATCATGCCTAGATTACTTGTCTTTTCAGACTTTGTTGTCAAAAGTTCAAAGAGTTATAGTTTGCTACAGAATAAATTGGATTACTACAAGATGGCAGAAGGAGACCCTAGGTCATCCCAGAAACTCAACGCTAGAGAGCATGTGTCACTCATGCCTGATGATTTCATCAGAAATATAAAAAGGGAAGAAGCTAATGAAAAAAGAGCTAAGTATGAGCAAGTCTTCCAAGCCTATAAATGGAATCTCTTCTAAGGGAGAATAAATGACGACATGCTTCAACACATCAAAGATCCCTTAGATCAAGAAAATAAACTTATGGAGCATGAGCTAGAATTGCTTGAGGGAGTGCCCGCTTATTTCTAAGGCAAGCATATCAAAACTACCAGGGATACAGAGCCCTTGGCCCAATTGTCTCCTCAATCTGCTTCTAATGTTTTTCCAATTGACTCTCCCAGAGAAGAATATCGTCCTAGATTTGAGGATAATGTATAGATAAATATGACCATAGGGCAATACAATGTCCAATATGTTGGAGATATAAGGATGTTTGAACATGAGGGTTTCATTATTGATGATGATTTCATTTCCTCCAAAGAATTTGACACATTTATGTACCAACATAAAGGAATATAGGTTAGGACTGCTATGAAAGATAAGACAGAGGATGAACAAGCCCAAAGGTTGCAAGAGGAAGTGGGCCTTGCTTAAAAGGAGATGACACTCAAGAAAGGAAGGCAATTACTTAAGGATGCTGGTGTGCTGGTTTATTCAGGGTGGGATATGAGATCTACATTTCTGTCTGATGGTTTCCTCAAGAAGAAAGACCTGAACAAGCACATCATACCAAAAGAGATAGACAAGATTTTTATGGGCTTAGGATATAATCCAAATCAAAAGGCTCTCATAATATGGGCCTTGTATCTAAAGGAAAAGAGACCTATTCTAGTTGATACAGATCAGGTTTTTAACCACTTAATGGTCCGGCAAGTTGGGAAAACTAATCCCAGAATCACAGCCAAGTTGAATGTGGATGTAGAAAAATTGAACCAGGAACAAACAAAGTGTTTGGTCAAGGAGAACAACCTTTACAGAGGTTTGTATGAGAAGGCTACTGAAGAAGTCTAGAGTTTACAAGGATAGTTGTGTTGGCATATGGACACTCCAATGAGACATTGTGTGTGATTGATGGTTTTGTCATTGATGGCAACCTTGCAATCCTATGGGACCGGCAAGAAATTATACTAGAAAAGCATTACACAAGCAACCTTGCAATCCTATGGCACTAGCAAGACATTATACTGACAAAGCATTACACAGGCAACCTTGCAATCCTATGGCACCGGCAAGACATTATACCGGCAAAGCATTACACAAGCAACATTGCAATCTTATGGCACCGGCAAGACATTCTACCAGCAAAGCATTATTCAAGCAAGACAGTGCATCGGCATCAGCAAGACCACTCTACACTGGCACCGGTACCGGCACAAGAGAAAATATGCATACCGACATAGAGGCCGACAAGATTTTTCATATATAGTATTTTGTTTATTATTGTAAGCCGACTTGGCGAATTGTAAAATTACTCTTGTATATAAAAGAGATCATTGTAGACATTTGTAGTACATGGATAGGAAGCATAAACAAAATTATTAGGTAGACCTACTGTGCAAATTATAGGTCAAGGGTATATGTAAAGAATAGAGCAAGAACCGGTACTGAATCTGGCATTGAAGATGCTATTGTAAAGCAGTAAGTGAATATTGTGGGTCACAAATCCCACCGAGGTTTCCTCATTAAACATCTTGTGTCATGGTGTTCTTTTCATGGGGATTCTTTTGATTCTGTTAATTACATTAATTCTTGCATATCGGTATATTGTTACTTTATGTTCTACATGTTCTATCTTAAGAAAATTACATTACCGGTCAGATACTAATCCAGCCCCCCCTCTCAGTATCTGAGGGAACCCTAACAATTGGTATCAAAGCCTGGTCCTTTATTTTCAGAATCCTAACAACCTAAGGAAGATCTTGACACCGGTAAAGATGGAAAATCTGATGAAGCAGCTTGAAGGAGCTCTTACTGACTATGATGCAGAGAAGTTGAAAAATATCAAATTAGAAGATGATTTAAAAGCAGCTTAGGACATTATTCAAGCACTTCAAGAAAATCTTACTATTACAAGAAATAAGAGAAGAGAACTTTGTGAAAAATTGCAAAATGAGAATGATGAAAAGGAATCACTTAATGATATGATAAGAAAATTGAAACAAGAGATCATGACAACAAAAAATGAAATGCAGGATATGACTATGAGATTTTGCAAAGAGATTGAGGACAGAAAGAAGAATGAAGAAGAATTGACCAGAAGACTAAGTGATGCAGCAAATGAGAACACAAGGCTTAGCTATGAAAATGACATGTTGAAGATAGATCTGATGCATACTCAGAATGACTTGAATGAACTAATGAGACAAAAAGAAATCTTGTAAAGGGAATTGGAAACTGCAAATCAACACAAAGAAAAATTCAAGAAAAGCTCAAAAGAACTTGGTACCTTATTGAAGAATCAAAAACCCAAAGGTGACACTTCTAGAATTGGATTTGAAGTTGGAGAAAGCTTCGGTACTGCAAATACTCAGGATCACAGCAAATCGGTAAGACCTAATACTTACAAATTCAATGGAAAATGCTTTAACTATAATAAATATGGTCATAGGGAAAACAAATGTAGATCTAGGAATTATCAGAATATCAATCCTCCCACTGGTCAATGCTCCAAATGCAACAAAATTGGTCATAACTCTGAAAACTGTAGAATGAATGTAAGATGTTATGTTTGTAGAAGATTATGACATTTATCAAATCAATGTAGAACACAAACTAGCATAGGTTATGGAAAATCTATTCAAAAAAATAATGTAACTTGTTATGCATGTAACAAAATTGGTCATATTGCTAAATTTTTTAGAAGTAAAGGTACACCGATAAACAACAAAAGTATTAGCTTGAAAGGTAAAGAAAAGGTTGAAGAGGTTAAGCAAGAATTCTCAAAGCAATGGATTAGAAAAGGTGATCTAAATATTGGGAATACTTCTCCACCGGTAGAACCAACAAATGCTCCACCAGTAGGACAATGTGATGCTCCACCAGCAGGATAGAGTAGTGCTCCACCGATAGGAAGTTCTTCATCTAATTGAAGAAAATTATCTTGAGGGTTTGGCAATCTAATGACACATGTGCTATTATTCCCTTGGTTAGAGAAAAGAAGTTGAAAATCACTCATTACCAGCAAATAAAGTTAAGCTAATACATTACCAACAAGCAATTAATGTGGTAGGTAGTGGAAAAGACTTTATAAAATAAGGTTTTGGCTCCATTTCACTTTACCAAGCATTCAAACATTTGAAGAGCATGAAATCTCTAGAGCTAAGGCATTTCAAGCAAAGAGGCAAAGCATTTCAGCAATCAATCCATCCAAAGGCAGAAAAAGGTATTTATCATCATGGCATCCTCCTCTACACCTGAATTCATAGCAAACCCTACAGTAGTTGAGGTTATAAAATGACCTAGCCCCATGTTTTAGCTAGTTCCCGAGGTAGCTAAGAAAGATGACAATATAGGTGCTTTTTCCCAAATTCCAAAAGGTGTTGTTTATGCAGAAGACCCTAGAATCTATATCCATTGCAACATAGAGGAATTAGGAGATGAAGAAATTAAAAACATGTATAAGACTGTTATATGTGATAATTCCAAAAATGTAAAACCTGAATATAAAGTTGTTGAAACCCTAGAAGTCACTAAAATCCTCTACATTCCTGAATTTCCCAAGGAAGTGATTAGGATAGTTTTAAGCAAGGTACATGGTTCATTCTTTTGGCTTGATTCAGTTCACAAAATTACAAAGGAAGTTGTGAAAGTAGTAATAGGGTTACCTTCCACCGGTAATAGACCTGACAAGACTAAGAAGGTCTCCAATGACCTAGTAATGAACTTAACTAGTGTAACATCAGACAAAAGGTCTCTAAGGGTTAATGATGTGACCGATATAAATGTTAGATTGGTTAGCATGATTTTAGGGTACAAAGCAACTCATGCAAACAGACTTAACTCAGTTTCCAGTTTATGCATTAAGAGTGCTCATGATATGGTAAAAGAAAATGTGAAAATTGATGTATGTGAATGGTTAAAAGATGAGTTGATTGATAACTTAGCCAAAATCAAGAAGGATAAGAAAGGAACTTTTAGATTTGGAAATTTACTTATATGCTTAATGCTACATATAACCAAATAGGTTCCCGGTATAGGACATAAAGATTTTGGATTTGACATACCAGTAGGAAAACAATTATCAGACTTATTCAACAACATGGGTGAAAACAAGGAAAAGAATATCAGTGAGTATTTTCAAGCACTAAAGGTCAAAATGAACAAAAGAATCAGACTATCATAGGAAATTGTCAACAAATACAAGGATGATATATGTTTTGTAATAAAAAAGGATGAGATCTGGATGGAAGCAGTCATCCCTAGGACAATTTGGGTAACAGAAATGGGCTATGAAATAGATGACCACATAGTGGAAACTTATGCCAAAGCACTTTTGGAAGCCCCAAATGAACCTAAGGAAGAAGTATTTGGTAGTGCTAAGACCATAGAAAGTCAAATTCAATCAAAGAAAAGAGTGAAGAAGGTTGAAGCTTTTGTGAGGAAAGGATCCAGACAAGAAAAAGCCATAAAGGAAGATATATTAAAGAAAACTGGCATAACTAAAGATGAGTTGGTAGACCCACAACCTGAAGCTCATCTATCATTGGCAGGTACTTCCTTAGAAGGAGATATGCCAGCAACTTTTAAAAGAGTTGTTAGGAAAAGAGATCCCTCACTGGCAACCACTCCACCTAGAAGGACAAGGTAGAAGCAACAAGCTGTGAGATCTCCGGTCAGAAAGGTCACACCTAAAAAGAAGCTGACCCCTAAGAAAAAGAAAAAGATAACAACTGACTTGGAACCTTTAGAAATTCTGTTAAATGAGATCACAGAGGAAGGTAAATTGAAGAACATAGGGAAAATTTAATACACCCTATCGGATGATGAGAAAGGGCAAGTTGAGGAGAGTGTAATATTACACATGGACATATTTAAAAAGTTTTTGATGCAAGTCTTAAATGAAATTCCTGATGACTTATACAAAAGACTTGAGGCCAGAAGGCAAGGAGTGATAGAATTGGATAAGAAAATAAAAATTGAGAAATTACTTGTTGTATATCTGATAAACTCACCTAAAGAAATTGATGACCTAATTTCTTAGGCTAACCGGTTAGTATTCTCTATTGCACACTGACAAATTTCACTAATGGTAGGTAGAGTTATAGAGATTTTAGAGGAAACAGAAAATGGTTGGGACATATTTTTGGTTGCAAAAGAAAAACAAGAAGAATATAGGAATCCCAAGCCTATTAAAGTTTATCAGAAAGATAGAGATAAGGGGAAAGGTAAAGTTGGTGGACCACCAAATATCAAGGTTAGAGACAACTTACCCCCACCTCCTTTAAATACTCCACCGGTAAAATCAACAACTACTAAAGATCAACTGGTAGCTGAGAGCATGGATACAGAGGGTGGCAATACTAATCCTGAAGTCCTATATATTGTGAATGTTGATACTCAGAAGATCAACATAGTGGTAGATAAGGATACAATAGATAAATTAGATATAGCCAAAGAGCCTCCAGTAATAGGAAATATAGAGCAACCGACAACAGATACAGGGAAAAAGATGGAATCTGAAACACAAAAAGAGAAATCGACAGACCTAAAAGCTCTAGAACAGATGCCACCAGTGAGAAATGAAGCAGGAAAACCAGTGCTTAAAGAAATGCAGACAGAAACAGACCTACCAGAGGTCAATACAAGCATGGTCACTTCCACCGGTACTCGGTTTGTTGGGTCACCATCAAATGTGACTGAGGTATTACTTGAATCAATCAAGAAAATAACTGATTATAGCTCACAAGCTTATAAAGCAATAGATGATTCAATCCCATTTTTGAATTCAATAGCTCCAAATTGTAATATAGACAATAAAGACTCTTTAGGACAGCTGGATACACTATGTAAATATATTTCTAGAAATTTTGAGCGAATAAAGGTAGAATCTGTAAAGGAAATTGTAGAAAAGGAGAAACAAAAATTCTTTGAGGAAGGAATAAAGAAGTGTAATAGAGAGTTTGACACACTTCTACTAAAATTGTGTAGTTTGTTAAAAGAGTATAAAAACCTGTATAAAGTACATGTAAAACAAACTTTTTGACTGTAGATATTGATAAGAAAATAAGCAAGGCACAGGATGAGATAAATAAACTTCCAGACAACTTTGTCAACTCACCTAATTCATTATCAGTTTTTGAAGAGAAGATAGCAAATTTTGAGGAAGAATTGCTCAAATTGGAAAGAGAGAAAGAGAATAATAAATAAGGCAAAACATTTGAGATCTAAACTAAGTCAAAGATTGGACTATTTAGCATCTCTGCGGAAGGAAATTTTAGAGGCATTAACACAAGGAAGCAAAACACTGGCAGAGCATTTGCAGTATCTCACTAGTACAGTAAAAAGAACTAAGATAGCAATAAAAGACAGTAAGAAGTTTATGGATGGTATAAATTTAATTTTGGGAGATCTTCTTCAGATAATAACTACCCAACTACAAGGTTGAGGTTATGGACTAGTATAACTACTAACTCTACTAACCTTTGTCATTGATGCCAAAGGGGGAGTAGTAGGATGAGAAAATTCAAAACATAGGGATCATATGCTCAGGGGGAGCTATCACATTTTTGGTAAACATTTTTGGTAACATTTTTTGGTCTACACATTTTTGGATATCTTTTTGAAATTTCTCATGAGTGTTGCCATCAATGCCAAAGGGGGAGATTGTTGGCATATGGACACTCCAATGAGACATTGTGTGTGATTGAAGGTTTTGTCATTGATGGCAACCTTGCAATCCTATGGCACCGACAAGACATTATACCAGCAAAGCATTACACAGGCAACCTTGCAATTCTATGGCACCAGCAAGACATTATATTGGCAAAGCATTACACAGGAAACCTTGCAATCCTATGGCACCGACAAGACATTATACCGGCAAAGCATTACACAGGCAACCTTGCAATCCTATGGCACTGGCAAGACATTCTACTGGAAAAGCATTATTCAAGCAAGACAATGCACCCACATCAGCAAGACCACTCTACACTAGCACCAGCACCAGCACAATAGAAAATATGCATACCGACACAGAGGCCGACAGGATTTTTGATATGTAATATTTTGTTTATTATTGTAAGTCGACTTGGCAAATTGTAAAATGACTCTTGTATATAAAAGAGATAATTGTAGACATTTGTAGTATATGGATAGGAAGCATAAACAAAATTATTAGGTAGACCTAATGTGCAAATTATAGGTCAAGGGTATATGTAAAGAATAGAGCAAGAACCGGTACTCAATCTGGCATTGAAGATGCTATTGTAAAGCAGTAAGTGAATATTGTGGGTCACAAATCCCACTGAGGTTTTTCCCACACCAGATTTCCTCGTTAAACATCTTGTGTTATGGTGTTCTTTTCATGTGGATGCTTTTGATTCTATTAATTACATTAATTCTTGCATATCGGTATACTATTACTTTATGTTCTGCATGTTCTCTCTTAAGAAAATTACATTACCGGTCAGATACTGATTCACCCCCCCTCTCAGTATCTGTGGGAACCCTAACAAGTTGTCCCTAAAGACTCCTATTATGAGGGAACATGAACCAGATATAGGTTATCAACCTGACTTAAGGGTCTTAGATGCTATATCTGATGCTACCTATTGGAGGATAAAGGCTGAAAAAGTTAGCCAAGCAGTTAACCAGTGCCCAAAAAAAGATGAACAAGTTGGCGAATGATGTCATTGAGCATAGGTTCAAAGCTATGTTGCCATATGCTAACCGATATTGGAAAGAATACAAAGGAACTATAAAAGCTCTAAAAAAGCATGACAGATTAAGGGAGAGATTACAATATGTATCAAAGGACAATAAGGCCATGACTACAGAAGAGAGAGCTCAAGGGGACCAATATCTAGTGGAGCATAACAAGTACATAGACATATTGAATAAAGATCTCTAGATGTTGGTCGAAGACTATGTTGCAATGATACTGACTATCTACAAGGATGGTGAACTAACCCCATTAGAGCAATGGGAAAAGGAATTTGCACAGATAAAGGAGAAGGCAGTGGCTAAATTCAACCAGAATGAAGATATAGCCCCACACATCAACCAGGCGGTGTTTGATCTCTTCTGACTAGAAACAGATATGAAAAAAAAGAGAGCAACCATTAGATGCCATAAGAGTGACAGTTATATCAATTATCTTGGCATGCTAAGTCTTTTCATCTTTCACTTTTTTGGCATGCTTAATCTTTTCATCTTTCACTTTTTTAGAAAATTGTAATTAAGTTGTTAATGAAGAAGGGAAGTAACTCTTCATAGAATAGGTATTGCTCACTTATTTAGATAAGCAAGTTTTTTGAAAAGAGGACAATTGAGAAGATAGAAAACCGGATAGATAATGCACCCTCTGGCATACTATTGTACTATTTTGAAACTTTAATAGAATCAGTTGTTTTTCTCTGCATATGTGTTATGAATTATTCCATTTCTTATAGGTAGTTGTTTGTGATATTATGTAAAGGAGATAAGGTTACTTGTATTCTTACAGTGAAGTTTATGTTTCTATATTATAAACTTGGATTAATAAGATCTACTTGTGAATTGTAATTGTTCCTCATAGTTCTTCCTTGAATGGTCCTTTGAGGTTAAGGTTAAATTCATTCAAGCAATTTTATGATATAAACATTTAGCAGATCTCATAAGAAATAGTAACTGAGAGAATTGCTAAAGGGGGTAGGTTTAAAAACTATCTCACAAATCATACATTTAGTCCTAGGGAAATATAAGTCTCTGTAGCCCAAATAACAAGAAAGAAACTGGTCACTCACAAATCACAACTTTTACCATACCAATCAATTTTACTTTAAAGCAATAGGAATAGTTGAGTAGGATATATAGAACCAATTAGCAATAGTGTATACATATAAATTTCAAGCACAAAGATCGAATAGCTTCCACAACAATAATCTTGAACTCATCTAAAAGACATCTATCCCAAGAACCTTTGCCATTTTAAGATAGGGGTCAATTAGATCAAAATATTCAATCTACTATTAAAAACATTAGTTATCAAAAACTACTAGTAAATAGGTATACCTGCCTAGGTCTTGCAGAGCCTAAAGTGAGAGATTTAGGAACCAAATAGGTTCACTCTATAAGTTGGCCAAGTCAAATTGGAGGGTTTGATCATAGGAGTTGGCATGTCCTTACAACCTATCCAGTCTATTGATTTGAGATCCAAGAGATTAACGACTCTGCTTGGGACACATTCATTTAAGAAAGACTCTACTGTGGGAAAGAACTCATATACAAAATACAATTTCCTTTCAAGAAGCAAGGTGGCGACTCTGAAATAAGAAATTTTATGTATGGAAGGAGGTCAATAACACAAGGCCACCCAATAGTACAATTACACTTTAATTAGAGAAGAAATAAGAAGAATCCAAATAAAGAATCAATAGATGATCCAATGGAACACAAGAATGACTTCATGAATGAAAAGTATAATCAATATTATTCTAAAAATCATTCACATCCAGCTCTGAATAAAAAGAACTACATAGTTCCTACATACCCGAGAAATGAGCACTTGGTAGCTATAGATAAAGTACGAAAAGGAAAATTCTCTCCTAGTTTTGAAAATCACCGCCCGAATTCAAGGATAGGTACTTCAAGTTCCTCAAGTTCAAGCAAGATGGATGCACCAGACCGTATGGCAGATTTGATGAAACAAATGTTAGAAGTAGCCACTAAAATAAAATATACTAGACAGATACGAGAGTGTGTATAATTATGTGCTAAGTTGGGCATAAATGTCAACGAAGATGACATTGATCATGACTTGAATAAGTACAAGGTGAGGTGTGAACATGCAACCCAAGGATCAAACAAGGGGGGAAGCAATAAAGATGAAATCAATGTAAAGAACAATACCTATAAGATATCTGAAAAACCCCTTATATGATCATAGATGCAACAATTTTCCATACACCAATACACCTCTTGAGCACCAACACAATCATTTCAACAATTTTACATACACTAATATACCTCCTGAATATCAGCATAATCATTTTAACAACTTTACATATCAAAACAATTTCCTCCTTGTAATAAGAATGTAGGTCAAAACCATGGAAATTTCTTCCACGGGGATATGGATTGATGAATATAGAATGCATTAGACAATTTGATTTTTTAGGAATGATGGTATATCCTCATCCCATTCCAAATGAAATTAGAACTACAATACCAAAACTTACTAATAGTAATGCTATCTCAAGAGAAGCACATTGCAAAGCTTTTGATACAGACATGGAAGATTTATGCCTCCCATATGAGGATGTTAAAATTAAATTATTCATGTAGTCTTTGATAGAAGATGCACGAGATTGGTTTAGAGCATTACTTGATTTTTCAATAAGTAGCCTTGCAGAGTTTAAAAGATTTTTTCTTGAGCAATATGGAGATCAAAATAGCCCTGAGTTTGCACTGCATGAAATCACAAGTATCAAGAAGGAACCTAATGAGACAGTCAATAAGAGATTCAACAAAGTTATAAATAAAATTCCTAACAGGATAAAACCAGTCCCAGAAGTAAGCATCTTGTACTACATAAATGCATTTGATAGCAAAAAAAACTACAAGCTCAAAACAAAGAATCCTACAACTCTTCAAGGAGTTATGAAAGCTGCCATAACTATAGAAAATAATAGAAAATCTATTGGGAGAGTTGGGAAGAGAGAAGATACTAGGTTGTTTAACCCAAGAGCTCCCAAACAAGCTAAAGATAAAGATAAATTGGACAAGGTATTAAATTCTCTAAAGGATTTTTTCTGTGAGGGTAAATAAAATAGAGAAACAACATTTTTCCATCAAGATAGACCCGGACTACATGATATGTCATACAACACTACCTAGAAGGATGGGAAACCAGTGGAGAAAAATCAAAAGGATAATGTGCAGATACTAGATCCTTTAAAAAGAACCGTGAATCAAGTGTCAAATGATAACTTGTGGTGTTTTGCCTATGACATGCCACATTCTCCTTACCAATGTATAATAGCAAAGAAGTTGCCGAAAGAAGAGAAAGAATTTGAAGGATATATAGATGACCATACCATAAATTTTCTATCATTTAAAGAATACAACTCATTTGAGGAGGAGGGGGATAGTGATGTGAACTCTAGATGCATCAATCAACAGTGTTGTGTACAATAGATATTCTCAGATGTGGAGGAAGAAATCAAACTCAGGATCCCCACTAAAGAAGAAATAGAAAGAATCACATCAGCTATAGTGGAATAATCCAAAAGAACCTATGCTCTTAGGAATAGAACTATAAACCTTGATCAAGGAAAGTCTTTCAGTATGTTCTTGAAAGAAACCAATAAGATATCTAAATCAATGAATAAAATGGATAATGTTTAGCAAAAGGATTTAGGCAAAACCAAAGAGAAGGATGTTCAAATAACAAAACCACAAAAGGGATTGAAAGAGAGTATAACAAATTCTTCTTCAACATCGGCCACCATGTCATTCGACATTGTGAATGCTTTAATGCAAATGAAGGCCTCTATCCCATTGATTGAGATAATGAAGTTCCTTGAATATAGGGAAAAGACTTTGAGAATGATCACAGATGTCTCAAGAGAACAGGTGAAGGAGTACAAGCAGAGCGGTCAAGATGGTAGTGGTGAAAGTGACCCAATTCCAGCCATATAGTTGGGATCAAAAATAACAAAAAAACTTTCCCAAGTGGATCCTTTCTACTTAACTTTGATGATCAATAACAAGTTGATTAAAAACTACATGATTAATTCAAGAGTAGTGAAAAACATTATGCTCGTAGGAGTTATGAAAGAGCTCAGAATGGGGGTGGATACAACATTTGGCAAATGTTATGCTATGGATAATAGATCTGTCCTAGTTGTTGGTGTTATGAAAGATGTAGAATTCAAACTAGCAGCATGCCCTGAAGCATCCTACAAAACATATATCACAGTGGTAGATGTCCCTCCTAATTATGGGATGTTATTATCTAGAGAGTTAGACTTGTCATATGCAACCATACCAGTAAATAGTCATGAAGTGAGAATTGAAAGAGAGCCCCTTTCCTCATATATCATTGAGGATGTGGAAACACCTGAACCAATATGTTTTATTTAGTCAGACATGGATAATTTTAAATTGCAATTGACAAATCCAAAGATTAAGGATTTGTCTCCAATTTAGTCTTACATCAAAGAAACTAGTGATCAAGTGTGCCGCATGTACTTTGGTGGCTCGTACAGTAAAGAGGGAAGTGGGGCTGGGATTTTATTCATTTCACCAAGTGGAGAAACATTTAAGTATTCTTTTAAGTTACTATTTGAATGTACCAATAATATTGTTGAGTATGAGGCTCTAATTATAGGACTGAACCTAGCAGTTAAGCATGGAATTAAAATCCTTAGTGTATTTGTGGACTCAGAATTTATAGTGTCCCAAGTTAAAGAAAGATATGCCTCTAAACATATCAGACTGAAGCAATATAGGAATGCAGTATGATATACCATTGAATTATTTGATGCCTTCTAGATAAATTGGGTTGGTTAGTCAAAAAACATAATGGCTAACTTTCTGGCGAATATTGCACTTAAGGAAAATGACATGATGTTGAATGGGATATCAGAAGTAGAGATAAAAGTCAAACCTTCTATCCCTGATAATTTGTACACTTGACAAATTTTTCAAGATGATGTTGACTTGCTAAATTTTGTGCAGTGTGTGGATCACTATCAGGCACAGGCTATTAACTTTAATGACTTTGTGGAAAAGGTTGAGGGGAAAGAAACCTTGTTTGGACAGGAAATCATATAGCTCAAATCAAACAAACTACCAAGAGGTTTGGTTGCATTGGAGAGGACTTTCAATGCACAAGACATGATAGAATCAAGTGACTGCAGCTAAATAAAGTGATGTTGAACAGGTCAACTTGGGAAGCGAGTAGTCACCAAGGCATGTGTTTGTTGGAAGAAAATTAACTCCTAAAATGAAGCAACAACTTACAATATTGCTCAGAAAATATAGGCATGTGTTTGCATGGTCATATGATAATCTCAAAGCTTATAGAGAAGATCTTTTTCAACATGAAATACCCCTCAAACCTGATGCCAAACCATTTAGACAAAAACAAAGACCTATAAATCCAACTTTGCTACCCAAGATGAAAGAAGAAATAATAAAAATGAAAGATGCAAGGATAATGAAACCTTGTAGGTATTCCTCTTGGGTTTCAAACTTAGTGTCTATCAGGAAAAATAATGGAGACATAAGACTCTGTGTAGACTTCAGGAACCTAAATATATCATCCTTGAAAGACAATTACCCATTACCAAATATGGATATCATGTTGCAGAAAGTAACTCGATGTGAACTATTATCTATGATGGATGGATTATTTAGGTTATAACCAAGTGAAAGTTAGGGAGGTTGAGAAATTCCAGACAAGTTTTACAACACCATGGGGCACTTATGTGTATGCAAGGATGCCATTTGGCCAACCTAATGCTAGGGCAGCTTTCCAAAGAGAAATGGATGTGGCATTTGCAGAGCTAATAGATGTGATAATGGTGGTATATCAGGATGATCTAACCGCTTACTCAAAAAAGGTTGAAGACCACTGCAATCACCTTGAAAGGATATTCAGGAAAGCTTTAGAATATGGGATTTATCTAAACCCAAAGAAATGTCATTTTGGAGTCAAGGAAGGAAAACTTCTAGGACACATAGTATCTAAGGAGGGAGTAAAAATTGATCCTGAAAGAGTGGTTGCAATCAATGAAGTCCCCATTCCAAAAACTGTTAAAGCCATTCAGTCATTTTTGGGACAAATCAACTTTGTCAGGAGATTCATCTTGAACTTTGCAAATATTATAAAACCTATATTATAGATGTTGAAGAAAGGAGCCAAGATAGATTGGGATGCAGAAGCATTGGAGTCCTTTATAGAAATCAAGAGGGCAATATTCGAGGCACCGATACTAATATCACCAGATTTTAGTAAACCATTTCTGATCTTTTCTTTTGCCTCTTGTCACATGGTGGTAGCAGTATTACTACAAAAGAACCAAAATGGTTGTGAGCAACCCATCGCATATTTCAAGAAATCATTAAGCCCATCCAAGATCAAGTATGATATAAATGAGAAATAGGCCTATGCTTTGGTTAAAGCGGTAAGACATTTTAGACCATACTTGGTAGGGGAAGAGATCACACCTTATGTTCCTAATACAACAATGAAAGATATTTTCAGACAAATAGAAGTAATAGGAAAAAGTTGCAAATGGATCAATCAGATCCAAGAGTTTAACATTGAGCTCAAAATTTCACAAGTCATTAACGGCCAGGGATTAGCTAGACTTATGGCAGGAGTAGATTTTGAAGAATTTCAAATAAATGAAGTTGGGTTTGAGGAAGCCAATTTCAGCATTGAGCACACAACATGGTACATAGATGTTGTGTATTACCTTAAACATATGAAGTGTCCCAACAATATGACTGATAATCAAAAGAGGACCTTGAAGTTGAAATCATTAAAATATGTGATCATTAATGGTGACTTGTATTGGAAAAACAAAGATGGGATCTTGTTGCTTTGTCTAGATGAACATCAAGAAAAAGGAATCCTATAGGAGATGCATGGTGGGGTATGTGCAGGTCATTTTTCTGCTAAAACCACAACTCATAAGATACTGAGGGCTGGATATTATTGGCCGCATGTATTCAGTGATGCCTATGCATATGTTAGAAAGTGTGAGGTGTGCTAGAAGTTTTTAGGAAAACTAAAGTATCAGGGGGCTCTCCCATTAAGACCTATGCAAGTTGAAGAACCTTTTTAGCAATGGGGGTTGGATTTCATTGGGGAAATATCAGACAAATCTAGTGGAGGGCAGAGGTAGATATTGGTAGCCACTGACTATTTAACCAAATGGGTAGAAGAAATTCCTACCAATTAGGCTACTAGTAAAGTGGTAATCAAATTCTTGATGGAAAATATCATTGTCAAGTTTGGTATCCTTGCCAGAATCATCACATAAAATGGTATGTGTTTTAGATCTGAAGAATTCAACACCTTTTGTGAGGAGTATGGCATCATAATATCCCATTCATCCCCATATCATCCCCAAGGTAATGGGCAGGCTTAATCCAGCAATAAAAATATCCTCAAAATTATCAAGAAGATGTTAAGATAGAATAAGAGAGCATGGGATTCAAAATTGAGTCTATCACTTTGGTCTGATAGAAGAACAATCAAGAAGTCCACAGGAAGGTCTCTGTTTGAATTGGTTTATGGCAAGAAAGCTAGACTTCCATTGGATAATCTTCTGCTTGTCCATAGATTTATGATACAAGAAGAAATTGATGTGGAAGATCCTTTGCAGAAGAGGCTTGTTCAGCTAGTAGAGCTTGATGAGGTCAAGACAAAGGCCCAGAGGCAGAATGTTAAGGTACAAAATCAAATGAAAAGGTTATATGACAAAAGGACAACAAATAGGAAGTTTGAGATAGGAGATTGGGTCCTGATGTGGGATGCCAAAAAATAGGACAAAGGTAGACAAGGAAATTTTGAATCCCTTTGGCTTGGGCCATATATGATTATAGAGAAAGCAGGGGAGGATGCTTATTACCTACAAAGTGCGATAGGAGACAATAAGGAATTGCCAGTACATGGATAGTTCCTAAAGAGATTTTTCTCTTAAAAATTATATTCCATGTATAGTAGATTAGGGTTCATTTTTCATTGTATATACTACCAACCACCATTAGTAGGTTCCTATTCACCAGAGATTCTAGATCATTTAACGCATTTACAATATACCTCCATCCCCAGTCAAAGCCACTATTGAGCATTGTAAATCAATAGAATTCTATGGTTTCAACTAAAGCTACAAAAGTTTTCTTTAAAAATATGTAAATCAACCATGCGCTTAAGAATTTAGATAGAACCCTTAGCATTTTCATCGACATCAGAATTCAAAAATTAAAACTATCGCTCAAACTAAATCCATCAGATATGCATATTAATCCTTTACGAAAGTATCTAATCTGATCAAAATGATACATCTACTGTATCAAAGAAACTCATCAGTATTTCATTGACAAATGACTTATCGAAAAGACTTGAACCTCGATGAGTGCCAAAAGTGGCTCATCGAAAATATTGTTTTCATCAACAGGTGGTATGTCGAGAAAACCATAGGAAGATTTCATCGATAGGACTTTTTTGAGGAAAAGAGCGTATTGAAGAATCAAAAGAGATGTTGACAAAGATGTCTTTCTCATTGAAAAGTAAGACATTGATGAAACACAAGAGATTACCATCGAGGACCTGTTATCAACCAAACGTAAAGAGTCGAAGGAGACTATTTGTCTTTCACTGAAAGGGGAGATTTCATCAACGCCAATGCAAATATAACGCATGAAATAAAACCTTTCAATGAAAGTGAAGAGCTCGATGAAGTCACAAATCTCCTTGATGATGATGGTAGTTTCATAGAAACTAAAGCAACATCAATGAAACATGACATTTCAAGGAGAGAAAAAGTTAAGATACTGAAGTGCATAATTCCATCAAAAAAGCGTACGACCATAAAACTGATGAGCATCGATGGCCACTGTGAAGTGTTGCTAGATGAATAATTACTTTCTGTCATGAGAATCAATACAAGTCTTAATAAAGTCACTTCATCATGAATTCAAATAAATGCCCCTATGACCGTTGTGCAACTGGTAATGGTAACTGATAAAATCGCCATGAATGCTCGATAAATTGGCAAAAGAGGAAACACTTCTAAGCAACGCTTGAATAATTCACAGCGAGTTTCAGAGAGCCAAAATGATTTGAGAAAAAATTCACGAGTAGTCTACCTTGAATTCAAGTAAGTCTTTCGCTCTTAGAGCTCTGTAGTGATAATGGAGGGGTCATCTTCTAAAAAGAATAGGGCTAGGAAAGTTAAAGAGACCTAGCCAATGAAAGACAAACCTAAGAGGGAAAAAAAGGAAGGGTGCTCTTTGGATGAGGACCTAATTAACCAATGTCTTGCATCAAGCATTAGGTCTAAGAAAATTAAAATGGATGAGGAAGGTCTAGAAGATAGATTTGAAGGCCTGGGGGATACATGGATAGAGATAAGGGGTCATGAATTGTTTATTTTTGGGTATATATGAAGGAGTGCACCCGAGCCTATGAATAACTTATGGAGGTTGAATTTGGGGAAATTGGTAGTGGCTAATGTCTTTGTGAATGTTGAACTCATGAAGTCCCTAGACAACAACTATGAACCCAAGACTAGGACCATATGTGATTATATGGGGAGACCAATACTATCAATTACCAAGGAAATTATTAACACTATGTTTGATTTAGATTGGGGGTTCAAAGAGTAAATTGATACTAAGAAATTGACACAAGAGTACTTCAACCTAGAGGAAGTCTATAAGAGGTGGAGACTCCCTATCCATAGACCCAGGGTTGCAGGATCGATAGTGCCATTTGATAAAGATAACAAAGCTCCATATGATGTTAATTTGTTTCATCCCTATTTCAAGTATAAATACTATTATGCTTCTCAAGTTTTCGGAATAGAGGCTCATCCATTGATGGATATCGTGGCTATGGTCATCTATATAGATTTGCAATCTAAAGCTCCCCGATTATTTAATTTTTCTACCTATCTTGCTAATGCTATCAATCATCGATTAGAGAAATTGAAAGGAGATGGGATTAATGTGAATTTAAAATATTAGTATGTTCTTATGCATATGTTATTGTATGTTGCACAAGACAAAGGGCTATGGCCAGACGAGTTGTGCATTAGGGCAGATGATAAAGCTGGGATAAGGAAGCCTGTGCAATTATGGGTATCTTCGTGGGACCAAAGATACAACAACAACCAATACTGGCACTTCAAGGAATATTTTTTTAAGACATTACATAGATTATTGGGGTACCTGTGTGATCATGCTTTGTCCCCTAAAATTTAGAGATTCTCTAGGCCAAAGGATTATGGCGAAGATACCGCAATTGAGCACAATTGGGGAGATTTTTATTGCTTTTCGAATTGCACTCAGATAAGTGTGTATGGATTTGAGGGAAAACCATATGTATTGCCTATCATTGTGCCTAACAGAGTGGCCTACCTAGAGATTGTCAGGCAGTTATCAATAGTAAGCACTATGAGATTTTTCCAAGATCAAGAGCTCAATGAAAAGTACAATAGAGACAAAATATAGGATAAGAATAAAATGTATTCTCATCAATAGATAAATGATTAGTTGTTCCATTTTTACAATGAATATGAGCCTGCTTATATAGGCAAGGCTATATGGATATGTGAGAAACACAAACATGACATGTGGTTCAATAGGAAACAAGGGTAGGTAAGAAATAGGTGTGGGTAGGTAGGAGAAACAATATAATAGTCCACATGAGGTGGATCACCCACTGAATGTGGAGTGTAACAACAAGATCAACACCATAAAAGGTGGAAATTCTCCTACACACACTATCCCAATGTGGCACAAACACCCAAGTGTCTCATACCCAAACTACTATGAAATGCATTTCCTAAGTAACCTTAAGTAAGTGTAATAATATCCAAGATGAATAATTATTTACACCAACACCCCCCCTTAAGTGCAACTTAGGGGAATGCACTTAAGTCTACAAAGCAACAAAGCAATGCAAGATGGGTCCCGGCTACTAGGCCATGTTAGGTACCCATGTATAAATAAAAATGCATGCAAACCAATGCAATGAAATCTCTCACAAAGTGGGGAAAGAGAGAAAAGCCAAATGGGAAAAAACCCTCCCCCAAAAGAGAGATGAAAAACTAGATACAAAGAACTCTCATAGAAGTATGTGAAGGACAAAACCCCATGTGAGGAAAAAGTCCCCCCCATATGAGAGAAGAAGAGAAGTTAGGAAGCCCCCCCTCAATGTGGAATCTGCACCAATGATAGAAGCTTGATGTATGAAGAAACTGCTCCATGAATGTTGAACAAAATTCCTCCCCTTAGGAAGAAACAAAACCAAAGGTGTATCCATGAAGTCTCCCCAATCATGAAGGGAAGATGTATGAAAAGAACTCATGATGAAAGGAATCTCTGAAAACTGCTCAAGTGTCCCCATGTCGATGCTGAAAGATACCCCCTCCAAAGTTGGTAAACTGTGCCACACTGTTGAAAAAGGAACTCCAAGATCTAGTGGAGATGGATGTAGAATGATATCTAAAGACTCACATGTCTCCTCTAAAGATAAAGAGACCTCCTCGAACTGCTGTACATAAGTATCCACAATCATGTCAACCTCGAAAGAATGATCATGTAGAGAATGAACAAGAGGGTTAGAGTGTTCCCTTGCAACAATCGAAGAAGGATCATCTTCATCAAAGAGAAGATGAATGTCATCAATGATGTCTCCCAAATCTGCAATGTAGGATTCCACAAACAAACCTGCAATGTCTGTCACGTAATCATCTCATGAATCTAAAGCTGGAAGACAATGAATATCCTGCTGCACTGAATCACATGAAGGCAAAACTATCACACTATCCACATCATCAGGTGCAATAGGTGATGTGATATCAATATGAGGAGATGGAATACAAGACTCAAGAATGGGTTCACTTGTGAGCATCCCCATGTTCAAGTGTCCAAAGTTCTCCTCAAAAACTAAACCATCACAAGAAGTGTGATCATCATGTGTAGAATCATCAAATGTGAAATCATCATCATCAACAAAATCTGAAAAGGAGTATAACCGAGATGCATGATCAACCACCCCAGTTGCAATGATAGCTCTACTCTCCAAGTCTCTAATGAAAACTGACTCAGGTGTGAACACCACAACTCGCTTAGTTGTGCCATGTGTGATTTGATAGATGGAAAGCAGATTGTTTGTCAAGTGGGGTACACACAACACATCATTGAAGGAGTTATCCCCAATGTCAATAGATCCTTTCCCAATCACATCAATTATGTATAATTGCCCATCAAAATCTATGGCATGGTGCAAGGCTCAAATGTAGAGAACATAGACTGTGAAGATGCCATATGTTGAGAAGCCCTTGAATCTAGAAGCCATCTCTCTGAATCATGACTTGTTGTAGAACAAAGAGATTTTCCTTTTCTTGTCCCAAAAGAGTGAGTCTTCCCACTTGTAGAAGCCATGGATACTTGTCCTTTTCCTTTTGAATGTGAGGAAGTGGAAGTTGATGAATCATCCTTCTTGTAGACATTAGGGAAATCAATGTTATGCTTTTTGATGATATGTATGAGCTCATCAATCTTCTTAGAATGGCAATGATGCTCCTCATGACCAAAATTTTTACAATAGGCACAAGTAGGTCTCTCCCTCTTCGGTGAGTTATCCCTCTTGGAAGAGGATGAATCTCCTTGTTGTGGAGAAGATGGTGCTTTGTCCTTGGGCTTTGTTTGCCATTTCTTCCTGTTTGAGTTGTCCTTTCCTTGATTTCCTTTGTTCCCTTGATTTGCCACTAATGCTTGAGACTTAGAAGCCTTAAGAATGCCCATGCTTATCAACTTAGTTTGTTCCATCATCAACATTTCATTGAAAGAATCAAATGTAGGCATTGTGTAGCTTGAACCCATTGTCATCCTATGGGTTTGGAAACTAGAAATAAATGTTGTATATTCTTGTAGAAGCTTGCCTATCAAGTTGAATATCAATTGATTATCCTTCTTATCAATGCCACAATCTTTGAGTTGTGCCCTCAACTCATTTGCCTTAGTGATATAATCTTGTATAGTATCAAATTTCTTGGGATCTAACATGGTGAGATCACTATCAATTTGATATCCCCTAATCTCATCAACTTGACCATACAAGTCTTGAAACTTTTGCCAAGCATCCTTGATTAGAGTACACTTCTCAATATGAAAAATGAGATCCTTTGATACATATTTTCTTAAGGTACCAATTGCCATGATATTTTTAGTGAGCCAATCCAAGTGACCAATTGGATCAACCTTAGGATCAACGGGAGCAACAATAGTTCCATCAATGTAATGAGTTAGTCCTTTTTCCATAAGTTTACTCCATGCATCAATTTTCCAAGTAGCATAATTATGAGGAGTTAAGAGAGGAAACTTAGAACCCATAGTAGCAGAAAGGAAGGAACACAAGAGCACAAAAGTACAAGAGACACCCCCCCAAATTCACTCAATCAAAGTACCCCCCCCAAAAAATCATGATTTTGGCACTTTATATGTAGTGCGTGTACAATAGGCCACTTGAAAACAATGGCAAGGTGGACTTATGATTTTGTTTTACAAATGCCCCAATAGGCTGAGAACTATAAAGAAAAAGAATAGAAAGATAGATCTATGCAAGACAAATGCCAAATTGGCCAAATAAGACCATATGATGAAAGTACATTTCTACCCACAATTGCTACAAACTAATAGGATATTCTGAGAGTAGACAAAAACTAATACATTTTCAAAAAAAATGGCACCTGAAAAGGAGTTCGTATGAGCCTGAACGGAGACCTGGAAGTTGCAGAAATGGGGATTGGACAGGTACAGTCACCAAAAACTAAGAATTCTGACAAAAATGTCCATCAAAATTAGAAAATAATTCCACCATGTGAAAGTACACAAAATTCTAACCCATTTAAAAAAAATTGCACCAAAAAAGGAGAAAAAATGAGCAAGATATGGCCATTTGAAGTTGAACTGCAAAATCAAAAAGCTCAATGAGAGGGCCCTACAATTTTTTTGAAAAAATGATGACATCAGTGAACTATAGGGTTAAATTTGACGGTCGTATGATCATCACCCAAACTTCATCGCTGACTGGGTGCTGACTTGGTGCTGACTGTGCAAGTGATTTGGCAAGTGATATGGCAGCCAACTAGGCTGCTGACATGGCAGGGTGATTTGGCAACCAACTAGACTGCTGATGTGGCATTGACTATGTGCTGCTAACTGGGTAGAAGGTACAGATCCCAAAAAAATTTCCAAATTATTTTTTTTCAAAATTTTTTTTTGAAACTGGAAAATAATTTTCAGAATTTTTTTTTAAAAAAATTCCAAAAATTTCATACTGTACTGCCCAAATTAGGTAGAAAATTTCCTCCACATCCAAAAATCGATTTTTGCCAAAATAGGTCAAGTTTATACTCAATTTTTATGGAAACGGCCTCCCAGACGCAATGGTGAGGTTGAAAACACTCTAAGATGCCTCCAAAAAATGCAGTCCCTCAGATCCGAAAATAGAAGCCTTCCACGATGTCTCCAAAAACCAATCAATGAAGTCCCAATGGCTCTAATACCATGTGATATTTTGCCAAGATCAAGAGCTCAATGAAAAGTACAATAGAGACAAAATATAGGATAAGAAAAAATTGTATTCTCATCAATAGATAAATGATCAATTGCTCTGTTTTTACAATGAATATGAGCATGCTTATATAGGCAAGGCTATATGGATATGTGAGCACACAAACATGACATGTGGCTCAATAAGAAACAAGGGTAGGTAAGAAATAGGTGTGGGTAGGTAGGAGAAACAATATAATAGTCCACATGAGGTGGATCACCCACTGAATGTGGAGTGTAACAACAAGATCAACACCATAAAAGGTCGAAATCCTCCTACACACACTATCCCAATGTGGCACAAACACCCAAGTGTCTCATACCCAAACTACTATGAAATGCATTTCCTAAGTAAACTTAAGTAAGTGTAATAATATCCAAGATGAATAATTATTTACACCAACAAGCACCCAACATCTGACTGATCATGGAAAACAATCCATCGTGCCTGGATTACTTGTCTTTTCAGACTTTGTTGTCAAAAGTTCAAAGAGTTATAGTTTGTTGTAGAATAAATTGGATTACAACAAGATGGCAGAAGGAGACCCTAGGCCAAACTTTGATCTGGAAGGATATATAGGGGCTGCAAGGTCATCCCAAAAACTCAAGGTTGGAGAGCATGTGTCACTCATGCCTGATGATTTCATCAGAAATATAAAAAGGGGAGAAGCTAATGAGAAAAGAGCTAAGTATGAGCGAGTGTTCCAAGCCTACAAATGGAAGCTCTTCCAAGGGAGAATAAATGAGGACATGCTTCAACAAATCAAAGATCCCTTAGATCAAGCAAATAAACGTATGGATCATGAGCTAGAATTGCTTGAGGGAGTGCCCGCTTATGTCTATGGCAAGCATATCAAAATTATCAAGGATACAAAAGCCCTTGGCCCACTTGTCTCCTCAATCTGTTTCTAATGTTTTCCCAATTGATTCTCCCAGAGAAGAATATCCTCCTAGATCTAAGGATGATGTCTAGATGGATATGACCAAAGGGAAATACAATGTCCAAGATGTTGGAGATATAAGGATGTTTGAACATGAGGGTTTCATTGCTGATAATGATTTCATTTCCTTCAAAGAATTTGACACATTTTTGTACTAGCATAAAGGAATATAGGTTAGGACTACTATGAAAGATAAGACAAAGGATGAACAAGCCCAAAGGTTGCAAGAGGAAGTGGACCTTGCTGAAAAGGAGATGAAACCCAAGAAAGGAAGGCAATTACTTAAGGATGTTGGTGTGCTGATCTATTCAGGGTAGGTTATAAGATCTGCATTACTATTTGATGGTTTCCTCAAGAAGCAAGACCCTAACAAGTAGATCATACCAAAAGAGATAGACAAGATCTTTATGGGCTTAGGATATGATCCAGATCAAAAGGATCTCATAATATGGGCCTTGTATCCAAAGGAAAAGAGACCTATTCTAGTTGATACAAATTAGGTTTTTGGCCACTCAATGGTCCAGCAAGTTGGGAAAACTAATCCTAGAATCACAACCAAGTTGAATGTGGATGTAGCAAAATTGAACCAGGAACAAACAAAGTTTTTGATCAAGGAGAACAACATTTATAGAGGCTTGTATGAAGAAATCGAGAGGTTACAAGGACAATTGTCACTAAAGACTCCTATTATGGGGGAACATGAACCAGATATAGGTTATCAACCTGACCTAAGGGTCTTAGATGCTATATTTGATGCTACCTAATGGAGGATAAAGGCCAAAATGTTAGCCAAGTAGTTAACCAGTGCCCAACAAAAGATGAACAAGTTGGTGAATGGTGTCATTGAGCACAGGTTCAAAGCTATGTTGTCGTATGCTAACCAATATTGGAAAGAATACATAGGAACTATAAAATCTCTAAAAGAGCATGAGAGATTAAGGGAGAGATTGCAAGATGTACTGAAGGACAATAAGGCCATGACTGCAGAAGAGAGAGCTCAAGGGGACCAATATCTGGTGGAGCATGACAAGTACATAGACATATTGAATAAAGCTCTCCAGATGTTGGACGAAGACTATGTTGGAATGATACCGACTATCTAGAATGATGGTGAATTGACCCCATTAGAGAAATGGAAAAAGGAATTTGTATAGATTAAGGAGAAGGAAGTGGCTAAATTCAACCAGAATGAAGATATAGCCCCACACATCAACCAGGTGGTGTTTGATCTCTTCTCACTGGAAATAGATATGAAAAAAATAAGCGCAGCCATTAGATGCCATAAGAGTGACAGTTGTATTAATTATCTTGGCATGCTTAATTTTTTCATCTTTCACTTTTTTAGATAGTTGTAATTAAGTTGTTAATGATGAAGGGACGTAACTCTTCATAGTATAGGTGTTCCTCACTTATTTATATGAGCAAGTTTTGTAAAAAGAGGACAATTGAGAAGATAGAATACCAAACAGATACTACAACCTCTAACATACTATTGTACTATTTTGAAACTTTAATAGAATGATTGTTTTTCTCAGCATATGTGTTGTGAATTTTTCCATTTCTTATAGGTAGTTGTTTGTGATATTATCTAAAGGAGATAAGTTACTTGTATTCTTACAGTGAAGTTTATTATTCTATATTATAAACTTGGATTAATAAGATCTACTTGTGAATTGTAATTGTTCCTCATAGTTCTTCCTTGAATGGTCCTTTAAGGTTAAAGTTAAATTCATTCAAGTTGTTTTATGATATAAACATTTAGTAGATCTCACGAGAAATAGTAACTGACAAACTTGCTAAAGGGGGTAGGTTTAAAAACTATCTCACAAATCATACATTTAGTCCTAGGGAAATATAAGACTTTGTATCCCAAATAACAAGAAAGAAACTAGTCACTCACAAATCACAACTTTTACCATACCAATCAATTTTACTTTAAAGCAATAGGAATAGTTGAGTAGGATATATAGAACCGATTAGCAATAGTGTATACATATAAATTTCAAGCACAAAGATCGAATAGCTTCCACAACAACAATCTTGAACTCATCTAAAAGACATCTATCCCAAGAACCTTTTCCATTTTAAGATAGGCATCAATTAGATCAAAGTAATCAATCTACTATAAAAAGCATTAGTTATCAAAAGCTACTAGTGAATAGGTATACCTGCCTAGGTCTTGCAGAGCCTAAAGTGAGAGAGTTAGTAACCAAATAGGTTCACTCTATAAGTTGGCCAAGTCAAATTGGAGGGTTTGATCATAGGAGTTGGCATTTCCTAAGAACCTATCCAATCTGTTGATTTTAGATCTAACACAGTCCAAGTATGTGAAAGAGGTATTGATGACATTTGGAATGGGAGACTATAAACTAGTTGAGAAACCAATGGTTACAAGTTGTATACTATCTAAGGAGGATGATGTCGCATCCATTGATGAAGAGGAGAATAGGTCAATGATAGGGAAACTACATTATGTTGTTCACAACAAACCAGATATTGCTCATGTAGTTGGATGAGTTGCTATATTTTAGAAGAACCCAAAGGAGACACACATGATTGCAACTAAAAGGATATTCATATATTTGAAATGTTCTATTGATTATGGATTATGGTATCCATATGCAAGTAACTTTGATTTGAAGATTTATACAGATGCAGTCTGGGCAAGAAATGTTGATGATATGAAGAGCACAACCCATAGTGTATTCTTTCTTGGAGGAAGACTTGTATCTTGGAAAAGCAAGAAGCAGAGTTGTATATCACAGTCCACTCCTGAAGCTAAATATGTTGCAGCTTATATGAATGTTACCCAAGCAATTTGGATGAAACACATTCTGGAAGGATTCAAGTTGAAGATCACAGAACCAGTAAAGATTTTATGCGATAACACCAGTGCAATAAATATTTCAAAAAACCCAGTGTTGCATACTAGAACCAAGCATATTGAGATAAAATATCATTTCTTGAGGGAGAATTTGCAGAGTAAAGATTTGTTATTGGAGCATGTATCTACTAAGGAGCAGCTAGCAGACATCTTTACTAAACCTCTGCCTAAGACTACTTTTGAGTATCTTAGAGGTTAGCTACGGGTTATGCCCCTACATGAGGTAAATTGAGAAGATGTGGAAGACATCAGTCCCAGAGCTACTTGAAGAATCTTGAAGTAGGATTGGTGTAGATTGGAGTTACTCCATAGGGGGAGCATCAAGTTGCAAATTGTTGATGCAGAACAATGAAGTATGACACTGCATGTTTTACTTTCACTTTGGCATTGTTGTCAAAGGGGGAGAAGAATTGTATGATTATGGGGAGAAGAATTGTATGATTGATAGAGAGAATAACTATAGCCAATTACCAGTTGAAGACATGAAGACTTAGTTGAAGGAGAGTACATGGTAAAATGTAAACCAGGATTCCTATACCTATGTATATGTATTACTCTTAATCATCACAATCAAGGTTATTGATATTTGTATTGCCATCAATGCCAAAGGGGGATATTGTTAGTATTTGATTGAAGATTGCATTGATGAACTATTATGCTATCATTGATGTCAATTATAACTAGTAATGATGTTGTTATAATGTTGTTTTTCAACTGGTAGTTTTGCAAGTGAAAGAAACCGATATTACTTAAGAAGTAGTGAGATCAACCAGTAACCCTAACTGATGGAGCTTGGTGAATCAATTGTATTGATCTATGTTCAAATGGTGATTAGTAAGAATTATTCCATGTATGCATGTTGTATGTGATAAGTTTCAAGTGGTTTTTGGTGCATAGAGATAACGGTTTTATCTTGGGAATGAGTGAGTACATTGCATGAAGTAGAAATCGCCTTATGAGTTACAAGATTCGATAAAGCAGTGATCAAGGAGCAGTCGAGGTTGTCTTGAACGATGTGAAGATGATTTCTATGTAATCTAATGGTCATACTTGAACCAATTTGATTGTAATCTCTAAGAGATCTTAGGTTTGTGATGTGTTGTCGACCCATTGTTTTCCTTATAAGGTCGATGAACTGTTTTGTTGCAGTGTCATCAATTCTGGTTAAGTGTCAATGTGATTGATTGCCAAAATAGAAGGAGTATCTATAGTATGTGTGAAGAAGATAAGAGTATGAAAAGGATCTGATCAAGTAGAGTAGTGATATTCACCAGATCAGCAAACCCTGTGTTGGTCTCAATTTCTGACTACTTTGTTTTCTCTTCACAATCTTTTGCCTCTATTTACAAAAGAAGAGAACAACAAGAATAGGAAACAAGACAACAATTAATGAGGTTTACAAGGAAAAACCTCCTACACTTCAAACTTGGCAAAGCTTAGGTGGGTGTACCTACTTGTGACTACTTTCTCACAACTTAGTAGATGGTTTACAAAAAACCGATGCAAATTTCTGCAAACTCCTTCAATTTAGTGCAACCAAACATGAATGAAACATTTGTTTTGATTATATGGGACCCTAAATATGTCACAAATACTACAAATTTAAACCAGTGCCTTATCTAGGCACTAGAGTCATTAAAAACCAGACTAAAATCTGACAATAGAATTCATTCACATACCACTATTTTGATCTATTAAATCTATATACACATGACATACACAGACTTCCAATCTATACTAGACCTAGTCATCTAATTCATGTAAATATATTGATATCAATGAATATGAATTAAGTATATTTAATTCTCCTCCTTGAGTAAAAGACTTAAAACATTCCCATTAATTACTTTGCAAATCATTTAACTAAACAATCCTTGATTATCTAATTAGAAATGAAAACCAGCATGCAAACATAAAGATGACATAGATTTGAGCTTGAAATATTGTTGATTACATATTATTTCCTCATCAAAGATTACATAGATATAAGAATGACTCAAAATGTCAAAAACAAAGTCTACATGTATTTTTCTAGAGATTCGCTATAAAAATTTTGTGATCCCCATCTATGTAGTCGTGGTATCCTTTTATAAAATTTTGGATGCAACAAGCTTCAGACTTCCCTAGAAGAATATTCCTATCTTAACCATAATTCCCTCCAAAAGTTACAACAATTACAAAACTGTGATTGGGGTAGGAGCATAACTGATTTTGGAATGTACTCTTCCATAATTGATTAGTTGTCCAACTAGAAAATGGCCAACTAACCTCTCTATATTTAAAGATCAGCTGCTAAGTGTTTTCAATCCTTCAAGGTTCCAATTACCCAAAAAAAAATTGTTGTAGAAAACCAACTGGTTCAGGATGCCTGGGAACTGCCACATGCTGGAGCATTGGTGGGATCTTCTTGTTCTCCCGTCTCTTTCAAAACATACTTACTCTCCCATAATTTTAACATCTGATCATCAGGCCAAGGAAAGCTAATATTTTTTTTCTTTTGTTTATTCAAACTTTTCCATGTCACCCTTAGTTGTTTAACCTCCTTCTCCAAAAAGCAAAAATATGATTTTACCTTTTCAATTTCTTCAATATTTTGAATAAACAAAGAAATATCATCCAAGTTTATAACATTATTTATTCTTTGAGATAGCCTATGACCTAGCTCCTCAATCCACACTTCCTTGTCTTTAATTTTATTTTCAAATAAGAAGCCTCTAGGAAACAATTTAAACTTTTCATTGGCATATTCCTTTCAGAATAGATTTTCCCTTCTTTCAATATTTACTCTTTTTGTTGAAAACCTAGACAAGTCTTTTGCTAATTCATAAGTAGATTTGATTGCATCATCAACATCTACTTCGTCCTGAGATGATGAATATATGGACTCCAATTCCACCTCTCTGGCAATCTATTTTTCTAAAACTGACTCCAAAATAGCCTTTTCCTCCTTCAAAGAATCCAGAAGAGTCATTATTCTTTTCATGTTTAAATAAACAATTGCTTCCCCAATAGTATCAGCAAATTTCAAAATGGTGCCTCTAACCTTTTCTTCATATTTATTTACAAATATTGACTGAGCCTACATCAATTTTTCAATTTCATCTTGAACACTTTCTGTTGACTGGAAGCCAGGAGTCATAGGGGAAGGAGGAGTTTCAATAATAGGACTAGAAGGAGGGGGCCTAGCAGGAGAAGAGGCAATAATTAGTTGAGAGGACTCACCCTTTTGCTATTGTCCTTCCAATTTACTCTTTAACTCTGCAATGGTGTTTTCCTTGGAAGCGATTTCAATATTTGCATCATTATAGGCTTTGCAGACTACTTATAATTTTACTTGAAGATCGGCTTTCTCTTTTACCACCTTCTCAGCCACTGCCATTCCAAATTTAGCAGACTATAAAGTCATGCTATCAACTTTGATTACTCATGTATCTTTGACTCTCTTTATTAACATACCCCTTGAGTAATTAGATCTTGAGGATTCTCCCCTTCTTCTATTCACCTCTCTTTTTAATGACCACATCACTAGAGCTACATGGTCATTACTATAAACTATCCCCTCCAAGGGTTTTGTTTCTTTTCTTATTGCATCAAAAATTATAGCATTTTCTATATCCAATTCTGGGAGAATTAACACTTCGACACTTTTAATCAATTTTCTCCCTTCCTTAGGGGTAATTACCTTAAATTCTTTCAGCATTTCTTTCTTTATTCCTGCCTCAATAGAAGATGGATCTTTATTTGATTGTTCAATTTTTCTTTTTTCACATCTTTCCTTGAATTGATCCATGTGCTTTCTCCAAACAAATTGTAAAAAGGCTCCTAACTTCACAAAATTTTCATTGGCCTATTTTATAATAGGATGCAATTCCCTTCCAGCAAATTCCTCAGTAGTCAGATCCATCTTAGCACCTGCTGGCTCCTCTAGCATTCCTTCCTACAACTCTCCATAAGTAAAACAAATTTTCCTCAAGCTTCCTAATTGCATAAGTTTCTCAGCAACAGCCTACTCATCACCTATATGTAATGGGGATTGAGAAGGTGAATACAGAGATTCACTTGGTCATGCCTCTTCTTCCAATCTCTACATCTTTGGGGAGGTTTGGGACTCAGGAGCATCCTCCATTGGATTTTTTCCCTTTGATGTGGAAGGTTCATCCCTCCTAGGCATCACCACATTATAGCCCAATTTCTTGTACATTACATACTCTCCAAGGGGAATAATCTAAGCAAAAATGGGTTTGGTCAAGATGAGCTTGGCCTTTTCAGGATCTACCTTTATTACTGCATCTTTTTGCTCATTCAAAGTTTGCATGGCATCCTCAAAATATTCTATCAAAAAAATTATCTTCTCCCCAAATGGGTTAAAAATCTTCAATGGGTCATAGTTTTTATCAAAATACTGGACAAAGTCAAGAGTTTTCTTAAATACCAGCCATTTTTCTTTTCTCACCTCTTGCTCTTCCAGATTAAACTCATTCCTTATCAAATCCTTAGGGAAGTGGAATTGATGAACTTTTGCACCACACCTGACCTTTTTTCTGAAAATACCATTGAAAAAATCTTTTGGATCGGCAAATCTTGCAACTTTTGTTGGCAATCTATATGGCTTGAAGAATTTATCAAAATGCAGCCAACCCCCTTTAGTAATACCAAATTGGTGTGCCATGGTAATGGTTGGAAAAATTGTTCCTTTGCCCTTATTTGTCAATTCTACTTCCTACAGACCCCCAATCTACCTTATGATCTCAGCAATACCTATTTTCAAGGGGACTTGATATGGGAGTAAGTATGGGGTTTCCCTGAAGCCATATACCCAAAAAATAGTAGAACTAGGATATATAATTATATCAACCCAATTATGCACAATTTTAATGTCTTCTGCAAACTCCTTGGGTCTGATAAATTCAAGGAGAACTTTTGGGATCCTGGGGTTCTCTTGACACAGAAGAATTCTTAGCTTTGATGCAAAACATCTATCAAATTTTAGATAACTAGTATCTTCTCTATCCCAAGATAGATCTGCACTCCATAATTGCACGAGCATTTCTTCACCATCTTTTACTCTCAATAGGTCCATATCCTTTGTAAAATATTCTGCACCCTTGAACAAAAACATGTGCATTAACATAGAATACCGGCCAAGAGGTCTATCCACTTTGGCATTATTGATCCCAATCAAACCCTCATGGATGACATTTGCAAGATAGAGTGAAAAGTCATAAAATATTGCTATAGATGGCTTAAGAATTTGTGCCATCATGAGCATGTAGTGAGTAGGCACAGCATTTTCTTCATCTTCTCCAAAAATCTGATACAGAGACCAATATACTCCTTTATCCCTCAAAGTGAAGAAATTCATAGGGAAAGATTCAACTTTACTAGGCCCTACCAATGTTAGTCCTCCTATCTTTTCAAAGAATTCCCTCATGGGTCCACTTCTAAGATGGTTCTTTTGAGCATCATAGACCTTCTTCAACATTTCAAAATCAATAGGCTCTAAATAATTTGAGGATTCATTTAGTCGGAATACCTTTCTAACCTCATTGGCTATAATTTCAATCAGGGGGCCTCCACTTATATTCCTTACAATCCTGGTGATAGGGTCATAGTTCTTTGCAATTTGGGTCAACAAATCAATATCCATGAAGACTCCAAGGACCACCAACTTCCTGACATCTAATTCCCATAGGTTGTTTGTAGGAGTAGGTACATTTTGCTGACTATACCCTACCCTAGACAAACCTAAACTAGACATACCTATGTAAGGATCCCTTAACCAACATCCTTTGTCAAACAGACCATCACCAATCTGCAGGGGAGAAGACTTTGGCACAAGTTCCTTTAGTTTGGCATTACTATTTGTGGACTGAGCCAACTACTCTAGAAAATCATCGTAGATAGCCCTTTCTTGATAATCTATGTTTCCTTTGAATTCCCATCGTGGTGCCATTTTAACAATCTAGGATTTATCTTACTTCAACTTTTACTCAAACAACCTTTCAGAATCTCAGAACCAGACAATACCAACACACAAGCAAAAATTACAAATAACAGCCATAGAACAACTTACTTGTCACTTGAGAACTCATAGAAGTTGCACACTTTATCTTTGCTAACCTTCATGAATGTCCTTTACAATTGAAATCTCAAAACAAGGTTTTATGAAGCAGCCTCGGCGGCAAATCAGCATTAATTCTCATCATTGAAGCCACACACTCTGCAATTAATTTATTTGAATTTCAAATTTTCCGCTCCAACGGACCAAAAGGGTTTCTTTAGTATGCTTTTCCCTTCAGTCACTGATCCATGAAGAGTAAAAGGACTTGCAACTTTTCATCATGGTCTAGCGACAATCATTAGATCACGTATATTTAACACATCCTTTAACCATGTAAGCTTTTGAAGAGCGCCCACCATTCATCATATGCTTGCCTTTTATTGCTGAGTAATAATGGGTAAAAGGACTTGCATCTTCCCATCATGGTCTCATGACCACCATTGATTTCCCTCTGATCTAACAATAGTTTAAACACCTTAGCCATTCACACTGGTTAGGCCCACCCATCACTTAACTGCTACCACTTAACCGCCATCTCATGGATCTTTGACTGGCCCCGCCATTGGTGGCTTGTCACTGAGTCGCAATGAGTATTCAATGCACAACTTCCCTTTGCGGTATCATGACCACTGTTGGATCAGATCCTACCTACCCATCTTTTAAGAACCTGATGAATATGTTAAAAAATCATACTTAGGACTTAGGGAAAAGTAAAGTGCTCCAACTTAAAAGATGAAACCTGCCTAGACTTAAAACTCAAATGGCCCCCTTTTATTGATATAATGACCCTTCTGGTTAAGTGGCAAAAAGGTAATGATTTAAAAGACCTTCCCTTAGGATGAGAAACATAAAGGTTTATTTTTAAATGATTTAAATTATTAAACCCAAAAACCCTTAGAAGCCATTCATTTGTAGACTTAGAATGTTTGAAAGATTGTAGAAGCTTTCAGAAATATCAGGAAAATTACACCACCACCCAAAATACTAATAACACCCTGTTGTTCTCTATCAATTAAAACAATTAAATCCCTTAATCGCGTAATCTTTAACAATCTTAGAGCTATATAAATCCTCTAACCAAGTGATCTGCTAGCTTGGATTTCAAATCCTCTATTGAGGTTACTCCTAATAGGGTATTGCTTCTAACAGGGCATTATAGTCAATCCCTTAACTGAGTGGTTCCTAATAGGATCTGTTCCTAATAGGACATTTTTGTAAAGCTTTAATAGGCTTGACTCCTAACAGGGCAAACTTCAAGAGAGTTCGGAATACTTGTGGGTATTCATCCCCACTGTGGTTTTTCCCATTTGGGTTTCCACGTCAAAAATCATTATGTCAAGTGGTGAATGGTTTGGTGGTTATGTTTGATATGGTTAATTTGCTTAATAATTAAATCCACTTAGTTATGTTAAGATGACCGATAGTTATCTGAAATGTACTTTTACTATTGTTAATAAAGTATTTTGATGTTTTGGTTAAATGGTTTGGGAGTTTCAGAGCTGTTATACTGTTATTTTGATATACCAGTCAAACCAGTAAACTGTCAGTGCTATCGCAATTTGTCGCTCACTGTTTGAACCAGTTTGTTTAGTGATTGACTTGTAAGATTGCTTTTGATTTTGGTGAAAGTTAAGTCAGTTTTCTATCTACTAATTCACCCACCACCCCCCCCCCCCCCCCCCCCCGCCCCTCTCAGTAGTTGTCTGGATCCTTATTGATTCAACATATCATCAATGGATTTGGATAAATTTCTAGGCATGGGAAGGATGCATCCCAATGAGCAGGAGGATTGGATATATTGACGAGAGGCAAAAGATAAGATGGTTGTGCAGGGTCTACAAATGGGAGGTTTGCCACTTGGATTTGATTAGCACAGTATGGATGGGTGTTGGGATTATGCACAAGTCAATATAAACTTAGATAGATGGGAAAAGCTCATTTTTTATTGGATAAAGCTCAGTCTAATTAAGAATCATAAATGAATTGGATAATATGGGAGGGAGATTAATGATTGAATAGGATTTGATGGGATGGGGGATATGATTGGATTAGATTGGATGAGATGGGGAATACAATTGAAGATGATAGGATTGATTGAGATGGGGGATATGATTGGATTAGATTGGATGAGATGGGGAATACAATCGAAGATGATAGGATTAAATGAGATGGGAAATATGATTGAATATGATAGGATTGGATTGTGGATATAAGATAAATGGATTGGAGCCAATGACAAGGTAGAACCAAGGCTTAGTAAAGGATGGAATGGAGGAATAGATTGCTCAAATAAGGGATGGAGGGATTAAGTAGATGGATAGTGGTAGGATATGGAGAAGCGAAGCATAAAAGATAGGTGGAATGGAGATCTAGGAATTATTATGCAAAGGATGAAAAATGCCCCACATTAGAGGATAATGCAATTAAGGATGGAAGGATGGTGGATAAAGATGTATGAGATGGAAGAATAATGTGGAATGGATATGAATGGAGAAAAAAATGTAGGCTTGTGTGTTCCAAAGTATGCATGGATATTATTTTGCCTCTATATTGATTGAGATCAAAGGTATGGATTGAAGGATGGATTTGGATAGGATGAGGGATATGATATGGAGGATATGGATAGGATAGTCAAGATCAAATATAGGAGAGGAGAATGGATTTAGGTAGGATTATGGATAGGAGATGGAGGAATATGGTAGATGTGGATGTTATGATGACCGGGATGAAACTTTCCCCCAAGTGTAGAATGTAAGAGGATGAGATGATTACACATGATTCTTGTTTACCAAGTTTTATCATGGTACTTACCCAAGGCACCACAAGAGGTGGTTTTCACCATTGGATGGATTTTTTCTCTTTACTTTTTTTTTTGGAAATACTTTGGATGGATAGGGATGAGGATAAGTGGATGTGGAAGATAATGGATTCATGGAGGGAAAATGGAGGGAGGACTCAAGCATCTAGGTCCATGGATAGTATTTGTGTAACCTATAAAAATCAAAGAGAAACCTGCAAGACTATTAAGCTACCACAACACTAAAATCCTACAACAAATCCTAGATTACCAATGAAACAAAATAAAAGACAAATATTAAAAACAATAAACCTCTAGTTGTTGTTCCATTGTATCCTATCACCTTTGATCTTGCTTTCTGATATTGCTCTTAGACTACACTGATTTCTTTCTTTCTTTCAAGATGACAATAGATGAATAGACTTGTGGTATCTAAATGTTATATGCAAGATAAACTGGTTATGCAAACTATATGAAAATGGCTAAAACTTAAGCCAAAGGCACACTGTGAAAATGTTGCAAATGCTCTAGAGATAAATGGAGTGCAAGATGATGATTAACTCCAAATTGCTGGAGAAATGCTCTTTTTATATATTTTCATGAGAAAAATTGCATGTGGCAAAAATCAACGGTTGTGAGTGAATCTTGATACTTCAATGGCTATGAATAATTGGTTCGAATGTGAGAGAAAAATGTGGAAAATGTTCCTCCTACACATACAAGATGGAGGAAAAGGTGGGAGAGAAATCCAAGTGCCATCTTGCTAGATTTGACCATAGTTAGGAACTCCAAGAATATAGGATAGTTGGAGATAATCTAGGAAATGCAGGACAAGTGGAGTTTGACTAGGATGAAGAGGATACAACCTCCTCTAAATATGTAGGAGTAGTGGAGGGAATATAGGAAGTGGGAGTTGAGGATAATGTAGCTAATTTAAAAATTAGGAAAAATTAATATTTAGCCACATGAAGAGTGAGTTGGCAAGATAAATTGATGTGTAAGAAAATGAGGTGGAAAAGTTGAATACTTAAATAATTATGAATTATTTAATCAAGGAAGACTTTTAGAAGAATAATTAAGGATTAATTAATTAAATAATAAATATTTAATTAATAAGTTGAAATAGAAGAATAGGATAATGAATTAAATAAATAAACTTTTCAATTTATTTATTTAATAGAAGAATAGTTATTAAATAATAATAAATATTTATCTAATATATCATAGCCCTTTTTGAGTGTATACATTTTGCCCCTCTTTGAGACAATGTTGGAGCAACAATGTTTCAAACAAAAAATAAAATTAAAAATCAAGTCTCAGTTTTTCCCTTGATGTTGATAAATTTTTTGATGATATATGCCCCCTCGAGAGGTTGATATGCAAAAAATATGGATAAATTTGTATAAGCAATCAACTCATGAATTTCACAAAATTACTCAATTAATTTTAGAATTTTTAATTTAATTGCCCCTTGCTTTATGAAAAATTCATTTTCCCCATTAGGTCAAAATGTGATTATAAAAAGGTAACTTGGGCCCATCTCCACCTCATTTTCACACTTGGAGCTTTAGCAAACTTAGGGAGAGAAGAATAGTCTAGTAGAGTGCTATCGGATTGGTTGTTCCACTTCATAGTCATCGTTGAAATTGCAGGTTTCTTTTGAATTTTTTATTTTTTTCAATTTTGTTTTAGCGCATTTATTTATTTATTTTCATGCTTTTGTGTTTTATCTTAACGTATTTATAGTTTTCATGCTTTTACTTGTTCTTTTGATGATTTTGTTTGTTTTAGTGCAAATGTTCATTCTTTTTCCCATTTTGCATGTTATTTTTGTGTATATGTTTAGATTAGCACATTTGTTATGTGAATTCGCACATATGTAAAATGATTTAGTGCTTTCATTTATTTTTATGCATTTCTTAATTGTTGTAGTTCTTCTATTGGTTGTTTTAGCACCTTCATTGATAAATTTAGCGCTTTTGTTATCAAGATAGTTGAATGATTGAATTTGATTAAAAATTGATTGGATTTGATTAAAAACCATGATGAATGATTTGTTTGTTTGCTCAAAGAGACCGATCTAGTCTCTGATGAGGAGCTGATAGACTAGGCAACTATTTTCCATTGATAGTTTGATTGATTTATATATAACTGACTTAGATAGAAATGTGTGTTGTTCTAGGAGGTTTTGGATGTCCTCCAGTGTTGGGACAGATTCCCATCCATGAGACATTTGATACCTAACTTATACATTGCAGCTATTAGACACATAGATGCTTGTGGTTTGAGACACCTCCTATATATGCCTGAGATCAGGACAAATAAGGGTTTACTGACAACACTCGCAGAGAGGTGGCATAGTGACCAGAACTATTTTCACCTTCCTAGTAGAGAAATCAGTATGACCTTAGAGGATGTATATAGGATTCTTTATATCCCTATTACTGGTGAGCTCATCCAGTATGATCATCGTGAGATGGGTGGGACAACAACTTTGAGGATAGTTTTTGGTGATGAGAGCATTAATGGTTCCAAGGTTCGATGGGAGGATATGTTTATGTACTATGAGCCTCTACCTTTCATATTGGTTTGTTTGATTGGATGATTCATCTCTCCTGACAGGAGATCTTGTGGTCTTTCTATTGATTGGGGTCGCATTGTACTACAGATGATGTAGCACAAGACATGATATGCCTGGGGAGTTTGTATGTTAGCACATTTGTACCATGCTTTACATCAGGTGGTCTATGATGGTGTTTCTAGCTTAGCTTCAAGAGTTACACTATTACAGATATGGTTCTAGGAGAACATAGCGATCACATGACTTATTCATGATTGGGTCTGAAGAGACTAACAACCCTTCCTATACTTGTATTGAGGTATCGTTACCTAACCCAAGCTAGGTAAGCTTGAGTATTAGAGATATGTGTTGGATAATATGCACACCATTGTGTGGCGACCGTATGTCACTTATGAGCCATGGTTGGATGATGCTAGAGTACTCCTAGTTATTTATCATAGATGATACCTCATTAGGAAGGATCCCTTACATCATTGAGCAGTAGTTGATTAGTTGTATTTACAGGCCATTTGGGAGGATTCAGGGTATACCACAAGGAGTTGCCTTGTATGCTCAGACATACAAGGACAGATCAAAGTGGAGGCCATAGCTATCTTTTGATGATGCCTATGTAGATTTTATTTCCATGACTCATACTACATATCATTTACCACCGCATGTATTAGATGTTCGTATGATAGAGGAGTATGCTTGGTATTTCATAGAGAATCCTTTCCCTAGATTGTTTGATCCCACAGAGCCACCACCGACTTCAGGTGATTCAGATGAAGATGATGATGGAGACAGATGATCAAGGAGGAGGAGACGTTGGGGTGGTTGAGGTAGAGATAGAGAGGGATTTGATGATGGGAGAGGAGGTCCTATGGGAGGCAAAGCTCGAGTATGAGGTGGACATTTTAGAGCTAGAGTTAGAGATCTTGCTATGGCTCAAGGAAAAGGTGGGAGAGATGGGGGTCGAGATGCAGGTGATGTCAGGGGCCGCAATAAAGGTAGAGATGTAGATGTCATGGAAGGTCGAGGGAGAGGTGATGATACAGGTGATGTTGGGGGTTGTGACAAAGGTAGATATGCAGGTGTTGTGGAGGGCTGAGGGAGAGGTGATGATGCAAGATGAGGCAGAATTAGAGATATAGGTTGAGGCACAAAGGGTAGAGGTGGTTCATTGCATATTGTGCAGGATATTGGAGGTGTGGGTGGTTATGGGGGATATGATTCACAAGATGATGTACCTTTAATTAGGAGGAGGATTGTAAGATCACATCCCATACAGTAGCCATAGGTTCAGGAGGTAGAGGCACAATAACCACAAGATGATATGGATACTCTGAGAGCTCAAATTGGTCAGTTACAAGCATAGGTGGATTAGCTACAGATTCTGATGCAGGCCTTGACGCTTGAGAGAGATAGTGCCATTGAGATATATAGATGCATTGAGAGCATGGTAGAGTCCATGGAGAAAGTTGGGACATAGGGGAAAATGGAGAGACTATTAGAGAGATGGTTTGCACTAGGAAGGAAATAGCTCACTAGTGTGGTTTATACGAGAGCATGGTTACTCCTAGTCAGAGAGAAAGCAACTATGTATCGACTTCTTAGCAGCCATCTAGACAAGCTTAGACAAAGAGTGGTGATGTCATGGGGCCACCACACAGAGACTTATATCTAGGGGTAGGACCATCTGGTGGAGCAGGTACAGGAGCTTAGAGACCAACAACCTCTGGTGGTAGTGCCACTTGATGTATTGAGACTTGATTTTATGCTTTATTATATCATTTGGGATTTGTAAACTTATTAGATTTAGATATCATTATATACTTGAATATTTTATGATTCATGATATGCAGACTGACTTTCATGGACTCTATATATATGGTTTTTATTTGACTTACATGCTTATTATGATGATGATCTTTGATGACCTACATGTTTTTACTTCTTATGATCTATTTTTATGATGTTGATGATATTATGACATTCCATATAATGATGATTCCTATACACAAAATTATGATGTGTATTTTCCATGATGTTATATGCAGTGACTTAGAAATGTTGCATATCATGCATGTGTATGATGGATGTATGTTATTTTTCATGCTTTATTGATAGAATTCTTATAATGGTAATGATGCATATGTGATTTATATGATGATGGTGTATTATGAAATACATATATATGTATATGTGATGCAATATGGTTTTATGATGAATGCTTATAATGATGTAATAAATTAACCTAAAAGATTTTAATTGATAAGTGTAAATAATCCTAAATTGATGGAATTAACCGTAAAAACACTTAAAATGAATGCAAATGTTTTTCTTTTTTATTTATTCAAGTATACTCAATCATACCTCTAAACAACCATTGATATTTATGCATGACTAAATAAAATGAAATGCAATCACCTATATGAATAATGCAAAATGCAAAACCTTCCTAAATAAATTTGTCATCTTTTCAACACATTGTAGCAGTGCTTTATTTCATCATTGAGATTTTATAATATTGTAAGATAATACAAGCACCTAGGTATAATTACACCAAGATGACCTAAGTATTTCTTACATGGATTTTGATTTAGCAAGTTAAGACAAGCATCTAGGTATAATGAGACCAAGATGACTTGAGTATTCCTTGTAGAAATAGACAAGGATTATCCTTTTTCATGTATAACTCGAAACATCCTCGATAATCTTTTTCCAATCATGTCCTTACATGAGTACACACATTATGAAAGAATAATCCACAAGTACAAAACAAAGAAAAATAATCACGCCCCATCATATCCCTTCTAGTCTTAGACATCTTGGAGTAGCATAGGGAACATGATCAACAAAAAACAAGATAGAAACATTGGATCAACTATGCCAAAAGCATGTTTTCATTTCAAAATAGATATAACCATCCCATCCAATAGTTTGTTGTGATTTTTGGATTGTCAATGTTTTGTTTGATCATTGTAGTTGAGGTTTCATGATTTTCTGACACTCATCATCCAATGTCTCATATCTTGATAATGTTTAAAACACGTGTTGTCTTGTGACTTGTTATTTGTAACCAGGTTGAGGATTCACCCCCAATATAAGAATGAACTACCTTATTAGGAATAGAAGATAAATAGATAGGTGCGTAATGGATAGGGGGTGAAAAGTTTATTATGAATGAAGCGGATATGATATAGGCATATGGAAGCACAAGCTCACAAGTCATGATAAAATTTATTATGTAGGTGTAATATGAGATGGATAAATTGTAGGTAAAGACATTTATTATGGCTATATACAATGGCTATGACTACTAGAATCAAAATAGATGGAAAGGCTATCTTGTCACAAGTAGTGCCTATTGCTAGGTTTTCACTACTTACTTTTATTGCACTTTTCATAGTTTTTTCTTTTTTTAATATATATATATATATATATATATATATATATTTGTATTTTTTTGTATTTTTGCCCCTTGCATTAGGGTTTTCAAAATGCTTAAGTATAAAACTTACGAAGATGTATAGTATTGATTGGATCACCAACAGTTCACCTTTAGGTGTAGAGAGTCGATAAGCTCCTGATCCATATGTCGCTACAACAACAAAGGGACCCAACCAATTGGGTTTGAACTTTCCTTTATTTTCTCTATCCTGTTGATTACAAGGATTCTCTTTGAGCACAATATCACCCACTTGGAAAACACAAAGCTTAACTTTATGGTTATAACTTCTTGGCATTCATTGTTGGGAAGCCTTCAAATGACTAAATGCTTTCTGTCTCCTATCATCTAACAATTCTAATTCTTGTAGTCTAGATACACAGTAATCATCATCTAGTATCAACTATTGACTTGATGATGATTGTAATGTATTCATCACTTGTTGTCATTGATGAAACACTCTCACACACACATATGATAGTATTGACTACCAGTGTAACTTCAATTGTTTACACTATTAACCGGTATGTTAGAGGTTTTATTCTCTAACTGATACTCTATGTCAATTGGTATGTGCATAAGAGACAACTTATGGTTCTACTAAGTCGACATCAAAATTAAGATCAAGATGGAGATCAAGCAGAGACTCTAGCACAATAGTTCATATGTTTTATTCAAACCAGTATTGATTGTTCAAACTGGTATTTGTTGATTTTTGTGATGAGTTACTAGCACTGACTACTTGGTAGTAATTTTTGTGATGAGTTATGGTCACTTGTCCAGGTACATTGCACCTAAGAAATTGTGTTATGATTTCCTAAGCTGACATGAAATCTGAATGTCTATATATATCGACATCTCTATAAAACTTCAATAATTGATGGTATGTGTGAAGAGCAAAATGTTTTTGAAGAGAAATAGGTGTTAAGATAAAGAGTATGTTGAAGAGAAATGTTAAATTTACTTAGAAGGATCTGATCAAGCAAGGATTGTGCTACTCAGAACAAATCAAATTATTCTTATTGTTTTCTAACCATTACAATAGAATCAAATCCCTTAATCGGGTAAGCTCTAACAAGTTTCAATGTATAAATCCTCTAATAGGGTGATCCATTAGTTTGGATTCTTAAATCCTCCAGCAAGGTTACTCCTAACAAGGTACTATTCTTAATAGGGTATAAGCTTCTAATCAAGCTTTGGGATCTCTAACAAGATTCGCTCCTAGTAGACCACTTTGTAGACCTTAAATGGTCAGTTATCTATTAGTGCAGATAGTTAACTTGTGAGTCTCATCTCACCATGGTTTTTACCTATTTGGGTTTTCCACATATAAACACTTGTGTTATGGTGGATGCTTTACTTTTTGTGGATGTTGTTATATCTTTATGGATTGCATGCATTGTGTTTAAAAGCTTTGTTAAGTTCATCTACCAGTTAGTGTTTGAAGTAGTATTTTATTTGGTGTCATTGATTCACCCCCCCTTCTCAGTGCTTTTCAATTCCATCAATTGGTATCAGAGCCAAACTTCTTTGAAGCCTAACCGCTTAGAAGGGAGCCTTGAAATCACCATGGGGGACAAGAGCTACTTTGAGATGGCTAGAGAGCCAGAAGCTAGAAGAAATGAGCTTGAAAACCTAAGGGTCAAATTGAAAGCTTCTCAAGTCAAAAGGAGAGAGTTAACTGAACAACTATTAGAGATATCTGATAATAGTTCTTCAGATGAAGCCAATATTGATGCTTTAGTAGAGGAAGTTAAAAAGTTAAATGGTGAGAAACTAAATTTGAGGAGAGAGCTAGAAGGTCTCACTATCTACATGAGTCAGGAACTAGAAGCCAGAAGATCTGCTAAAGATCTTATCAAGGAAAAAGATCAAGAGATTATAAATATAAAATGAGAAAAAGACAATATGCATGAGAATTTGATTGCTAAAAGAGAATAAAAGGAGAACCTACAGCTAGATCTTGAGCTTGCATCATCTCTGAAAGAGAACTTGTCTAAGCATAATGAAGATCTCATCAAACATCTTACTGAAGCCAATGAGAAGTTGAAGAAGTTTGTCAAAAGTTCTACCATGCTGGAAGAACAAATTAAATCACAAAGAATGAAGGGTGATATCTTTGGACTTGGTTTTCACACAACTGAAAAAGGTGAATCCTCTGCTACAAAGAGAAACAATCCTAAGAACAAATCTACTCCTAAGATCAATAAGCCTACCGGTAAGAAGGTCTTTAAACATGTCTTCTTTGTTTGTCATAAACTTGGTCACACTACAAATGTTTATAGGGACAAACCTAACAAAAATGCAAACTACAATACTAATACTAGGTATGCGTTCAAAAAATTTGAAGGTCATTGCTTCACATGTGGAATGTATGGACATAGATCTATTGAGTGTAGATATGGAGCAAACAATACCATGCCAGACATGCATAAAAGACCAAATGGTAACTGGATAAGGAACTTTGATAACCAAGTAAATCTGAATTGGCAAAGATCCTACAACAACCACTTTAGTCCATTCAAGATGGAAAAGGTAAGAAATGTTATGTGCACCTTCTGTAATAACTTTGGTCATGTGGCTATGAACTGCAGAAGAAGATTAGGAAGAGGAAATGCAGGACCTTGGAGATCATCTGGTATGGTCTGTTATCACTGTAATAAACTAGGGCACTTAGTAAAATTTTGTAGATCCAGAAACAACACACCAGTCAAATCTTCTAAGGATCAGAAAGGAAAGAAGAAAGTTAATGTTGAAGAAACCAGAGAGGAAATGAATCAAACTTGGAACAAGAAAAGTAATGAGTCACCTTAAGAAGAAATTATTCCTTCACCCAGTGAAGAGAACCTTGCACCGGTGACTTAAGACTTTTTAATATGGCTAAGGGGAGCTTAACGGTGAAACATCTTTGAACCCCTTGTGAAAAATGAGCAAGAAAGAATTTTGAATCATGAAATTTCGGTAACTTTTTGTCAGACTGTTACTAACTAGTTTTCCACTTGAGTGGTGAAATTAGGGTTTGTAACCCTAATGGGTGAGTATTTATTGCAGTAGGTAAAAAGGATAAAAGTGAGTTTTACTTTGTTTTTTTTCCCTAACTCATTTGAGAAAGAAATTTCATGTGATTGTAGAGCTAAGATTGTCTTGTTGTTAATTGTCAAATTGTTTCAAGATTTGAGAAATTGAGCTAAATCAAAGGTTATAGAAAGTCAAATTGGTGTGCACTTGGGCATTTCAACAAACAGGGCAACGTGCGCAAAACAAGGTATTTCTTTGAACATACTACCTTGAATATTGTTTATCTAGAATAGCATCTACTTCAAAGTCTATAGAGAGGTTGATGATAACTTTTGAGCCTATGGAAGCTACAACGGCAGATCAAATTATGTCATATAATGCATTATCACAAGTTCCAAGTGGAGTTTTGGTCAAAGGTGATTTGTCTAGTCATATAGACTGCAAGTAAGAAGACTTAGGGTCTCTATACATATACACACAGTTCAAATCACTTTGTGATAAGGATGGTAAAATTAAGACATAGTATGCTAGGGTTTTCGAAAAGGGTTTTCATAATGCCTCTTATTTTCTTGAAGATTTTGAAGAAGCACATATCAGAATAATTTTGAGTAGAGTTCATGGAGAAAACATGTACTTAGAAAGGACTCACACAATTACAAAGGAAGCCATTCAAGCTATGACTAGCTATTTCTCAATCGATGAAGTACCTAAGCTAAGGAAAATTCTAAAGGATATTGTCTTCAAATTAACCGGTTATACATTTGATGGGCATGATTTTTCTGTCAACAACATTAAGGACCTTACAGTAAAACTAGCAGCAATGGTGATAGGCTACTAAGTATTTTACTCCAGTTGATAATGCAAACTATGATCTCTGTGAAGATATCAGAAGACAACTATTTTTGAATTTTCAATCTATCAAGAAGGATAGCAGTCTAAAATTCAAGTATGGTCAACTATTAGTCAGTCTATTCTTTTACTTTTGGAACTTTCTACTAGGAATTGGAGACATTGAGTGGTCAAAGGGCTCACCAGTCTCTGCACAAATTAAGAACAACATCAAGGTTGTAAAGAATACTTTCCATGCTTCCCTGAACAGGTATTTCAATGAGTTCCAAAAGAAGATGAGTATGAGAGTGAGGCTACTGGAAGATGTGGTAAAACACTTTGAGAAGGACATAATCTTCATCATTACCACTAACTTTTGCTTAATGCAAGCAATTGAGCCAAGAGAAGAAGAAATGGAAGACATGATTTATGAGGTTAACCATGACTTACTTGTTGGTTATGCTAATACCCTATTAGAATCACTTATAGACAAGAAGTAGGCAAAATTGGACATTGTGGTAGTCCAACAGGCACCTGAACAAGCTAGAACTACACTTGCTAAAAGTACAAAAGGAAAGAATAAAAATTCTAATGAAGCATCTCTAGCAACAAAGAGTACTAGGGTTACCAGGAGTGTCCTAACCAAAAAAGAACTGGAACCCAAAGTATATCTTAAGAAAGAGACAAAGAAGAGAGGCAAGAAATTGATTTTGCAACCAAAGTCTGAGGGATAGGATTCTGATGAAGAACCAAAGAAGGTAAAAGAAAGTGGAAAAACATCCAAGAAGGTAAAGGTAGTGCCAAAGGCAACTACACCTATTTGTATATCTACTTACAAACCTGGCACAATTTTTGAGAGAACATTGAAGACACTAGGGATGAATAGGTTTGACAATGTCAATGAATATTTTGGTTCTTTCACTAAAGATGAGAAGAAGAAATTCATCCAATAGGTAATGACTTATTTGGGTCATTACAATAGATTTATGCATGACTTGGAAAAGGATATTTCAATCTCTTTGTATAATATTCTTTTAGTCAAATGGGAGGAAGTTGTTCAATTGGAAAAATAAATTATTGATCAAATATTTGTACAATATTTTCCTAACCTATCTACAGATGAAATTAGTAGCTTAGTTGATCAGTACAAAGTACATTTTTCTTTTAAAAAAAGATTGAAACTTCTTAATGGAAAAAGGGCAAGTATTGAATCTAAGATACATTAGATAGCCTATGCAATCAAAAAGAGGGAAGAAATCATCCATTCTAATAATGAGGCTAATGCTACTGATAATGTTACTCTACTAGAAATGGATGAAGAGGAAATTATTCAACCTGATGAGGTATATCCACTCAAGAAGAAGGATGATTCCATTATTCTTGTTGATGATAATGTTTGGAACATAGTGGACTTATCTGGAGACAACACTACACCAGATATGGAGCCCCCAACTATCACAAATGTACATGTTACACTAGTTGAGCAACCAGCTACTCAACTAAAAGTGTTCAATCCACCAGCAACAAAACAATAGGAGAAACCCCAATCTCCACCGGTCATTCAAGAAATTCAGAAGGAGACTACTAAAAGTGTTGTCACACAGTCACTTGAAACAACAATAGAGTAGAATACAGAGGAAGCTATCATTTAGGTTGTATCCCCTGAACTGGCAAAGTAGAAACAACCTGAAGATGATGATGATGATTCTTTAAGTATTTCAGGACCTATTGATATGAACATTTTGAGCGGATCAAAAATGATGAAGATTACTAATGTTATGCAATCTAGAGCGCATAAGAAAAGACTGAAAAAGCAAAGAGTTGAGGTGGAAATAATTCAAACTATAGTAGAAATTTTATCTGGTTTACTACCGGAAACAGCTATAGTACATGTTTCTACACCCATTAGAAAACTTGGTCAATTAGTTGCCGATGCATCTAATCACATCAAGTCATTAGAAGATGGTGCTCAACTATATCTTGAAAAGAATCATAAGAAGAAGTATGGAGACAAACTGGAAAAGGATATTGATAGTGGGAAAATGGCTCTGTTGCACAATAAGGATCTATTGAGAAATGTTATTGAAACAAGAGGAAATTATCTTGCCTCCACCTCTAATGTTTCTTTCTTTTATTTTGACATTTCAAAAGGACAAACGGAAATAGAGCAAGAGCTAGAAAGATGCAAGACATATGTCCCACTCTAGGACTCTATACTTGCATTCAACAAATCTATAGATGATTTGCATAACAAACTACATATATATGATAATGAGAAGGCTAAGAGACTCTAGTATCTAAAGGAACTCAAGAGTCTTCTCACATCATGAGTAGACATATTATAGAGAGCCTACTCCAATGCAAAAGCTATTTTAGCAACCCCTAAAACCTGCACCCTAGACTCAATGGAAGAATTCCATTCACAATTGTTGTCTACATTCGAGTATTCTGAGAATGTGTTGGAGTCGCAGACAAACACTTTGTCACAATTGAAGACAAGCTACAATATTATTTTCATGAGAAAGGCTTATGCTTGAACTTTGATACAGTTTTTTTTTGTTACTGCTGTATATGCCAAACACTGTGTTACAAATTTTCTATATATATATTTTTCTTTTTCAATTTGGCATTGTTCTCAAAGGGGGAGTATAAATATGTATTTGTGTTTTGAAATTTTTTTATTTAAGAATAAATTAAGGGGGAGTATGAGTATATGTGTAAATTTGTTGTGTATGCACACTTAGCAGTATTACTCCAAAATTTTCTAAGTGTTGCCATCAATGCCAAAGGGGGAGATTGTTGGCTTGATAATGATTGTAATGTATTAATCACTTGTTGTCATTGATGAAACACTCTCTCACACACATATGATTGTATTGACTACTGGTGTAACTTAAATTGTTTACACTATTAACCGGTATGTTAGAGGTTTATCTCTAACCAGTACTTTGTGTGAACTAGTATGTGCATAAGAGACAACTTATGGTTATACTAAGTTGGCATCAAAATGAAGACCAAGATGGAGATCAAGCAGAGACTCTAGGACAATAGTTCATATGTTTTATTCAAACCAGTATTGATTGTTCCAACTGGTATTTGTTGATTTTTGTGATGAGTTACCAGCACCGATCACTTGTCCAGATACATTGCACCTAGGAAATTGTGTTATGATTTCCTAAGCCGACATGAAATATGAATGTCTATATATATCGACATCTCTAGAAAACTTCAATAACTGATGGTATGTGTGAAGAGAAAAATACTTTTGAAGAGCAATAGGTGTTAAGATAAAGAGTATGTTGAAGAGCAATGTGAATGTACTTAAAAGGATCTGATCAAGCAAGGATTGTGCTACTCAGAACATATCAAATCATTCTTATTTTTTCTAACCATTACAATAGAATCAAATCCCTTAATCAAGTAAGATCTAACAAGATTCAATGTATAAATCCTCTAACAGGGTGATCCATTAGTTTGGACTCTTAAATCCTCCAGCAAGGTTACTCCTAATAGGGTGCTACTCTTAACAGGGTATAAGCTTCTAATCAAGCTTTGGGATCTCTAAAAAGATTCACTCCTAGCAGAGCACTTTGTAGACCTTAATCAGTCAATTATCTATTACTATAGATAGTTAACTTGTGAGTCTCATCTCATTGTGGTTTTACCTATTTGGGTTTTCCACATATAAACACTTGTGTTATGGTGGATGCTTTACTTTTTGTGGATGTTGTTATATCTTTATGGATTGTTTGCATTGTGTTTAAAATCTTTGTTAAGTTTATCTACTGGTTAGTGTTTTAAGTAGTATTTCATTTGGTGTCACTGATTCACCCCAACCTTTCTCAGTGCTTTTCAAGTCTATCATCAACTCCTTGATTGAAACTTGCAGTGATGGAAATTCAACCTCAATGGGTAAGAGGGATTCAGATCCATAAACTAGGGATTAAGGCATTGCACCAGTGGGTGTGTGAATACTGGTTGTATAGGCCCATAAATCAATATTTAATTGTATATGCTAGTCACGACCAGCTTCATTGATCATTTTCTTTAAAAATTTCAAAATGGCTTTGTTTGAGGCCTCAACCTGACCATTGCCCTGCGGGTAGTAAGGTGTTGAGAAATGGTGTTGGATATGGAATTTTCTATAGAGCTCTTTAATATCTTGGTTTTTAAAAGGTCTACCATTATCATTGATAATGGTTTGAGGAATACCATAATGGCAGATAATATAATTCAAAATGAATGAAGTGATTTGTTTACTATTGATATTAGTGAGGGGCATAGCTTTGATCCATTTGGTAAAGTATTTTGTAGTAGGGATGATGAAATTATGCCCATTAGAGGATGGTGGATGGATCTTACCCATGAGGTCAAGTCCCCACTGACAAAAGGGTAATGGAGTTACCAAAGGTCGCAATTCTTGTACCGACATATGTATCAGATTACCATATAGTTGACATTTCTAACATTTTCTCATAAACTAATATGAATCTATCTCCATTGTCAGCCAATAATATCCCACATGAATGAGTTTCTTAGCTAAAGTTGGACCGCTAGAGTGAGTTCCAAAAATTCCTTCATGAACTTCTCACAAGGTAGTTTGATATTCATCATGTTCCAAGCACCTAAGAAGAGTACCATCAAGACCTTGTCGATATAGGGTGTTGGCTATAATGGTGTAATCAAATGCTTTGCAAATAAAGGTCCATTTTTTGTTATTGGATATATTAGGTGGAATGGTATTGGATTTTAGATAGGTATATGTGTCACCATATATGGGAGAATGAAGTCCAACCAAATGGAATATAACCTGGGATTGCAAATCTTCATATGCAGGAGTGTATAATTGTTCAACTAAAAACTCATATTGCTCATTCTTTTCAGGTATCTTCAACAAGGAAGCAATGGTGGTCATAGCATCAGTTTCTTTGTTTTCAATTGAGGCACTATAATTTATTTCATAGCCAACAAGAGTTCAACTGATATAATAGATTTCTCTTTCTTTCCCCTCATGATCTTCTTGAGCTAGAAGAGCACCAAGAGATGCTTGAGTAGCTGATATGTAAAGTAAGAGGGGTTTCCCTTCAATAGGAGGCATAAGAATAGGTGTATTCATTAGATACTCCTTCAACCTTTGGAAAGATTCTTCACACTTTTCATCCCACTTGAAAGGTACATTTTTGTTCAAGAGATGTGAGAAAGGATGGCATTTATCAGCTAGTTGTGAAATAAATCTTCAAATGGATTGAAATCTTCTTTTTAAAGAGAATAATTGACTGATATTTTTGGGAGGTGGCATATCCATAATAGATTTCACTTTATCATGATCTACCTCCATTCCATTTTCTAACACAATGTATCCCAAGGGATTACCAAATTTCACTCCAAAAATATACCTTTTAGGATTCAGACATACATTAAACTTTTCCATCCGATTAAAAAAAAATTATAGAATGCTAAGATGCTTCTTTCTAGTATATGATTTTCCCAAAATATCATCAACATAATATTCCATAAATGTGTGCATCTTATCATGAAAGATTGTTGTCATTGCTCCCTAATATGTAGCTCCTGCATTTTTCAATCCAAATGGTATGACATTCCAACAGTAGGTCCCCCACGGACATGTAAATATTGTCTTGTCTTGGTCTTATGGGGCTATCCATCCATCAAGGATAACATAGCATCTCCTGTAGTTAAGTCCAAAATGATATCTATATTAGGTAAAGGAAAATCATCCTTTGGACATGCTTTGTTCAAGTCTCAAAAATATGTGCAGACTCTAGTGCTCTTATCTAGTTTTGAAACAAGTAATATGTTCAAAATCTATTCAGCATAATCAATAGATCTGATAAATCCTACATCTAACAACTTCTTCAACTCAACTTTCACCAATAGAACTATATGTGCGTGGATCTTTCTCAACTTTTTCTTTACAAGCTTAACCCTAGGAGCTATAGATAAATGATGCATGATTAAATCGGAATCTAAAATAGGCATATCTGCATATGACCAAGCAAAATTGATTTGATTATCTCTAAAAGCCTTGATAAAAATATCCTTCTCTTCTTGTGATAATGATGTTGTTATGTAACGCCCCGCCAGGAAACCCCGAAGGGATTAAACTAAAACACTAGAAAAGATTGCAAATAATTTTTTTAACAAATAATTCAAAAATTGAATAGAGTTTAAAATGAAATAGTAGAGGGTTTTAAATTCCAAGTTTAAATGCAACCCTTCCTTTTTGAGACAAAATTTTCAATGTGTTTTGCAAACAGATGATTTCAAACACACACATAGAGAATTTTCTTCAAATCAAATAAACTTTGAAAATAGAGGTTTTTACAGACACCAACCTTAATAAGATATCTTGGAAGATAATCTAAGAAGAGCTAAATCCTTCAACTAGAAAAATTCTTCAACTAAAGATGATGACCAAATTTCAAACCAAAAATTGCCTCTTTATTCTTCCCGTGAAACACCCAAGTTAAATAGAAAATTTTTAACCTAAATATCTGTTCTAGGTTAAAATTATTTCCATCTAATCAAAATATTTCCCATAAAGTGAATTTTCAAAAAATAGTTTCTCTCCAAATTTCATTTTCCAATTGAAATAAAATCTAAAATTTCCATTTCAAAAAGTTAATGAAAGAGATATTTTAATTTTTCAATCTCTATTTAACTTTTTCAAAAATGCATACACATAATTCAATTTCACAATTTGAAAATAACAATTGATCAAACTTCCTAATTTAATGAATTGAACAAATTGATTTATCAATTTATAATACTAAGGGGTCCTAGTTAATTTTTATCCCTTTATTTAAATATGCATAATAAACACATTAACTAATAAATACTTTAAGTTTTAATAATTATTTTCATAAAATGCATAACACACAACTGAAGTAAACCAAATAAGCACATGACCTGCATACCAAACATAGGGAACTGACAAGCGACTGACAATGCTCACTATTGGACATGGCTAGGGGTAATTGTAGGACCTTACTACTATCTCCTCGACTTCTTTTTGGCTTGATGATGATTTTTGTAATGGATGAATTCATGTGTTGTCATTGATGGCACATGTATATACACACATATGTTCACATTGTCATAGTCATCTTAGTTAAGACAAACCGGTACTACTCCTAGATCTTTGTAATGCAAACCAATATTATTTGTATAGAGAAGTCCAATCGGTTTTGTGTTAGATTCAATGACAGTCCCAAAGACACTGAGAGGGGGGGTGAATCAGTGTCTAACTGGTTAACAAAATATTTAAAATTATTTATAACTTTGTAACCCAAAACAATGTACTAGTAAATAAGAATTATTGCAGTAAATAGAAATAATAGAGACAACATAGAGACACACCATAACACAAGATATTTAATGAGGAAACCTGGTGTGGGAAAAACTTTGGTAGGATTTGTGACCCACAATATTTACACACTGGCCAATGAATAAATACTACTTACAATAAGGGGCCTGCACATGCAGGGAGGCCAATAGCCTAGAGCTCACTACTCAAAGAAGAGTCACACTAACTACAAAATGGATTATTAAATCCAATACAATATACTGCTCAAAAAAGCATCTCTAATGCTAGGTTCAGTACTAGTTTAAGCTCAGATAGATACCTTCTCCAAAAACCTTTGCTACCACTAAACAATTATTTTCTACCATACATATCTTCTACTCTCCTCTCTTCTACTCTCTCTCAACTACTCAAAATGACCTATTAGATCTCGTACATATATGAATCTTTAATAATATACCATGTTGGCTTACAAAAGATAATTACAATAAAAAAAAGTTCATCCCATGCCATTTGGAGTGCCAGTATGCTTTGTTGTCTATGTAATTTGAATGCCGGTGTAAGTGTCTGTCGGTGCCGGTGTTTGCCGGTGTATGAAGTTTGTGATGTCAGGCATGTAGAAACCAATTGTCGATGATTTTCTAGTTGGTTGCCATCAATGAAAACATCAACTATTCTCATGATAGTGTATAATGCCAACAATCTCCCCCTTTGGCATTGATGGCAACACTCATGAGAAAAATCAAAACTGTTCTCCAAAAACTTAAATCCAAAAAGATGTGCTCCCCCTGAGCAAGTGATCTCCTTTGTACATGCATTTTTCTCAACACTACTCCCCCTTTAACATCAATGACAAAGTATTTCATAAATAATCAAATGAGTACAAAAATGCTAACTCAAATTCTATAACTGGTTTGTTACAATCTAAAAGATGTCTGCCAAAATTAGATTCAAACTCTGCATAAACGTGTTGTTGTTAGTTAGAGTTGCCTCTGTCTATTGGATCATACCAATGAGATAGTGCATTTTCTACTCCAGTGATCATTCTCCTTGAACTGTTGCCTTAGATATTTCAACTCTTTGAGTAATAAGACTATCCAACCTCAGACCAAGTTTATCCTTTAGTTCCCAGGCATTAGACCTTATTCTTGCCTTCTCTTTCTCAAGTTTTTCCAACTTCTCAAAAACTGCCATTTCTTGCTCAAAAAATGATATAAGTCCAGATGAACCTATTATATTATCCGCAATTTCATCAATTTCATTTTACGTCTTTTGATCACCTCATCAATGTCCTCTGTTAAACAGTGAGGTTTACATGCTTCCCTATATAACTCCTTATACTCCAAAATTGTAGAATTGAGTACCAGTAAAAGTGTATCCAAGTGATCGGTACATTTATTTATGGTGTTTTCAAATAATATGTTTTTATCTTTGTCAACTCTCTCCTTTATTATATCCTCATTCACCTTATCTATAGTTATTACATTATCAACAATGAATTTGGACAATGTGTCCAATTTCCCTAAAGAATCATTAATGTGATCTATCTTACAATTAGGTGCAATCATCTTCAGAATAGGTAATGTGTTATCAATTTCCTTAAATGCTAAGGCACTGCAATCAGTAATCCTTTTAATTGAATCCAAAAGTACCTCTGTAATATTAGTGGGTCTGAATTCACCTATAGATGTGCTTGGTTCTGCTATAGGTTTCTTCTCAATAGATGTCTGACCAATTACTTTCACTATATCCTCTTTACTTATCTTTTCTTTCGATGCATCTGTCCGTGTCTGTACCTCTACCTTTAATGGTTTCTCAGTCTGATTAGGTTTCTTTGTAACTATCAATGTCATAGACTCAATATGAACCTCTGCCTCAGATTGTTTTTCTGTTAGTTCCACTGTCAGTTTCTCAGATTCTAGTGGCCCTATGCAAGTTGTCTTGTCTATTTATTTCTTAGTCTCTGGTTGCTCGTTTGAGTTGGTATCTCAATTTCCTGAGAGTCAATAGTTTGTGTCAATTTCTTAGAAATCTTATTGTCCTCAATACTATCTTTCTTAACCTCTTCAATAGTTTCTTTGTCCACAAAAATGTTTATATCCTGAGTATCTACATTCATTGTAAAAAGTATGTCAGATTCCAGATTAGTATCATCATGGGTTATACCTTCAATAGATATATCTGGTGGATTAGCTGTATGAACCGATGATGAAGGTGCTAATGGAGGGGTCTCTTGAATTGGTGGAGGGATGTTATCTATTATCTTTATAGAGGGTACACCACCTACTTTACATTTTTCTTTGTCTTTTTGATATACCTTGAATGTCTTTTCCATTTTTGGTTTGTTTCTTTCCTCTTGCTTTTCCTTCTTTACAAAGAATATGTCCCATTTATTTGCAGTCTCATCTACAATTTCTTTAACCCTTCTAGCCATCAGGCTCACTTGCTAGTGTCCACTAACAAATATTGACCAGTTAGCTTCAGAAATAAGCTCATCTATCTCTTCCTTAGAATTTACTGGATGTACAACCAAGAGTGCTTCAACTTTTAGCTTCTTGTCCAGTTCCATCACAGATAGCCTTTTAGCTTCCAATCTCATGTATAAATCATTGGGTATCTCATCAATCACTTGTATCAATACTTGCTTATAAATATCTAAATGTAAAATAATGCTTTCTTAAATTGTGTTTTTGTCAGAATCATTGGAAGAGTTATACCATTTATTTACATTAGACATATTTCCTTCCTCTGTAATCTCATTTAATAGATCATCCAATGTGGGGGTAACCAGTGTCTATTTCTTCTTAGGTGTAAGCTTCTTCTTCGGTTACCTAAGTGCTTGCTGCTTTGTCCTTAGTGTTCTAGTTTTCTTAGGAGGAGGAGAAGGTACTGGTGAGGTTTTCCTTTTCCTTTCCACTCTTTTAAACTCAACAACCTTACCACTATCAGTATCAAAGGATTTTACAACTAGTGAAACATGTGCTTTAGGTTGTAGTCCTCAAGCTCACTTGCTAATATACCACTGATATTCATGACATTTTCTTTGATTTCTTTGACCTTCTTGGAGGCATCTCTGATAAAAATTTCTCTTCTTTCTGTCCTCTTCTGCATAGATATTACTCTCAATGGTTTTTGTATTTACAAATAATTTCTCAGATGGCTCCCTTGGTGCATCAAGTAGAGCTTTAGCATATGTTTCTAGAACAGATAGGTCTACCTCATAACCCATCTCAGTAACCCAAATAGTTCTAGGGCTTACTGCTTCGATCAAAGTTTCATCTTTCTTAATGACAAAATAGATTTCCTTGTCATACTTTTCAATTATGCTTTGTGGTAGTCTCTCTCTTTCTCTCATCTTAGTTTGAAATGTTTTAAAGTAGTATGTGATGTTCTTAACACTGTTAGTTCCCATATTGGTGAAAGCTTCCTGTATTTGTCTTCCTACCGGGATGTCATAACCAAAATATTTGTGACCTATGTTGGGTATCTCTTTGGTAAAGTATAGCATCAGGCATACCAGTAGGTTTCCAAAATAGAAAGTACCTTTCTTGTCTCCCTTAATCTTCTTCAAACTATCAATTAATTCATCTTTAAGCCATTCACACATCAATCTTAGCATTATTGTTCACCATCTCATATGCATTGTGAATACAAAGGCTAGAAATTAAATTTAGTCTATTTGCATGAGTTGCTTTGTATCCTAGTACCATACTCACATATCTCACATTTACATCATTCACTCTAAGTGACCTATTATTAGATGTGGCTCTGGTTAAATCCTTAACTCCCTTGTTGAGTATTTTCTTGGTTCTATCAAGCCTACTACCGGTTGAAGGTAAACCAGTAACTGCCTTAATTGCTTCCCTGGTTATTTTGCAAACTGACTCTAACCACATGAACATGGACTCTACTCAATACAAGTCTGACAACTTCCTTTAAAAATCCAGGAATATTCAAAATCTCTACAAAACCTAAGTCATCCACAATCTTATGTTTAGGTTTAATCACACCATTTCCATTGGTAATAACCTCATTGAATATTTTCTTCAGATCCCCAGTCCCTAGTTTTTCTATGTTGCAATGTATGTAGATTCTAGGGTCTTCTGCAAAAGCTACACCTTTCAAATTTTTTTTAAAAGTTCCAACAGAATCATCATGTCTTGCAATCTCGAGGATAATCTTAAACACGGGTCTAGGTCATTTGACATTTTCCACGATGACAGGTTTTGTAATAAATGCCGGAATAGAAGATGAGGAAGCCATTTCACAAGATAAATACCTCTTAACCGAATTTCTAAATGCCTGAAAATCATTTTGCAGCTTTGCCTTAGAATTCCCTTGCTCAGTTTCACACTCTTTGATTGTTTGAATGCTCGATGAGTTCAAAATGAAGGTTTTCTGGTGCTTTATAGCCAAAAAGGTTCTTCAAAACTGCATTAAATGCTCATCGGTTAAGTGAAAACTTAACACATCTACCGGTAAAGAAGAAATATATCTTCTCATCATCAACCGAGGGTAGAATGCATGATTTTCAGCTTGCTGCAATATCCGCTAAGGATTATTCCTTAGTTAGATGAAGAATCTCTTGCCGGTGGAGGATTACTCTGTTCTACTAGTGCAGAGATAGTTTCATCAGTTTTCTGATCACTCTTCTTAATCCATTGTTTTGAAAATTCTTTCTTTACTTCATCTACCTTTTCTTTGCCCTTCAAACTAGATACTTTATTGTTCGTCGATGTATTCTTGCTTCTATAGAATTTTGCAATATGTCCAATCTTTTTGCATGCATAACAAGTTATATTATTCCTCTGAATAGCCTTTCCATATCCTTGACCAGTTTGTGATCTGCATTGATTAGATAAATGCCCAAATCTTCCACAAACATAGCATTTCACATCCACTCTACAATTTTATGAATTATGACCAACTTCGTTGCATTTGGAACATTGACCGGTGGATGAGTTTGTATTCTGATTATTTATAAATCTACACTAATTTTCTCTCTGACCATATTTGTTGCAATTAAAACATTTCCCATTAAATTTATAAGCATTAGGTTGTCTTACTGGTTTTTTCTAATCTTGATTATTTGTAGTACCAAAACTTCTCCATGGTCAAATCCATGTCCATTTGTATCTCCATCAAGTTTTTGTCTTTTAAGCATGTCATCAAGTTCTTCTAAACTTTTCTTCAATTTGTCTTTGTGTTTTTTTGCAGTAACCAACTCATTTTTCAAAATTCCAACTTGTCTCACAAGCTCATCTTTATCATGTTGCATGTGAATTAGATCTATCTTTAACATATCATTTTCATGACCAAGTCTCAGATTTTCATTCCCAGCATCATTAAGTCTCCTAGTCAAGTCTTCTTCATTCTTCTTCCTGTCTTCAATATCCTTACATAACCTCATAGTCATATCTTGCATTTCATTCTTCATATTACTGCTTTCTTGTCTCAACTTATTTGCAATATCTCTAATAGTTTCCTTTTCATCATCATCATTCTGCATCTTCTCATGAATTTCCTTTTGTAATACCCAACTAGGAAACCCCAAAGAGATAAAGCTAAAACACACTCAAGGAGTGCAAATATTTTTTATTTTTTTTAAGAGTTTTAAACACAACATGATGATACGATGAGTTATCATATGTTTAAATAACACAATGGAAGACATAACTAACACCTAAAGGGTTTCCCAACATGATTACTTATTTAAACATCTAACTCTACTCATGATCTTTGATCCAATTAAATGGGTTAACTTAATTTCATGTTATCACTTTAAACAAGGATATAATTTGTTTAAAAAATTAATATTATAGATAATAGAACGCGTTCATCCATTAAGGTTAAAATATAGATATCTAGATGAGTTCATCCAATTTAGTTAAAATATAGCTAATATGATGAGGTTTATTTATTAAGGTTAAAATATAAATAACCAAACGAGTTCATCCATTATAGTTAAAATATAGCTAATCAGATGAAGTTCATTTATTAAGGTTAAAAATGTAAATAACCAAATGAAGTTCATCCATTAGAATTAAAATTTAGGGAGCATGACGAGTTCATCCAATAATTTTTAACCATTCATTACGTTCAATTTTATATTAAATACATGCCATGCACCTTGTTCCAAAACACACTTTAAATTTCATCATAACTAGTGAGATCCTTTCAAGCATACTTATTTTTATTAACATTAACAGAATACATTCCTCCATGATCCAATTGTTGCATTTAAGAGATGACTACATACATGCATTACGATAAATCTCATCTAATCCACTTATACATTCTATCAAAATGTCATCCATACATGCTAACACTAAACATGAAACATAAGAACAAAAGCATCACATAACACCAAAATGGTATTGGAGTTCACCCCTAAAGGGCTACATATCTGGGTTTGCTCAATTGCAAGACCCCTCTGATTATTTAAATAAGTTAAGTGTACATAAGTTTCACATCATTTACATTCCCGTCATCAAGGTGAGCATAACCAATATACAAACGACCACATCAGTCAATAATTACATAGACGATCCCTACATAGAAATGGATCAAACTAAACATATAAAAAGAAAGTACAAGATCCATTGCCTGACTGTACTCTAACTAGAGACCTGACCAACTATGGTCAACAACAATTCAACACTTGACACCTACATAAAGGACAAGACCAAATATAACACCATCACATGGCAACAACCAAACTAGAGTCCGATGACATAAACAAGTACCCCAAATCAACCAAACGACAAGGTCCAATGAAACATATCAAGGCCTTGCCATTACTTAAACAAAAATGAATACATAAATTAAACTTGCATAGGTAATAACCAGGAAAGGACAATCTTCTTTCCTATTGGTTTAAACAATAAAGGTTGATCAAGTTTTCTAAATGATCTAAGTTTTCAAAAATACATTAACAGAAAAATCACCATTACAAGGTGGATACAATACTATAATTGCAATATTACCATTTGCCCATTTCAGAAAACCAAGGAAGAATGTAACTAATCCATTTATTTTACTTAATGGAGATATCATTAACTTAAGACTTTTCCCAATCAACACAATATTAAATTTATGATAATTCTAATAGCATAACATTTAAGTTTTCAAAATGTCCAATGATAAATATTTCATTTTTCAATTACTTATATACTTTAGTATTCCATTTCTAAGATTCTTAGATGACCTATTATCAATCAAATCCAATTATAATATCTCCCTGATTATCATATTATTTAGAAATTACCAAAAATATATTTTATTTCAAGAATTTTCCAATTAAAAATAATATTTAATCTTTTTCCAAAAAGTACTTCCTCATTAAAACTGATACCCAAATTAAATATTAATCATTATATGCTTATAATCCATTGGATAATAAAATATAAACAATTAATAATTTAATGATACATAATTTCAAATTAAATATTAATTAATATATATATATATATATTAATCTTCATTAATAAAATATATATTAACAATAATTTAATAATACACTGCTTTCAAATTAATTATTAATTCATATAATTAATAAAATATATATTAATTAATAATAACTAAATAAAAAAAAACTATTAAATTAACTTTTCATAAAATGGGAAAAAAATTTTAAAAAATAAAAACAAAAACAAAAACAAAAGCAAAATGGGGAGTTGTTGCGAGGCCCACCTCCCATGACGGGAGTGGTGGGAACCCTCGCAACCTCCCCTGTAGCCACCACTCACAAGGGCTCCTGTGGCCGCCATAGACACAGGTCCCCACAGCCACTGCAGACGCAGGTCCCTGCAGACACAGGTCTCTACAGCCGCAGACGCACGTCCCTACGGCCGCGGACATAGGTCCCTGCAAACTACCATAGACGCAGGTCTCTAAAGCCACAAACGTAGGTCACTGCGGAACCCACGAGGAGGAGGAGAAGGGAGGTGGCATGAGTCAAGCCTCGGCTCCTCCACCCACAAAACCCTAGCCCCAAACAAATTTTCACTTTCTTTTTAACATTTGATATTAAATCAAATCAATAAGCCCAAAAAAATTAAACAAGTAATAACTGAAACCCCCAAATAAAAAAATATACTTTGAAATTTTCTGAGACAAATAGAGAATGGATTCAGCCATTCTTAAACAAACATCATCATTCCCAGGCAACCCATTTTAGCAAAATTTTGCCAGCATAACCCCCTCTTGGGGTAGAATTAGTGAATCTACTTAATCTACAAGCATGAACTCCAACTAATTTAACAATCTTTCCACAATACAAAACAATGCCAACCAATTTTTCCAAAGCTAAAACTCAAATCTGAGAACATTCATGGATTTTTAAACCAACATTTCATAAGGAACAACCAAACACAATTTTTTATTTAACAACGAAATAAAAAGGTAAACAAGAATCCTACCTCTTTTAGCATTCCTGGCAAGATTTTCAAGAAGAGCCCAACCTGCAGTTGTAGAAATTCTTCCTTCCCAAAATCCCCAATTTTCTTCATCAAAAATATTCTTCCTAAAAAAAAATCAACAAACCCAAAAATATTTTCCAACCTAGGTTAAACGGAATAAAATTTGACCTAATCTCCTAATTTCAAATTTAAACACTTTTTAAATTAAAAAATGAGAAAATCATTCTTTTCAACTATTCAAATAATCTAACTTGCTTTTTAAATTAAAATTAAAATGCTTCTCTCTCATTTAATTTTAATTTTCTCAATATTAACAAAGCTAACTTTTATATTTCACAATATTAATGAGGGTAAAATATTTTAATTAAATTAAATTCCCAAAATCAATCTTTCACACTATATCAAATATATATATAAATTAAACTTTCTTTCCTAATAAAAAATGATTTTCTTAAATAATTAAAATTAACCTTTCTATTCCAAAAAACAAAAAGGGATTAAATTATTTCTATTTCGAATAACTTTAAATCTTCCCTTTTCAAAATGCATAAACTAAATAAATTAATGATTTTAAATTAACCATTAAATTAAACTTGCTACAAACATAAATAGAACGATCTTTTTAATTAATGATTAATCACATAAAAGAAACCTATTTATTTTAATTCCTCAATTACTAATGCGTAAATGAACACATTAAACCAAATTAAATACTTAGGATAAAATACTCATTTTTTACCACACACAAGGCACACAACCCAAGAAAGACAACCAAATACATGACCCGCAAACCCAAACAAAAAGGGAAACTAATAGACCATAGATGACGATCACTTGAGCATGACTAGGGTAGGATAAGGGTTTTATGACCACCTAATTCAAATTCTAAGGATGAAAGAGGTATACTCAACCCTGTGAATCCTGATTAAGATGAACCTCACACCTAGGCGGTACTATTCCTGCAATCTCCTACAACCATGAGTCACACAAGCATACATATATATATATTTAATGAAAGTGTTAGCTTGAGATTAATAACAAGAATTAGGAGAACAATTAAACTTACATAAGAATCAATGTGAAAGCACATTAGCAGGTACGCACAGTAATCACAATATCTAACTACAACATTACATAATGGTAAATCAACCATCCAAGAAGGCCACATAGAAAAAGTCAACCAAGGTCAAATCAGTTTTATAAAGCTGACTAGGGTAGGGGCACTACATCCTCCCCCCCAGGCTAAGCAAAAATCATGCAACTCGTATTAGCCCTGAAACTCATTTAACAATTATTAATTTACACGTATGAATCTTCCCATGGATAAATGAAACATTATTGCTAAATCCTTTACGAATGTCATTATCCATTGGCAAGCTACATCTAAAACCATACACCTCTTAAAATATTCTAAGGATTATCCACAATCATAGCAAGAAAACAAGAATTTTCTTCCTTTCGTTACACCAAATTAAAGCATTAAAAGAGGTAAACAACAATTACCATACTCATTCTACCAAGTAGGACATGAAAACATGTCATCATGATCAATTTCTTTTACCAATTCATCTTTTTTTTTACAAAACTTTATCGCATAGAACTAGCTTCAAATATCAATTTCTACAACCAAGTTAACTTCCAATACATAAGAGAAACGCAAATAACTCAATTGTTTACACTTTCCAAGCATATAAGAACTTTCCAAATGACTATGTCCCATAACATAGTGACAAGTTAACACCATTTAATCCATGATTACACATAATAACCATCCACATAACTAGAATGCACAACACAAAAGGCCACATGTGAGCATGTCTAATCCTCGGTCATAGATAACATGCACGATCAACATCTCTATGCCTGATCTCAGAACAAATAACATGTTCATAAATATCCAACATCTCACTCAATGGCTTGATGGTGCTAGGGCACACCATAGTTGTGCTACCTTCCATACAAGACCCTCGTGAATATCCCTTATTGCGTAAGGTGTTTAGCCTCCAAGAGATAGTCACCACACATAGGTAGGTAGTGGATCCTAACTATCTCATAACCTCACATACCTCCATCCTCAAGGTTCCCTACGTCTACTTCCTTGTATACACTCAACCAAGACCGTCTCCTACATTCTTGGAGAGGAATTCACATTTCAACACAAGACAAGCATATGAAAACAATAAGGATAAACCAGTTTAGCCACCAAAGTACAGAAGAATAAAGATAATAATCATCAATTCCAACAGTAAGGCAAGAAAATAATTCTGGAATTACAACACCGAATCAAGTAAGCAAAAGATCGCAAGATAGTGGCTAAACCTTCAAGGTCAAAATAAAATGAATTGTTGGACCACAAGGAAATAATTAAAAAAAATATCATAAGTGCACATAACATCACTATGTGACTAGCATCTAGCCACCAATGAGGAAGGAAGGAACAATTGTCTAGCTATCATAGTAGCTCATCATGTGGTGTGGCCTAGTCACACATCCACATGGCATGGCAGTATGCACCTCAACATCACCTCGCATCACATCGTCACGTGACATGGCTCTACCCTAAACTTGTTGGTAGGCCGCATGGCAATGTTTACTACATCCCGCATCATGTCTCAGCACGACATGTCAATACTCCAAGTGGAAAGGGCATGCAATGGATGTATCCCGCATGACAATGTACCTCGCAGAAAAGGACACACACAGATCACACCCTGCATAGTGACGTACCTCTCAGGATACTCACCATAAGCCAGAGGTATAAATGGCTAAGGTCCACCCACATGTCTACCAACGCTAGACAATTGGTAGCATCATGTGAAAAATAACATACCTTTCATGAAGACAAGGCAAAATATCCTCTAATAAAACCATCATTCTACTCAAGAACTAACATCAATATGCTCAAATAAAGGATAGGAATAGGCTAGCACACACGAACCATATAAATTGGTTCATCACAAGGGAAAGTATTGAGTACACCTATAATATAGTTTCATTACATAACTATATTTTTCCTCGAAATAGAGAAGCTAAAGTCGCTTTGCGTCAACGTTACTTGTACGTCGTTCCATACTATTCAAGGAATGGTGACTTCTAATACTACTCCTTCACATACTAACTTATCAACAACCCATGGGTTGGTATTCAGTAAGGAAACAAATAAGCAACATCACATAAATAGTACGGTTTCCCATACTCATAAGTAAACATATCCTCCATGGTTGATTACTTCACCATCCCATAGGCACACATAGAAAGCACGAGTTTCTTACAATACACAAGGAATAGCACCATTACTAGTTTAGTCACATTTACGGGGATTACTTTTCAGTACACTATCATCTACTCAAGGAAGGTTTTAATTATGCTTTCCACATGAATCACTAAATAAAGTTTACTCTAGATACAAGCACTAAAACTCTTAACAATTCAAAATTACATAAGGAAATAACGCCATTCATATATCCTTCTCTAATTCCACTAAGCATTTATATTCACATTACTAACTATGCAACTTTCTTTTCCAAAGCGAAAAAATTTCATCTTTCAATTAGAAGCCAAAAGAAAACATACAATTTCATATGCATTATAAAAATTCTTTTTAAATCAATGCTTCCTTAGTAGCATTTCTAAAAATCTTATGATTTAGGCAAAGAAAAGGGAAAGAGAGTTTGATAATCAAACTATTTCCTACAAAGGCACAAGATTAACAAGATCACACTATATACTAAAATTTATTGCTATGTCTATCATTTTAATTGCATGGTTTTCATTTTCCTACCATTTTAGGAGGATGCCAAACAGCCTAACATGACATTTCCAATTATTATGGTTGCACAGAATGTTCTAGTTTTCCAAACAACAAATATCAAAATAGGTAATCTTATCGATAATGCAAGACCTCTTGAGAACACTCACTATTCTTATTTCAAACAAAACATATAAAAAATATGCAACCTATCATTGAAAATTCAAGGTATAGTAAGAAGATAAGCGAGGAGCTATCAACTAAATAATACACATTTATGCATACACATCAAACAAGATTTGCATTCGCACTTTCTAAACATAATAAGGCAATTACATATATCCAAAGGCAAGTTCAATGGAGCATTGCTAAAATAGATCCTCAATCAAACTAGTTTAAAGAAGCACATAAAACAATCTTTCATGGAACACATTAATAGACTCTCAAAGCTACTATAACATGTTCCCTTTTGATACTTCCTTTACAAACAAGGTAATTTTACATAACAACAATTCGCATATTAATGCACATTACTTAAGATAGAATTTAATTATGTTACTCCTACGAAACCCATGGAGAATTCTTTAATGTAAACATACAATTTTCTCTCAATAACTAGTATTAACTTTCAAACCAAAGCCCTTTTATAATCTAAAAACACATAAGCATTATAAGGCTCACACAAGGGCTCAAGAAATTGCAACCTTTCTCTTTCAATAAGAAAACTCAAATAAGAGATAATTACACATATCAAAAGCATTTTTAATTTCTAGAGAGAGAGAGAAGGAAGGGTCATAATCATTCAATTTACTACATAATAAGCATTCAATATCTACCACATTAGTCCTTCAAGAAAACAACACTAAGCTAGATCATAACCATAAACAACCACATTTCATACTTTTAGATTCAAGACAACACTAACCAACCCAAATGGATTAGTCAAAAGAGTACAACAAACCAAAAGGAAGGTACATATGACTCTCTTTTAGAATAAGAGAAAACATAGACCAAGACCTCAATAAGTAGACAAAGCACATATAATCATTCCAAAGCACCCACATCAAGAAGGTGAAAACAAGGTGTGAACACACGCGTTACACACCAGTTAAGGTCTGCTCAATCACACTCACACAACAAGGAGGACAAGCATACAACATAAGGTCAATACACCTCACACCAACTAAGGGCACAAGTGAAACTAGAGATCCCAATGTTGCAACATGGGCTCTGATACCAAATGTAATGCCCCACCAGGAAACCCCGAAGGGATAAAGCTAAAACACACTCAAGGAGTGCAAATAAATTATTTTTTTTAAAGAGTTTTAAACACAACATTATGATATGATGAGCTATCAAATGTTTAGATAACATAACGAAAGACATAACTAACACCTAAAGGGTTTCCTAACATGATTACTTATTTAAACATCTAACTCTACTCAGGATCTTTGATCCAATTAAGCGGGTTAACTTAATTTCATGTTATTTCTTTAAACCAGGATATAATTTGTTTAGTAAATTAATATTATAGATAATAGAATGCGTTCATCCATTAAGGTTAAAATATAGATATCTAGATGAGTTCATCCAATTTAGTTAAAATATAGCTAATATGATGAGGTCCATTTATTAAGTTTAAAATGTAAATAACCAAATGAGTTCATCCATTATAGTTAAAATATAGCTAATAAGATGAAGTTCATTTATTAAGGTTAAAAATGTAAATAACCAAATGAAGTTCATCCATTAGAATTATAATTTAGGGAGCATGATGAGTTCATCCAATAATTTTTAACCATTCATTATGTTCAATTTTATATTAAATATATGTTGTGCATCTTGTTCCAAAATGCACTTTAAATTTAATCATAACTAGCTAGATCCTTTCAAGCATACTTATTTTTATTAACATTAATAGAATACGTTTCTCCATGATCCAATTGTTGCATTTAAGAGACGACTGCATACATGCATTACGATAAATCTCATCTAATCCACTTATACATTCTATCAAAATGTCATCCATACATGCTAACGCTAAACAAGAAACATAAGAATAAAAGCATCACATAACACCAAAATGGTATCGGAGTTCACCCCTAAAGGGCTACATCTCCGGGTCTGCTCAACTGCAAGACCCCTCTAATTATTTAAATAAGTTATGGGTACATAAGTTTCACATCATTTACATTCCTGCCATCAAGGCAAGCATAACCAATATACAAATGACCACATCAGTCAATAATTACATAGATGAACCCTACATAGAAATGGATCCAACTAAACACATAAAAAACAAATACAGGGTCCATTGCTTGACGGTACTCTAACTAGAGACCTGACCAACTATGGTCAACCACAATTCAACACTTGACACCCGCATAAAGGACAAGACCAAATATAACACCATCACACGACAATAACCAAACTAGAGTTCAATGACATAAATAGGTACCCCAAATCAACCAAACGATAGGGTCCAACTAAACATATCAAGGCCTTGCCATTACTTAAACAAAAGCGAATACATAATTTAAACTTGTGTAGGCAATAACCAGGAAAGGACAATCTTCTTTCCTATTGGTTTAAACAGTAAAGGTCGATCAAGTTTTCTAAATGATCTAAGTTTTCAAAAATACATTAACAGAAAAATCACCATTACAAGGTGGATACAATACTATAATTGCAATATTACCATTTGCCCATTTCACAAAACCGAGGAAGAATGTAACTAATCCATTTATTTTACTTAATGGAGATATCATTAACTTACCACTTTTCCCAATTGACATAATATTAAATTTATGATAATTCTAATAGCATATCATTTAAGTTTTCAAAATGTCCAATGATAAACATTTTATTTTTCAATTACTTATATACTTTAGTATTGCATTTCTAAGATTCTCAGATGACCTATTATCAATCAAATCCAATAATAATATCTCTCTGATTAACATATTATTTAGAAATTACCAAAAATATATTTTATTTTAAAAAATTTCCAATTAAAAATAATATTTAATCTTTTTTTCCAAAAAATACTTCCTCATTAAAACTGATACCCAAATTAAATATAAATCATTATATATTTATAAATCCCTGGATGATAAAATATAAATAGTTAATAATTTAATGATACACAATTTCAAATTAAATATTAATATATATATATATATATATTAATCTCCATTAATAAAATATATATTAGCAATAATTTAATAATACACCGCTTTCAAATTAATTAATAATTAATATGTATTTATTAATCCTCATTAATAAAATATATATTAATTAATAATAACTAAATTAAAAAAACTATTAAAATAACTTTTCATAAAATAAGTTTTATTTAACAACTTTGTTTTCTAAAAATAAAAATAAAAACAAAAGCAAAATGGGGAGCCACTGCGGGGCCCACCTCCCGTCATGGGAGTGGTGGGAACCCTCGCAGCCTCGCCTGCAACCACCACTCATAGGGGCTCCTGTAGCCACCGCAGATGTAGGTCCCTGTGGCCACCGTGGACGTAGGTCTCTATGGCTGCGGACGCAGGTCCTACGACCACCGCGGATGCAGGTCTCTGCGGCCATAGACACAGGTCACTGCGGAACCCACGGGGAGGAGGGGAAGGGAGGCAGCATGAGTCATGCCTCGACTCCTCCGCCTGCCAAACCCTAGCCCCAAACAAATTTCCATTTTCTTTTTAACACTTGATTTTAAATCAAATCAATAACCCCAAAAGAAAATAAAATAATAATAACTAAAACCCCCAAATAAAATAATAGACTCAAAAATTTTCTGAGGCAAACAGAGAATGGATTCAGCCATTCTTACACAAACATCTTCATTCCTAGGCAAACCATTCTGGTGAAATTTCGCCAACATAACCCCCTCTCAGGGTAGAATTAGTGAATCTACTTAATCTACAAGCATGAACTCCAACTAATTTAACAATCTTTCCATAATACAAAATGTCGCACAATGCACTCAATAAATCATTACAAGCATGGTTAGAAGATTTAAATCAAAGATAGACAAAACCATAGCTAATCAACTTATTGCCTCTTAGTAAATACGAGTATGAAAATGTTCTCAGATCAGAGTATGCAAATTCCAGTGACTTGACTACACCTAGATGGAGGATTTGAAAGATGAAAATGCATGATCTTAGCAAGAATAGCATGATTAAGCTACATGAATGATTGATCTAGCATGATTAAGCTAAGATTTAAGCTAAAATTGAGCATGATAACATTGCTAAAACTAATAAACTATAAGCTAGATGCCTATAATAACAATGCATAAGATGAGAATGAGATGGGATGCAATCATGATATGAAATTGGGACATGAAATTGGGACATGAAAATGAATTGGGACCCTTTGAGCTCCAAAATGAGGTTTATTTATAGGATTTTCCAATGCTAGGGGTGATGTGGCAAGAATCAACAGTCAAGATTGATCTGAAGATAGCAATGGTTAAATTGGAGGAGGATGGCAAAGGGGGTTGGATTAAAGGGAACATTTGTCATCTCTATGGTGACAAGTGTCAAGAGGCTTCTAGAAGGAGTTAGATGAAAGAGAACACTTAGTGACAAGTGTCACAAAGGTTCTAGAAGATGTTGGATGAAAGGGGACATGGTGGTAGGTAGAATGGGTTAGGTTTACGAATGGTTAGGTTTAGGAGTGGCAGAAGTTAGGAGAATTTGAATTTAGAAATTCAAATAATATGAAAAAGATAATCAATCTCAACAACTCATGATTTTGATTTGTTTTAATTAATTAATGGATTTAGAAGAAATGAATTTGGTGGAGGGAATTAATTAATTTGAATTAATTAATTAAAGGGGTGAAATGAAATGAACCTATTAAGTAAATCCTTAGATTTATTAATAAGTAGATGAAAAGGGAAATTTAATCAAATTGCTTAGTGAATTTAATAAAATTGGGAAAGGAGATTAATTAAATAATTGCTTATTTAATTAATTATCTTCAGACCATTTTTAGGTGTATACACAAAACAATGCAAACCAATTTTTCCAAAGCTAAAACTCAAATCTGAGAACATTCATGGATTTTTAAACCAGCATTTCATGAAGAACAACCAAACACAATTTTTGATTTAACAACGAAATAAAAAGGTAAACAAGAATCCTACCTCTTTTAGCATTCTTGGCAAGATTTTCAAAAAGAGCCCAACCTGCAATTGTAGAAATTCTTCCTTCCCAAAATCCCCAATTTTCTCCATCAAAAATATTCTTCCCCAAAACAAATCAACAACCCCAAAACTATTTTCCAACCTAGGTTAAATGGAATAAAATTTGACTTAATCTCCTAATTTCAAATTTAAACACTTTCTAAATTAAAAAATGAGAAAAACATTCTTTTCAACTATTCAAATAATCTAACTTGCTTTTTAAATTAAAATTAAAATGCTTCTCTCTCATTTAATTTTAATTTTCTCAATATTAACAAAGCTAACATTTATATTTCACAATATTAATGAGGGTAAAATATTTTAATTAAATTAAATTCCCAAAATCAATCTTTCACACTATATCAAATATATATATAAATTAAACTTGCTTTTCTAATAAAAAATGATTTTCTTAAATAATAAAAATTAACCTTTCTATTCCAAAAAACAAAAAGCGATTAAATTACTTCTATTTCAAATAACTTTAAATCTTCCCTTTTCAAAATGCATAAACTAAATAAATTCATGATTTTAAATTAACCATTAAATTAAACTTGCTACAAACATAAATAGAGCGATCTTTTTAATTAATGATTAATCACATAATAGAAACCTATTTATTTTAATTCGTCAATTACTAATGCGTAAATGAACACATTAAATCAAATTAAATACTTAGGATAAAATACTCAATTTTTACCACACGCAAGGCATGCAACCCAAGAAAGCCAACTAAATACATGACCCGCAAACCCAAACAAAAAGGGAAACTGATGGACCACAGACAACACTCACTTGAGCATGACTAGGGTAAGATGAGGGTTTTATGACCACCTAATCCAAATTCTAAGGAAGAAAGATGTATACTCAACCCTGCAAATCCTGATGAAGACGAACCTTGCACAATTAAACTTACATAATAATTGATGTGAAAGAACATTAATAGGTACGCACAGTAATCACAATATCTGACTTTAACATTACATAATGGTAAATCAACCATCCAAGAAGGCCACATAGAAAAAGTCAATCAAGGTCAAATTGGTTTTACAAAGTTGACTAGGGTAGGGGCACTAAACCTTTCTCTTATTTTGTGCTATAACTAGATTTTCTTGAAGTCCTTTAATGAATTCCTTAGCAGTCCTTAGATCATCTTCAAGTTTGATATTCTTCAATTTTTCTACATCAAAATCTTCAAGAGCTCCTTCCAACTATTTTCTTAAGTTCTCCATCTATACCAGTGTCGGAATCTCCCTCAAGATGTTAGGCTTTTGCAAATAGAGGACCAGGCTCTAATACCAATTGTTAGATTCAATGACAGTCCCAAAGACACTAAGAGTGGGGGGTGAATCCATGCCTAACCGGTTAACAAAATATTTAAACTTATTTATAACTTTGCAAGGCAAAATAGTGTACCGGTAAATAAGAATTATTGCAGTGAACATAATTAATAGAGATAGCATAGAGACACACCATAACACAAGGTATTTAACAAGGAAACCCTGTGTGGGAAAAACCCTCGGTGGGATTTGTGATCCACAATATTTACTCATTGGCCAATGAATAAATACTACTTACAATAAGGGGTCTGCACATGTAGGGAGGTTAACAACCTAGAGCTCACTACTCAAAGAAGAGTCACACTGACTACAAAATGGATTATTAAATCCAGTGCAATGTACTACTCAAAACAACATCTCTAATGCTAGGTTTAGTACCAGTTTAAGATCAGATAGATACCTTATCCAAAAACCTTTGCTACCACTAAACAATTATTTTCTACCATACATATCTTCTACTCTCCTCTCTTCTACTCTCTCTCAACTATTCAAAATGACCTATTAGATCTCATATATATATGATTCTTTTACAATATACCATCTCGGCTTACAAAAGATAATTATAATAAAATAAAGTTCATCCCATGTCAGCTAGAGTGTTGGTATGCTTTGTTGCCGATGTAATTTGAATGTCAGTGTAAGTGTCTATCAATGCTGGTGTCTATCGATGTATGAAGTTTGTGATGTCGGGCATGTAGAAACCAATTACCGGTGATTTTCCATTTGGTTGCCATCAATGACAACATCTACTATTCTCATAAGAGTGTAGAATGCCAACATTTTGAAGGTGTCTAACTGATACATGTAGACAACTAGTACATGTAGGAATGACATGACACTAGCTTTGAGTTACTGTGGAGATCATCAAAGAGGCAAGTGGAGGACAATCAGTCTATGAGTTGGGAGAGGTTGACTCTTAACTGGCATTGATGTTCCAACTAGTTTCATTGATTATGTGATGAGTTATCACCAGTCGTGATGAATTATCCCTAATCGATAGATTTGGTATCAATCTATGATGTGTTATGAAAGATTGTCCAGATACACTACACCTAGGAAATTGTGATGAGGTTCCTGAGCCGACATGAAATCTAATATCTATATAATTACATTGTAATGAACTATTTTTGTGATGTAAGATACAAGTGATAAGTTGATGTGATTTACTAAAGGAATTGCAGAGTATGTCGATGATGTAGTTGTAATTGAGTAGAAGTGGATTTATTCAAGCAAGATGTGCTATTTTTAGATCACACCACTTGTTGTTTTCTAATCACTTTAATAGTTCAATCACCTAACCGGGTAAACTCTAACAAGATTCATTGTACAAATCCTTTAACCAGGTTTGAAATCCTCTATCAAGGTGACTCCTAATAGGGTACTATCTTTAATAGGGTATAACTCCTAACAAATCTTTGGGATCTTTAATAGGATTCGCTCCTAGCAGAGCACTTTGTAGACCTTAACCGTCTAGTTACCTATTAGTGTAGATAGTTAACTTGTGAGTCCCATCTCACCATGGTTTTTCCCAGTTGGGTTTTCCACGTATAAATACTTATGTTATGGTGGATGTTTTTTTTGTTGTGGATGCTTTAATATAAATTTGGATTGCATGCATTATTTTAAGTAAATTGGTTAACTATCTTTACCAGTTTGTGTTTGAAATGGTATTGTTTTTGTTGTCACTAATTCACCCCCCCTCTTAGTGCTTTATAAGTTTATCAATCGGTATCAGAGCGTAACTTCCTTAAGTCTTAATCACTTGGAAGGAAACCATAAAGCCACTATGGGGGATGCGAGTTATGTAGAGATGGCTAGAGTGCTTCATGCAACCAAGGAAGAGCTTGTTACCCTAAGGGTCAGATTTAAAGCTTCACAAGTTAAAATGAGAGAGCTAACCGAGCAAATATTGGAGATCTTTGATAATAGTTCTTCAGATGAGGCCAACATTGATGCATTCATTAAAGAAGTTGAAAAATTGAATGGTGAAAAGCTAAATCTAAGGAGAGACCTCGAAGCCCTAAAAATCTGCATGAGCCAAGAACTCAAAGCAAGGAGGGTAGCTGAAGACCTAATCAAAGAGAGAGATCATGATATTTTTAAGATCAAACAGGAGAATGCAGCTTTGCATTAACATTGGCATGAGGAGAAGGAAGAGAATGAGGCTTTGTAGTTAGATCTTGAAATGACAACATCTCTAAGAGAGACTCTGACAAAACACAATAAAAATATTACCAAAGAGATTACTAAGGCTAATGGGAAGCTTGAAAAGTTCAATAAGAGTTCTTCTATTCTAGGTGAGTAGATCTAATCTTTGAGGATGAAAGGTGACACATTTGGACTAGGTTTCAATACATCTGAGAAAGGAGAATCTTCTGATACCAAGAGAAACATGCACAAAGGTAAAACTGCTCCTAAGGCTAACAAGCCTATCACTATGAAATCTTTCAAATATATTTTGATTTATCTATCACAAACCTAGATATACTGCTAATGTGTGTAGAAGCAAACCTAACGAGAACACAAGCTATAATGCTAATGCTAGATATGTGTCTAGAAGATTTGAAGGTCATTGTTTCACTTGCAACATGTATGGACATAGATCAGTTGAATGCAGATATGGAGAAAACAATCTGGCACCACACATGAATTCAAGACCTAATGGTGACTAGAGAAGGACCTATGACAACCGATGAAACATGAACTAGCAGAAACCCTATGTGAACCGGTTCAGTCCATATGAAATGGAAAAGGTAAAAAATGTAATTTGCACCATTTGTAATAATTATGGACATGTGGATATGAACTGTAGAAGGAGAATTGAAAGAGGTAATGCAGGACCTTGGAGATCATCTGGGATGGCCTGCTATCATTGTCACAAATTGGGACACAAGGAAAAGTTTTGTAGAACCAGGAATAACAAACCAATTTACCACTTTGAAGATCAGAAAGGTAAGAAAAAAGTCGATGTTGAGGAAACCAAAGAGGAGATGAATAGAATCTAGAAGAAGAAGAGTGAGGACAAGCTAGCAAAAGAATCTAACCCTTCAACTAGTGTGGAGAATCTTGCATCGAAGAATTAAGCTTTTCAATAAGCCTAAGGGGAGCATAGCGGTAAATCTACTTTCGGACCCCTTGAAGAGTGTATGGTAAGAGATTTTTGCATTTTGAGTTGTATTATGAGAATTCTTGATATCATTGTCTATCGGTTTTCAAAGGATTACCAATAGGTTATATACCTATCAGTTTAGGTGAGTTTGTTAAGAAGTAAATTAGTGTGTGTCACCTAATCGGTTGAGTAATTAATGCAGTGGGTAAGTTTATAATTATGAATGGATTTGTGTCATGGATCAAAAGATAAATTGGATTTGAAGATTAGAGAAAGTGAAACAGGTGTGCATTTGAGAGATCAAACAAAAACCCTACCAACGCAAAGGGAATAAGGTATTCTTTTGTTAATCTTTCTCAAATCAATATTAGCTAGAATGGCATCATCATCTACACTAGTAGAGAGACTTATGATTACTATTGAACCTATGGAGTCTATGGAATCAGACAAAATAGTATCATATAATGCATTGTCTCAAGTTCCTGATGATGTTATGATCAAAGGTGATTTGTCCAGTTATATAGACTATAAAATTGAGGATCTAGGATCACTGTCAATCTATTCTCAACTCAAATATTTGTGTGATAAAAGTAGGAAAATCAAACCTGAGTACATTAGGGTTTATGGAAAAGGTTTTCATAATACGACATATTTTCTTGAATATTTAAAGGAAGAGCATGTTAGGATAATCCTTAGTCATGTGCATGGAGAGAATATGTATCTTGACAGGTCACACACAATCATGAAGGAAGCAATTCATGCAGTGACTGGTTTTTGGCAAACCAATGAAGTTCTAAAGATCAGAAAAATTTATAAAGATACTATGATTGCACTGACTCGCACCACCACTGATGGTCATGCATTTTTCAGTCAACAAAATTGTAGATCAAGTAGTCAGATTTGCAACTATGGTCATTAATTATAGGATATTCCATTCTAGCAGGATGAATAGTGTGCCATCTATTGTTGTGCATGCAGCCTACAGGATGATTGTAGAGTGAAGATTATGACTTATGCAAAGCAATGAGGAGCCAATTGATGTTGAACCTAAAATCAATTAAAAGGGACAAAACTCAAAAGTTCAAGTATGGTCAATTGTTGATTGGTCTATTCTTCTATTTTCAAAATTTCCTACCAGGAATTGGTGACATTCAATGGTCAAAGGATATACCCGTTACAACTCAAATCAAGAACAACATTAAGGTTGTAAAGAACACATTTCATGTTGTTATGAACATATATTTTAATGAGTTCCAAAAGAAGATGAGCATGAGGTTAAGGCTACCTGAAGATGTGGTGAAACACTTTGCAAAAGACATATGTTTCATAGTTACCACAAAATTTTGCCTTAGAGAGGCCGTTGAACCCAGGGAAGATGAGATGGAAGAAATGAGTTATGAAGTCAACTATGAGTTATTAATTGGTTATGCCAACAACCTTTTGGCATCTCCCAAGGATAAGAAGAAGAAAATACTAGAAACTTACTAGGAATGGAGTGCACCTGCTCAACCCAGTAGTACCAAAGAGAAGAAGAAGAAAGTTGATCAAGCACCTTCAATGACCATCTGTACAAGGGTGACAAGAAGTGTTCAAGTCAAAAAGGAACTGACACCCAAAGTATATGATAAGAAGCAGACTGCAATGAAGAAGAGAGGTAGGAAACTCATTCTTCAAGCATAATCTAAAGATAATGACATTGAAGAGGAACCAAAGAAAATGAAAGTGACTGGTAAGAAAGGCAAACTAGTAGGAGACATTTCAAAGCAAAGTATTCCTATCAATGTTACATCATACAAACCTATGACTGATTTTGAGAGGACATTAAAAACATTAGGGAGGAAACGGTTAAGAATGTTTTGATTCATTTGATGAAGAACATAAACAACAAATTGTTCAAGAGGTAATCAACCACTTGTGTCAATACAATCAGTTGCCTCAGGATATTGAAAAGGATATTTCTGATTCTTTGGATTCTATTCTTGTAAATAAGTGGAAAATGGCTATAGAATAGGATGAAGAAATTATTTATAGTTTTCATTCAATATTTTCTTGAGTTACCTAGAGATGAATTATCAGCGTTTCTTGATAATTTCAAAGGATAGTTTCATTCTAAGTCAAGAAGATTGAAGTTATTGGTTGGAAAGGTTCAATCTTTTGAAGTTGATACTCACTAGATAGATAAAAATATTCAAAGGATGCATGAGCAATTGAAGTCTCATAAAACTGACCAAGCAGAGACTAGAGCTCAACCAAAGCTATATGAAGAAGAGATTATTACATTGGATGTTGTCTATCCTATTAAGAATAATGATGACACTACTACTCCTTAGGTTATTTTCTTTGTAGATGATAATGAAGAAATCCAAGACACTATTGATACAACTAGTAATATCATTAAACTAGTTAAGGAACCTTTACAACAACCAGACATTAATGTTACACAGGAAGCAACTGAAGCACTGGTCAATGAACCTAGTGTGGATATTCAACCGCCACCAGAAAAAGAACACCAAGTGGAAAATCAACTACCACCGGTTACAACAGATACATAGGAGAAGCATACAGAGGAAGAGAAAGAGGTTGTAGTGAAGGAAATTGAACAAAAAAAAAGATGAAATGAAAGAGAAATCAGAGGAGAAGATAGCAGAGAAAATAGATGAAAAGGAAAAAGAAAAGGTAAAGCAACAAACTAATGATGAGGATGAGTTAATACGCATCAATAGACCTATAGATGTAGACAATATGAGTACATCTAAACTCATGGAGATTGCTATAGGATGCAATCTAGAGCTCAAAAGAAAAGATTGAAAGAGCAAAGAAAAGAAGCAAAAACAATTCAAACTATTGTTGAAATTTTGTCAAGTCTCCTACTAGAGACTGACATTGGGAATTTGTCAACCCCTATCAGCAAGCTTGGCCAGTTGGTTACTGATGCTTCTGACCAATTGAAGTCCCTTGAAGAAGATGCCCAAACTTTAGCTCAGAAGAATTATAGAAAGAGGAGGCGAGAACAACTTATGATAGATATTGATATAGGCAAGATTCCTTTATCTCTAAATAAAGATCTTTTAAAGTCTATTGTCAAAACTAGAGGAAGGATACTGGCCACTATACATATAACATTTTATTTTTCTATTCTGATCTAAAGAAGATGTGAGAAGAGATAGAACAAGAACTGGAAAAGATATGTACTGCTTACATACCTTTAAAGGATCCAGCCTTAGATTTTGGCTAATTAGTTGATGATTTGCAACAATGGTTAGATGTTTATGATTGTGAACAGGCTAAGAGACTCTCATCCTTGAAAGAACTAAAAAACTAGTTGAGACCTAAAGTGGACATCTTACAATGGGAATACAAGGATGCAGAAGTGGTTTTGACGACTACAAAGATGAGCATAGTGGATGCAATGAAAGAATTCACTGCACAAGTTATGACAACTATTGAGATCACTGAAACATTATTTGAAACATAGGATAATGGTTTTACTCAGATGAAGGTTATTTTTAGTGACATTTTCTTGAAAATTACAGTGAAAACTCCTTGAAAAACTCTTATATTTTTGTATATGTAGTTTTTGATGCAAATTTTGATATAATATATGTATTTTACTTTTCAATTTGCCATTGTTGTCAAAGGGGGAGTAGAAATATGTATGTGTTGTGAAAATTTTGTATGTATTGTTAAGGGGGAGTAGTAATATGTATGTAAAATTTATGTAAGCACACTTAGTTGTAAAGTTATAAAATTTTCGAAGTGTTGCCATCAATGCTAAAGGGGGAGATTGTTGGCTTGATGATGATTTTTGAAATGGATGACTTCATGTGTTGTCATTGATGGCACATGTATACACACACATATGTTCACATTTTCATATTCATCTTAGCTAAGACAAACTGATACTACTCCTAAGTCTTTGTAATGAAAACTGGTATTATTTGTACAGAGTAGACCAATTGGTTTTGAAGGTGTCTAACCGTTATATGTAGACAATCATTATATGCAAGACTAACATGACACCATCTTTGAGTTATTGTGGAGATTATCAAAGAGGTAAGTGGAGGACAATCGGTCTATGAGTTGGAAGAGGTTAACTTTTACTCGACATCGGTGTTCCAATCGGTTTCACTAATTGTGTGATGCGTTCTCATCGGTCATGATGAGTTATCCCTAACCGACAAATTTAGTGGCAACCTATGATGTGTTATGAAAGATTATCTAGATACACTATACCTAGGAAATTGTGATGAGGTTCCTGAGCCGACATGAAATCTAATGTCTATATAATGACATTGTGATGAACTATTTTTATGATGCGAGATACAAGTGATAAGTTGATGTGATTTACTAAAGGAGTTGCAGAGTATTTCGGTGATACAGTTGTAAGTGAGTAGAAGAGGATCTATTCAAGTAAGATGTACTATTTTTAGATCACACAACCTCTTGTTTTCTAATCACTAAAATAGTTAAATCTGGTAACTAGGTAAGCTCTAACAAGCTTCATTTTATGAATCCTGTAACCAGGTGATCCATTAGTTTGGGTTTGAAATCCTCTATTAGGGTTACTCCTAACATGGTACTACCTTCAACAAGGTATAGCTCCTAACAAAGATTTGGGATCTTTAACAAGATTCGCTCCTAGCAGAGCACTTTGTAGACCTTAACTACTTAGTTACCTATTACTGCAGGTAGTTAACTTGTGAGTCCCATCTCACCATGGTTTTTCCCAGTTGGGTTTTCCACGTATAAACACTTTTTTTATGGTGGATGTTTTACTTGTGGATGCTTTAATATCATTTTGGATTGCATGCATAGTTTTGAGTAAACTGGTTAACTATTTTTACTGGTTTGTGTTTGAAGTGGTATTGTTTTTGTTGTCATTGATTCACCCCCCCTCTCAGCGCTTTACAAGTCTATCATTTCCATCGGGTCAATAAGGTACCCTCAGACTTGTGAAGCTAGGTGGAGATGATACCTCATACCTATATGGTACTCCTACCTACAATTTCCTACATCAACGAACCACTTATGCATATATATACAAACAAAGTAGACACACCGGTGAAGGATAATTGTGATGTTCCCTATCTCACCAAAGTGGTTGAAGTAAAATCATCTCCTCATACCCCATACACTTACAAACATGAAACATGTATATAACACATCACACACATAAAATAAATGTGTTAGTCCATGTCAGTAATCCATTAAAATAACATTTAACCATCATTAAAGGAAATATTGCATGAACAACATACACTGAAACTCAAATTAAAGTATAACACATCATAGCATAATGTTTGAGTAAAATATCACTATATAATGTATCCACTAATATACAATAAAAAAGTTTACTGAAGTCAAAACATGAGTCTAAAAAGTCTGATCCAGGGAGGGGTACTACATGCTAAATGAAGGTTCTTAGGATTATCCTTTGTTCCAATGTTGACAACTATTATTGGTTCTATAATGACTGAAGATATTTCTTGAGATTCGAGCTGAGGAAGGATGTCAAGCCTCTCATCCTTTGGTACCTCAGAGAGGTTTTCACCATCGGATACATCTTTTCTTTTTAATTTTTCAAGATCTTATACTGTCGCATTATGGTTTTCACCATTAGATCCATTATTCATTTTTTAAATTTTTATGATGGAAAGGCTTGGCATTTTCTCTAGATGTGGTTTTAGTATTGATCTTCTTAGTTGAATATGTGTAAGTAACTACTACATATAAAAAACCCATACGATTCAAAATGTTTATGATAGCATAGTCATCAGGAAATTTTGGGATTTCAAGTGGGTCTTCTTGCCCCTAATCTATAAGCTCAGGGTGGACAAGAGGAAGATCATTAGGTTCATTGGTATCAAAATACATGATAGTAAGAATGTTAGATTTTTTGTAGGTCAATTACTATATCTTCGAGTTCAAGATTGATAACTACCTCAAGGTTGTCTGATTCATCTAATATCCAACCCTCCTCATGAGAGTCCATTGTAGCATTTTGTGGTTCTTTCTCTACTGGTCCAGAACTTAAACTAAGTCCCTCATTGTTAGGTCTATTTTACGAATGAATTACATCTATTCTTTTGTCTTTCGAAGACACCTCTAAAAGCCCCTCCCATTCATGAGAATCAGTTTCACTATTTTCTTGCAATTCTTGAATCTTCTCATACAAATTCCGTGTAGCTTCTTCAACATGTTCATTGTATCTTAATCCTTTTGTTTCATCAAGATCTTGTGAAGTAGGTTGTATAGGTTCTACAATTCCTTCCTTTCTTAATCCAATGGGGCCATGGCTATCGTATCCCATCTTTTGCATTATAGTGAATCCTTTTTCATATTATTCAAGAGGTAATTGAATGTTTGGTTATGATGTATCTACCTTGTCTTCTTCTTCTTTATATAACCAAGCCTTAATATATTTTTCATCAGTTTCATCTGATAATATCCCCCATCTAATAAAAGTGTTGTTTGACTATCTCCTACAATAAAGAGATGTTTGTCTACCCAACACTGGCTTGCCATAAGATTTAGGTTAAAGTAGGAGTTGTGAAACACAAAAGGTTTTCTCAATAGAATATTCTCCCATACCTTGATATTTGATCTTAAGCTTTGGTTTAGCTACTTTAGATGTGGATTCATCTGCTTTAGATATTGAAGGTGCTGAAATTAGATCATTTTGTGACATAGGAGGTGAAACTAGCCGGTTATTCCAGATAACTACTTCAGGTTTTTGCTTGATGGTATTGCAATATTGGAAAGGATTAGTTCCTCCTTGAATTGTAAACTCTTGACCATTATAAGAAATTTTTATGCATTGATGATATATGGAAGGAACTTCTTGAATTGCATGTATCCACGGTCATACAAGGACTATGTTATATGCTAGATCAAGATCAAGTACTTGGAAAACTACATCTTTTTCAACGGGTCCGACTCTAATGGGTAATGAAACAGATCCTTTTGATTCTCTCTCTTCCTCATAATATTCTTTGATTGTGATATTTTTCTTTGGATCCACAACATTCTCTAAAAACCCCAATGCAAGGACTAATTTAAAAGTGCATATATTCAAACCAGCCCCTCCATCTATTAAGACTCATTTTATTCAGTGCTTATGGATAAGGAATTCTATATGAAGAGGGGCATTATGAGGTTGGGTTATGGAAAGATCATCATTTTCAGTGAAAGACAAGAAATGAGGTCTGGTTAAGTGTCCTACCATGGCTTGAAACTATGCAGGATCAAGGTCTCGAGATATGCTAGTTTCTTATAGAGCTTTCTCCAAAATTTCTTTATGGGTAGGTGACAAATGTAAAAGCTCTAAGATAGATATATGAGTGGCTATTTTATTAAGATGATCAAGGATATTATATTGATTAGTCATGGAAGATGGCTTAGGCAGTACTCCTTGAAGAGTGACTTTTCCATGTTATGTTGTCACATTGCAATCAGATTTATCATTGATAGTAATCACATTCACATGAGAATTACTTTCAAAAATATGATTTATAACATAGTCATAAGACTCATTTGCATAGTTCACCTTCTCATTTCTTGATTTAGAGGAATTTCCTTTCTCATAACTCAAAAGAGGATACTTAAATTCCACATGTTCATAATTGGATTTATGACCATCTACGGATATGTCTCCTTTATCAATCAAATCTTGTATGACATGTTTCAATCTCTGACAATCATTGGTCTTATGCCCTTTACTTCTATGAAATTCACAATAATCCTGATCATTCCACCATGAAGGTTTAACCTTTGGTTCATAATCTTTTTCTTCGGGTAAAGTGATGAGATTGTTAGAGATAAGTTTTCTCAAAGCAGCTTCCAAAGGCTCACCTAGTGGAGTGAATTTCCTTCGAGGAGGATAAGAAGTTTTTGGCTAAGATGCATTATTGTTGTTCTGATTGTCTTGATTATTTTGAGGCCTTGATAAGTTTAAATGGGTTGTTTGGCCTTAAGATTTTGTGCATCCACTACCCCATCATTCATAATGTTTTTGTTCTTGGTCCAAAATCATGATTTATTATTATTATTACTTGAACTTGTAGTAGATTTGTAAACCTTAATCACTCCTTTCTCTATCAATTATTTTTCAATGGTAAGACCATTATCTATCATTTCTGCAAAATTAGGAGGACATTTAAGTTGCAACTATTTTCTCAACTCAGAATTTAGATTATGAATGAAAATTTCCATCTTTTGATCTATAGGTATATCATGAGGACACTTACTCGCAAGATGCCTCCATCTTTGTAAGAAATTTGTGAAAGATTCACCATTTCGTTGTTTTCTATTACAAATATCTAGCATAGAAACTTCATGTTTGATGTTGTATGAAAATGTGCAAGGAACTTATCAAAAATTTCACCAAATGATTTGATGCTAGGTGGCAAATTATAAAACCATTCAATAGCTTGTCCACCCAAACTTTTAAGGAATAATCACATCAAGTAGGTATCATTATGAGCAACTTCCATACATGATGCACAAAACTCTTTGATATGATCATGTGGATCTCCTTTCCCCTTATACTTATCAAACTTGGGAATTTTAAAATTTGGGGGAAATGGAAGCATAACCATTTATCAAATTTATAAGGAGATATGTCCTCAAGTGAATATTGTTTAACAGACGACCCTGATTGTATTTTGGCAACTTGAGTTTGCAACTCTTGTATTTGTTGAACAAGAGTGTTGGTATAGGGGCACCCCATCAAACCATTCAAGATGATCAGTCAAACTTAGAGGAAGGAGGATAAGGTATCAAATATGTCTTTATAATGTTTTGTATAGGTTTTCAATCATGCATTGTGTGTTTGTAATAATAAACCCCATCTTGTAAGCCAAGCTCCTATTTTGGCATTTCTATAAGCCAATTAGGATTTTTGGACAATAGAGGATCAAATGTGTTGTTTTTAGTGCTTGTAGGATGTTTTAGGAAGGGTTAGACTTGACCCAAGGTATTAGGAGGTGAAAGATGACATTTTGACAACTTTTGCAAAAGTTGTCATGAGCAACTTTTATGCACTTTTTGCATTTTGTTTATTTAAAAATCCTCCAATGGATCTAACCTCTTGGTTTTTGGTTGAGAGAAGTTGTGGAGTAGTTTGTACACCTTATGGATCCAATTCATGAGGAGAGATTGTATAGAGAATATTTTTGATGACAACAAACTAATAGAATTTTGAGTTTTTCCTGCAATTCTAGAGTTTTGATCCATGGTATGGTACTATACAGATTGGGATCCATTACCAATGATGTGAATTGGCTGGAGAAGAGAGTTAAAAAAATTTTGGCTTTAGTTTGAATTTCTAGTTGTGTGTTTTGCTCCTGATATTCAAATTTTACTGTAGGTGCCCGGAAAACTAGAGTTTACCTTGGGTTTTTCCTCCTCCATGGCCATATCTTGCACTTTATCATTCTGAGACCCATGGGATTTGTTGAAAGGAAAGTATGGTCAGTTTTTTATAGGATTCCAAGAGATTTTTGTAGGAGGAGCAAGGGAGAGGTGAGTTTGAAGTGACCCTAGGTAGACATCTATGTGGCTACCTAGACCTTGAACAACAAAGTCACCCTTGCGTGGAAATGGAAGTGATTTCAGGTTTGTAACCCTGGAATCCCTTATGGTTTATGGTTACCCATATTCCCATGGGATTGTAATTGGTTGGTTCAATCATCAGAATATAGGTGCTTCACAAAACAGGCCTAATTAGCCCTTTAGAACAGTCAACATCCTACCGGCTCAGACCTTTGTTTGTCAGATCTTGACCCTTCCTTTTAGGGATTTGTGTAACTTCCAAAAGGGTACTTGAATCCATAATTTTTTTCTAGGGTGCTTGGGAAAGTTTTAATTTAAGGTCTCTTTACCCGCTAAAATGGCCTACAAGCAACTAGGCCTAATTGGGTAGGTTTCTTAAGGAATGGGTATGAATCCTCACAACTGGTGCTTGGTCTAACCTTAGAAAGTATTGTATCACCAAAAACTAGTATGAAAATGATTAGTAACCCTTGGAGGCATCATAGAGTGTGTTGGAGCAAGGTACCCAAGATTGAGCAGGCATGAGTCATGAAGATGGTGAGAGGATTGAACTAATGTTGTAGAGCCTTTCCCTGATAGGATCCCACTATTGCTTTGAGGGTTCAGTATCATAAATTTTGAGGTGTTTGGAAGGTTACAATGAGGGCTTTGCATCTAGTACTCAAAGTATTTAGAAAGGAAATTTTATATTTCTTGTTTTTATGTGATTCAACTTGATTGGTACCATCATTGTGTTAGTATTAGTATCATCATTTTTCTCACTATTTTCCTTGAGCTTGGATACATCAAAATCAACTAGAATTTTTAAACCCTGATGTAAAAGGTGAAGAAAGTATTTCTTTTTTACTTTCTCCATTTATAACTTTTTCCATGAGTTTTAAAAATTTAGGATGTTGTGATGCACCAAGGACTTTATGTTCATCTACATCATTGTCACTATCATCATCAAATAAGGGATTTGAATATTATCCAAAGAGATCAATAGGATCAAAGGTATTCTTTTTTCTATCCTGATATGACATTATGGTTTTACTAGCTCTCTAATTTCTTGTTTCAACCATACGTGGTTCTTTCCAAATTATGTTGTATGCTGGGAAATCTATGTTTGTTGCTTGTTACATGACCAATGTAAGTTTTTTGTATCAATATTTTTTGTGTACAAGTTTTGATTTGTTCTATAATGTTTGGAAATCTTGGACTATTAAGAAATAGTGATATCAAAGCATGTTAGACAGTTCAAATAACCAAAAGACAACTAAGAAGGGGGGGTGAATCAGTTGTTGCCAGATTACTGTAACCTTAAGCAATTAAAATTTTAATACTGAAACACATAAGATCAATACCAAAATGCATAAACCAATTACCAAAATAACATATATACCAATTAAGCATAAGTAACAATTAGAGAATAAATACCATCCACATGACACCAAGAACTATATGTGGAAAACCTAGTAAAGGTAAAAACTACGGTGGGAAGCCTACCCACAGTTAGATAATACCTCTGCAGTAAGTATGTGATTATAATTTGAGGGGCCTACACTTGTAGGAAGGCCAACAACCTAGAGCACACTTCATTACAAAAGAAGTCTCACTAACTACACAAAAATCAAGACTACAATTCGGAAGGAAGAATTAACTGTAATGATAGCATCTCCTATGCCTGAGTATAGTTTTGGTTAAGCTCAATACTATAGGACTTAATCCTCTTACATAAACCCAACTTGATCACCAAAGATTGACCAAATCCTCTGCATGAATGATTATTAGATTAGTCACTCCCATACATCCTTATCATTATCTCTTACATTTCATACATCATGATCTACAATGAGATCTTACATCATATATACAAAAACCCTTGAGTATAAACAATAAGGCCGACCACCAGATAATAAAGCAATTACATAATTATAAAACATGTCGGCCTGAGACCAAACAAATAATATCCAACCCATAAGACATCCCAAAAACACATTGAGAAGATCAAGCAACACATTACAAGAAGTCGATCCATAACCTAAATAGTACCAGACGCAATGTAGGTCCACACACACTAAAGCAATGATCCCAATCATCCAATTCTCAAACACAATCACCATCAGCATCCTGAATAGCTACAAGAAGGCACACCAAGACCACTTATGGATAGCATCAAAAGATCTTCAACAAAGCTCTATTGGTGAAACCCTCACCGAATCAACAAGCCAAGCTTACTAGCATATAAGATACCATCTGATCAACAAATCAAAGCCAACTAACTGAACATGAATCTAAGTATCATGAATAGAAGATCTAAGCCAATTCCATAAGCCAAATCATACTAGAGTATGCTAGATTATCGTGATCTAATCCAACTAGAAACCAATCAACCTATTGTGACCAAAAGGATAATGACAAAGCAACCAAAATAGTTAATGTTGACATCAATACAACATATAATCAATTCCTCCAAATGGCCAACAATCTCCCCTTTGTTTTTGATGGCAACACTAGATGTTGAAAACATCCAAGTGCCAAGAAATGCCAAACACATCTCCCACACAAGAATATAGCAATGAAATTTTGATCCATACTATCCCTATAGTCGATATCTCAATTAAGTTCTTCAAATTTCTCTCCCTAATGTATATATCTCTTTAAGTTTTTCACATGAATATATCTCCCCCTTTCACATCAATGCCATAAATCTAACAAAAATATCAAAACAAAAATATAAGCCACTGAATCACAAGACTAACTACTCCCCCTGAGTAGTAGCATCACCACATCAATCCAGAATGAATAATCTCTAATAATGCATACCAGACTAATTCCAAATAGCATTAATCATTTTTTTGTCAGAGGGGCAGAAACCCCCAATCAATCTTTGAGGTACTCAAATGATTATTTAGGAAAAGGTTTAGTGAAGATATCTACAATCTTCTCTTTAGTGTTCACATAAACCAATCTAACTTCATTTTCTTCCACCTTCTCCTTCAAAAAGTTATACTTGATAGTTATGTGCTTTGTCTTAGAGTGAAATACCAAATTCTTTGATATGTCAATAGTAGTAGAGTTATCACATTGAGTAACTACTGGTCCATTGCAATTCACTTTTATGTCCTTCAACATTTTCTTCATCCATAGAACTTGTGTATAGTTAGTAGTAGTAAAAACATACTCAGCTTCAACAATAGATAGAGAAGTACATGACTTTTTCTTGTTGATCCATGAAATAAGTTTCTTTCCAAGAAAGAAAGCTCCACCGAAAGTACTTTTGCAATCATCAACATCACCTCCCCAATCTACATCTATATATGCACATAAATTAGAGTCATCATCTTTAGGGTACCACAAACCATATTTAGATGTTCCTTATAAGTATCTAAAAATTGTTTTCACCGCACTCTCATAATTTTATCTAGGATCACTTTGATATCTTGATGTAATGCAAACAACATTCATTATATCCGGTCTAGTCTAAGTCAAATATAGAAGACCTCCAATCATAGACTTGTATCTTGTAGGAATTACCGGTGCAAATTCATCTTTCCTTGTCAATTTCTCACTTGTAACCATAGGAGTACTAACTAGTTTATAGTCTTTAATACCAAATTTCTTCAACAACTCCCTAGCATAATTAGTTTGATAGATGAAAATACCTTTATCAGTCTGAGTAATTTGCAAACCTAAGAAAAATTTCATTTCTCCAATCATAGACATCTCAAATTCTTTCTCCATATTGTTAGAAAATTCCATGCATAACTTATCTTCACCTCCAAAAATGATGTCATCAAGAAAGACCTCAATAATCAGTATGTCATCATCAGTGACTTTATAGTATAGATTACTATCAGCATTACCTTTAGTGAAACCAAGCTTCAAAAAATATTTGTCCAATCTTGCATACCAAGCTCTAGGTGCCTATTTCAATCCAAATAAGGCTTTCTTTAACTTGCAAACCATGTTTTTATCATCAGAAAGTGAAAAACCACCATGTTTCTCAATATGAACTTCCTCATCAAGATCCCCATTTAGAAAACCATACTTAATATCGATCTGATAAACCTTGTAGTTTTTATGTGCATTATAGGGAAGAAATAATCTTACAGCTTCAATCCTAGCTACGGGTGCAAAAGTTTCACCATAATCAATTCCTTCCTTCTGAGAATATCCATTACAAACCAATCTATCTTTATTCCTCACAACTTGTCCATCTTCATTTAATTTATTCCTAAAAACTGATTTAGTTTCAATAACATTCTTATTTTAGGTCGGGGAACTAAAATCCATGTGTTATTCTTTTCTATCTGATCTAACGAGGTGATCCATTAGTTTGGGTTTGAAATCCTCTATCAAGGTTACTCCTAATAGGGTAGTATCTTTAATAGGGTTTAACTTCTAACAATGCTTTGAGATCTTTAATAGGATTTTCTCCTAGCAGAGCACTTTGTAGACCTTAACCGACTAGTTACCTATTACTGCAGATAGTTAACTTGTGAGTCCCATCTCACCATGGTTTTTCCCTGTTTTGTTTTCCACATATAAACACTTGTGTTATGGTGGATATTTTACTTGTTGTGGATGCTTTAATATAAATTTGGATTGCATGCATAGTTTTGAGTAAACTAGTTAACTATATTTACCAGTTTGTGTTAGAAATGGTATTATTTTTGCTGTCACTGATTCAGCCCCCCTCTCAGTGCTTTATAAGCCTATCAATCAGTATCAAAGCCCAAATTCCTTAAGTCTTACTCACTTGGAAGGAAACCATAAAGCCACTATGGGGGATGTGAGTTATTTAGAGATGGCTAGAGTGCTTCATGCAACCAAGGAAGAGCTTGTAACCCTAAGGGTCAAATTTAAAGCTTCACAAGTTAAAATGAGAGAGCTAACCGAGCAACCATTGGAGAGCTTTGATAATAGTTCTTCAGATGGGGCCAACATTGATGCTGTTATCACTGTTTTAAAATTGGGTTCTTTCCCCATAGTTGGCTATGGTATTTTGAAATTTTTTGAATAGGGTGTGGTCTAAGGTGTTTTAGCTTTGTTCTAAACCTAGAGGGTTTAAGGGTTTTCCAAGTTTTAAACTTTATCTTTTGTATTAGATCCCCTGGTTTCCGTTCCTTCCTTACTTTATTCCACTTAAGTCATGGGTCGCGGGGTCGTAAGAAGTGTCCCCCCTTGCTATTTACCTAGGCGGTCATGTTGATTATTTGAAAATTTTTTGCCTTGTATTATTTCATTCTAAAGTGTCGGGCCCAGTAAATGCCGATCAACTTGAGAAAGGATCCGACGGTCAGCGCTATTTCACGAGGGTTAAGTACTCACCCTTTAAGGCTGCGAAATAGCGAGAATGAATATCAGCCGTCCATGTGTCACGATGGGGTAAGTGGAAGGCATAGCTGTCAGAGATAGCTGGAGCCCCGTGGCTTTCTTCTGGCGTATTATAAGGTAACACGTGGCACAGGTCGCAATAGTCAGCAGGTCAAGGTGCTAGGTGTCCATGATGTGTCAGTGGGCCCCAAAGATGAGTTAGCTCACAGGTGGAGATGACCTGGCAGGGACAGCTCTTACAGTTCACTGAGACCTCGTGGCTCCTCCGAGCAAATGAAAAATTGATAGGTCAGCTCCGAAGGTGACAAGGCACCAGGTGTCCATGGCGTGTCCGTGGGCCCACCATCTTTGAGAGCTTCTAACAGGGTTTAAATGCCGAGCAAGTTGAGATATGATATAACAGCTCGCGCTATTTCGCAAGGGTAAGATGCCCACTTCTTAAGGCCACGAAATAGCGAAAGTTAACCAGGACCGTCCACGTGTCTTGATGACATGCGGTCTAAAAGGAAACATTGTGGGTCCCTATGGTTCCTGCTTGATGAATGAAAAATTGACAGGTCGGCTCCAAAAGTGACAAGGCGCCAAGTGTCCATGGCACGTCCGTGGGCCCACCATCTCTGAGAGCCTTCTTAAGGGGTTAATATTAGCCATCCACGTGTCTTGATGATGACGTAGGAGATAGACCTATTGAGACGAAGGTAGGGCCCCCATGGTTCTTCTTTTGGCAAATGACAGAATGACAAATCAGCACGGTAGGTGACTGGATGCCAGGTGTTAGTGACGACTCAGTGGGCCCACCATTCCTGAGGACCTGTTCGAAGGATTAAAAGGTGATTAACTTAAAAGATGATCTAACGGCTCGCGCTATTTCGCAAGGGTAAGGTGCTCACCTTTTAAGGCCGCGAAATAGCGAGAGTTAACAAGGGCCATCCACGTGTCATGATGATGACATGGAAAAAAGGGAAAAACATGGGCCCGCCACAGTATAAAGGGATACATTCGGCCAGTATCAAAATAGAATGTAAAGGGATTTTCTAAGCCAATGATTAGATGTCGCGTGGTATTATGTAACCAATAGGAAGATGGGACCCAGACTAAAGACAAAGGCGTCAAAATGCAATTCACAGTGAGACACTTGCAGGAAGGCTGCGACCTGTTGGAGTTAAAATATGAATTCTCGTAAGAATTCGATTTTGAAGGGACGGCCGGAGCATGCGGAATCAATGTTACAGTTAAGGCCTAGAGTACAAGCATTTGATTTCCTAACAACCAAGTATAGAGATCTTTTAAAAGGATTTTGCAGAAGAGTAACGCAGAGTTATCTTTTGCAAATACAGAGAAGGTGAACTAGTTGCAGAGCGATTTCCTTGAAGCAAGCATCAGGTTCTTTCTTATTTTGCAGTTATTCTTGTGTGTTGTAACAAGTGGAATTATTCTCGTATTACAGAAGTGTTTAAGAAGTGATATTCATCTGGTTGTTTTGCAAATGGCTCCTAAAAGGGAATTCTCTGGTAAAATTGATTATTTAGAAAGGAGTGTGTGTGATGACTTTTTAGAACAGTTGACGCTGTCAACCAACCAGGCATCTAAGGCCAAAGAGTTAGTACCCAGGGCTCCCCGTCTGAAGATTGGAGAAGGATTATATGACAAGGGTAATTGGTTAAGAGACCCACAGGTTGGATTGTCTGGGTTGGGGTTATTTAGAATCAGATTTGGGATGAGGAATTCTCCTGCTCCTCAAAATAGCATTTGGGAATTAGATGTTGGGAAGTTGGTGGTCCCAGGGGTGTTCATGGATACAGATTTGTTAACCCAAATGGCATTGAATTATGATTCAGTTACAAGGTGCATCCGGGATGTAAATGGAAAAACCCTCGTGGAGATTAATGCAGAAGAGTTGAGAAAAGCATTTGGGCTCAGTGAGTTCACAAGCTTCTTGGAACCTATAAATTTCACACAATTAGCCCAGGTGTACAGGGCATAGAGGACTCATCTTAGGAACAGGCCTCTCAAAGAACTTTTTCTGAAAGTAGGAGGGTTAGCAGTTGTAGGGCCCAACACACAAGAGCCTTTTTCATTAAGTATGTTTACCTTGAGGGCAAAAGGGATGTATTGGGCACTTTGCCAAGTTCTAGGAGAGGATGCTGAATCGAATATGCCAAACCATTACTTGCTAATGATTGTTCAAATTTTGAATCCTTCCCTTGCTATTACATTTGATTATGCTTCTTATATTGCCGATGCTATCCATGAAGGATTGATAGGGATAAAGAATGGAAAGGTAGATAGGCCATTTGGGTGGTATTCACTCTTGATGCACCTCTTTCTCTTCAAAGGTGGTGATTATTTCGCCAGTGGTATGGACCTGGTAAAAGAAAAGGAGGGAGAGAAGATGCCGGTACAACTATGGAGTACTGTGTTGTCATGGGACAGAGAGGATGCTAGTTTTCTAAAATTTGTTAAATATTTTGCATCCAAAATAAGGACTCTCCTTTGCTCTGACAACCCAAGAGTCCCCAAGGTTCTTTTGGAGTTCTTAAGACCAAAAGAATTCACAGAGAATATCAAGATAGTTCATAATTGGGGTGATATGTACTTATATCCAGTCTCTATAGTTTTTAGAGTTTTTGGTTTCAGAGGCACCCCATTTTTGTTACCATACCAGGTTCCCCTCAAAGTGGGAATAGCTGAGATTCTCAGGCAAATTGGTAACCTGCAAGAGGCAGAGTTAACAGGCAGAGGTAAAGGGACTATTTTCTTTACGGCTACAGTAGCCCACCAATTTGTAATCACCAAGGGAGGCTGGAAATGTTTTGAGGATTTTCTCAAACCCTACCATTTGTCCACTGCAGTGTCTAGATGTGCTGATCCAGAGGACTTTTACAATGGTGTGTTCCGGAAAAAAGTAGCATGCAGAGGTAGGCCTCATCAATTCAACTTTCCTGAAGACCTCATCAGGAATGAATTTGACTTAGATGAATAGGAATTGAGGAAGGAAAAGTGGGTGGCTTACAAGAAAGCCCTGGATTTTGTGCATCAATTTGATGCTAGCTATGACCCATTGTCTAGCTTCTTCCCATTGGAAGAGAAAATAAAATTTTTGATTATTTGCTTTGAGGATGTAATGCAAACAATAAAGGAGAAGAGGGAAGTTGTAATCAAGAATAACCCTGAGAAAGCAAGAATGATTTTGGGAAAATCAGCTCCCATTAAAGCAATCCCTCCTGGTGATTACACCTTGCATAAGAAAGCAGGTTACAGTGTGTTGGTGTCTACAACAGGGGAGCTCTCTTCATCCAAAGGAAAGAGGAAGGTACAAGATGTCATTGACATCCAGGACAGCCCAAAGAAGCAGAGGGTGGGAAAGGAAGTGCAATCAGATACACCCCTGTATTCCCCATCCCAATCCCCTATCCACATAGGAGATGAACAAGCAGCAACTGAATACCTCTCTCAGTTAGGTAGCTTGGGGGAGATTGCATATACATATGATGAAGTGGAAGAAGGGATGCCAGAAGAGCCCACTAAAGCACAGATGGACATCACTTCAACTGAACTCAAAGGCCAGGAATGGGATCCTGAGATAAAGAAGGCCGCTAGTGCCTTTCTAGCTGATGATAGCTTTGTCACATCTGAAGCATTCATGCAATTTATCTGGAAGCAACATATAGATAAATATAATGCTAGATGTGAAGCAAAAAGGGCAGAGCAGCCTAATAAAGATCCAGCCTCAGTAGAGGAAGAGATAAAACAGGAGATGATGGAAGAATTCAAAACCATCACTCCTGAACAGGGAAGGGATTTAGTAGCACAAGCTGGAGTGCTCATTTTACCAGAGTGGAATATTGTTGATGCTCTGGTGCTGGATGCAGTGAGAAAAGAGAGCAAACCCATGGAAGGGGTTACATTCAGTAAGGACAATGCTGCACTAGTCATGTGGTCCCTTAAAAGAAATGAGGACAAGAAAGGTAAAGATACCTCAGGGACAAGTCACATTGGTGGATTGATGGTCAAGAGAGTAGAGAGTACAGGGGTAGTAGAGGCTGCTAGCACTGTGCTAGAGACTGCCAAATTTAGTGTTGCAGTGGCTGGAAAGGAAGCCAAAGAAAAGGAGGCCCTCCAGTTTAAATTGGAAACAGTTTTGAAGGCTTATGATAGTGCTAAGGAGGAGATAAGAGGCAGAGATAGCATTATTGCTAAATTGCAGAGCCAGCTAGCAGGACAGCACCAACAAGGTGAGTCTTCAACATTAATGATCACCTCTTCTCCTGCAAGACCTCCACCTACTAGCCCCATCATTGAGCTCCCACCGTCTCCTGCGCCTTCCAGCTCTCAAATGATTGAGATAACTCCCGAAGAATTGGAGAGTCTAAAGCAAACCCAGGCTTATTATGCAGGAAAGTATGAAGAGAAGATAAAAGCCACAATCTCCAGTTTTGCAGACACTATAAATGCCTCACTCCTTCACAATAGTATAGGAAAGGTCATGGAGATATGGACTGAATTAAGAAGAGATAAGGCCATTTTGACACCCATTTTTGACAGATGGAGGCCTAGGGAGCAAGACTTAGAGTTCATGTGTGTTTCCTGTGATGAAGCAAGAGCTAACCCCATTATCAAATCCACTTCTGATATCACTAAGAGTTTATTACAATTGGCAACAGAAGTGGATAATGTGGAAAGAAGGGTTAAATTTCTTAAGAAGGAATACACTGATCAAGTTTGTGAGTTGCTCCCAGGGATTTTTGCCAATCCAGATCAGCTGAAAGATAAGCAGATATGGCTCAATGAGATAAATGCCAAATTGTCAGCAAGGGTCAAGGGAATCATTGATCTGGATGATACCTCGTTCTTTGTTACAACCATACAGGAAATAGAAAGAATTAAATCACACTATAGTTTTCTTAACTCAGAAGTCAACAAACTGAGGAATTCTTGGAAAAGGTTGACTAAAGTTAAGAATGATGTGATTAGTTTTGTATGGCCGACAGAGGAAACATATAGTGAGTGGGGAGTTAAATATTCCACTCGAGATCCGGAGCAGTTGGAGGGTGCCCATGAAGAGCCAGAAGAGGTTACAACTGAACAACCTGTTGAACAAACTGCTGGAGAAGCTAAAAAAGGCACATAACTGATTCACGCAGAAATTGTAACCTCTTCAATTTTGAAATAATTGTAACAAACTTTCCTCGAAAAGTCCGAAGCTTGGTGCATCCATATTGTTATAAATGGATACCAGGAATAGAGAGAGGGGGATCACAAAAATTTTGTAAGAAAACGCTGCAGAAATATTATCTGAGCTTTTCCAAAGTTTAATGGAGAATCAGACTTTTGTAAAATCTTTTCAAATGAATATCAATATACAGACCGTCAGTTTTGAGTGAAGCTTTGTGTCGTCTTCAAACTTGTCCTTAAGTTTATTTACTGTTTTCATTCTGAATAATCCAGGATTTTTTGTTTGATTGAAATTGTAAGGCAATCTCAGTATGGGTGTTTTTAGCTTTTCTCTTTAGGAGGGAAATTAAATATGCATGATCATTCTTACCAGTAAATACTTTGGGAGAAACTTTGAATTTTGAGGACCATAGTTTAGTTTGAAGTGATTGAATTCTTGTTGGTGTTAGGCATTCGCAAGGATTAATGGAAACCAAGTTGATGGGAAGTATGGAGATATTTTGTTTCAGGAGTTTTATTTGAGTTTGAGTGACTCTGCAGCCTTGGATAAAGCACTGGTACTAATCGAAGTTGTTTATTGCATGCTTTGTTGATCAAATATGCTGAAGTTGAGTATTGTTTCATTCTTTGTTTTCAGTTGTTTTCAAGGTGAATAAACTCACTGGTTTTCTGGACTGGTTTGTTGTGGGTTTGTTGCTTAAGAGTGTGAAGTTAATTCACAAAGGGTATACCCACCTGGGCTCAAGGAAGAGCCCGAAGTGTAGAAGGTCTAACCAAACCTTGTCATATGTTGTCTCTAAAATCCCTTTATCCTTGATGTCTTCTCGGCACCCATTTTAGATTGTATTATTAAGGGCATTGAAGGGGAATCAGATTTTGAGAACAACAAAAGTGGCGACTCTGCTAGGGAACAGTTGTCACCAAGATACAGACACAGAATCTGTGCCGAGACTTATGGAGAGTATTGTTGTATTTATGAGTAAGATCGCTTGTTCTTTATCTTTCCCATAGTTTTATGGGTGGTGACTCTGTTATTTTGTAACCAGTCCTTGTGAGATACAAACTTTCTAAAATAAGGACAAGCAAGATGCAAGGAAATAAGCACACAAGGTCATTCATGAAGAAACATCCTCGTGAAACCTTGCAAGAAGGTCTGCCAGAGCAATCACGAAGAGGCCAGAAAAGATCTGTGATGCATGAGCCATCAAACGCCGCATGGGTGCAGAAAAACAACAATACTGGTAAGATGCCTGACCGACCTGTTTATGCAAAGTCAAATTCATCTTCAAGAGATTCAGAGCAGGATATTTTAGGTTTTCATTCAGGATTGTTTGGAAATATTGATGATATGCCTATTTTAAGTCGAGACTTATCACATGTTAGTGTTTCTGCAAAAGATAGAACTAGCTCAAATGCAATTAGGCACTCTGTTCCTAGGACAATAGATGGGAACATTAGTTTGATTGATATAGATCAAATTAATGCATCAGATTCTGAAGAAAACTATCCTGATGAGGATAAGATGTCTCAAGAAATTGAAGAATTAAATAAAAGAGTTCATCATTTAATATCCTTGAGGGCCCAAAAGGAGGCAAATAAGGAAAAGGAAGTTAAAGCCAAAATAATGGAGAGAGATAGGCTTCTTAGACAGATAGCTGATCTTGAAGTGCTTGCCAAGGAAAAAGAAAAGGGTGATGAGGAAGGCCCAGTGATTAGGGAGATTTTAGTCCCTAACATTAGACCATCTCCTAAGTTAGTAGCCCAGCCAAGTAAGGAAGTTTCTAATGACTCCCAGCTCCCTAAAGTTAATTTAGACAAGGGGAAACATATATGGGTAGATGATGGAGTAGAGTTTAAAATTGCAGAAGGGATTTCTCATAGGATCCTAGCACATGAGAGAGAGATGGAAAGGATGAGGAAGGAAAAGGAAGACCTCCAAATGGAATTGGAAAAGGCTAAGTTAGAAGCTGCAAATCAGGAAGTTAAAAGAAAGATTAACTACCTAAAAGCTCCCCCTATTACATTCCCATCAGAAGATCTTAGCAAGTCTAATCCCCAACATATCTCTCTTCCTCAGGGCAATACCCAACCAGCAGTACACACTAACATTGCCTCAGCAAGCCACATACCTTCAAATAAGCAGTACACCCAAACATCTCAGTCCCCAATCCCAAAAGCTAAAATGATCATGGGGAATAATGGTACTGTTTCCCCTTTTCAAAGAAGGCCAATTAATTTAGAACAATATCGGCAATTGTTTTTTGATGGGATCCTAGGATATCCAAATCATGTTCCCACTGAGTTAAGAGACAAACTCCATAAATTTGCTGGGAACAATGCGGTCAGTGCTGAGGAACATATCAAATCTTTTGGGGATTTGATAAATGATTATGAGATAACTGATGAAGATGTTATTATGAAGCTGTTTGTTCAATCCCTGGTTGATGATGCAAGAGATTGGTACAGAGGTCTTCCAGTGGCTAGCATAGGTTCATGGGAAGAGTTCAAAAATTGCTTTCAAGAACAGTATGGTGATAAGACTAATGTGAGTTTCATGCTAAATGAGTTCAATAACATTAGAAAATCTGAAAATGAAATAGTCACTGATTTTAATGCTAGGTTCCAAAAGGCTATGCATAGATTGTATCAGGTAATGAGGCTAGATGACAATATGTGCCTTAATACATATTATAATGCATTTGATTCCAAGATGGCTTACATTCTCAGAGATAAAAATCCTCATAACCTGAGGGATGCCTTTAGAATTATCATAAATGTTGAAAGTAATAGAAAGGCATCTGGAAAATTAGGAAGGAGGACAGATGGAAGATTATGGCATGAAACCAAACAACAACCTAACAAAGTTGCTAAGGAAGAGGATAAAATAGAAAAACTGGTTACTGCTATGAAAGATTTGACTGCTAAGGTTAACAAAAATGATAAACCTCATTACAATTGGCAAGATAGACCTCCTAGATTACATGATATGCCATACAATACGAATTGGAAGGATGGTAAACCTCACGTTGAGAAGCCTAAAATTGCCCAAAGCCAAGATACACCAGATCCTCTCAAGGGGAAAACTATTAATAATATAGAAAATACTCCCTGGTGTATTGCTTGTGATGGACCACATTCTCCTCATCAGTGTGCAGTGGCTCAAGCTCTGGAAGAATCCATGAGACCAGAGGCAGAGCTTGATAGTAATATGTTTGAAACTATTATAGAAAGTGATGAGGAATCTATGCAAAGTGAATGTAGTGATGTGTTAGATAATGAAAGATTAGTACGAGGGCAGTTAGCCTTAGGATGGCACCCTACATTGAATGTGGTAACGATTGAAGATGAAGAAGTTCATCTTAGGAGGCCTAGTGAAGAGGAAGTTAAAAACCTCACTAAGGCTGCAATTGCCAAAGCAAGACATAATTACAACCTGAGAAGTACCAAGAGAGATACTGATCAGGGAGAGCCAGGTTCTATGTTTGTAAAAGAAGTCACTAAGAAAGGGGCATCAAACAGTGTTACTGCTACTGTTAAAGTTAGTCAAGAAAAAGAGGAACAAGTTAAAGATTTACCTAAAACCACAGATGCCAAAAATGCTGGTGATGTACAAAAGGTGGAAATAATAAAAAAGGCCAATCAACTCAGAGTAGAAAAGGTCAAGGCTAATATTGAAAAGTGTAATTATTCCACATTTAATATGGCCCAAGCTTTAACCCAAATGAAGGTCACTGTCCCATTAGTGGAGTTATTAAAGATTAAAGAACACAAGGATGCAGCTTTGTCTCTGTTCTCTAGTATATCTGATGGTGACTCAGTATTACCCACTGGTTCAGATAAAATTGGGAAGGATCAAGAGTTCCAAACTCCAGAGGTATATGTTGGAACCACTATCACTCAGGAGCCATCTCAAGTGGATCCCTTCTATGTTAACCTGTTAGTCAATAACCGATTAATTAAAAACTGCATGATAGATTCAGGAGAAGCTGCTAATGTGATGCCCTATGGTGTCATGAAAGAATTAGGATTGTCAGTGACTACTATGTATGGGAAATGTTATGCCATGGACAATAGAGAAGTACCTGTGATAGGTACAATGAAAGATGTAGAAGTAAAAATAGCTGCATTTCCTGAAGCTACTTACAAAATGGATGTTATTGTCATAGATACTAAACCCCACTATGGCATGTTACTTTCTAGGCAGTGGGCCGCAGCAGTGGGGGGAAATGTTCAATTGGATTTGTCTTATGCTACTATTCCTATTGGTGGCAATAAGGTCAAACTATACAGGGAGCCACGAGCTCCTAAGGTAGTTGAAAATGTGGACCCTAGTATGCTAAATTGTATGATTGATGTGGATTTAGATAATTTCAGAATTCAACTAGTGTCACCTCCATTGAAGAACACAGACCCAATTGTAATTGAGTTACAAGCACAGCAGTATGGGTTGTGGCAGATGTATTTTGATGGAGCTTGTTCCAAAGAAGGGTCTGGAGCAGGGGTTCTTTTTGTATCCCCATCAGGTATAACCTTTAAATATTCATTCTTATTGGCATTCCAGTGCACAAATAATACTGCAGAGTATGAAGCTCTGTTATTAGGACTTGAGGTTGCAAAAAGGCATGGAATCCGATTATTGAAAGTGATGGGCGATTTAGAGTTGGTTGTCTCTCAGGTAAAATCTAAATATGCATCTAAGAATGATAAATTGAAGCAATATAAGCATGCTGTTTGGGATATTATTGAATATTTTGATGCATTTTCTATCAATTGGATAGAGCGAGCAAAAAATATTATGGCAGATTTCCTAGCTAATGTTGCTTTAAAAAATGATGATGCAACACTAACTGGTATCTCCACTGTGGAAATAAAAGCTAGGCCTGCTATTCCTGATAATGTATATAATTGGCAAGTTTTTGCTGATGATGAAGATATTCTTAGGTTAATCCAATGTGTTGATGATTATGATGGACAAAAAATTGATTGTAATGCATTGGTGGAAGTGGTGGATGACAGAGAGACAGTGTTTGGAAATGATATTGTCCAGTTGGAAACCAATGAGATACCTAAAGGGTTGGTGGAGTTAGAAAGTATGTTTAGTTATAATGACAATCATTTACACTAGCAATCTACCACCAAGTTAGAAGAATTAGAGGAGGTCAACTTGGGGACAGAATCATCCCCCAAGTTGGTATATATTGGAAAGAAGCTACCTCCTCATGTTAGGACTAACCTAATCAGTTTACTGAAAAGGTATAAACATGTTTTTGCTTGGTCTTATGAAGACCTAAAGGCGTATAGACAAGATCTTTTTCAGCATGAAGTTCCCTTACTTCCAGATGCTAAGCCTTTTAGACAGAAACAGAGACCTATTAACCCCTTGTTAGAAACAAAAATGCAACAAGAGTTGACTAAATTGAGAGAAGGGGGGATTATCAAACCAATCAGACATTCTTCATGGGTCTCTAATTTGGTCCCAGTAAGAAAGAAAAATGGAGACATCAGATTGTGTGTGGATTTTAGGAATCTGAATGTTGCTTCCCTAAAAGATAATTATTCATCTCCAAACATGGAAGCAATGCTACAAAGAGTGACAGGTTGTGATCTTTTGTCCATGATGGATGGTTTCTCGGGATACAATCAAGTGCTTGTAAAGGAGTCTGAATAGTTTAAAACAACTTTTACTACTCCATGGGGAACCTATGTATATGTGAGAATGCCATTCGGATTAAAAAACGCAGGGGCTACATTTCAGAGAGCTATGGATGTGGATTTTAAGGAATTCATTAATATTATTATGGTGGTTTACCAAGATGATTTAACTTGTTTCTCAAAGAAAGCTGATGATCACTGTAGACATTTAGAGAAGGTGTTTGATAAAGCCTTGGTTCAGTGTATCACTGAATCCCAAAAAATGTCATTTTGGGGTCACTGAAGGAAAGTTATTGGGACATATAGTTTCCAAAGAAGGGGTAAGAATAGACCCTGAAAGAATTGAAGCAATCAATAGGGTGTCTGAACCAAAGAATGTGAAAGCAATCCAGTCCTTTTTAGGCAAAGTGAATTTTGTCAGGAGATTCATTGCAAACTTTGTTGAGATAGTGAAGCCTATTGTCAAGTTGCTCAAGAAGGACGCAAAGTTTCACTGGGATCAGGAAGCCTCAAAAGCTTTTAATGAGATTAAGAAAGTAATCCAGGAAGCACCAGTGTTGAAGTCCCCGGATTATGGTAAGCCTTTTTCTCTGTTTTCTTTTGCTTCATATCACACAGTGGCTGCAGTATTATTGCAAAAGGATAACGAGGGATATGAACACCCCATAGCTTTCTATAGAAAATCTTTGCAAGCGGCAGAATTAAAATATGAAACCATGGAGAAACAAGCTTATGCCTTGGTTAAAGCTATTAAAGCCTTTAGGCCATATCTGGTGAATGCAAATGTCACTGCTTATGTTCCACATGCTGCAGTTAAAGATATTTTGTCTCAGTCTGAGGTTACTGAGAAAAGATGTAGGTGGATCAATAGAATTCAAGAATTCAATTTGGAGATAAAGATTATTAAATTGGTGAGAGGGTTAGGTTTGGCTAAGCTCATGACTGAGTCAAATCTCATGAATGTTGAAGTACACAATGTTGAGGTTAAAGATACTTTGGTTACTAGTATTGAGAGACAACCATGGTACACAGAGATAATCCAAGTATTGAGGGGTAATATGCTGCTAGAAGAAATGACACACAACCAGAAGAGAACTTTGAAGCTCAAGTCCCAAAAGTATGTCCTCATTCAGGGTGATCTTTTTTGGAGAAAAAGAGATGGGGAGTTACTACTGTGTTTAGATGAATTTCAAGCTAAACAGATGTTGAATGAAATGCATGATGGAGTATGTGGAGGTCATTACTCTGCTAAGACTATAGCTGGTAAGATAATACAGGCTGGGTATTATTGGCCTACTTTGTTTAAAGATACCCATGCATATGTTCGAAGATGTGATTCATGTCAGAGATTTTCTTCTAAGCTCAAGTATGAAGGAGCCTTACCACTAAATCCAGTCTCTGTAGAAGCTCCTTTTGTCCAATGGGGTATTGATTTTATTGGAGAGATTGTTGAAAAGTCAGGAAGAGGTCATGGATGGATTATAGTGGCTACAGATCATTTTACCAAATGGATAGAAGCTATTCCCACAAGAAGAGCTACTAGTAAGATTGTCATTGATTTCCTGATGGATAGTATTGTGACTAGATTTGGAACACCTGCAAAATTGGTCATGGATAATGCTATGTGTTTTAGATCAGAAGAATTTGTAGGTTTTTGTAATAGTCATGGTATACTCATGTCATACTCATCGCCTTATCACCCTCAGGGAAATGGACAAGCAGAATCTAGCAACAAAAGCTTGCTAAATATCATCAAGAAGATCCTAGAAGAAAACAAAAGGTCTTGGGATCAAAAGTTGAAATTAGCTCTGTGGGCGGATAGAATAACAGTTAAAAAATCCATTGGAATGTCACCTTTTGAGTTGGTTTATGGTACCCAAGCCAGATTACCGGTAAATAACCTTCTTCCAGTGTATAAGTTTTTGCAGGAAGAGGACATGGAAATATCTGAACCAATGGAGAACAGAATGATCCAAATTGTAGAAGTGGAAGAGCTTAGAACTTCTGCTCATAAGAAAAATCAAAAGCTCCAGTTACAGTCAAAATATCTTTTTGATAAAAGGACATCGTTAAGGAAGTTTCAAATTAACGACATGGTTCTTTAGTGGAATGCAAAAGGGCAGGATAAAGGAAAGCATAAGAAGTTTGAATCACTCTGGATTGGCCCTTTTGTAATTTGTGACTTGAATGGTAAGGATTCATATTTTCTAAAGAATATGAATGATGAGATGCAGGAATTTCCAGTGCATGGACAATTCCTGAAGCATTATTTCTCTTAATGTCCATGCACGGTAGGTCCTTTATTTGTATATATTTTGTGTTCTTTCCTGTTTTCCTGGTTTTGGTCTGTTTCTCCAGAATTTCTGAGTTTTCTTGTGTTGATCTCGTAATCAACCATCCCCAGTCAGAGCCGCTGTTATCACTGTTTTAAAATTGGGTTCTTTCCCCATAATTGGCTATGGTATTTTGAAATTTTTTGAATAGGGTGTGGTCTAAGGTGTTTCAGCTTTGTTCTAAACCTAGAGGGTTTAAGGGTTTTCCAAGTTTTAAACTTTATCTTTTGTATTAGATCCCCTGGTTTCTATTCCTTCGTTACTTTATTCCACTTAAGTCATGGGTCGCGGGGTCGTAAGAAGTGTCCCCCCTTGCTATTTACCTAGGCGGTCATGTTGATTATTTGAAAAAATTTCGCCTTGTATTATTTCATTCTAAAGTGTCGGGCCCGGTAAATGCCGATCAACTTGAGAAAGGATCCGACGGTCAACGTTATTTCGTGAGAGTTAAGTACTCACCCTTTAAGGCTGCGAAATAGCGAGAATGAATATCAGCCGTCCATGTGTCACGACGGGGTAAGTGGAAGGCATAGCTGTCAGAGATAGCTGGAGCCCCGTGGCTTTCTTCTGGCGTATTATAAGGTAACACGTGGCACAGGTCGCAACAGTCAGCAGGTCAAGGCGCTAGGTGTCCATGATGTGTCAGTGGGCCCCAAAGATGAGTTAGCTCACAAGTGGAGATGACCTGGCAGGGACAGCTCTTACAGTTCACTGAGACCCCATGACTCCTCCGAGCAAATGAAAAATTGACAGGTCAGCTCCGAAGGTGACAAGGCGCCAGGTGTCCATGGCATGTCCGTGGGCCCACCATCTCTGAGAGCTTCTAACAGGGTTTAAATGCCAAGCAAGTTGAGATATAATCTAACGGCTCGCGCTATTTCGCAAGGGTAAGATGCCCACTTCTTAAGGCCGCGAAATAGCAAAAGTTAACCAGGACCGTCCACGTGTCTTGATGACACACGGTCTAAAAGGAAACTGTGGGTCCCTACGGTTCCTGCTTGACGAATGAAAAATTGACAGGTCGGCTCCAAAAGTGACAAGGCGCCAAGTGTCCATGGCGCGTCTGTGGGCCCACCATCTCTGAGAGCCTTCTTAAGGGGTTAATATTAGCCATCCACGTGTCTTGATGATGACGTAGGAGATAGACCTGTTGAGATGAAGGTAGGGCCCCCATGGTTCTTCTTTTGGCAAATGACAGAATGACAAATCAGCACGGTAGGTGACTGGATGCCAGGTGTTAGTGACGACTCAGTGGGCCCACCATTCCTGAGGACCTGTTCGAAGGATTAAAAGGTGATTAACTTGAAAGATGATCTAACGGCTCGCGCTATTTCGCAAGGGTAAGGTGCTCACCTTTTAAGGCCGTGAAATAGCGAGAGTTAACAAAGGTCATCCACGTGTCATGATGATGACATGGAAAAAAGGGAAAAACATGGGCCCGCCACAGTATAAAGGGATACATTCGGCCAGCATCAAAATAGAATGTAAAGGGATTTTCTAAGCCAATGATTAGATGCCGCGTGGTATTATGTAACCAATAGGAAGATGGGACCCAGACTAAAGACAAAGCCGTCAAAATGCAATTCACAGTGAGACACTTGCAGGAAGGCTGCGACCTGTTGGAGTTAAAATATGAATTCTCGTAAGAATTCGATTTTGAAGGGAAGGCCAGAGCATGCGGAATCAATGTTACAGTTAAGGCCCAGAGTACAAGCATTTGATTTCCTAACAACCAATTATAGAGATCTTTTAAAAGGATTTTGTAGAAGAGTAATGCAGAGTTATCTTTTGCAAATACAGAGAAGGTGAACCAGTTGCAGAGCGATTTCCTTGAAGCAAGCATCAGGTTCTTTCTTATTTTACAGTTATTCTTGTGTGTTGTAACAAGTGGAATTATTCTCATATTACAGAAGTGTTTAAGAAGTGATATTCGTCTGGTTGTTTTGCAAATGGCTCCTAAAAGGGAATTCTCTGGTAAAATTGATTATTTAGAAAGGAGTGTGTGTGATGACTTTTTAGAACAGTTGACGCTGTCAACCAACCAGGCATCTAAGGCCAAAGAGTTAGTACCCAGGGCTCCCCGTCTGAAGATTGGAGAAGGATTATATGACAAGGGTAATTGGTTAAGAGACCCACAGGTTGGATTGTCTGGGTTGGGGTTATTTAGAATCGGATTTGGGATGAGGAATTCTCCTGCTCCTCAAAATAGCATTTGGGAATTAGATGTTGGGAAGTTGGTGGTCCCAGGGGTGTTCATGGATACAGATTTGTTAACCCAAATGGCATTGAATTATGATTTAGTTACAAGGTGCATCCGGGATGTAAATGGAAAAACCCTCATGGAGATTAATGCAGAAGAGTTGAGAAAAGCATTTGGGCTCAGTGAGTTCACAAGCTTCTTGGAACCTATAAATTTCACACAATTAGCCCAGGTGTACAGGGCACAGAGGACTCATCTTAGGAACGGGCCTCTCAAAGAACTTTTTCCGAAAGTAGGAGGGTTAGCAGTTGTAGGGCCCAACACACAAGAGCCTTTTTCATTAAGTATGTTTACCTTGAGGGCAAAAGGGATGTATTGGGCACTTTGCCAAGTTCTAGGAGAGGATGCTGAATCGAATATGCCAACCATTACTTGCTAATGATTGTTCAAATTTTGAATCCTTCCCTTGCTATTACATTTGATTATGCTTCTTATATTGCCGATGCTATCCATGAAGGATTGATAGGGATAAAGAATGGAAAGGTAGATAGGCCATTTGGGTGGTATTCACTCTTGATGCACCTCTTTCTCTTCAAAGGTGGTGATTATTTCGCCAATGGTATGGACCTAGGAAAAGAAAAGGAGGGAGAGAAGATGCCGGTACAACTATGGAGTACTGTGTTGTCATGGGACAGAGAGGATGCTAGTTTTCTAAAATTTGATAAATATTTTGCATCCAAAATAAGGACTCTCCTTTGCTCTGACAACCCAAGAGTCCCCAAGGTTCTTCTGGAGTTCTTAAGACCAAAAGAATTCGCAGAGAATATCAAGATAGTTCATAATTGGGGTGATATGTACTTATATCCAGTCTCTACAGTTTTTAGAGTTTTTGGTTTCAGAGGCACCCCATTTTTGTTACCATACCAGGTTCCCCTCAAAGTGGGAATAGCTGAGATTCTCAGGCAAATTGGTAACCTGCAAGAGGCAGAGTTAATAGGCAGAGGTAAAGGGACTATTTTCCCTACGGCTATAGTAGCCCACAAATTTGTAATCACCAAGGGAGGCTGGAAATGTTTTGAGGATTTTCTCAAACCCTACCATTTGTCCACTGCAGTGTCTAGATGTGCTGATCCAGAGGAGTTTTACAATGGTGTGTTCCAGAAAAAAGTAGCATGCAGAGGTAGGCCTCATCAATTCCACTTTCCTGAAGACCTCATCAGGAATGAATTTGACTTAGATGAACAGGAATTGAGGAAGGAAAAGTGGGTGGCTTAAAAGAAAGCCCTGGATTTTTTGCATCAATTTGATGCTAGCTATGACCCATTGTCTAGCTTCTTCCCATTGGAAGAGAAAATAAAATTTTTGATTATTTGCTTTGAGGATGTAATGCAAACAATAAAGGAGAAGAGGGAAGTTGTAATCAAGAATAACCCTGAGAAAGCAAGAATGATTTATGGAAAATCAGCTCCCATTAAAGCAATCCCTCCTGGTGATTACACCTTGCATAAGAAAGTAGGTTACAGTGTGTTGGTGTCTACAACAGGGGAGCCCTCTTCATCCAAAGGAAAGAGGAAGGTACAAGATGTCATTGACATCCAGGACAGCCCAAAGAAGCAGAGGGTGGGAAAGGAAGTGCAATCAGATACACCCCTGTATTCCCCATCCCAATCCCCTATCCACATAGGAGATGAACAAGCAGCAACTGAATACCTCTCTCAGTTAGGCAGCTTGGGGGAGATTGCATATACATATGATGAAGTGGAAGAAGGGATGCCAGAAGAGCCCACTAAAGCACAGATGGATATCACTTCAACTGAACTCAAAGGCCAGGAGTGGGATCCTGAGATAAAGAAGGCCGCTAGTGCCTTTCTAGCTGATGATAGCTTTGTCACATCTGAAGCATTCATGCAATTTATCTGGAAGCAACATATAGATAAATATAATGCTAGATGTGAAGCAAAAAGGGCAGAGCAGCCTAATAAAGATCCAGCCTCAGTAGAGGAAGAGATAAAACAGGAGATGATGAAAGAATTCAAAACCATCACTCCTGAACAGGGAAGGGATTTAGTAGCACAAGCTGGATTGCTCATTTTACCAGAGTGGAATATTGCTGATGCTCTGGTGCTGGATGCAGTGAGAATAGAGAGCAAACCCATGGAAGGGGTTACATTCAGTAAGGACAATGTTGCACTGGTCATGTGGTCCCTTAAAAGAAATGAGGACAAGAAAGGTAAAGATACCTCAGGGACAAGTCACATTGGTGGATTGATGGTCAAGAGAGTAGAGAGTACAGGGGTAGTAGAGGCTGCTAGCACTGTGCTAGAGACTGCCAAATTTAGTGTTGCAGTGGCTGAAAAGGAAGCCAAAGAAAAGGAGGCCCTCCAGTTTAAATTGGAAACAGTTTTGAAGGCTTATGATAGTGCTAAGGAGGAGATAAGAGGCAGAGATAGCATTATTGCTAAATTGCAAAGCCAGCTAGCAGGACAGCACCAACAAGGTGAGTCTTCAACATTAATGATCACCTCTTCTCCTGCAAGACCTCCACCTACTAGCCCCATCATTGAGCTCCCACTGTCTCCTGCGCCTTCCAGCTCTCAAATGATTGAGATAACTCCCCAAGAATTGGAGAGTCTAAAGGAAACTCAGGCTTATTATGCAGGAAAGTATGAAGAGAAGATAAAAGCCACAATCTCCAGTTTTGCAGACACTATAAATGCCTCACTCCTTCACAATAGTATAGGAAAGGTCATGGAGATATGGACTGAATTAAGAAGAGATAAGGCCATTTTGACACCCATTTTTGACAGATGGAGGCCTAGGGAGCAAGACTTAGAGTTCATGTGTGTTTCCTGTGATGAAGCAAGAGCTAACCCCATTATCAAATCCACTTTTGATATCACTAAGAGTTTATTGCAATTGGCAACAGAAGTAGATAATGTGGAAAGAAGGGTTAAATTGCTTAAGAAGGAATACACTGATCAAGTTTGTGAGTTGCTCCCAGGGATTTTTGCCAATCCAGATCAGCTGAAAGATAAGCAAATATGGCTCAATGAGATAAATGCCAAATTGTCAGCAAGGGTCAAGGGAATCATTGATCTGGATGATACCTCGTTCTTTGTTACAACCATACAGGAAATAGAAAGAATTAAATCACACTATAGTTTTCTTAACTCAAAAGTCAACAAACTGAGGAATTCTTGGAAAAGGTTGACTAAAGTTAAGAATGATGTGATTAGTTTTGTATGGCCGACAGAGGAAACATATAGTGAGTGGGGAGTTAAATATTCCACTCAAGATCTGGAGCAGTTGGAGGGCGCCCATGAAGAGCCAGAAGAGGTTACAACTGAACAACCTGTTGAACAAACTGCTGGAGAAGCTGAAAAAGGCACATAACTGATTCACGCAGAAATTGTAACCTCTTCAATTTTGAAATAATTGTAACAAACTTTCCTCGAAAAGTCCGAAGCTTGGTGCATCCATATTGTTATAAATGGATACTAGGACTAGAGAGAGGGGGATCACAAAATTTTTGTAAGAAAACGCTACAGAAATATTATCTGAGCTTTTCCAAAGTTTAATGGAGAATCAGACTTTTGTAAAATCTTTTCAAATGAATATCAATATACAGACCGTAAGTTTTGAGTGAAGCTTTGTGTCATCGTCAAACTTGTCCTTAAGTTTATTTACTGTTTTCATTCTGAATAATCCAGGATTTTCTGTTTGATTGAAATTGTAAGGCAATCTCAGTATGGGTGTTTTTAGCTTTTCTCTTTAGGAGGGAAATTAAATATGCATGATCATTCTTACCAGTAAATACTTTGGGAGAAACTTTGAATTTTGAGGACCATAGTTTAGTTTGAAGTGATTGAATTCTTGTTGGTGTTAGGCATTCGCAAGGATTAATGGAAACCAAGTTGATGGGAAGTATGGAGATATTTTGTTTCAGGAGTTTTATTTGAGTTTGAGTGACTCTACAGCCTTGGATAAAGCACTGGTACTAATCGAAGCTGTTTATTGCATGCTTTGTTGATCAAATATGCTGAAGTTGAGTATTGTTTCATTCTTTGTTTTCAGTTGTTTTCAAGGTGAATAAACTCACTGGTTTTCTAGACTAGTTTGCTGTGGGTTTGTTGCTTAAGAGTGTGAAGTTAATTCACAAAGGGTATACCCACCTGGGCTCAAGGAAGAGCCCGAAGTGTAGAAGGTCTAACCAAACCTTGTCATATGTTGTCTCTAAAATCCCTTTATCCTTGATGTCTTCTCGGCACCCATTTTAGATTGTATTATTAAGGGCATTGAAGGGGAATAAGAACCTATGCTCTCAGAAATAGAACCATAAACCCCGAGCAGGGAAAGCCCTCCAAAATGTTCATGAAAGAAGTCAATAAAATATCTAAACCAATAAATAGAATGAGTAATATCCAAGATAAGGACCCAGGAAAAACCAAAGAGACAAAGGTTCAGTTAACAAAACTGCAAAAGAGAGAGATGGAGAATATGACAACTACTTCCCCAATACCTGTTGCCACATCGTTTGACATTGCCAATGCTTTGAAACAAATGAAGGTCTATGTACCATTTCTTGAGATGATGAAGTTCTCATAATACAGAGAGAAGACTCTAAGGATGATCATAGATGTCTCAGGAGATAAAGTGAAAGAACACAAGCAGGGTGGTTAGGACAATAATGGTGAACATGATCCAGCTCTAGCCATATATTTGGGGTCAACAATAACAAAAAATCCTTCCCAAGTAGATCCCTTTTACTTGACTCTCATGATCAATAATAAGATGATTAAAAACTGCATGATTGATTCAAGAGCAGCAATAAATGTTATGCATGTGGGAGTTATGAAAGAGCTTGGAATGGGGGTGGATACAACATTTGACACGTGTTACACTATGGATAATAGATCTATTCCAATGGTGGGTATTATGAAAGATGTAGAGTTCAAGCTAGCAACATGCCCTGAAGCATCCTACAAGATAGACATCACAGTAGTGGATGTCCTTCCAAATTATGGAATGTTATTATCCAGACAGTGGTCAAACCTGATAGGGGGACATGTCCAATTGGATTTGTCATATGCAACCATACCAGTGGATAGACATGAAGTGAGAATTGAAAGAGAACCTCATTCCTCAAATATCATTGAGGATGTGGAAACGCCTAAGCCAATATGTTTTATTTAGTCAGACATGGATAATTTTAAAGTACAATTGAGAAAGCCAAAGACTGAGGATTTGTCTCCAATTAAGTCTTGCATCAAAGAAACAAATGATCAAGTGTGGTCCATGTAATTTGATAGCTCGTACAGTAAGGAAGGAAGTAGGGCTGGGATTTTATTCATTTCACCAAGTGGAGAAACATTTAAGTATTCTTTCAAGTTAATATTTGAATGTACCAACAATATTGTTGAGTATGAGGCTCTAATCACAGGACTGAACTTAGTAGTTAAGCATGGAATTAAAATCCTTAGTGTATTTGGGGACTCAGAACTGATAGTGTCCCAAATTAAGGAAAAATATGCCTCTAAGCATATCAGATTAAAGTAATATAGGAATGTAGTGTGGGACACCATCAAATTGTTTGATGCCTTTCAAATAAATTGGGTTGATAGGTCAAAAAACATAATGGCTGACTTTTCTGGTGAGTATTGCATTAAAGGAGAATGATGTGACATTGAATGGGATATTAGAAGTGGAGATAAAAGTCAGACCTTCTATCCCTGATAACCTATACAACTGGCAATTTTTTCAAAATGATGTTGACTTGCTAAACTTCTTGTAGTGTGTGGATCATTATCAGGAACAAGCTATTAACTTTAATGACTTTGTGGAAGAAACTGATGGGAAAGAAACCTTGTTTGGATAGGAAATTATACAGCTGAAATGAAACAAAATAACAAGAGATTTGGTTGCATTAGAAAGAACTTTTAATGCACAAGACAAAATAGAAACTAAAGTGACTGCAGCTAGAGAAAGTGGTGTTGAACAAGTTAACTTGGGAAACAAGGAAGCAACAACTAATAATATTAGTCAGAAAGTATAGGCACATTTTTGCATGGTCATATGATGACCTCAAAGCATATACAGAAGATCTTTTCTAGCACAAAATACCCCTTAAACCCAATGCCAAGCCATTTAGACAAAATAGAGACCTATAAAACTAACCTTTCTACCTAAGATGATAGAAGAAATAATAAAAAAGAAAGATGCAAGGATAATAAAACCCTATAGGTATTCCACTTGGGTTTCAAAGCTAGTGCCTGTTAGAAAAAAGAATGGAGATATAAGACTCTGTGTAGACTTCAGGAACTTGAACATATCATCTTTGGAAGATAACTACCCATTAACAAATATGGATATCATGTTGCAAAAGGTAACTGGATGTGAACTATTATCTATGATGGATGGATTCTCAGGTTACAACTAAGTAAAAGTCAGGGAGGCTACACAATACAAGACAACCTTTACAACACCATGGGGTACGTATTTGTATGCAAGGATTCCATTTGGCCTAACTAATGTTGGAGTAACTTTCCAAAGAGAAATGGATGTAGCATTTACAAAGCCAATAGATGTGATAATGGTGGTGTATCAGGATGATCTAACCACTCATTCAAAGAGGGCTAAAGACCACTGCAATCACCTTGAAAAGATATTCAAAAAGGCTTTACGGGATCTCTCTTAATCCAGAGATATGTCATTTTGGAGTTGAGGAAGGAAAGCTCCTAGGACACATAGTATCCAAGGAGGGAGTAAAAATTGATCCTGAAAGAGTGTCTACAATCAATGAAGTCCCCATTCCAAAAACCATTAAAGTCATTCAGTCATTCCTAGGACAAATCAACTTTGTGAGGAGATTTATCCTAAACTTTGCAGACATTGTAAAACCTATAGTGCAAATGTTGAAGAAGGGAGCCAAGATAGATTGGGATGTAGAAGCATTGGATTCCTTTGTATTAATAAAAAAGGGAAATATCTGAGGCACCAATACTAATATCACCAAATTTTAGCAAACCATTTATGATCTTATCTTTTTCCTCTTGTCACACGGTAGCAGCAGTATTACTACAGAAGAACCAAAATGATTGTGAGCAACCCATTGTGTACTTCATCAGATAGTTGAGCCCATATGAGATCAAATATGATATAAATGAGAAACAGGCCTATGCCTTGGTAAGAGTGGTAAAACACTTCAGACCATACCTGGTAGTGGTAGAGATCACAACTTATGTTCCTAATGCAGTAGTGAAAGATATTTTTAGATAAACAAAAGTAGCAGGAAAAAGGTGCAAGTGGATCAATCAAATCCAAGAGTTTAACATTGAGCTCAAGATTTCACAAGTCATTAAGGGTCAGGGATTAGCTAAACTCATGGTAGGAGCAGATTCTGAAGGATTTCAAGTAAATGAAGTGGGGATTGAGGAAGCCAGTTTTAGTATCGAGCACACAGTATGGTACACATATGTTGTGTATTATCTTAAGCATATAAAGTGTCCATAAAATATGATTGATAATCAAAAGAGGACCTTGAATTTGAAATGATTAAAGTATGTGACCATTAATGGTGACTTGTATTGGAAAAATAGAGATGTAATATTACTATTGTGTTTAGATGAATGCCAGGCAAACAAAATCTTGCAAGAAATACATGGTGGAGTGTGTGGTGGTTATTTTTCTACCACGTGTACTTGCAAGAGGTTAAGCATGCCAAAAATTCTCAAGAAAAATGAAATACCAAGGAGCACTCCCACTAAGACCAATGCAAGTTGAAGAACCATTTCAACAATGGGGATTGGATTTCATAGGGGGAATATGTGATAAATCTAGTGGAGGACACAGATGGATCTTGGTAGCCACTGAATATCTAACTAAATGGGTGGAAGCAATCCCTACCAAACATGCTACTAGTAAAGTAGTGATCAAATTCTTGATGGAAAATATCATTGTCAGATTTGGTGTCCCTGCAAGAATCATCATAGACAATGGTATGTGTTTTAGATCTGAAGAATTCAACACCTTTTGTGGATAATATGGCATCAAGATATCTCATTCATCTCCCTATCATCCCCAAGATAATGGACAAGTTGAGTCTAGTAATAGAAATATTCTCAAGATTATTAAGAGGATGTTAGGATAGAATAAGAAAGCATGGGATTCTAAATTGAATCTAGCAATCTAGGCAGATAGGATAACAATCAAGAAGTCTATAAGAAGATCTCCATATGAGTTAGTTTATGGCAAGAAAGCTAGACTACCTCTGGATAACCTCTTGCCTATTCACAAATTTATAGTATAGGAAGAGATTGATATCATTGATCCTATGCAAGAAAGGATTATGCAGTTAATAGAGTTGGATGAAATTAGGACAGAGACCCAGAAACAAAATATTAAATTATAGAATCAAATGAAGAGATTGCATGACAAGATAACAACAAATAGGAAATTTGAGATAGGTGATTGGGTCTTGATGTGGGATGCAATAAATTGGGAAAAAGGCAAGCATGGGAAGTTTGAGGCTCTCTAGCTAGGACCATATATAATCCTAGAGAAGGCAGGAGAAGACTCATATTTCATACAAAGTGCAATAGGAGAGAGTCTGGATTTGTCGGTACATGGACAATTCCTGAAGAAATTTTTCTCTTGAAATAATATATTTCCATGTACAATAGAGTAGGATTACTTTCTCATTGTGTATATCATGAATTCCCATTACTATGTTTCTATTAACCAAAGATTCTAGATTCTTGAAGGCATCCATAGTATACCTCCATCCCTAGTCAGAGCCACTATTGAGCATTGAATTTAAATCAATGGAATCTTGTGCTTTCAATTGAAGCTACAAAAGTTTTCTTAAAAAAAAAAAAAATCAAGCATGCCCTTAAGAATTTCAATAGAACCCTTGGCATTTCCATCGATATCAGAATCCTAAAAAATTATTGCTCGAACCAAGGCCATTGGATATACATACTAATCCTTCATCGAAATGCCCAGTCTAACTAAAATGACTCTATTAAAGAAGCCTACCATTATCCTATTGATAAAGTGACTTATCGAACAAATATTGGTCGTGATGGAATTCCAAAAGGATTCACCGAAAACATTAGTTCCATCGACATAAAGTACATCGATGAAATCAGGAGTGGTCCCACCGATGAAATAAAGAGTTTCAATGAAACTACAGTATTGATGAGACATGTGAATAGCTCGTCGAGGGAAGAAGCTTGGCCAAAAGAGTGATATCAAAGGAACTAATGGATATTTTATCGATGAAGCTATTTTGAGGAAGAGAGTGTATCGAAGAGGCACAAAAGATGTTGACCAAAGATAGCTTTCTCATCGAAAAGACTTTTTGAGAAAAGGAAGGTGTCACAGAGGTGCAAAAGTTATTGGCCGATGAGCACGATTTCATCAAAAAACAAAAAGTTGAAGAAGGATATTCTTCTTTCACCGACATAAAAAAATTCAATGAACCGACCGATAAGATGGTTGAAAAACATGGAAATGAAAGGATTCCTGCTGAAAATGGGGTTTTGATGAGCCAATGGAGGATTACATCAACATAAACATGTAAGGTAGTGCCTTTCGATGAAAGAGAAGAGATCGATGAAGTCACAAAGCTCCTTAATGATGACAATGGTTTCATCAAAACTAAGGAGATATCAATGAAGCATGACATATCGAGGGAAGATAAGGTTAAGCCATCAATGTACATGATTCCATCGAAAAAGGGTGTGGCCATAAAATTGATGACCATCGATGGACGATATGAAGTGCTGCTAGATGAATGATTACTTTCTGTTGTGAGGATCAATACAAATCTTAATAAAGTCACTTCATCATAAATTCAAATAAATGCCTCTATGACCGTTGTGTAACTGGTAATGGTAACTGATAAAATCACCATGAATACTTGATAAATTGACAAAAAAGGAAACACTTCTAAGAAAAACTTGAAGAATTCGCAATGAGCCTCGAAGAGTTGAGATGATTTGAGATCAAATTCACGAGTGGTCTACCCATAATTCAAGTAAGTTTTTTCACTCTTAGAGCTCTATAGTGATAATGGAGGGGTCATCTTCTAAAAGGAATAGGGCTAGGAAAGTTAAAGAGACCCAGCGCTTGGAAGACAAACCTAAGAGGTGGAAAAAGGAAGGGTGCTCTCTGGCCCAGGACCTAATTAACCAGTGTCTTGAATCAAGCCTTAGGTCTAAGAAAATTAAAATAGATGAGGAAGGTTTGAGGATAAAGGTTGAAAAGTTGGCAAAGCAATTAACTAGTGCCCAACAGAAGATGAACAAATTGGAAAATGAAGTCATTGAGCATAGGTTTAAAGCTATGTTGCCACATGCTAACCAATATTGGAAAGTATACACAGGGACTGTGAAAGCTCTAAAAGAGCATGAGAGATTAAAGGTGAGATTTCAAGATGTATTGAGGGACAATAAGGCCATGACTACAGAAGAAAGAGTTCAAGGGGACCAATACTTGATGGAGCATGGCAAATACATAGACACACTGAATAAAGATCTCCAAACATTGGATGAAGACTATGTTGCAACAATACCGGTTGTCTACAAGGATGGTGAATTGGCTCCATTAGAGAAATGGCAAAAGGAATTTGCACAGATTAAGGAGAAAGCTATGGCTCGATTTAACCAGGATTAAGATGTAGCCCCACATGTCAACTAGGCAGTGTTTGATCTTTTTTCATTGGAGACAGATGTGAAAAGAAAGAGTGTGGTTGTTAGATGCTATAAGAGTGACAATTATATTAATCATCTTGGCATGCTTAATCTCTTTATCTTTCACTTTGTGAAGAAATTATAATTAGGTTGTTAATGATGAAGAGACATAGCTTCTCATAGAATAGGTGTTGCTCACTTATTTACATGAGCAAATTTTGCAAAATGGAGACATTATTAAAATATTAGATACTGGATAGCTACTATAGCCTCTAGCATACTATTGTACCATTTTTAGTTTTTAATAGAATTACTTGTTTTCTTCTGCATATGTGTTGTGGATTATCTCATTTTCTGTAGGCAGTTGTTTGTGATATTATCTAAAGGAGATAAGGTTATTCATATTCTTACAGTGAAATCTATGTTCCTATGTTATAAATTTTGATTAAAAAAATCTACTCGTGGATTGTAATTGTTCCTTGTAGTTCTTCCTTGAATGGTCCCTAAAGGTTAGGTTTAAATTCATTCAGGCAGTTTATGATATAAAGATTTAGTAGATCTCATAAGAAACAGTAATAGACATATTTACCAAAGGGTGTAAGTTTAAAAACTATCTCACAAATCATACAATAAGTCCTAGGGAAATATAAGACTCTGCAACCCAAATAACAGGAAAGACACTGGTCATTCACAAATCACAACCTTTACCATATTAATTACCTTTGCATTAAAACTATAGGATAATTGAGTAGGATTCATAGAATGAATTAGAAATAGTATATATACATATAAATTTCAAGTACAAAGATCGAATAGCTTTCACAACAACAATCTTGAACTCATCTGAAATCACCTATCCTAAGAAACTATGCCATTCTGAGGCAAGGAAGAATTTAGACCAAGATACCTAATTTGCTATAAAAGGAATTAGTTATCAAAAGCCACTAGTGAATAGGTATACCCACCTAGGTCTAACAAAGCCTAAAGTGAGGGATTTAGTTATCAAATAGGTTCACTCTATAAGTTGGCCAAGTTAATTGGAGGGTTTGATCATAGGAGTTGGCATTTCCTTAGAACCTATCCAATCTATTGATTTGAGATCCAACAAAGTTGTAAAGTTCTGATGCTAGTAGTTAATAAGATGAGAGGGGGGGTGAATCATACAAATTTAACTATTGCAGTATATTCAATAGATTCAACCTTGTTAGCTTATACATTAGAATATGTAACCAAAACTATAAAACATTCAAACTTATGAACAGATAACATCACAACACATATAACACCAGATTTAATGTGGAAACCCAAATAGGGAAAAAGCCACAGTGGGATTTCAGACCCACTAAGAAATATACCCTTCTAGAGTATGCTCGGTTAAAAGCAAATCCTGTTAAAGATTACAAACAGATTGCTAGATGTGACCCGGTTAAGGGATTTCCCTCAGACTTGTTAGAGTCTTGCACTTTGTTAGAAGTGACCTTGTCAAAGGATTTAAAACACTCATTTAGAATGTTACCTTGCTAGAGGATTTACAAATAAGACTGTTAGGTCCACTCGGTTAAGAGATTTCCTGTCACTTACAGAATAAATAACAATAATAAATTATATCTACAACTTCACAACTAAAATGCTAAAGCAAATATTATTTTCTCAAAACAATCTTGTCATAAGACTTATCTAGTCCCTTGTTGGGCTTGCTGGGCTTCTCAATCTGTTTTTCAATTAGATCTTTGAGCTCTTGAGCTCGATAAACAATCCTGTAGCATCACTATGCATACATTTGCCCACATGCATTTTTTATCATCAATTCTTTATTTATAAACAATTTCTAACTGCTTAATCTCCTTGATCACATTTCCCATGATCAATCTTAGCCATCAGATCATTAAACTGAACTAGGTTCAATGTATCCTTCAATCTAAAAATGTTTTACCTCGCCTTGGAACTTGCATTCCTTCCTAGGAACTTGTGCTAGGTTATTGTGGTTCAATCTATGTTGTAGATTTTCCTCTTGAATTTTCATTGTCGTAGATTCTTAACAAACTTCTTGCGCGACATACCAACCATTTATTTATCTCCTACTCATCAGCATCCTTCATTAAATAATGCTTGTGTCCATCCAATGTGATCTATTATAACTAGGTTGTTACTTGGTAAATACTGAACTTCGCTCGGTAGACATTCTGCCTTCTTTAACTGATATCGATAACCTTAGGGTTTACCGACTAGGTTCCTTAGGGTTTACTGACTAGGTTCCTTGCTCGGTGACATGATATAGTATTAAACTTATAATCAACAACATGTGTAGGATATCAAAACAATCTAAACAACATGATCTCATCATTGTCTAACTCGGTAATAGCTGCCCATTGAATAGCTTATTTCTCCCCTTTATTATCACATTCTTCTGTGTTAATTACTAACCTCTTAATACTCATCAAAACATACTTCTCAAGATATGGCAACATCAAACTAAATCAAAAAATCAATTTCTTGACATCAATGACAAAATAATATTATTAAGACACTAATATCCTTCTTCAGTTATATCAATAATCTCCAACAACCTTCTCAATATCCTTATTAAAATGCCAACAATCTCCTTTCTATTGTAATGCCAACAATCTCCCCCTTTGGCATTGATGGAAAAACCAACTTGATTTGTTACAATTGATTCGGATTCAGATTGTTGTTAGACTTCTCTTGTTATCCTTGAGTGGTCTCCTGAAGTCTTCTCACCCTGTCATTAGTCTACTATTATCTTCTCCATTTAGTCTTCTCCCCCTTTGACAACAATGCCAAAAATAAAAAGAGCTAATTCATGATTTCTTCCCCTGTGAAGCGATTTGCCTTTCTGTGTTACACATGTATCAACTTAGTTTTGGTCAGAGCAGCTTGTCTCTATTCACTAATTCCTTCACACCTTTAGAAAACCTCCTAAAGTGCGTAAATCAACATCAATCTATAAATAGTATTCTATAGAGTCATCAAATTGATGCTTTCAACGAACTCTATCAGTGAGTAGAAGATAGGGGTAGGACCCTTAACTTGCTTCTGAGATACTCAAAAGTGTCCCTTGATAGTGGCTTTGTGAAGATGTCTTCTATTTGCTCCTTTTAACTGATATATTCTAGCACAACTTTCTTCTCTTGAACTTCTTCTCTGAGATAATGATAATTTATAGAGATATGCTTTGTCTTAGAGTGCATTACCAGATTCTTTGAAATGTTAATGGTACTAGTATTATCATAGAATATAGTTACTGGCTCGGTAACTTTCTCATTTATACCTTCCAACAGTTGCTTGATCCATGCTAAATTGGTACAATTCAATGCTGCAACGACATATTTAGCTTCAGCTTTTGATTGTGAAATGCATCCTTGTTTCTTGCTAAGCCAACTTACTAGTCTATCTCCCAAGAAGAAAGCTCCACCACTTGTGCTTTTCCTGTCATCAATTTTTCCTACCTAATCAGCATCAGTATAAACTTTTAAATCAAAATCATTCCTCTTTTCATATACTAAGCCATAATCTTCAGTGCCTCTCAGGTATCTGAAAATTCTCTTGATTGCTGTCATATGGGTTTCTTTGGGATCTATAGAAAATCTTGCAACAATTCCTACTGCATGTGCTATATCTGGCCTATTGTGAACAACATATTGCAACTTTCCAATCATAGATTGGTAAAGTGTCTCATCAATAGATGTAGATTCATCATTCTTTGATAGTTTACAGTTAGTAGTCATAGGAGTACTTACAGGTTTAGAATCCTCCATTCCAAATTTCTTCAAGATTTCCTTTATGTACTTGGATTGAGTAATGAAAATCCCATCTTTCATTTGTAGTATTTGCAAACCTATAAAATACTTCATCTCACTGATTAATGACATCTCAAATTCTTTGCACATTTCATTTCCAAAGTTCTTGCATAGAGAATCATTTCCACAAAAAATAATATCATCAACAAATATGGCTAAGATCAGTATTCCATTGTCCTCATCATTCTTCATGTACATATTGTTGTTTTCACTTGTTCTTATAAAACCAATCTTGATTAAGTAAGAGTGCAGCCTCTCATACCATACTCTAGGTGCTTGTTTTAGACCATATAAAGCTTTGTTTAATTTACATACCTGGTCTTTACTCTTGTCTTCAACAAATCCTTCAAGTTGTTCAATATAAACTTCTTCTTCTAGTATACCATTCAAAAATGTAGATTTAACATCCATTTGATATACCTTGAAATTTTTGAAAGCAGCATATGCCAACAATGTTCTTACTCCCTCAAGTCTAGCCACAAGTGCAAAAGTCTCACCATAATCTATTCCTTCTTCTTGAGCATAACCTTTGCAAACTAGTCTTGCTTTGTTCTGAATGACCTCACCTTTTTCATTTAGCTTGTTTCTAAAAATCCACTTTGTACCAATTACATTTTTGTCCTTCGGTCTTGGGACCAATGTCCATGTTTCATTCTTCTTGATTTGATCAATCTCTTCTATCATAGCATTTACCCAATCTCCATTGTTAAATGCCTCTTTTACTATTCTCAATTCAAATTCAGATATCAAACATGTGTTATGTCTCAGTTTGTTCCTTGTCATCACTGGATCATCCTTATCTCCTATAATTTGACTTGATGCATGATTTCTTCTAACATATTTGGCTAATATAGGCTTGGTAAGCTCTGTATGATCTTCTTCATCACTCAGTAACTGGATATTATCTTCATTTTCTTCAGCAACTTTCTCAATAGGACTTCTTGGTTGAACATAAACAGATTATTCATTATTTTCTAGTTCTTTGGAATTTCCTTCATCATTTCTTTCTACAAATTCATCAATTTTCACATTTGCACTTTCTACTATTTTGTTAGATGATTTGATCCGACATTTAAATGCTTTACTTCTAGAAGAATAACCAAGAAATGTTCCTTCCTCTCTTTTCTGATCAAACTTTCCATTTCTGTCATCTTTGTGAACATAACATCTACTTCCAAAGTTTTTAAAATAACTTACATTAGGTTTCTTGTCATACCAAGTTTCATATGGTGTCTTCATATTTCCTTTCTTCAGTTGTACTTGGTTCAGGGTGTAAACCACAATGCTAATTGCTTCTCTCCAAAATTTTTGAGGTACCCTCTTTTCTATCATCATGGTTCTGGCACAATCTACAATTGATCTGTTTCTTCTCTCAACTATCCCATTTTGCTAAGGTGTTATTGGTGTAGACACTTGCCTTTTTATACCATGATCATTGTAGAATAAGTTAAATTCATCAGAAGTGAACTCTCCTCCTCTATCAGATCTAAGACATTTCAGTGTCTCATTTTCAACTCTTGCCTTGTACCATTTAAACATTTGAAAGCTTCTAATTTTTCTTTTAAGAACATAACTGACATCATCCTTGAGTAATCATCCACAAATAATATGAAATATTTATCAACATAATAACTTTGAACTTTCAAGGGACCACAAAGATCAGTGTGTACTAGATCTAAAATTCCTTTAGAAGTGTAGGACTTGTAAAGCTTGATCTTGTCATCTTACCCATCTGGCATCCTCGACACATAGCATTCTTAGGTTTTTCCAGGCTTGGTATACCTCTTACTCGGTGCTTCTTACTCATTTTGATCAGATTATCAAAATTTACATGACAAAACCTTTTATGCCATAACCAAGTATCTTCTATCTTTGCATATAGACATTTGTTTTGAGTTGAGTCAGGATGAAATGTATTACCTTTTGTTTGTGTCTCGGTAGCAGCCAGCTTTCCATGTTTGTCATGAACTTTGACACATCCGTTATGGAATTCTATTCGGTATCCTATATTGTTTAGTTGTGCTACACTCAACAAATTATATTTCAAACCTTCAACCTAGTATACATCATCACATTTAGCATTGTCAAGAAGTGCTATAGATCCTTAACCTTTCACTAGACATGGTGCATCATTAGGAAATCTTACATAGCCTCCATCATAATCTACTAATTTAACAAACTTGTGTTTATCACCTGTCATGTGATGTGAGCATCCACTATCTATGATCCAAGAATCATTATTATTTATGTGAGATATTAGGGCTTTTTCTTCATACCTTTCTTCATCTGATCCATCTTTAATAGCCACATAAACAAATTCTTTCATATTAGTTTCATCAGATTTATCATCGTTGGATTCCTCATAAGCTACTAGGCACATCTTTCTATCTCTCCTTTTGAAGTCTCGGTGTCCTCTATATTGGTTGTCTTTCTGTCTGTTATCTCGGTATTCTCTCTTTTCACTAGATTCTTTGTCAGGATAGTTAGAAGCCATATGTCCTATTTTATCATAGTTAAAACATTTCAAAGGTAGCTTTCCTTTATACTTACCTTTGCCTCTCGGTAACCTTCTGGCCAATAGTGCTTCAAACTCTTCTTGCTTTCTGATTTCCTCATATAGTTTGTGTACTTCTTCCATGTTTTTATGAAATCTCTCACTTGCTCCACTATGATTTCCTTCAGAATACTTATTCATTCTATCATTATAGTCATAGTTTCACCAATATGAAAAGAACTGAATGTTGATTCAACTTTATTTACCGAAGACCCACTGTTATCAAAATTACTTAACTCAAATGCATGTAGCTTACCGATAGTGGCATCCAAAGAGACTGGCATGTTTGGTACAGACCTTAATTCATTGATTGCAGAGACTTGAATGGCATAAGCAAGTAGAAGTGTTCTAAGCAACTTACTTGTTACATCCTTTTCTTCAATAGTTCCTCCTGCTCCTTTAATTTGATTGACAATTTCCTTTAGCCTTGTACTATATTGGGTTATGTTCTCACCTTCATTCATTCTCATGGATTCAAGTTGTCCTCTTAGACTATCTACTTTTTCTCTTTGAACATGTTCATCACCACCATACACAGATATGAGCTTGGTCCACATCACTTTTGCATCATTACAACCTTCTAGATCATTAAACTCTGAGTCAGTTAATGTTGATGTTATTTCAATCATAGCTTGAATATGTTCTTGCTTTGCCTTTATCTCTTCCATGGTCATTGGGTTGGTGCTAGGTGGTATGTAGTCATTCTCCAAATAATATGTTGCATATTCTCCAATTCTTGATAAGTGCAGCTTCATCTTTTTCTACCATGTGGAGAAACTTGACTTGTTCAGCTTTCAGGCATCCCTTTTATGCATCTTCGGATCTTTGCCTCAAGTACCTTTAAACTTTTCTTCTGGAGTCCACTGCTCTGATACCAATTGTAAAGTTCCAATGCCAATAGTTAATAAGATGAGATGGGGGGGTGAATCATACAAACTTAACTATTGCAGTATATTCAACAAATTCAACCTCGGTAGCTTATACATCAGAATATGTACCCAAAACTGTAAAACATTCAAACTTTTGAACAGATAACATCAGAACACATATAACACCAGATTTAACATGGAAACCTAAATAGGGAAAAAACCATTGTGGGATTTTGGACCCACTAATAAATATATCCTTTTAGAGTATGCTCGATTAAAAGCAAATCCTGTTAAAGATTACAAACACATTGCTAGATGTGACCCGGTTAAGGGATTTCCCTTAGACTTGTTAAAGTCTTGCACTTTGTTAGAACTGACCTTGTCAAAGGATTTAAAACACTCATTTAGAATGTTACCTTGCTAGAGGATTTACAAACAAGACTGTTAGGTCCACTCGGTTAAGAGATTTCTTGTCACGTACAAAATAAATAATAGTAATAAATTATATCTGCAACTTCACATCTGAAATGCTAAAGCAGATTCTATTTGCTCAAAACAATCTTGTCATAAGACTTATCTATTCCCTTGTTGGGCTTTATGGGCTTCTCAATCTATTCTTCAATCAGATCTTCAAGCTTCTGAGCTCGGTAAACAATCTTGAGGCATCACTGTGCATACATTTTCCCACATGCATTGTTTATCATCAATTCCTTATTTATAAACAATTTCTAACCGCTTAATCTCCTTGATCACATTTCCCATGATCAATATTAGCCATCAAATCATTAAACTGGACTAGGTTCAATGTATCCTTCGATCTAAAAATGTTTTACCTCACCTTGGAACTTGCATTCCTTCCTAGGAACTTGTGCTAGGTTATTGCAGTTCAATTTGTGCTATAGATTTTCCTCTTGATTTTTCATTGCCGTAGATTCTTACCAAACTTCTTGTGCGACATACCAATCATTTATTTATCTCCAGCTCATCAACATCCTTCATTAAATAATGCTTTTACCCATCCAATGCGATCTATTATAACTCGATTGTTACTTGGTAAATACTGAACTTTGCTCAATAGACATTCTACCTTCTTTAACCGATATCAATAACCTTAGGGTTTATCGACTTGGTTCCTTAGGGTTTACCGACTAGGTTCCTTGCTCGGTGACATGATATAGTATTAAACTTATAATCAACAACATGTGCAAGATATCAAAACAATCAAAACAACATGATCTCATCATTGTCTAACTCGATAATAGTTGCCCATTGAATAACTTATTTCTCCCCTTTATTATCACATTCTTCTATGTTATTTATCAACCTCTTAATACTCATCAAAACATACTTCTCAAGATATGGCAACATCATACTAAATCAGAAAATCAATTTCTTGACATCAATGACAAAATAATATTATTAAGACACTAATCATCCTTCTTTAGTTATATCAATAATCTCCAACAACCTTCTCAATATCCTTATTAAAATGTCAACAATCTCCTTTCTATTGTAATGCCAACAAAAGTGCTTGTAGTTCACCAAAAATTTAAAATTTGAAATTTGAGTGGTATATCTGACTCAGTGCAGGCATTGAATCAGAGCGTAAATGTTGATGTGTATGCGTAGGTGTGGATTTTCCTATAACTGAAGAAATTTACCTAAAGCACCTAAAAATTGTTGAAAAACAGAAAAGACAACTATCTTAAGTTTGTTGTTTTTCTTTTTTTTAATGCTTTTAAAAAAAATTTTGGTTGATTTTTTTATTTTCCAACTTTGAAAATAAAATTAACACAAATATTAAAGCTCTAAGATGAAGTGTCAAAAAACATTGCAGAGGCCTTGAATGATAACGTAGACGTTGAATGGCAAAACCTATGAAAAAGGGGGGTTATAATTTCAAATTCAAATAGTAGACGTTGTTCCCTGCAGGAAACATCGAAATAGCCAGGCAGAAACATCAAAGGGCAGCCGAAAACATTGAAGCGTCAACTTGCAAGCTAAAATCACAAAAAATTGATATAAGGTTAATAAAAAGGGGACATGGGTCCCACGGGGCATGCCAAAATGAAGAGGGTAAAATCTAAAGCCTAATGGTTAGTGTATAAACTAAATAAAACACAAAATAATGCATTCAAATACACAAAAACCATTATACCTTAGCTTCTACTCTTCCTCTGATTCAGCTTGATGAAGTAGAGGTACCCTTGTTGCTCTACTTGATTTTCTCCTTTGATGGTGGATTGTGGATTGCTCTCCACTACACAACAAGATTGGATTTGGATTGGATTTGAATGATGATGATGGATGAGAGGGATTTGGCTTAGATGAGGGAATATTTGGGCATTGTGATGGCATGATGGATTATTTTGGATCTCAAATGTACAACATAAGGTTAGATGTGTAATGATGGGAAAAATGAGTGAGTGAGAGATCTAGAGGAAATTTTTTCTTCCCTCCAAGGAGAGATGAAAGTTTCACTTCGGATTTCCCTTCAAAATATTCTCACGCATTAAATTAGGAGAGGGGGGAAAATGCACTAGATTCAACCTCCAAAAAAGAAGATTAAATTCTGAGTGATATAAGAATGGTAAGTTAATCCCCTCTTCTGGAATGAGATTTGAATTGACTAAATTGTGTACTTATGACCAAGTGGAAGAGTGACAAAGATTTTATTATAACTCAAGATAGAAGTGTAGGATGAACTTGTGCACCTGAATTTGGCAATAATATGTCGAGACAAAGCCACCCTGTGAATTTGAGAAAAATTTGTCTGGACTGTGGCGAAAATGTAAACGGTCCTCCAAAAAATCCATGAAACAAAAAGGGTTTTTTCGCCTCTGCAAATGGAGTCCAAATACAAAAGTACAATTGCACACGTGCAACCTACACCACAAAAAAGAGAGAAAAAGGGGTTGGGATTGGGGATTTGCCTTCAGGTCAAACCCCAGTTTTGGAATTAACCAAATGATGAAAGAAAGTACTCACATGTAAATGTAAATGAAAGATTGAAATGTAAATCACCTTAAAGGAGGTTGTGATAGAAATGTTGATCGAATTTTTTGTATGAAGTTGAATGTTGGAATGAATCTCCTCTTCAATGGTTGAATCCTTGACTTGAATGCAAAACCTAGCCTTGAAAGGAGACTTGAGAATGCTCAATGCTGGAAAGGAATTCTCTTGAATGCTTGAATGCATGATATCATGTATAGGTGCTCTTATCCAATTTCTCCCTTATCACTTATGCAAATGGGAAGGACAAATGCAACATATTTACTTTTCAATTAGGGTTGACCAATTGATTTTCCATCACAGGTTGACATTGGGGGAGTTTTCCTGCTCAATGCACAACCACCAAAGAACAATTGGAAAGGGTCATGCCCCAAAATGGGGCAAGGATAGGGGTGCCACGCCCCTGTCCTGCCCTTTTTTCCAGAATATGATGCGATTTGGGCTATGCATAAGGCAAGAAAGATGTAGTTTTCAGGTGTCGAGCAAGTCTCTAGTCTTCGATCACACTTAGGGATTCGATTCACATGCATGAGGACCCTAATGTGGTCGAAAATTGCAAGGGTCACAATTTTATGATGCTACAAGATGAAAAGTTGATGATTTGTGAGGAGAGGAGACTCCAATTTATAGATTGAAGGAGGCCAAAATGGAGGGCCAGGATTGATTTCAAAATCAAGGGTTGAGATTGATTTGAATGGAGGAGAGGATTTAGAGGACAAGCTATGGGATTCAAGAGATATGCCATAAAGGCATTTCTTGTCTCTACACCTTTGAAGGTACATGAGGAAGAGCTCTCAAGTATATTGGGATGAGAAAAAGGAATTAAAAATTATTTGGAAAAAAGGGAGAGGAATTAAAAATTCAAAAATAAGATGTGTGGGAAGACTAAATGGATAAAGGAATTAAAAATTCCTTGGGAAGAGGAGGCATGGGGAGATTCAAAGAATTTGAATTTCTTTGAAAGGATCAAGGTGATTAGGGATGTGCAAATGATTAAGGAGATTGATTAGGTGGCGTAATGAGTGATTAAAGTGCAAATGGGAAAGTTATGAGGATGTGACATGAGGAGAGAGAATGAGTGGAGGAATTAAAAAGTAGGGAATATTGTTAAGTGGGCTTCTAGAGGAATTAATTAAGCTAAGTGAGGATTAAGAAGTGATTTGTAGGAAACACATGAGTAGCCTAGTTAATTGAGATTAATTAACTAAGAAAGGTTTAGAAATAAAATAATTTTAGAAGAAAAAGGGGAATAATCAATTTTGATAAATTGACTATAAGGTTGCAATGATAAAATTAATTAAATAAGATTCAATTAATTTTAAGAGTAATAAAGACCAACACAATTAATTAAATTAATTATGTGGAGAGGCCATGTCACAAACCTAAGCGTTGTGCTGCATAAAACAAGGAGACCTAGGGTGAACACCTTGCAACAATCCCCCCAATGCAAGCGAGGGGTTTGAACCTGTGACCAAGCCCTGATACCACTTATTATAGGTGTGGTTGCCATTGCACCAAAAGATCGACCTATTAATGCCCGATACAACTACTAGGCTTATAGAATCCACACGAGGTGGTTAAGCCATGTCACAAACCCGAGTGTTGCTCTGCACAACACAACGAGGCCAAGGGGGCACACCTTGCAACAAGGTATACCTTAGATCTACAATGAATGATAATGATGCTTTGCTTCTTAAATTTAATCACGTATATTATATGAAATGGCATGAACATAACAAAACCTTAATCACACACACATGCTTGCAAATGTATGATGTAATGTTGCTCCACAATAGTGTTAACATTATTTCAGGATTGGTCCATGGGTGACATTTTGCTATTTTTGGTGGCCCCACTTCTTTTATCCCTCTCGCTCGCATGCATCAGGTGAGATAGTTGTCAGCTCAGTGGGGGTTCTATGCACTTGCTTTCCCTTTTTGTTTTTGTAGTAGCGTCGAGCTGTAACGTGGCGTGGGTTGTTCACATAGCGGCATCTTTTTTGGTCACTCTGCCAGCCATGTTTTTATCATGACTTTTTTGTCGTGCGCCTACAGACCAGAGCATCGTGGGACTAACAACTTCAAGGACTAACAACTTTAGGGGCAGTTTGTCTGGTAAATTAGATAGGTGGCCCATGATGTGTGAAAAGAAAAGGGGGTGGAGTTCAAGTTTGTTAGGAGCTGAGGCTCTATTTAGTTTAGTTTTTTCCCTGTTGAGTGGGTTCAGAACTTTGCAAGGACAATTAAGTTTCTTAGTAGTATTTTTAGCTTTTAAAACTATTTTATTGTTTTCTGGAGAAGTTCAATCAAATTGTGCCTATGGCCTTTGTGAGACTTTACTCTCAGTATGCATTAATGGTCTTTAATGTGCTTTTCTATTAGAACTTTAAAGACTTTAGGAATATATATATCTAAGATTTTTCTGATTGAACTATGTGTTGCACTTGTTATCTGGTAAATGCATGATAGGTATTTCTTTATGTTACAGAGAGATTTGAATGAACCTTGGTTGTGTTTCTGATCCAGACTTGTAGATTGTTAAATGGGCTTAGAAAAATCATATGTAGTTGGTTTTTATGTACTCATGCCTTCTTAAAATATGCTCTAGCACATCGCCTAAGTAGTCTAGTTTTTACTGTTTTAAAGTGTTTTTTTCTTCCCCTTTTCTTAAAACACCAAGGAAGAGTCGACTTCTCAATCCCACAGGTCATTCAGTGAACCCTACACAATTGGTCCCCTATCACTGAATTTTCCATAAGGTTGTTTGTTTCCAAAGTAAAATTCAGAGTCAATAGTTCTTTTTCTGGCACGGCCGGTGGGACCTTACTTCTCAAGATTCAGGCCAATATATGAGCCACAAACCTATTACTAGGAGCTAGATAGCTTTGAATCCCATTTTTCTCTTTCAACCCCTAGTTAGTGTTTATCAATCTGTTGCCTCTTCATCCTAGAGCCTCCCTAGCACTTCTACAGTTACTCCTATCATAGTAATGGCTCAAATCCCACCTAGAAATTATGTAACATGGGATAACGGAAGTCCTCTGATTCCTATGGTTTTACCCACCACATGGGCCCAAATACCCTCTGCTGTGCTGAAAGCGGTTTCTAAGACTCCCAGAGAACACTTGAAAGACATAGCCAACGTTTACACAGTCCAGAGTATAATGGAGCATAACGTAGCTTTGAGACTACTAGTGGCATCATTCAAAGGAAGAACTTTGGACTGGTATAGATCCCTCGCTTTGAATTCTATTGGTAACTAGGACCAGCTAGGTGACCATTTTTTCCAAAGATTATCTGATAAAGCAGATAGGTTGTCTGTGATGCATCAGTTGATTACAATAAAGAGAGGCCCACAAGAAACTTTAACAGAGTTCAATCTGCACTTTTAGAGGACTTGGGAGTGAATACCTTTATCTGCTCAGCCTTCTTCCGATATGGTGTTTGTTTTCTATCTTAGGGCTTTCAACTCTGATATATCGGTGATGATTCAATCTTTAGGCAGTAACGTAGTCGTCTCTGCAGAAAATAACCTAATTGATGCTGGGAAACTATCACCGTGGTCACTTATGCCTGTCTTTCTAGATCTATCCAATTAGCCAAATGGCCTAAATATCCCAGAAATGACTGTTGCCAGTTTGTTTTCTCCCCAATCTATGTACGCTTATCCTGGACCCCAACAAGAAAATTCATCTCCTCCCTCGTCTTTAGTTGCAGAGGTTAGTGACATGAAAAATTTACTAAGGTCTTTTTCTAAAGAAATAGTCAATCTGAAGAGATCTCAAATAACACAAACCAAACCCCCTTTCCAACAAAACTACCAATCTAATAGGCTTTCTTATCAACAAAACTCATACTTGAATAATCAAGTTTCTCTGAATCAATCAACTGGTCAGATAGTTCCCATGCCCAATCCATTGCAAATGGTCTACCCTAACACTGGTAAAGAGTTGACAGTAGGACAAAATAATCTAGCAAATGATACCAACTCTTGGTGTTTTCCATGTAATAGTGCACACACTCCTAGAAATTGTCCGAGAGGAAATCTACAATAAAATCTTGCAAAGCAGTGTTGCCAATGTTGGCAAATGCACATTCCAATGAGAAATTGTAGGTGATTGAAGGTTTTGTCATTGATGGCAATCTTGCAATCATATGATACCGACAAGACAATATACTGGTACCGACAATGAGAGACTCTATACCGGCACATAGGACATCGACAGACAAAGGAAGGATACCGACACCCTGGCCGACATGAATTTTGTTTATAATGCATTTTGTAATTAATTGTAAAATCATTGTAAGCTGATATGGAAAGTTGTAATATGACTCATATATGTATGAGATCATTGTAAGACATTTTGTAAGAAAAACATAGGTGAAATAAGGCAGACCTAATATGTGAATTATAGGTTAAGGGTTTATGTATGAAGCAGAGCTAAAACTGGTACTGGATCTGGCATAGCATATGCTAATTTGAAGCAGTACAAGACATTGGATTTATATAATCCATTTTGTAAGTCAGTGTGACTTCTTATTTTGTATTTGAGCAGTGAGCTCTAGGCACTTGGCCTTCCTACATGTGCAGGCCCCTATTGTAAGAGTAATATTCACCTATTGGCAAGTAAGCGAATATTGTGGGTCACAAATCCCACTGAGGTTTTTCCCACACTGGGTTTCCTCATTAAACTACTGTGTTATGGTGTGCTTTTCATGTGGTTGTTGTTATCTTTGTTTGTTGTATTAATTCTCGTTTACCGATATACTGTATTGATATGTTTTACATGTTTTAAATCAAGTAAATTCTATAACCGGTTAGATATTGATTCACCCTCCCTTTTCTTAGTATCTTTGGGAATCCTAACAATTGGTATCAGAGCCTAGTCCTCTCTTTTTCAGAAGCCTACAACTTGAGGAAGATCTTGCAACCGGTAAAGATGGATAACTTGAAGAAACAATTGGAAACAACTCTTTGAGGCAATGATACTGAAAAATTGAAGAATATCAAACTTGAAGATGATCTAAAAGCTGCTCAGGATATCATTCAAGCACTTCAAGAAAATTACACTATAGCAAGGAATAAAAGAAGAGAACTTTGTGAGAACGTGGAGAAAGAGGGAGATGAAAAGGAAACTCTTAATGATCTGGTAAATAAACTAAGACAAGAGATAAATACAACACAGAATGAGATGCAAGATATGACTATGAGATTTTGCAAAGAAATTGAAGATAGGAATAAAAATGAAGAAGATTTGACTAGAAGACTGATTGATGCTACAAATGAAAACACAAGACTTAGTTATGAAAATGATATGTTGAAGACAGATCTGATGCATGTACAAAATGACTCAAATGAACTTATGAGACAAAGAAATCTTGGAAAGAGAACTGGCTACTACAAATCAGCATAAGGAGAAATTCAAGAAAATCTCAGAAGAGCTTGGTGACATGCTGAAGAATCAGAAACCAAATGGTGACACTAATGGCCTTCGCTTTGAAGCTAGTCAAAGCTCCGATACTGCAAACACACATGATCATAGAAAACTGGTAAGACAACAAATTTCTTATAAATTTAATGGAAAATGCTTTAACTATAACAAGTATGGTCATAGAGAAAATTAATGTAGATCTAGAAATTATCAAAACATCAATACACCCACCAGTCAGTGTTCTAAATTCAACAAAGTTGGTCATAATTCAGAGAATTGCAGAATGAATGTAAGATGTTATTTTTGTGGAAGATTTGGACACTTATCTAATCAATGCAAAACACACACCAGAATAGGATATAGGAAAGCAATTTAGAAAAACAATGTGACTTGTTATGCCTGTGACAAGATTGGACACATTGCTAAATTTTGTAGAAGCAAGTCCTCAACGACAAATAACAAAGGTCCTAGTTTGAAAGGTAAAGAAAATGTTGAAGAGGTAAAGCAAGAATTCTCAAAACAATGGATCAAAAAATCAAAACTGAATGTTGATGGGAATACTCCTCCACTGACAAGAGACTTTTCATCTAATTAAAGGAAAATCCTTTTGAGGGTTTAGCAACTAAATGTAAAACATGCTATTATTCCCTCGATTGATGGTGAGAAGTTGAGATTACTTCTTTACCGGTAGATAAGTTAAGTTGTGACTTAACTGACAAGCATTAAATGTGGAAAGTGAAGAAAAAAACATTATAAAACAAGTTTTTTGGCTCCATTTTCATTTCACCGAGCATTCAAATCTTCGAGAGTATGAAAATCCTGAGCAAAGTCATTCCAAGCAAAGAAGCAAAGAAATCTATCAAATACTTCATCCATAAGGCAGATTAAGGTATTTATAGCTATGGAATCCTCATCTACTCCTAAATTTATTACAAACCCTACTATTGTTGAAGTTATTAAATGCCCTAGATGCATATTCCAGCTAGTTCCCAAAATTGTAAAGAAAGATGATAGTTTAGGTGCATTTTCTCAAATACTTAAAGGGGTGGTATATGTTGAAGACCCTAGAATATATATACACTATCATATTGATGAACTAGGTGATGAGGAAATTAAGAATATGTATGAACCTGTGATTTGTGATGAATCGGGAAATGTCAAACCTAAACACAAGATAATAGAAACCCTAGGTTTTACAAAAATCCTTAGTATCTTGGATTTTCCGAAGGATATTATAAGAATTGTGCTAAGCAGGGTTAATGGTGAATTCTTTTGGTTCGACTCTATTCACAAGATTACTAAAGAAGCAGTAAAGGTTGTGACAGGGTTACCCTCCACCTACAATAGACCTGACAAAACTAAGAAGGTCTCAAATGACATTCTGATAAACCTAACCGGTACAACATTCAACAAAAGGTCTCTAAGGGTAAATGATGTAATGGATATCAATGTCAAATTTATCAGTATGATCTTAGGTTACAAGACCACACATGCAAATAAGTTAAACTCAGTTTCTAGCCTATTCATTAAAATTGCCTATGATATGGTAAATGATAATGCAAGGATAGACATATGTGAATGACTTAAAGATGAACTGATTGATAATTTGGGAAAGATAAAGAAAGACAAGAAAGGAACATTCAGATTTGGAAACCTACTTGTTTTTCTGATGCTATATATAACCAAACAAGTACCCGATATTGGCACCAAAGATTTTGGATATGATATACTGATAGGAAAACAACTATCAGTATTATTGAACAACATGGGAGAGAATAGGGAAAAGAACTTAAATGAGTATTTTCAGGCTTTGAAAGCTCGAATGAAAACAAGAGCAAGGTTATCACAAGCTATTGTAGATAAGTACCAAAAGGAAATTTGTTTTGTAATAAAGAAAGATGAAATTTGGATGGAGGCAATTGTTCCTAGAACCATTTAGGTCACTGAAATGGGGTATGAGACTGACGACAACATAATAGAAACCTATGCAAAAGCCCTCCTAGAAGCTCCTAAGGAACTTGAAGAAGAAGTATTTGGAAATGTTGAAACTATAGAAAGTTAGATTCAATTAAAAAAATAATAGATTGTAATGTACTAGCATATAAAGCTATTGATGACACCATACCAATTTTGAAGATGATAGCTCCAAAGTGCAACATAGACAACAAAGATTCTTTAAACCAATTAGACACATTGTCTAAGTATATAACAGGTAATCTAATAACATTGGACAAAATAAATGAGGATACATTTAAGGAGAGATTGATAAAGGAAAAAGAAAAATTCTTTGAGGATATAGTTAAGAAGAACAAGGGAGAGATAGACACTCTTTTACTAGAACTCAATGAAATCATTTTTGACTTCAAGAAACTATACAGGGATACATGCAAAATAGATGTATTAATAGAAGATCTTGACAAAGAAATCAGAAAGACACAGGATAAGATTAATAATATTGCTGACAATCTGATTGGGACATCAGATTCATTTTTGGAATTAGAAAAGAAAATTGCAAAGAAAGAAGAGAAAATCAAGAAACTGGAAAATGAAAAACAAAGAATAAAGGACAAAGCAAAGGACTTAAAATGCTGACTTAGTCCAAGATTAGAGTATCTTATTTCTTTAAGAAAAGAAATATCTGAGGCTCTAGTTCCTGGACTAAAGACATCGGAAGAGAAAATGCACATATTCACCGGTACAGTGCAGAGAACCCATGAGGCTATAAAAGACAGTAAAACATTCAGCAACGACATCATTTCAATTTTGACAGATATTTTTCAGAGTTTAACCCACCAGTTACAAGAAACCAGGCAGGACTCCATTGACAGCGAATGACAACCTTTTTCATTGATGTCAAAGGGGGAGTAGAGGCTATGAGAAAAATGATCAGCAAATGGCTCATCAGTTCAGGGGGAGCTCATATATTTTTTTGGTAAGATAATTCTTGCAGACTCTTTTTTTTGGATGACACTTTTTAGATTTTTTCTCATGAGTGTTGCCATCAATGCCAAAGGGGGATATTGTTGGCAAATGCACACTCCAATGAGAAATTGTAGGTGATTGAAGGTTTTATCATTGATGGAAATCTTGCAATCATATGATACCAACAAGACAATATATCGACACCGATAGTGATAGACTCTATACCAACACACAGGACACCAGTAGACAAAGGAAGGATACCGGCACCTTGGCCGACATGAATTTTGTTTATAATGTATTTTGTAATTAATTGTAAAATCATTGTAAGCCGATATGGAAAGTTGTAATATGACTCATATATGTATGAGATCATTGTAAGACATTTTGTAAGAAAAACATAGGCAAAATAAGGTAGACCTAATATGCGAATTATAGGTTAAGGGTTTATGTATGAAGCAGAGCTAAAACCGATACTAGATCTGGCATAGTAGATGCTAATTTGAAGTAGTACAAGAAATTGGATTTATATAGTCCATTTTGTAAGTCAGTGTGACTTCTTATTTTGTATTTGAGCAGTGAGCTCTAGGCACTTAGCCTTCCTACATGTGCAGGCCCCTATTGTAAGAGTAATATTCACTTATTGGCCAATAAGTGAATATTGTGGGTCACAAATCCCACCGATGTTTTTCCCACACCGGGTTTCCTTGTTAAACTACTGTGTTATGGTGTGTTTTTCATGTGGTTGTTGTTATCTTTTTTTGTTGCATTATTTATGGTTTACCGGTATACTATATTGATATGTTTTACATGTTTTAAATCAAGTAAATTCTATAACCGGTTAGATACTGATTCACCTACCCCCCCCTCTTAGTATCTTCAGGAATCCTAACAGCCAAGGCATGCCTATCATGCCCAAAATTTAGGGTAAGAATGGGATAATTTTATTTTTTTTAAATATAACTTTTAAAAGCATTAATTTGACAATTAAAAAAAATGCTACAACATATTTTGTCTTAACTATGTTTAGATTATCTTACTCGAGTAACCAGAAGTATTGAAATAAAAGCAGAGTTCTAATGAATAGTTTTAAGAGTGCCTCCAATTTTACTTGTCAAAACTTAAGTAGTAAATTAAACTAGGACAACTAAAAGGTCGATCATAATTGCAAATACCTATTTTCCTATAGTGTTTAATCACAGGCATCTATGTCTAGGAAGGATAAAAATTTACCCTTTAGCCCATTAAGAGACATTTAGGATTGAAATTCCCTAGGGGTTTAATTTTCAAACATCTAAATTTAAATTAATTAAAAGTTATAATAATCCACAGCTTTCATTTTATAAATATCTCACCCCTCTCAGACTCACGATTAAACAATAACTGTGTTAAAATTAAATTCAATCACCTCAATAAAATAAATATAAAAAAAGGATAATATTAATCCCTTTTATTATTTAATACTTAATCACCCTTTTTCTTTTATTATAAAAGGGTAAGCGTTAATCCCATTAATATTTACTTCATATCATCTTCACTTTTATAATTATATATATATATACATATATATCATTAGATATATATATTTACTCATATATTTATTTACAACCTTGAAATAATATTTTAATACGATATATATATATATATAATAATAATACAATATATATACACATATATATATAATATATATATATATATATATATATATATATATATATATATATATATATATATATATATATATATATATATATATATATATATATATATATATTTCAATCTCCTTCAACCCTAACCCCTTTTATTTTCTCTTTCCTTTTTAAATATACCCTAATTCCTTATATGCATATAAATATATGCTTCTTTATTATTTTCTTTTTTTTCTTATCTACATTTCTTTCAACTTATTTACCCTAGCCCTAACCGAGCTAGGGTTCCATATATTTTTTGTTGCAGGTTGGGCGACGGCCATGGTGGATTCGATCGAGTTGTGCGAATGGGGAGGTGGTAGCAATAATGATAGAGGGCGGCGAAGGGGGGCTTGCTCCCCATACGGGTGGCAACACCGTCGCTGTGGGATGCCGCTCACAGTGGAGGCCGAGGCCTTCCACTGTGGGTTGCGGCCCACAATGGCAGTTGCGGCTACCACTAGGGAGCCCGTGCCCACTGAGCAAAGGGGCCGCCCTACGGGGAAAACCGTAGGGGCCGAGCCCCAAATATATATATATATATATATATATATATATATGTTTTTATTTTTATATGCATGCAGGTAAATATACCTTTATTTTTTTTTTGTGATCACTTATATTGGTGCATTTTATATAAATATATATAAAATGATATGCATGTAATTTGCATGTCTATAAAATTATATATTTATATAAATATATATATTTTATATGACAGCAATTTTTTTTGAAATGAATAGATCCTAAAATATAAAAAAAATAAATGGATTAATAAATTTCTAATTCATTTACAGCAAGGGTATAGTAATTTTATCTCTTTTTTTTTTTTTTCATTTACTGTTTACTGTAAATGTTTAATTTCAATCTTCAGCTGTGAAAACGACCAGATTTAATAATTTTACCAGCAACTAATAAATCTACATTTTAGTTAAATAAAAACTATAATAGATTTTGATTTTCATCTTCTGCAATAAATAATTTGACAGACTTTGCAAAATCTACAACAACTAAGTAAATGACAGATTTTAACAAATCTAACAGCAACTACATATTAAATAAAGAATTAATTAAATAAAACTATAAAGATGGGTATGATAATGTTAGATTTTATTTTCTGCATTTACAATAAAATCACAGATAAACTATAATCACGGTTTTAATTAAAATACTTTTACATTTCCATGTATAGTCCTAAATGCTTTTCATTTTCAACCTTTGCATGGATGTACTCAAATTTCATTCCTTTCCTAATATTGGAGTATAAATGCATAAAAAGATAAATTCATTTTTTTTTTTTTATCAAATGTCCTAAAACACAACATTGTAATTTATCCAGAAATGTAGAAAAACTAAACCAAAAATACCTCTTTCTTTTCTATAGTAATGCATGAATAATTATTACAAACTTTAAACTTAGTCACAAGACTTTATAGTCACTTTACAAATAGGTCTCTCCCTTCATTCAAGTGAGGACTTTCAAAGAACATAAATTACATTTACATCATATTTTCTACAACAAATAATTTCAGCCATATCTACATATCCTGATACTTTCTTCTACAACCTGCAAATAAATCAAAGGTTGTGACCATGGAGTGCTCACCTCCCAGCCTAGGCTAACTGGTAGCCACCCCCGAGCTCGGAGAAACAAGCCCTAGATGGGTAACGAACATGCAAACACAAAAAAAATAGAATGCACATAAGGACTCAAACTCATCCCAACCTAGGCTACACTGCACCACACATTGTGATGTCCTTTTTAAGGGTGGTAGTGGACCAAGTACCCTGAGGAGAACTGCAATTATGGAAAAACATGTAGCCACCTCATGGCAAACCAAATACATCAAGTACAGCAACCACTTATTCCTTATGCCCCCCAAGGCATTCATGCCTTATTTCCCTCCTTATGACCCCCAATGCATAAACATGCCATGCAGCAAGGGTCACACAAAATCCCTTGTGATCACTCTCTTAACGAGAGTCTCTCACTTGAGGGTTGTCACTTCTACCACCCACAAGATCCTCCTCTCTCCCAAGAGTAAGAGGTCTTGATGACTCCCAAAAACACATACAATATATAACACAAAATACCAAATCAAATCTCCAAAGGAACATGCAAGGAAACAATCTTTTACACAAACATTACTTTCAAACACATGCAATAAGAAATCCATTATAAGAAGAATGCAACCAACCTTAATTTTCCCAAAGGTAGGTTAGTTTTGTTGAGGATGAGCAGCCCAATTCCACAGTTCTTCTCTTTCTACCCTTTAGCAAAATTCTCTATTCAACAATCTAGCTTATTCTTTTCAAAATTCTTTTGTCTCCAAAAATGGAGAGTGGGTAATTACCCACAAATTTTCTAATTCTTGCTTAAAAAGCCCATTGTGAGAGTTCTCTCAAGTTTCCAAAAAAACTAAAAAGGAAGGTAAGGTAAAATGGGAAAGGGAACTCTCATTCGAAAAGGAAGGTTAACAACTAGGTTCAAGTCTTCTAATTTCAATTTTCGTACAACTTAGAAAAGTCAATTTTTAGGGTGTCAAAAAGGTCACATGGGAGTAGAAACTTGCCTTAAATTACCCCTAACCCTTAGGTATACCTTATGGGCTTTAGGAAACCCTATTAAACTACCCCTAGGTGTCCATTTAACCCTTTTTTAACCCCTCTGAAGTTTATTTTTGGGTCAAACCTATGTTGACCATCCCAAAGATTCTTTACCCAAGGCATTTATGGAATCTCATTACATTAATTAAAAAAAAAGCTATAGTTAAACAATTCCCACCAAGAGACAAATTTAAAAATTCAAACGTAAATCCACACATGTGTCAAGTGACACAAAGAAAATACTTTTACAAATTTATACATGAAATTGTCTCTTGTGGATTTTACATAAACCAATTAAATAACACTTAACACACATGCATCATTTACTGTTATGAATAAAATACAACACAATGGGGTGTTGTCTCTCCAAATAGACAAACCCTAGCTTTACGAACATACATAGGTCTAGGTTTGGTTCTCCATAATATTTCCATGGTCACATGGATAATTTCCTGTGCATCTCAATTTACACATTAGTAACTTTCAAATAACCACATATAATATAAATCACAAGAATAATAATACACATCATCACTTGCATACAATTTACATCTGAACAATTTAATACATCTTATATCCAAGCAATTTCACATAAGCAATTCATCCTAATTCTCATAATTTTGATCCACACTTAAAACATACATCATATTTCTATTATCATAGTAAAGTCCTACAAATTCAATAACAACATTTATCACCGCAAATTCATCCTATTCAAAATTCATGTAGTGTTCTATATCATAAAGCATATAAATAAAACATCAACATATAGCAATGTTATCCAAATCATGAAATCATATAAGTTCTAAATCCATAATGCATAAAAATAAAGCATCCATAATAGTCTCATCATAAAAACCACAAAAATGTTAGACTGGCTCGAGGTGGGGCCTCACAATGCCAACTGATGACTCTGTTAGGTCCCTGAGACAACTGAGAGGGGGGGGGGTGAATCGGTTGTTCTAATAAATTTAGATCAAAAACTTATTAACCAACTTAATGCTTAATGTCGGTAAACCAGTTAAGTATGTCAGTAGATAGTGTTAACAGTAAATTGCTATATCGGTAAGGATTAATGCATGAAACATAAACATAAAGTCATCCACAACACATGACACCAATATTTGTACGTGGAAACCCTATAAGGGGAAAAACCATAGTGGGAAACCTTACCCACAATCAGATGATACTACTGTAGATAGTAAGTGTATATAAATGGGGTATGCACATGTAGAAAGGCCAACAGCCTAGAGCTCACTTCTCAATCACAAAATGGGAGTCACACTAACTACAGTTGGATGGTTAAATCCAATAAAAATGTACTACACAAAATAACATCTTCATATGTTGGATTCAGTACTGGTGTAATGCTGATATGCTTCTACAAAAACCTAACTTCACCTTCAAATGATGTCTTTGTGTATATCCCTGCTTGATCTCGCATATACCTTCACTTAATTCTTTTTCGCATTCCACACTTGATCTTACAAATAAGATCTTACATTTATACCATACCCTAAGACCAATTTTAGTAGGTCGGCTCTACAAGATATTACAATAAAAATATTTTACATACAATATAATATCCGATGCAATAACCGATTGAACATGTCAGCTTAATGCATTTACAACAATAATAAGTCATCTCCATAGCATGCCATGCTGATCTGGAAAAGATAAACCTGCCAGTGTAACCCTAGATAACCTGGACCTATTTGTTGGTAAAAGAAAATATGCAAATATGAATATACCAATGATTGTTTCTTCAAAATAAAGTGTCCACATGATGTCTTTGACATTACCAAGTGTCTTCCATATCATTCCAGGTACCGGTGAACAAAATATCCTACCAGTGAACCATATACCAGTAACCGTTGCACAATTTACTACTTGCCAGTGAATGTTGTTGGATCTCCAAAGTAGGTGTATTAGTAGGAGTTGACATCAATGACAAAACCATACCAAAATACCAACAATCTCCCCCTTTGGCATTGATGGCAACACAAGATGGAAAAACCATCAAAGTGCCAAAACAGAAATGCTAAATATAAAAACCAACAATCTCCATTTCTCTCCCTGGGAGTAACAATACCAATCTCTCATACCAATTTCTCCTTAAATGTGTTTTTCAAAATCTCTCCCCAAAAGGATTATGTTTTTTTCCATAGATATCTCTCCCCCTTTTACATCAAATGCCAAAGTCACAAAAAGTCAAGTTCATACAAAATACCAATCAATTCAATATACCAACTACTCCCTCTGAAAAGTAGCTTCCTCATCAAATACTGGAATAAAAGATTTGTCCATTTAATTCTGTCAGTTGATGACAATCATCATTTGTCTAAGTCTCTACCGGTGGTGGTATGACTCCAAGCTGATCTCTGAGACACTCAAAAGTCTCCTTAGGCAAAGGTTTTGTGAAAATATCTGCAAGCTGTTCTTTAGTATTCACATAAACCAGTTTTATCTCCTTTTCTTCAACTTTTTCCCTTAGAAAATTCAGTTTGATAAAAACATATTTTGTTTTAGAATGTAATACCAGATTCTTAGATATATCAATTGTTGCAGTGTTATCACAATATATAGTAATAGGTTCCTTGCATTTTACCTTTAAGTCTTTCAACATTTGCTTAAGCCATAATACCTGTGTACAGTTAGTTGCTGCTGTAACATATTCTGATTCTGCTGTTGATAAAGATGTAAAACTCTGTTTCTTACTCAACCAAGAAACTAATCTCTTTCCAAGAAAGAATGCTCCTCCAGTGGTTCTTTTTCTATCATCTATATCTCCTGCCCAATTTGCATCTATGTATGCACATAGATCAAAGTTTTCATCTTTAGGATACCATAATCCAAGATTTGATGTGCCTTGTAAGTACCAGAAAATCCTTTTTACTGCTGATTCATGATTTTCCCTAGGATTACTCTAAAATCTAGAAACAATACATACTACATTCATAATATCAGGTCTAGTTTGTGTCAAATACAGTAAACCTCCTATCATGGATTTGTATCTAGTTGGATTAACAGGTGTAGATTCATCCCTTTGAGATAATTTGTCATTTGTAGTCATAGGTGTGCTTACTGGTTTAGAGTTCTCCATCCCAAATTTCTTTAGTAATTATTTCAAGTACTTGGATTGACTCAAAAATATACCTTTATCAGTCTGAGAAATTTGCAAACCTAAAAATAATTTTATTTCTCCAATCATAGACATCTCAAATTCTTGCTGCATTTCAAGAGAAAATTCCTTACATAATTCATCTTCTCCTCCAAAGATTATATCATCAACAAATACTTCAATAATAAAGATGTCATCATTAGTTACTTTATAGTATAAGTTGCTATCTGCATTTCCTTTAGTAAAACCAATCTTTAAAAGATACTTATCCAACCTTGCATACCAAGCTCTTGGGGCTTGTTTCAATCCATATAGAGCTTTTCTTAACCTGCAAACCATATCATTGTCATCTGTCAAAGAAAATCCATCAGGTTGTTCAATATATACTTGTAGCATCCTAAAATTGTGACACTTGCAATTTTAACTACATTTGGGTCTTCACGATGGCGATGCAACACGGAACCTGAATGGAGACCCCGAAACTTGTCCATGACATCAAAAACTGCATTTTTCAGCACCCTGGCCTAATCCTCCTTGCACCCTGTTGTCCCTGGAGGTGGAACCATGGCACCCAGTGCCCTCATCCTTCAGGACCATGGCGCCCAGCACCCTGGTCCCCCAGGACCATGGCGCCCAGCGCCTGGTCCCTGGCCCTATTTTGGGGCCCGGTTTCTTATGGGGCTTCGGGTCTTTTAGTTTGCAAATTGGAAAATAATCTTCCTAGGTCAGCCTAAGGTCAGAAAAATCAGTCTTTCAACCCTAATTGGCAATTATTTAAACTACATTTCCCCTCTTAGAAGGGGTAGATGAAAGAAAAAGGACATATGTGTACAAGACGCGGAAGCGATACTCAAACATTCAAGCATTCCTTCAAGCAATTAGGCATTCTAAGTCTCCATTCAAGGCTAAGTGTTGCATTCAAGACAAGGATTCAACCATTGAAGAGGAGATCATTTACAACATACAACATACAACAACATTTACACCTTCGCATGTAAGAATACAAACATTCTTACAACAAGGTATTGGTACTTTATTACATTACAATCATTTACATTTATAGCATTCTCATTTCTTGGTTAATTCCAAAATCGAGGTTTGACCTAAGGGCAAACCCCTAATCCCTAACCCCCCAATCGTCCTCTCTTTTCTGTGTGTAGGTTGCAGGTACATGGATATAATTGAAGATCTGGAATCCTTGTGCAGAGACGAATAGATCCCCCTTCGTTTCGTGGATTTTTCAGAGGACCATGTGCACGCCGGGCACCATCGTCCTGTCAAATTTTGCTCAAATTTGCAGGACAGCACCATCTCAACATTTTACTGCTAATTCCAGGTCCGCAGCTTCATCCTATATTCCTACCTCTGTTTATAAGTGAATCTTTCTCACTTTTCATGCATTCCTAGCTTAATCCTTCTATCTACATTCTTTACAAAAGAGGGTAGCCTTGTTGTCTTAACCCTTGAAACTCATTTAGAATCCAATCTTGCATTGTGTGGGATTGGATCTTGTGGGTTTCAACCCCTCTTTTGAATGTAAAGTCTCCCCTAAGTGAAAACCGTCAACCCTAGTGACCTCCTTTCTCTCTCCTTGGAGTGGTGGGGGAAACACTTAGGGTTCGATTGCGATTTTCTGCTTTACATTTTGGTGAACCTGACGTGAACATCCTTTTTGATTATTCATGGTTAGATCTGAAAATTGGATGCCTTGATTACATTTCCATGTTTGATCTTTTACAAATTTTAGAGGTTAATTGCATGAAAACCCTAAATTTTCTTTTTAGTAATTGAGCTTGCGAAATGTTTAATGGTTAATGCTTGTTTCAGATCTACCCTTCTATTGCAAACTATCAATTCATATTTGTGCTTTAATTCTGAAAATTAAGTGGTTAAGTGTCAAAACCCTAATTTTTAAAACCCTCTTTGTTCAACCTTTGATTGATAATTTCACTGATCAAAACATCTCCAAATCAGCTGTAACTTTGGATTCCGCAACAAAATCATAATATCTTTCATCCCTGAAAATTTGGAAAAAAGTTGTGAGGACCGTGTGCACCCCGAGCGCCATCGTCCCTGACATTTTTTTTGAAATTTCGGGAGTTAGATCTTACTGTATTTTTCTGCTAAAATTCAGAATCTTGGCTGATTTCATCAATTCTAACACTTTCAAAATTAAGGTCAAAGTTGGTCTAGTGATTGCTTGGATTAAGGCTTCTAATCATTCAAAAATTGTTGAAATTGAAATTTTGTGTGGAAATTGTGTTCTTACTGTCCTAAATCTGAAAAGTGTGTTGGCGTTCATTCAAAATTTCAGTGCTTTATTCAAATTCTTGCAATTTGTGACTTTTGAAATTAAGTGTTTAATTACAACAATCTTGATTTCCACTTTCAAAATTGAATTTTGCGTGAAATTGAGTCAACTTTTAAATTTCAAAACTTGCATTGCTCTTAGTATTCCCTCTAAAATCATAAAATTCAAAATTTCAGTTTCCCTCTCTTTTTCAAAATTCAAATTTTGCATTTTTCAACAATCTTGGTAGGGTTCAATTTTGAGATTGCAACTTTAATTTGGCCTATCTACAGATCGTAAAATCACTCAATTTTTTTCAGATTAGCTTTAAAATCATCATAACTTTCATCCCTGAAAATTTTGAAAAAAGTTGCGACGACTGTGTGCACTCCGTTCGCCACGGTCCTTAACTTTTTTTCCGAAAATTCAGGAGATTGTCGTGATTGCATTTAACAGCTTAAATCCAGGAGATTGGCTAATTTTATTGAAATTTGCTACCTCTAAATTCAAAATCTTCTCTCACTCTCTAGTGCATGAGTTTTACAACAATAAGCCCTACTTACACTATTCCCGTTAGATGAAGCCTTAGAATTAAGTCTTTCCAAGGTTTAATTACCGAGGAGATGGAACCTAATTTGAATGGCCTTTTTAATGAGGACATGGGTAATACCTCTAATCCTCTTAATGATGAAGAAGCTCTCCATGAGGTTTTTGAAGAACAACTTTCGAAATTGGATAACCAATTTGATGATTTTCAGTAATGGATGTCTCAAGAGTATCCCAATAGTCAAGCTCTTTCATTAATTGAGGGTCTAAAACATATGGTTCAAAGTGATAAGAATGGAATTGATATTTTGCGTGGTATTGCACACATTGTGGATTCGAATTTGATGCCTATGAAGAGTTGTGCTGAAACTTTAGGTTATACACAACCTCCCACTCAAGTTAATCATTCTATTCCTTTGACAACTTCTATTGCTAGCATACCTACCTTTACATCAAACATAATGGCTACTTCTATACAAGACATTCCGCCTATGATCACCAGTCATGGGGGCAATCCTTCCTCTTCAATTAACCCTCTTCCTTCATTCATTCCAAATTCTTCATTCATTCCTTCAATATGTGTTCCTATTACATCTCCACAAATGAACATGACGCAAGGGGGCAATTCATTCAACCATTCCATTCCTCCTTGTAGTGCTCCTCTTTTCCAACCATCTCCTATGACTAACTATCATAGTGTCCCGCCACCTTACTCTCAATCAATAACTTCTTTCAATAACATAATACCTCCATCACAATCTAACACGTCTAATATGAACTCTTCGACTGAAGTGACCATTAACAATCTTGCACAAACTGTCTCTTCTTTACAGCAACAAATTGCCTCTATGAATCAATCTAAGTTTAGTGTGCCCACATTTGATGTTGCGAGCCCACTTTCTCTTGACATTGTTTGAGCTATCCCTCCTAAGCATGTTGAAATCCCACATTTGGAGCTTTATAATGGTAAAGGTGATCCTCTAACACATGTTAAGACTTTTCAAACAATATGTACTGATTTTGCTTATGACCAAAGGTTGCTTACAAAACTATTTACTAGGACATTAAGAGATAAATCCCTACAATGGTATTGCTCGTTGCCTTCTTATTCTATTACTTCTTTCGAACAACTTGTAAATGCTTTTATTCAACAATTTCAAAACAATATAAGTCCTAAAGTTACTTTGATTGATTTAATGCATTGTAAACAAGGTGTTAAAGAAAAAGTGACTGATTTCATTGGTAGATATAAGCATTTGTATGCTCAAATTTCTTTTCCAGTGCCTGGCAATGATATTCAAAGAATCTTTATTTCTAATTTACAAAAAGATATTAGAGAAAAACTTCTATTTTCTGAGTTTACTTCTTTCCAACAATTGTGTGCAACTCTTCACAATTATCAACTGACTGTGAGTCAAATGGAACAAGCAAATCCTATGGCTCCGACTGATAAGGGTGATAGTAGTCAACAACCATTTGGAAAGTTTAAACCGAACAGAGAGTCCGTTAAATTCAATGAAAACATCATCAACAACAATGTGAATGCAACATCAGGTGTGCCTCCTATTTCTAAATTTTTCAAGAAAGAAAGAAAGTTTACTCCTTTGAATGAATCATTGCATAGTATTATGAATAAGTTATTGGAACAAAATGTGCTTACTCTCCCTCCTATAAAGCAAATAGATCCTGCAAAGATTAATTCACCTTATTTTGATAACAAATCTTTTTTTCAATTTCATCGTCAACTTGGGCATGATACTGAAAAATGTTTTTCTTTAAAGGGTAAAATTCAAGATCTGATTGATAATAATACTATCTCTGTTTCTGGTATGAATGATAAAGGCAACACATCTGTAGCTCCTCCTAACCAAAATCTTAAGATTTTTACTGATCCATTACCTTCTCATACCTCTAATGTGATTGAGACTAATGATTCCTCTCTCTCATCTGATGGTCTTGTGTCTATGACTCCGAATGTGACTAACTTTGTAGAGCAGCAAGAAAACCCTAAAGAACCTTCCATCACATTTGATTCTAGTGAAACTATCAGGGCACCTGATGGTCCTTTATATATAGTTGCAAAAGTCAAGAATACACCTTGCCGTGGAGTGCTTATTGATTCTTCTTGCATGGTTAATGTTATTACTGAAGAATTTCTCTTTACTTTACAATTGAATCAAGTGATCTATGACAAAATAGATGTGGTTGTGAAATTATTTGATGCATTTTCTTCTCCCGCAATTGTTTCTATTACATTACCTATTGAAGTTCATAACAAATCCCTTGATGTGAGCTTTGCTATTATTCCATCTTTCGAACAATTTCGTGTGAAGCTAGGCTATCCTTGGCTATCTTCCATGAAAGTTATTGCTTCTCCTATTCATAAAGGTTTGAAATTTCCCTATAATGGTGAAGTTGTTACTGTCAATCATAGTCTCTTTAAACCAACTGAAAGAACTTCTAGCGTTCCTATTGATTATTTTTGGCCTAAACAATTCCAATCTCTTCCACCGTGAAGTGATCATCTTTTCAAATCTTATCAAAAGTGGAAAAAAGATATGATCCTATCTCTAAGTGAACCTAGAACACCCAAACTTGATACTCCTATTGTTCTTGAGAAGGAAGTTCTTCCTTTGAAAGATAAAACTAATGTCTTTCCTCAAGAAGATTCCCAACCCATTCCTATGGATGTGACTATGTCTATGTCTAATAAACTTTCTAAAAGTAGACCTATACCTCCTCATCATGATGGACTTGGTCTCCTTCCTAAACCAAATATTCCTCCTTTATATGGAGCAGTTCCTCCTCCTTCCTCTTATGGATAGAAGAGACCTTCCTCTTCTCCTATTATCCAGCCTAAGAGACCACAACCTAAACACCCAAGTGATAAGGATGAGAACATTCCTCCTCCTCAATCTTCTCCACTTCCTACTAAAACTAGATGAAATCGTTCTGCACGTGAACATCGATGAAAGCGTCATCTTAGAGCTCAAGCAGCTACTTCTCAAACTTTGCAATCCCCAAAAACACCTTCAACAAGCATTATTCCATCTTCTCCAAAATCTCCTAAACATAAGATGCATGATGGTTTTGATCTTGTGCGAGTTAAAGATCCTATTTTTATAAATCTTGATGATGATATAGATGAAAATGTTATTCATGATGAAAATGTTACTTCTCTTGCTTCTGATAGTGAATATGAATTTGTTGATATTGATAACCATTTATCTAACGAATTTTCTAAAGCACTTATCCTAGCTCCTAGACAAGAACAACATGGCTTGGAACATGAACATAGCCCTTGTTTGGATCTTGTGATAGCTCCATCTGCTGTGTTGGATGTTCCTCCTCTAGCGTGTTTCTTGCCTTCCCAAAATATTGATCAGCAAGATCAGGGGGTAGATGATGTGCTAGACTAGTTTCATTAGCATAGCAGATTCTCTCCTCCTCTCTTTTGTTACTTCTTCTATGTGTTACTCTCATTCTTCTATTTGTTGTCCTTAGTGTTGTCTACTTGAGGACGATGCAAAGCATTGAGATCTCTTTTGGTCTCTCTCATGTTGACCCAAAAGACACGTGTTCCCTTCTTCTAGGTGACCTTCCTTGATTGGGGAATGAAGAACAATTATGCATACATACATATGATATACATGAATTATCATATAGCATACTGACCCCGAGGAAAGCGAAGTCACCTCGTGCTTTGTGTTTTGTGTCTATTATCCTTGGGTTTATCTCACACTTGGGGGCTAAATCTTTGTGATAACGTGCTCCTTTCCCTTCTCATTTCTTATGTGTATCACTACCTTAAAGAAATCACCCCCATTGAGGCATGTGCGATCGCTTTAACGTAGGGGGGCATACACCCCATCTATCCCTTTAGGATACTTGAAAATTTCTTGGCGAACTTAGCTTTGCCTTGAAAATTTTTGGTATTTTTCTTGCATGACTCATAGTGAGGGAACCTTACTACTGACAGTCATGGTTCTCCCTCATGATCTTCCCTTTTACTTTGTCAATCGAAGTCGTAAGATCCTTAGTCCACTGGGGGCTTGGCTTATCTTGCCTTCTTGACGTGGTGAAAGTCTTTCAATGTTGTTTCCTTGTACTTTACTAGAAGTATAAGCGTATGCTTATACTCCCGCTAAAGTGGGGGCTAAATGTAGTGTCCTAAAATTGTGACACTTGCAATTTCAACTGCATTTGGGTCTTCACGATGGCGATGCAACACGGAACCTGAATGGAGACCCCGAAACTTGTCCATGACATCAAAAACTGCATTTTTCAGCACCTTGGCCTGATCCTCCTTGCACCCTGCTATCCCTGGAGGTGGGACCATGGCACCCAGTGCCTTAGTCCTTCAAGACCATGGCGCCCAATGCCCTGGTCCCCCAGGACCATGGCGCCCAGTGCCCTGGTCCCTGGCCCTATTTTGGGGCCCGGTCTCTTATGGGGCTTCGGGTCTTTTAGTTTGCAAATTGGAAAATAATCTTCCTAGGTCGGCCTAAGGTCAGAAAAAATAGTCTTTCAACCCTAATTGGCAAGTATTTAAACTACATTTCCCCTCTCAGAAGGGGTAGATGAAAGAAAAAGGACATATGTGTACAAGACGCGGAAGTGATACTCAAACATTCAAGCATTCAAGCATTCCTTCAAGCAATTGAGCATTCTAAGTCTCCATTCAAGGCTAAGTGTTGCATTCAAGACAAGGATTCAAGCATTGAAGAGGAGATCACTTATAACATACAACATACAACAACATTTACACCTTCGCATGTAAGAATACAAACATTCTTACAACAAGGTATTGGTACTTTATTACATTACAATCATTTACATTTACAGCATTCTCATTTCTTGGTTAATTCCAAAACCGAGGTTTGACCTAAGGGTAAACCCCTAATCCCTAAACCCCTAATCATCCTCTCTTTTCTATGTGTAGGTTATAGGTACGCAGCTGTAATTGAAGATCTGGAATCCTTGTGCAGAGACGAACAAATCCCGCTTCATTTCGTGGATTTTTCGGAGGACCGTGTGCACGCCGGGCGCCATCGTCCCGTCAACTTTTGCTCAAATTTATAGGACAGCACCGTCTTGATATTTTACTACTAATTCCAAGTCCACAGCTTCATCCTCTATTCCTACCTCTATTTATAAGTGAATCTTTCTCACTTTTCATGCATTCCTAGCTTAATCCTTCTATCTACATTCTTTACAAAAGAGGGTAGCCTTGCTGTCTTAACCCTTGAAACTCATTTAGAATCCAATATTGCATTGTGTGGGATTGGATCTTGTGGGTTTCAACCCCTCTTTTAAATGTAAAGTCTCCCCTAAGTGAAAACCGTCAAGCCTAGTGACCTCCTTTCTCTCTCCTTGGAGTGGTGGGGGAAACACTTAGGGTTCGATCGTGATTTTCTGCTTTACAATACTTCTTTTTCAAGATCTCCATTCAAAAATGCACATTTAATATCCATTTGATAAACTTTGTAATCCTTGTGAGCTGCAAAAGCCAAGAATAATCTAACTGCCTCAATTCTGGCTACCGGTGTAAAGGTTTCATTGTAATCAACCCCTTCTTTTTGAGAATATCCCTTACACACTAGTCTTGCTTTGTTTCTGACAACCTTACCATCTTCATTAAGTTTGTTTCTAAATACCCATTTAGTTCCAATTACATTTTTATCTTTAGGCCAGGGAACTAATGTCCAAGTATTATTCTTCTCAATTTGTCCTAATTCTTCTTCCATAGCTTTAATCCAAAATTTATCTTCACATGCCTCATTAATAGATGATGGTTCAATTTGAGAAATAAGACATACCTCTTCATTTGCCAATGTTCCTCTTGTCATAACTCCTTTAAATTTTTTTCCAATTATCTGATCTTTAGAATGATTCAATCTTACATACCAAGGTGTCTTAGTTTGTTGTTGTTCTTCAATTATTGTGGAATCTTCTGATGATACTAGGGTAACTAGATCTTCATTCTATACCGGTGGATTCAGTATAGGTTCATTTGTCACAATTTCTATTGTTGGTTCAGAGTCTATATACCTTGAAGTTATTCATCAATCTTTACATTTGTACTTTCAATAATTTTCTGCAATCTTTTATTAAAACATCTATATGCCTTGCTCTTAGATGAATAGCCAAGAAATATTCCTTATTCACTTCTAGGATCAAATTTGCCAATATACTCATCTCTTCTAATATAACATTTACTTCCAAAAATTCTGAAATACTTAAGAGTAGGAGTATTACCAAACCATATTTCATGAGGGGTCTTACCAGTTTTACCTTTGATGTGAACTTTGTTGAATGTATAGACAGCAGTGCTAACTGCCTCTCTCCAATATAGATGTGGTAGATTTGCTTCTGATAACATACTTCTAGCTGCATCCAAGATAGTTTTGTTTTTCCTTTCAACAACTCCATTCTGTTGTAGTGTCCGAGGTGCTGATAACTGTCTTTTGATTCCATTCACTTCATAGAATGTATTAGAGTCCTTAGATGTGAATTTTCCTCCTTGATCCAATTTTAAACATTTTATTTTCTTACCAGTTTAATTTTCAACCATTGCTTTGAATAGTTTGAATTTACCAAGTGCTTATGATTTCTCTCTAAGAAAAGTGACCCAACACATTCTAGAATAATCATCAATAATTAGCATGAAATATCTATCACCTTGTAAGCTTCTAGTTCTAGCTAGACCACATAAATCAATGTGAATTAAGTCAAGAGCATTATTGGATTTTTCTGGAATACTTTTGAAACTAGCTCTAACTTGTTTTCCAAATTAACATTCCTTACAAACTGTATTCCAAGGTTTCACAATTTTAGGTAGATCTCTAACTGCCTTAGAAGTACTGATTTTTACCATGCAATCAAAGTTTACATGACATAGTCTCTTATGCCATAACCAACTTTCATCTATATGTGCAATTAAGCATGCCTTTTCACTGTTATTCAAATGAAAGATATTGCCTCTAGTTTGATTACTAGTTGCAATTTCCAAACTAGTTCTATTCATGATTTTGCATTTTCCATTTTTAAATTATAACTGAAATCCCTTCTCAACTAATTGACCAACACTTAAAAGATTATGCTCTAATCCTTCAACATAGTAGACATTGTCAGTGTTATGTTTACCATCAAGAGATATTGAACCCTTACCTTTGATTGAATAGGCTTTGTCATCTCCAAATCTTACTAAACCTTCATTGTATTCTTGAAAGTTCAAGAATTTACCTTTGTCTCCAGTCATATGATGTGAGAATCCTGCGTCAATAATCCATTCATCCTTTATTTCAACTTTACCTACTAGGGCTTGTTCTACCAGTTGAGCAGTAGGTGCCGGTTGATTTTCTGTTATAGCAACAAAAACCCATCCATTGTCTGGTGGATCCTCATTAGAATCATCAGTCACACCTTCATCAGCAATGTAACAAGATTTGTCTGTTCTTTTTAAATATATATCTCTGATATTCAAGATTAGGCTTGTATGTTCTTCTAGCTTCTTCTCTTAGTCTAGCATGTCTATTAGGGCATCTTGAAGCCATATGACCAATCTTATTGCAGTTAAAATATTTAAAGGGTGCTTTACCTTCATACTTACTTCCAATTGGGCCTTTTGGCATTTTCCTTGCAAATAGTGCTTCAAGCTCTTCAAACTCTTCATTCTCCCTTTTGGATTCTTCAAGTTCTCTTGCATAAAAGGCTCTCTAGTCTGATTTGTCAAATGATGGAGTAGATGATGTTGATGCTTTAAAGGCCAAATCAGTCTTTATAGCAACAAGACCAAATTCCTCAATTTCAAAGGTTGAAAGTTTTCCAATCAATGTATCCCTAGTTACTGATGTATTAGGCATTGATCTCAACTCATTTATAGTAGTAACCTTCATTTTATATGCCGGTGGAAAACCTCTTAAGTCGACAAAATTTAATACCCAAAACAATTTCATTTATTCTTTCCATAAAAGCAGAAATCCTTTCATCTTCTTCCATTTTCAGATGTTCATACCTGACTCGGAAGCTTTCAAGTTTTGCAATTTTGACTGTGGAATCTCCTTCATTCAGTGTTTCCAAATGATCCCAATTAGCTTTAGCAGTAGACCTATCTAATAATGTGCTCAAAAGTGCTTCTCATGCTTTGCAATCATTTTCTTCATCTTTAGCTAAAGTAGTTGGAGCAGTCTGACCAGCTACAACAATAGTATAACCATTCTTAGTAACTTCCCAGATGTCTTTACCAATGCAATTCAAATGTGTCTCCATTCTGATCTTCCATATCCCATAGTTGGTTCCATCAAGTTTAGGACTATCCTTCCTTAAATAATTAGTACACATTGGATCTCCTCAAGTTGTTAAACTTCTGCAAAAGAGGACTAGGCTCTGATACCAATTGTTAGGTCCCGGAGACAACTGAGAGGGGGGGGTGGTGAATCAGTTGTTCTAATAAATTTAGATCAAACACTTATTAACCAACTTATGGCTTAATACCGGTAAACCAATTAAGTATGCCAGTAGATAGTGTTAACAGTAAATTGCTATACCAGTAAGGATTAATGCATGAAACATAAACATAAAGTCATCCACAACACATGACACCAATATTTGTACGTGGAAACCCTGTAAGGGGAAAAACCACAGTGGGAAACCTTACCCACAATCAGATGATACTACTGTAGATAGTAAGTGTACATAAATGGGGTCTGCACATGCAAAAAGGCCAACAGCCTAGAGCTTACTGCTCAATCACAAAATGGGAGTCACACTGACTACAGTTGGATGGCTAAATCCAATAAGAATGTACTACACAAAATAGCATCTTCGTATGCTGGATTCAGTACCGGTGTAATGCTGATATGCTTCTACAAAAACCTAACTTCACCCTCAAATGATGTCTTCGTGTATATCCCTACTTGATCTCACATATACCTTCACTTAATTCTTTTTTGCATTCCACACTTGATCTTACAAATAAGATCTTACATTTATACCATACCCTAAGACCAATTTTAGTAGGTCGACTCTACAAGATATTACAATAAAAATATTTTACATACAATATAATATCTGATGCAATAACTGATTGAACATGTTGGCTTAATGCATTTACAACAATAATAAGTCATCTCCATAGCATGCCATGCTGATCTGAAAAAGATAAACCTGCCGGTGTAACCCTAGATAACCTGGACCTATTTGTCGATAAAAGAAAATATGCAAATATGAATATACCAATGATTATTTCTTCAAAATAAAGTGTCCACATGATGTCTTCAACATTACCAAGTGTCTTCCATATCATTCCAGGTACCAGTGAATAATATATCCTGTCGGTGAACCATATACCAGTAACTATTGCACAGTTTATTGCTTGCCAGTGAATGTTGTTGGATCTCCAAAGTAGGTGTATTAGTAGGTGTTGACATCAAAAAACCATACCAAAATACCAACAGACTCAGCCTATGTGGCCCTCGGTATGGATAATGCTTCCTTCATTGTACAAATGCAAGGCATGTCAATGAAGCAAGAAGCAGAAATAGCCCCAGATCATGCACTTTTCTCTTGGATGGAAGGAGAAGATATTGTGATGACTAATGACGCAACATCGTCAAGCTCAGGGGCTCCTCAAGTGCAATCAGATTATAGTCTTAGATCAAAGAGGTGTTTAATGAGAGAAAATGTAAATGTGTCAGGGAAGTCCTCTGTCAACAACGCTCCTGAACAACCCGCAGCCGCTATTACTTATCCAAGGAAAGATTTCATTCCTTATAAGCCTAGAGAGACAAAGGCATTGCTACCATTAGTATTGGACATAGTGGAGCAGTTAAGGAAAGCCCTGGATAACATATCTTTATGGGATCTTCTCACCATCCCAAAGAAAAGGAGTCATTTGAAGGAAGCCTTGTCAGAGGAGGTTACCCCCCCCAAGTAGGAAGGCTACTACTTCTCTGCCGACGAGCGGGCAAGCTTCTCAGTGTTTCGCAGAGAGATCATATCCAGCAATGGCATTGAAAAATCAAAACATATCACCGAAATCTCAATCAAAAGGTAAGCCTAAGCCCAAAATTTTTTATTTGACCCTCATAGTAGGGGATAAGCTGCTACATAACTCTATGATAGACTACGGTGCCAGCACTACTATCATGCCTAAGCAAATTGCTGAGGTTTTGAATATTAAGTATGAGCCATTAAATCATGGCATCATGCAGTTAGATGGGAAGAAGGTACAAACCGTGGGCCTCATTAAAAGCCTTCCGCTAATGTTGTTTGCATGTCCTAGCATCGCAGTGTCTCAAGAAGTAGTGGTTATTGATATTTCCCTTGTTTTTGGTCTTTGCCTCTCTAGAGATTTTACTGCCAAGATAGGAGGCTACATGTCCTTGGACTGGTCCCACCTTATCCTCCATACCAAGCGAGGTTCCAAGCTCAAAATCCTCTCAGAACCCCTTCATGTTGAGCATGTTGCAGATCAAGCTATGCTCAATTTCGAGCCAACCCACACCTCAATCTCTGATGAAGAAAGAAGGATGGTAGAATTCATTGAGGATGAAGAAATAACAGGAGATACTTCTCCAAATCAAGAGGTTTTTCTTGAGGAATTCATTGACTCTTACCCCTATTTGAATTATCATGCCACAGGTCTTGGTACTTACTGCATTTTTTATGAGGGTCAGGTTATCCCAAAACTAGTTAAAGAACCCTTTACCCAAGGAGATTTATCCTCTTTACTCTGGACCCTACATTTTGATGGTGCAAGATGCAAAGTAGGTTCAGGGGCTAGGATTTGTTTTACTTCACCTTTAGGCGAGCAAACTCTAAAGTCTTTTCGCTTACAATTCATGTGTTCCAACAATGAAGCGGAGTACGAGGGAATGATTCAGGACCTGATGTTGGCAGAAAAGATGGGTATAAAGAAATTGAAAGTTTTAGGGGACTCTGAACTTGTTGTCAATTAGATTCAAGGAATATCCAGTGCAAAACATGTCCGTATAAGGTCTTACCGCCACAGAGCTTGGGATTTGATCGAAAGCTTCGACGCTTTCAACATCCAAAGAATCCCCTACAAGGCAAATGCATCCATTGACCGAATGGCCACTATTGGGTCAAATTTTGACTCCACTATGGATTTGCTAGTCTACCCCCAAGCTGTTGGCATCATCATTTGACCAGCTATCCTAGATAATGACACCCACTGGCAAGTTTTTGAGAATGATGAGCAAATTGCTTTGTTCATTCAGAATTTAGGAGAGTTTGCAGATCAGTTACAACCCAAGGTTAAAGGGGCGTACGAGGATCAAATCATACAGTTGAAGTCAAATAAGCTCCCTAATGGGCTAATCACCTTAGAGAACCTTTCCGACCAGAATGATGACAAAAGTGATAAGCTAAAGCTCATAGCTGATAAAGGAGACTATACCGAAATGTCGGTAGGTTATGGTAAAATCCTCAAAGTCAGGAAGTGGATTTCACTCCAAGACCGAGAGAAATTGGCTTGATATTGCAATCAATACGCGAGTGTGCTAGCATGGTCCTATGAGGATTTGAAAGGATACAACCTTGATATCATTCAGCATACTATCAAACTTACCGATGGAGCCAAACCGATCTGACAGAAGCAGAGACCTATTAATCTGAAAGTTGAGTTACTCATGGCCCAGGAGCTAAGAAAGCTGATAGAGTCAAAAATCATCTATCCCATCAAACATAGCACACGGGTGTCCAATTTGGTGCCCATGAGGAAAAAAAATGGAGATATTTGACTATGTGTGGATTTTAGGGACTTAAACCAAGAATCCCTAAAAGACCACTACCCTCTGCCATCAATGGAATAGTCATTAAGCATAGTGGCAGGATCATAAATGTTCTCAATGCTGGATGGTTTCTTGGGTTACAATCAGGTTCTGGTAAAAGGAGAAGACTAGCATAAGATGACCTTCACAACTAAATGGGGAACATTTACCTATCAAAAAATGCCATTCGGTTTGTCAAATGTCAGTGCAACTTTCTAGAGGGCTATGGACCTAGCTTTCAAAGAGCTTATTAACAAAATCAGCTTGATTTATCTCTATGATCTCACTGTATTTTTGAAAAACAAGGAGGATCATTTTGATCATTTGGAGTTGGTTTTCCAAAAATGTCTAGAATTTGGAATCTCTTTGAACCTGAAGAAGTGCATTTTTGGTGTCCCACAAGGCAAATTGCTTGGGCACATTGTATCTAAGGAAGGATTCTCCATCGACCCTGATCGAGTCAAAGTGATAAAACAGCTCCCCCTTCCTGTAAATAAAGAAAGGAGTCCAATCCTTCCTAGGCAAGGTTAACTTTGTTAGCCGCTTTATTGCAAATTTTGCAAGGATGGTGAGGCCTGTCACCCTGATGCTTAAAAGAGATGCATTTTAAATGGAATTATGATGGGAAGGATGCCTTCAAGAAAATCAAAGAAGCTATTTGTTTAGCTCTTATGATGTCCAATCCTGATATGGCCAAAGATTTCATTATGTATGTTTTCTCTGACCTTTATAGCATTGTCGTGGTCTTAACCTAGAAGGAGGCAGAAACAAATGGAGAGAACCCCATATCTTTCCACTCCAAGACTCTTAAGGAATATGAGGCGAAGTACAACTTTGTTGAAAAAAAAGCTCTGGTAGTAGTCGAGGGCCTCAATAAGTTTAGGCATTTCATCACCTGCAACAAGATCATAGTGCATGTCACTCACCCTTCAGTCAGAGAGCATATCATGGATGGAGACATCACTAAGAAGAGAGATAATTGGATCACCAAAATATTAGAATATGACGTTGATGTCAAACCCACCAAGATAGTCTATGGTAGAGGTTTGTGTGAATACTTAGTACAGGATCTCACCCCTCGAGATCCTGAGCTAGCCGCAAACAAATCTGTCATGGCCATTTCAGAGCTAGCGGAGGCATGCTGGGTGGAAGAGCGCAAACATTTTATGAAGATAGGAATTTTTCCTGAGGATCTTCCCCTAGGAAAGAGGAGGTTCTATAGGTTACACAATAGTGGTTTCCGACTGATAGTTGATGTACTTTTCAAAAGAAATTTTGACAGAGTCCTGCTCTGTCGTGTGAATCGAACCCAAGCTGACAAGATTCCTCATGAATTTCATCACGGTTCATCCAGAGGTCACTTCTTGACGTCAACCACCATTATCAAAATCACACGTGCCGGATATTTTTGGCCATCCATGTTTAAGGAGGTGCATGGCATGGTGAGAGCATGCAAGGAATGCCAATATTATACTGGAAGGTGCAAGAAAGTAGCAATACCACTTCAACCCATAGTGGTGGAGGAACCTTTTGCACAATGGGGGCTCGACTTCATAGGGATGATCAATCGCCCGAGCTTAGCTGGGCACAAATGGATCTTGACCACTACGGATTATTTTACCCAATGGTCTGAGGTCATCCCTTTGAAAATTTCATCCGAGTCTGAAATCTTGGATTTCCTTGAGGATCTAGTATGCTGTTATGGTCCCTCGAAGACCATAATTTTAGATAACGCATATGCTTTCATAGGCTCATGACTCACCTAGTTTGCCCTCAGCAAAGGTATTTACCTAAAGACCTCCTCAAACTACTATCCACAAGGAAACAGGCTCGCAGAGTCTACCAATAAGAATCTCATTAGGCTCATCAAGCAAATTGACTCAGAGAACAAAAGGGATTGACATCACCATCTAAGGAGCACATTGTGGGCAGACCGGATAATGCCAAAGCAAGTTTTGAAGACCTCCCCTTATAAATTGGTTTACGGGAAGGATGCATTGTTCCATGTATCCCTGGAGATCCCATCTCTACAACTACTTAAGTCTTTTGAAATAGTGGAGAACGGCCCTATGGACGTGAGGTTGGCAGAAATTATGGAACTAGAGGAAGCAAGGGAAGTGGTGTTTGCCTCCCTCCAAACACATCAACAAACCGTTAAAAGGTGGTTTGACAACAAGAAAAGTTCTCCCCCACAATTCTTGCAGGGCAACCTGGTCCTAAAATTCAACAAAAGGGCTGCCAAACCCATCCAACATGCAAAATTTGATGGGCTATGGGAGGGCCCTTTCTGTATAACGAGTTGCAAAGGTCATAATGCTTTCGATCTAGAAGATATGCAGGGAGATCTTCTTATGATCCCGGTTAACGGTTTCCACTTAAAACCTTTTCATTAACTTAACGCCTCTAATTATACATAATGTAATTAATGCATTTGTGTGTGCCTTTATTTTATTTATTGCTTTCTCTTTGGGTAATGTTTCCACTTAAAATGCCATTATTAATGAAAAGAAAGAGACACTTAGATATGCCATTACTAAAGAAAAATAATATTATCATATTCTGAGTATGTATACAAAGATTTACAAATATTGAGAAAGGCCTCCAGCCACATTTGTCAAAAATCAAAACAGAGAGAAGACAAGGCTATCTCTAAGCAAGAAGCAGAAAAAGAAGAGTGGGGGCTATGTCGCGGTAGAATCATCTTCATCTTCCTGCTCCTCCATGTGGGAATCAGAGTCTTTGATGTCATCCTCTGCGTCCTCCTCTCCCAACCACTCTTGATCAGAAGCAATTCCAGAAGCTTCAGCCGTGATGATGAGGACCAAGTCAAGGAAAACGTCCGGAGTCAGGACTTGTAGAAATATATAGTCCCTAAAGCCAGTATACCAGTCGGTACCAGCTGGGATAGGAATGATCAGATAAATACAAAGAAGGAATTCAGCAGCAAGCTTTGTCCATAAGTGATGAGCAGATAGCATCATGGTCTGCAGTCCACCGACGAGCGAATACCAAGGCACTTCTTCCCTAGATGTAATGAACCTTTGTAGGTCTATCGCCAAAGGTAAACCTTGAAAAGGAATGTAGTAGGCTATAACCTCCTCCAAACCTCTGAGATAGTCTCCTGAGAAGAGAGCTCTCGTAAGCTTAGAGGTCTCATACCCACCAGTCCCAACATTGAGCAGAGAAGCCATGAAGTGCAAGCAAATGTCTGAGTTAACTCAATAGTGGTCAAAATTATCTATGAAATCCTCTCTGAGCACCCATTTGATGGCAGCGATGATCAGAGGATTCTTCTTCTTCGTCATCCTCTGTAGCCTTTGATCAGAAATGTTGCTAATGAAAGCAACTTGTGCCTTACTGCTGACGATCTAGATAGGAGTATCCATCTTTTAGAAAACCCCATCGTTAAAGTTGGTAATATAAGCAGGAATGTCCGAAAAGGCATATTTATAAGATTTCTCAGCTCTAGGTGATGAATGATGACAATGCTAGTACTCCTGATCTCCAACACACCAGCCTTTCTAGATAAATTGGCACAAGGGAAATGATACCTGCTAACAGGTTTTCATAAATGGCAAGCTACTAGGCTGATACCTTAATTGGAGTAGACATGTACCTTAGTGCCATGCATTTTGTTAAAAGTACACCACTTTTAAAGTAAAATCCCCGCAGGAATGCTTCACCTCGTGTCACCCCAGTGGGCATGAGATTTTCTTAATTAAGGGGAAAAGTCCTTCGTACAAGCAAATCATCGCAAGTGGCTCAACTAACAGCGGGCAGTGCCAACGCTCTGTTGGTAATCGCAAATGGAAGTGCCATTCCTCCTCATAAGTTTTCTCACCCCTAAAAATGAGCTGGCATACGTGCGAAATGGGTAACCATTCCTAAGTACTTTTATTTCACAGTGATCTAGGCATGCCATGCATTAAAGAGAGATATCCGCCAAGACTTATTTTATTCTATCAACTCATCCTTCAGTTAGAGCTAGGCAAAGAATTGAGAAACAAATTTTTCACTAGTAAGAGATGGAAGCTGAAGCTACCTCTTCGGCCCTTGCTCAGGAAGCATTGTGGGTCGATGTCCTTGGCCAACTCTCATAGGCCTCTCATGCTTTTCTGCCCAAGTCGGAATATCCAAGAACCAAAGCCAAATCAAAGACAGTTACCTGAAATACCGCAGCAGTAATAGACCTGTTTGAAGATGTCATGAAACCAGAGCTCCACGAGCAACCGAAGAACTTGAGGGAGGTCGCATACAACAGGATGATTCATCATAGAGCAGACCCATTTTCTGCAGCAGCCCATTTCTAGCAAAGTGGGACTCCTCAATTTATAGTCCCAATGCTCCCACACTATCTAGAGCTTGTGGTGGCGATTGCCAACGTTTTCAACCCCAATTCCTACTCTATGAGTGGTCTTTCTTTAAGGGTGGTCATATCACCAAAAGCCATAAAGGACATGATGTGTTTCCCTTTCTTCGAAGCAATAAAGGTCTTCTCAAAATATACCATGGAGGAATATTGGAACTCAAGAAGAGATGCAGTCCCTTTTTGTAACAGCATCCTGAACCGGAGCCAGTCAGCAGACCCCCCAAAGCTACCCTTGTCATATAGCGACCTAAAGCTTGAGGACTTTAAAGATAATTTTTCCATTCTTCCTTGGTTGTGCAGTCATGAAAATGATCAGGAGATTACGGCTACAATGATGGGTTTCCTTTTTAAATGTCGAAAACAGAAAGAAGCTTTCCATTTTGATATCTCTGACATGATAGCTAGCGAAATGGTAAAGAAATTATCCAAGTTCCACCAGCTTCAGGGTTTTAGGTTCTCCTTAGTCTTGGTTTACTTGATCTTACATCAGAATGAAGCCTTCTTCAACCAGTTTGTCAAACTCGCCAGCAACGATGAAGCAGGAAATAGAATGCTAGTTTTAGTCTGGATGCCCGTTATTTTGTCCTCCTATGATGCTTATCAATTTTTTGATTGTTTCCTAACTCCCACCTTGAAGGATTTTGGCATCATTCCCATTGAGCCACTCTCTTACTTTTCACAAATCCAAATGAATTGGATGTATAATAAACAACCCCCCTATGACTGGTTCACAGGCATTGATTTCTCTTTTGTCCGAGTCCATGATTTCTCTGAGGAACCTTTCCGTTTGCCTACATACATCATAGAGAGGACTCTTTCTCTCAAGATTACTCACCAACTAGTACAGGTGGAGAAAGCTATAGGTTCCAAGAAACATGACACCTCAATCACCGAGAACAATAAGGCTATCGGTCTCATCACCCTAGTTCGGCGAGGTATCACGAAGAACATCCTGACATCAAAGCTGGTGCAACTTGGGCTCTTAGTGATTCATGAATTTTGGAGCTATGAACCAGATCGGTGCATGTCTCACAAGAAAAATGTTGTTAAACATGAGCCACGGAGTGTAATGGAACAACGAGCTAATCCATAGGCAGATGACCCAAGCTTGTATGTGGGTCTCAATGATTTTTCCGTGCTCAAGCGCCCCCCTTGGTTGAGTTTTTACTTTGTTTCACAAATGTACAACCCCACAAAGCCCATTCCTTGGGCTATGCATAAGACCATGGCAGAAAACGCTTGGCCATGGAGAAAGCGGGAGGATTTCTAGATCTACTGGTAGGAAATAAATCAGCTCAGAGCAAATATTGGGAATGTTCCTTCGGATGAGCGTTTTGATCTTAAATGGCTCCAAGAAAATGGTTCTGATGAAGGAATAGGCGATAGCTCACCACGTGGGTATTCATCTCCCAAGGTCGCCCAGTAGTGAGAGGGACAGTGAGCCTAGTACTCTCCCCCCTCTTGACGTTTTTGTTCGAAGGCCGTGCTCCCAAACTAGTAAAAGGCAAGTTGAGAAGAAGTTTCAGGAGGACCCTCCTAGCAAAAGGTAGTATTTGGGCTTTGAAATGAAGGGTTCATCCTCTCAAGTCCCAGACAAGCCCTCGGATCCTCCGAGGTTGATGACCCACGCAGTCTAGGTACACTCTTCCTCACCATTTTCCTCTTCTCAAGCTAATATTTTTTCTCCTGCCCATGTCGCAAATATGCATGCTCAGATTCCCACTGCCCTTACCCTAGCATTGGTCGGAACACTGGTTGGCCCATTTGATACTTTTCTACAAGTTTTAGTCCTACTTCAAGCCCCAGCCTTTGTATCTGCAACTTTTTTCGCCTAGATGTCAGAAGAAGCCACCGTCTCATGCAAGCTTGGTTTTGGAGAGTCCACTCCCCCAATTGTTGGAACAATGTCTACTAGTCCATTTCTCCTAGGACCCTCTCCCTTCATGCCATTATTTGCTCCCATGACATCACCTCCTATCCAGACCGCTTTTGACGACCCCGTTTCCTAGTTTCCCTTTGCAATTCCCCCTGGTGTTGCATTTGCAGGTCAAGCTATTACCAACCTGGATGCCTACCAACAACAAGTTACTTATTCCAAGACCACCCATGTTGGAAAAACACTTAAAAGAAAAGAAAAGGATGGTGCTAGGCTAGCCCATCCACACCTGTAAACTCATTTTAGTGAAGAGAAGTAGAGTCTATTCTTTGCAACTACTTTCCCCAAAGTCAACAAACCGGAGTCAGAAATGAGGCCCAATGATTATGACCTGCATGCTATCGATGTTAACCTTTTGAATGCTACAGTGTCCAACAAGGTTGAAATGATGGAGGAAACATCAAAGTTTGTCTCTTCAGACTTCATCAAAAAGAGTCGTCGCTTGGAGAAAATGCAAGCGGAGAATGCTAAACTCGGAGAATCTCTGACCCAACAAAGAAGACAAGATAAATCTCTTTGTGTCGAGATCAATCGTCTACAGGGATTGTTGACTTAGGCTAACATTGAAAAGGGAAAGTTATAGTCTGCCCTCAATAATCTGGGTACATAGTTGAAAGGTCAGGAGGTAACCAAAAACATGGCCTTAAAAGAATTGCAAGAAAGAGATCAAGAAATTTAGCAACTGAAAGCAGCTTCTAGGGATGCCATGCAAATTCAAGCACAACTGCATGAGGAAGTCTGCCTAAAGGAGGAGTATGCCCAACAAATGAGCGATGTTCAGGTGATTCTCTCATAAAACAAATCAAGGTTTGAAGCAGAGGGGCGCGAAAAGGAAACTATCCTAGAGCTAGCTGAGAAGAAATTGCAAGATGTGGAGGTTGTTTTGCGCCAATAAAAGGATGGTGTTTTGCAACTCTGGCAAGTGATGCAGGATGGAAATTTAATGATCCACATGCTAGAAAGCCAATTGGTTGTTGAGCAAAATAGGTGTAGCGAGCTACAGGGTGAAGTAACGACAAAAGGTGAGGAGATCTCACGGTTGCTAAACATTCCTCCCCCCATGGAGATTTCTCAAGATTTTCCCTTATTTTAACAGATTTATATGTTTCTCATTGGGAAAAGGTGAAGCAGTACTGCCCTTTGCTACAACCTGTGCTAAGATTCCTTAATGACGCACAATCCCTCCATGCCAAGGCTAGCGCCCTCATAAGCAGTTCTATGCTTGTCATTGGTCCTAAGCTCCCGATGGCCCGGGATCTTGTCCATTGCTGCACTCTACAAAAGATGAAGAATTAAAGGAAAAGGGGATTGTGGACCATCGACAATTGATCAAAAGGATGAATGTTTTTATCAACCAGCATAGGGAAATCATGTAGGCTTTGGAAGCTCTTGCACCTCTATAGTTTTCGGTTCTTGACATTAAGCAATGCATAAAGAGGTTTGTTTTATTGGGCCTACCTTCTCCTTTTCCTCCAAATGGTACTATGTTAGGGATTGAGCAAATATTAAGCTAGATTGAGCATTTGAAACAAGATAGAGCCTTCCTGCAAGGTCTAGGCAATCCTATTTCAGTGAATGAGGTCGAGCGTCTCTTACACCCTCTGGCCCAACTCTCCACTCTCCTAAAGCTAGTTCAGGATGAGCTGACATCCTTGCCTTTTGATGAAGTGATTTATCTAGAGCAACATTTCCAAAATTTAGAAGCGCGGGTGTTCCCCCCTAAAGATGAGTGGTTGCAAATACAACAGGCTTTTGACTCGCTCCGCCCTGTTTTACCATAAGGCCTGGTCTGCGAACTAGATTTTCTAGGTTCTAAGTTTTCTGTAGGTAGAATTCCCCTTTTAGTCACCAAGAAATGTTAACATTATTTCGGGATTGGTCCGCAGGCGGCATTTTCCTATTTTTGGTGGCCCCACTTCTTTTGTTCCTCCCGCTCGCATGCATCAGGTGAGATAGTTGTCAACTTGGTGGGGGTTCTGTGCGCTTTCTTTTCCCTTTTTGTTTTTGCAGTAGCGTCGAGCTACCACATGGCGTGGGTTGTTCACATAGCGGCATCTTTTTTGGTCCCTTCACCCACCGTTTTTTGATCTTGACTTTTTTGTCGTGTGCCTATGGAGCAGAGTGTCGTGGGACTAACAACTTCAGGGGTGGTTTGTTTGGTAAATCAGACAGGTGGCCCACGATGTGCGAAAAGAAAAGATGGTGGTGTTCGAGTTTGTTAGGAGTCGATGCTCTATTTAGTTTAGTTTTTTCCCTGTTGAGTGGGTTCAGAACTTTGCAAGGACAATTAAGTTTTTTAGTAGTATTTTCAGCCTTAAAAACTATTTTATTGTTTTTTGGAGAAGTTCATTTAAACTGTGCCTATGGCCTTTGTGAGACTTTACTCTCAGTATGCATTAATGGTCTTTTATGTGTTTTTCTATTAGAACTTTAAAGACTTCAGGAATATATATATCTAAGATTTTGCCGATTGAACTATGTGTTGCACTTGTTATCTAGTAAATGCATGATAGGTATTTCTTTATGTTATAGAGAGATTTGATTGAACCTTGGTTGGGTTTCTGATCCGGACTTGTAGATTGTTGAATGGGCTCAAAAAAATCATATGTAGTTGGTTTTTATGTACTCATATCTTCTTAAAATATGCTTTGGCGCATCGCCTCAGTAGTCTAATTTTTACTGTTTTAAAGTGTTTCTTGCTTCCCCTTTCCTCGAAACACCAAGGAAGAGTCGGCTTCTCAATCCTGGAGGTCATTCATGTAAGGAAGTTAAGTAGCGGAAACAACTTCCTACACTAACCTTGAGAGGAGGGTAATGCAAAACTTTTTCAGATCATTACAACAGTTACAGAAAATAGAAATAGATATAATAGCATTCATACCACAACACAGTGATTTACGTGGGGAAAACCCTTTCGGGAGAAAAACCCCACCCTCCAAAAGCAGCTCAATATTTTATTCAGCAATCAAAAACAGATTACAAAATACTTGCAGAGCAAGCTCTTCGCAGGAGTAGCACTAATCAGAGATTTAGAGGCAACTCAATAGCCATAGGACTCTTCCACACAACCTCTATCTCACACACCTCATAAATAGGAGATACAATACAAGAAACCGTCAAACGGTATTACAAAACCATGGGCTAAAACCACCCAATAAGGTGTAGCCGACCTTATCTCCCTTCTATGACATGTTAAAGCACACATCAACACGTGTCGCTCCCTTTTACAGCTCATTTATGTATTCGATACAAATTATTTTTCCTATTTCAGGAGTACAAACTTCCGGAGGCCATAACTTGAGAACCGGGTGTCCGATTGACGAACCGTTTGAAGCGCCGGAAAGCTCGTGAAGTGCTCTATCACCTCGTAACCAGCTTCGCCAGTTACGGCAACTTTTCAGGGCGTTTCGGAGCCTCTAAAGTCCCCAAAATTAAGTTTAAACATTTTATTGCACCCCTCCAAGATGAAAACTTTAATATCTTCAAAACTAGCTGTGACCTTGCGACGAAACTTTACCGGAATGCTTATCTAGCCAACCAGAAGCTTCAGGGAGAGTTTCGCACCATTTCGTGCTCAAATAAAAACTTACTATAAATAGTAACCTCGCATAAATGCAAGGTTGAGACACCATTTTTCCCAACAAATCTCCCACTTGTCGAACACCTTGCATGAGCGGAAGGGAATGTCAACACAATGAATCAATTGCTAGGGGCCATAAGGCCCATAGACTCTGAACACCATCTGAACTTCTCTGTGCTCACAGCCTTAGTTAAAGCATCTGCAACATTCATCAAAGTGTCCACCTTAACCAGCTTCACCCTACCATCTTCGACCATATCTCTAACAAAATGATACTGAACATCAATATGTTTGGTCCGGGCATGAAATGTCGGGTTCTTAGCTAGGCTAATTGCACTCTGACTGTCACAGTAAACTGTCACTGTACCTTGTTTTATTCCAATATCCGAACACAGTCTCTTAAGCCAAATGGCCTCTTTACAAGCATGAGTAGCTGCCATATACTCTGCTTCAGTAGTGGATAAAGCAACCACAGCCTGTCGCTTACTCATCCAACTAATTGCACCACCAAATAAAGTAAACACATAAGCACTGGTGGATCTTCTGCTATCAATATCACCTGCCCAATCTGAATCCACATAACCATGGATATCAAGGGAAGTCATGTCTCCAACTGAATTACCATGATAACACAAAGAATACTCTGAAGTACCCTTTAAATATCTGAAGACTCTTTTGACTGCATCCCAATGAACTCTACCAGGATTAGACATATATCTAGAAAGTACTCCCACTGCTTGGGCAATATCTGGTCTAGTACAGACCATAGCATACATCAAGCTTCCAACTGCACTCTGGTAAGGCACTCTGCTCATGTCTTCCATCTCCAATGGGGATGTAGGACAATCTGAAACAGATAGTTTCGTTCCAACTGTAAAAGGAACACTCAATGGTCTACAATTCTGCATGTTGAACCTCTGTAACACTGAATTCACATACTTACTCTGGCCTAGCCATAGCTTTCTGTTCGCCCTATCTCTTCTAATTTCCATCCCAAGAATGTGCTTTGCTGCACCAAGATCTTTCATTTCAAATTTAGCAGCGAGCTGAGACTTCAGTTCTAAAATCATACCTTTCCCTTTGCCAATGAATAACATATCATCAACATACAATGCAATGAATAAGAAATGATCACCATAAGATTTATAATAAACACAGTGATCTGATTTAGAACGTTCAAATCCCAAACTCAACACATATGTATCAAATTTTTGGTACCACATCCTAGGACTTTGTTTGAGGCCATACAAAGATTTCTTCAATTTACAGACCAAATTACTTTTGCCTTTCACCACATAGTGCTCTGGCTGTGTCATATAAATATCTTCCTCCAAATCACCATGAAGGAAAGCAGTTTTCACATCCATTTGCTCAACCTCTAAATCATAAGCAGTAGCAATAGAAAGCAAAAATCTAATGGACGTCATTTTTGCAACAGGAGAAAATATCTCACCGTAATCAACACCCTCAACCTGAGAGTAGCCTTTTGCAACCAACCTTGCTTTATACTTCTCAATGCTTCCATCTGAACCAATATTTTTCTTGAACACCCATTTACAACCAACAGGTTTTCGTCCTTCAGGAAATGGTACAAGATCCCATGTATCATTCTTTTTCAACGCTGCCATTTCTTCCTCCATAGCAATCTTCCAGGATTCTGCATCATTCATACCTAATGCCTCTTCTACAGATTTTGGTTCATCCACACTAGTATTCAGAGCAAAAATACATCTCCAATCATCAGGTGAATACCTTTCAGGTGGTTGTCTATGTCTTGTAGACCTTCGAACAAGCTGAGTTGGAGGTTCTTCCTCCTCTTCTGAAGATTCAGAGCTAGACGAGCTCTCCTCAAATTCTTGCCTATCTAGGGGTCTTGATTCAACTCTTTCAGGTGTAGAAGGAAGTTGAATCACATCTTCTTTTTTAGTCTGTTCTGGCTGCAATGTAACAGAAGGAGACTTAATTTCTCTAAAAATAACACTTCTACTGTGAATTACCTTTTGTGCAACAGGGTCCCAAAGCTTGTATCCTTTCACACCATAACTATACCCGATGAAGATACATTTCACAGCCTTGTTCTCCAACTTTGTTCGCTTCTCCTTTGGCACATGTGCATATGCCTCGCAACCAAAAACTCTAAGATGTCTCAATGAAGGCTTGTGACCTGACCATGCTTCCATAGGCGTTTTATCAACAAGAGCTGATGTAGGAGACCTGTTAATCAGGTAGCAAGCAGTGGCAACAGCTTCAGCCCAAAACTTTTGTTCAAGACCAATACCACTCAACATACTCCTAGCCTTTTCCATCAGTGTCCTGTTCATTCTTTCTGCAACTCCATTCTGCTGTGGAGAATACGGAGTTGTCTTCTGCCTGTTAATTCCATAGTCTTTACAGAATCTATCAAAATCATTAGAGCAAAACTCACCGCCATTATCAGTTCTCAAACATTTTATTTTCTTTCCAGTCTGCAACTCAACCATTGCTTTAAATTCTTTAAAACGATTAAAAACTTCAGATTTACTCTTTAGAAAATAAACCCATGTCCTTCTACTAAAATCATCAATAAATGAAACATAATATGTGGATTTTCCAATCGAAGAGACATCTACTGGACCAAACACATCAGAATGGATAAGATCCAAAACACCACAAGTTTTATGAGAACTCGAGTAAAACTGAACGTGGTTTTGTTTTCCATAAATGCAATGCTCACAGAAATCAAAGTCAAGGTTACAGTCATTCAAACCTTCAACAAGGTTTTTATTTTTCAAGGTCCTTAGACCCTTTTCTCCAATGTGGCCAAGTCTCTGGTGCCATAACATAGTCTTCTCTGCAGGTAACTTTGCTTCAGACGAAAGAGCACCCTTAGGTACCCAAAAACCATTTCCATCTGCTGAAGGTGAAACCTTCAAATCTTCCAGTGAAGTATCCGCAGATTTACTTTTTACAGAAGTGCTATTACACTCAACAGTGTATGCTTCAAGCTTATACAAAGTGCCAAACCTGACACCTCTAGCAACTACCATAGCACCCTTAATCATCTTACATCCTGTTTCAGAAAAGACTACCTGCACACCCGCATCTATCAGTTTGCTCACAGATAACAGGTTTCGTTTTAATCCAGGGATATGCAGCACACCATTAATCCCTTTTATTCTACCATCAGAAAACCTGATTCTAACTTTACCTCGACCAACAATGTCTAGATGTGAATCATCACCCAGGTACACCTTACCTCCATTAAATCCTTCATATTCAGAAAACCAATCTCTATTGGAAGTCATATGAAAAGATGCACCTGAGTCAATTAGCCAGGCATCATTACCTGCATGAGTCGCCAAAGCCGCAATAAATGCATCGCCATCTTCCTTGTCGGACTCAGAATCAGAATCAAACTTTTTCTTTTTCTTCTTCTTTTCTTCTTTGCAGTCCTTACGGATGTGACCCGGTTTACCGCAATTCCAGCAAATGACTTTGGACTTTCCAGGAGATTTCGATCTCCCTTTGGATTTGGACTTGCCGCGCTTCTCATTCTTCTTGCCTTTCTCCTTAGGTCTTCCACGAACGGTTAGGGCTTCCTTTGAACTGATGGATACCTTCCTTCGCATCTCTTCACCGAGTAGGGCACCCACCACGTCTTCAGATTTCAAAACAACAGAAGTACTACCGATAGCCATAACAAGAGAATCCCACGAATCAGGCAAAGAACAAAGCAAGATCTGACATTTCTCCTCCTCATCCATCTTAACACCGACGGATACTAATTGAGCCACAATCATATTGAATGCTTCTAGGTGGTCTGCAATTCGTCCACCCTCTTCCATCTTCAAGGAATACAATTTCTTTCTTAAGAAAATTTGATTTAATAAAGATTTCACTTGATACATCTCACCAAGCTTAGTCCATAGCTTCTTTGCAGAGTTCTCTTCATGGACATTGATTAGAACAGAGTCTGCCAGGCACAGTCTAATTAGACCCTTGGCTTTTCGGTCCATAACATCATACTGAGCTGCCGCAGTAGGATCTGAGGGCCTTTGGACATTCGCATCAACAGCATCCCAAAGATCTTGATCTATTAGCAGATCTTCCATCTTCAGCTTCCACATCTCAAAATTACTTCCATTAAATTTCTCCACCTCTATTCTCCCTGACGAACTCGCCATCTGAATATTCCTGCAACAAGATCAAAAAGTGTCTTCTGCACAAGCTCCCACTCAAATCTGGATTAGTTCAAAAAACCCAACTGCCCACAATTGAAACCAAAGGTGATCAGGCTCTGATACCACTTGTAAGGAAGTTAAGTAGCGGAAACAACTTCCTACACTAACCTTGAGAGGAGGGTAATGCAAAACTTTTTCAGATCATTACAACAGTTACAGAAAATAGAAATAGATATAATAGCATTCATACCACAACACAGTGATTTACGTGGGGAAAACCCTTTCGGGAGAAAAACCCCACCCTCCAAAAGCAGCTCAATATTTTATTCAGCAATCAAAAACAGATTACAAAATACTTGCAGAGCAAGCTCTTCGCAGGAGTAGCACTAATCAGAGATTCAGAGGCAACTCAATAGCCATAGGACTCTTCCACACAACCTCTATCTCACACACCTCATAAATAGGAGATACAATACAAGAAACCGTCAAACGGTATTACAAAACCATGGGCTAAAACCACCCAATAAGGTGTAGCCGACCTTATCTCCCTTCTATGACATGTTAAAGCACACATCAACACGTGTCGCTCCCTTTTACAGCTCATTTATGTATTCGATACAAATTATTTTTCCTATTTCAGGAGTACAAACTTCCGGAGGCCATAACTTGAGAACCGGGTGTCCGATTGACGAACCGTTTGAAGCGCCGGAAAGCTCGTGAAGTGCTCTATCACCTCGTAACCAGCTTTGCCAGTTACGGCAACTTTTCAGGGCGTTTCGGAGCCTCTAAAGTCCCCAAAATTAAGTTTAAACATTTTATTGCACCCCTCCAAGATGAAAACTTTAATATCTTCAAAACTAGCTGTGACCTTGCGACGAAACTTTACCGGAATGCTTATCTAGCCAACCAGAAGCTTCAGGGAGAGTTTCGCACCATTTCGTGCTCAAATAAAAACTTACTATAAATAGTAACCTCGCATAAATGCAAGGTTGAGACACCATTTTTCCCAACAATTCAATGAACCCTGCGCAATCGGTCCCCCATCACTAAATTTCCCATAAGGCTGTTTGTTTCCAAAGTAAAATTCAGAGTCAACAAATGGCTAGATAAAAAATAAGCTGCCTTGGAGACCTTTAGAAATGCTTGAGTGCTTGATTTGTTGTGCTCCCAATTTCACCTATTATGAATGTATATTCACCTTTTTCTCCAAATGAGAGGGGGATGCCTCCTTGTATACTTGCTTGTCATCAATTATGTTAATTTTCCAACATAGGCCGACATGAAGTAGGATTTCCTGCTCAAATTTTGGATAGGGCAAAGGGTTTGAAATGGGCTCAAATAGGGAGGACCATGGTGTGGCGACATGGTCCTAGTGAGTACCAAGGTGCCATGCCTTGGTCCTACTCCATATTTGGGCTAGGGTTAAGATGCAATGTAAGGTATAATATGATAATATGAAATTTATTGCATGGTAGGGGCATAAATGGGTCTTGATCAAGCATAGGGATGATAAAACTAAGGCGAGGGCCCCAAATGCGGTCAAAATTGCAAAGAGTGCAATTTTAGGACGCTACAAAGGGAAAGCATACCTAAAAGAGAAAACCTAACAACTTTCGATATAGGCTAGAAATGGAACTAAAAGGTCTCATACCTGAAAGGATTTTCTAAACTAATATAAATAGAGAGTAATCTGTAAATTTTAGATCTTTACAATTATAAAAAAGAGAAACACATACTAAGCATAAACACAATTATACTACAACGTTGGAGTACATAGGGGAAAACCCTTTCCAAAAGAAAAACCCACACTCCAAAGCATCCTAATATATGTGTCAATAGTCTTAACATGATTATAATAAAGTTAGAGAAAAGTCCTTCATAGGAGTACCACTAAGATACAAATTCGGAATGATTATGGTAGTATATAATGGTACCTACAAAATAACCCTATAATAGCTTACTCTAAGCACCAATAAAATTAATGATGCATAAATTGGAAACCATGAATGCTTTTGGAAAATCATGAGCAAGGTTAAGGAGGTATGGTGTCCAAAGGGTCAAGACACAAATTCCAAGGGTCCCTTTGGTCTTGGTCCTCTAGGCCATTTTTAGCTTATTCCTTATATGTCACATACCATAAATTGCTACAATGACCATATAAACATGGGCACCCCAATTCGTCTTCATTTTTAAAGCTAAATATGCTATATGAAAAGTGTCCACACTTGTCATAATGTTGATCAACATTTTAATGTAACCTCCCTCATACATGCTTTTACATGTCATAAGAATCAATTATAGTAACTCTCCTCATAATAATCTTACAAGTCTACATGATGGCAACATATTGCCAAGGAATGTCACCTCAAGTGGGATGCTATCTCCCTCATGTGAGGACAAATCCACTAAGGTTAAAAATAGTTCCACCTTAAACATGACACCTATTTTCTACATGATGACAAATGACACTAAAGATAAAATAATAAATACATACAAAGTACTAAATACATGAACACTAGGAATTCAGGGTTGAGACAGCTTTTCCCAACACCAAACTTAAGAATTCATATACCTAAAAACACCAAACTTAAGAAAACTACAAAATGTTGTGATATATACTAGAAAAATCTGAACTTAAAATAATTATAGAATGTTGACATATACCCAATAAAAACCAAACATAAAAACAAATCATAAAGAGTTGTGAGGTATACCAACACATAAGAGACATTCAAAATCAAAATGACCTTAATATTTATAGCTTAAATAGACGTTAGAAAACAAAACTTAGAAAAATTATAGTGTTGGACATATATCGAAAAGACACTTAACTTAAAGAAAATTAGAATGTTATGACATATTGAAAAGCACCAAACTTAAGAAAACCATAGAATATTATGACATATACCAAGAAACACTAAACTTACAAAAAAATATAGAATGTTATAAGATGTCGAAAAACACCAAACTTAAAAAATTATAAGATATATCAACACATAAGAAATTCAAATTCAAAATACATTTGAGATTTATAGCTTAAACAAGACATCAAGAATAACAATAAAATGGACAAATCTTTTGCAGTCCATTACGCTCACTCAACCTTCCTATCTTATCAACCAATTGGCCCTTAGGATTGATATTTTTGGTGCAGTTGCTCTCAAATGAAATATCATTATTCATATTTTGGTGTAGTTTGTCTCAAATAAAATGCAATGATAAACCCTAAAATACTAGAAAAAGTCACTTTCCTTTTGCTGAATGAGTTTTTGTGCACGCCAGGTTACCTTGTATTGTCACGAGAAGCAGAATTTGACTATGGAGGTGAAAAGTATTTAAAGGAAATGTAGTTATCATGGGAAAAGCAACACATATTCCATTCTTGGACTCAACCCATTCAATGTCTCAATCTTTTTAGGCAACAATACATACATATTTTGATTTTTGCGAAGAGTGCAATTGTGTAGTTATGCTCGTGAGGGGGTGTGTGCAGACCACTAGAAGACAACGCTCTTCTTCCTTTCCTAACAATCAAAATTAATGACAACATATTATAATAAATAGAGTTTGACTGTCTTTGTCATTTGCTTAATTTGTAAGTAATGTATACTCCAAACAGGCGTGTTCTTTCAGTGTTAATCATTAAGTGGGCTTTCAGACCTAATTTGGCTGGTAGTTCACATGTCTTGATACGAGAAATATTGGAAGCTATTTGTAGTAGTGCACAGGTTTAAGACTAGCTTTAAAATCTTTTCCAATGTTTTGAATCTTGTCTTTATTATTCTAAGTATGTGGATATAGTGACTGATATTAGGTCTTTACGTTGTCCTTTATATTTTAAATTTTTTAAATTTAGATTTTCATAAATATTAATATATAAGGTATATATTTAATATTTAAATCATTGATTTTTTAAGATTATATATGTATATATGTTTCTATTGTAATCATTGATTGGTACTAAATAGTTAAGTACAATAATAAAATATTCATTACACTTATGTTTCTTAGGTTGATTGAAAGACCATCTTTAATATAATAATAATGACTATAATTATTACATTATGAATTTGTTAAACACTATCTTCAATATGTCCACATCCTAGGTCAAGAATAAATTGTGAATCTAAATTGTATTGTACTAAAAGTAATCTAAGATGCATTCTCTCAATAATTAGTCAAAATTATGCATTTAATATTATAATGGTTCCTTATGTTCAAGGGATGGGAGAGAAAAGTAAGAAATACACAAAGAAAAAGGGAGGAGAATGTGAGTGATAGTAATGCAAGTTAGTGTCCCTCTCCACATCGGTTTACTAAATTAAGTTTTGACAAATGGATCGAAAGATAACTTAGTTTGGTTGGAGGTAGAATGACTTTTATAGATTCTATTGTTCAATTCTTATATAGAGGCTCACTTTTCTTTGGAAACAAAACAAATAATAATTTTGAATGAGAAGCTTTATTAGAATGTTTAAGTGATGTGTTATTTCAAAAGGTTAAAAATATGATAGTGGGATAAGATACATTGTTTGTAATCAATGGAATTGTCAAATGCTTAAATCCTAACTAGAATCCAAATGATTATGTTGAGGAGGTTCAAGGATTGAAAAGGTATTTCTTAGAGATGTATTTTTCTCATTGTTAGAGGCTTCTAAATTCAACTGTTGATTATTTGGAAAACACATGGATACTTTATAAAAGCTCATTATAGTTGTATGCAACCACTTTCCTCACTCCTAGAAGGACCTATTTGAGCATTTAAGTGCTAAGCCACCTCAGTATCTAATAAATAGAAGGGATGCTAGGGAAATCTTAATGAAGAAGCTCATTAGTGTAGTCATCATTCTCAAGCCTAGTGAAAATCAATAGAATAATGCGGTATTTCAGTAAATAGTTTCATAACCACATAATTTTTAGTCGTTTCTTTTATATTATCTACCTATGTAAAAACTATATTTCCAATCCCTTGACATCTTCACTACTTTCTATTCTCGTCTATATCTTTCCATAGCATCCTCCTCTTCCTAAATGTTTTTAGAGTCATTTATAGAGACCATGCTATGTTGACATAGCGATGTTGTATAACTACTAGGACTCAAATACTAACTAGTCAACTAGTTGTTGTTACAATGTGGAATTCCAACTAGAAATAACTATTGATAGAGATGTAATGCCAATTTAAGTATCTAAAGAGTGTTGTGCTAGCTATGGTTTCCATGATCTTGGAATACCATGCCCTTGTGTAACTATGTACATTTTATCTAGGGAAATGCTGGAATAAATACCCATATCTAGAGTGTGTAACTACCTTAATCTAGTGACACTACATGCACTCAACGAGGAAAAAAAAGTACAATTTATTTTGAATTATTCATAATAATGTACCAATATCCACACTTGGTTGCCAATGATTTATATTTATAGACACTAAAAAATGACCATCACATTACACATCACTTTCACACTAATTATTCTACTCAATTAATTAAATAATGTTATTATTTAATTACACTAAATGTTTGTGTAATTAAAGTATTTTACCTTGGTTATTTCTCACCTAGGTCCTAATTACTTAAGCTTACTTAGGGATTTGCATAGGAGTTGTTGGAGCATTTCTAGTTTAGGTGGACTTATCACTTTATTAAATTATCATATCCACCTTTGGCGGTTGCATTTTTCCACCTTTGGTGGGTGATCCACCTTTAGCGGTGTTATCATGTGATAACTTTTCCACTTTAGATGGGATGCTAGGTTGCCACTTTTTATCTCATGTTATAAGATTACAACACTTATCATAATCTTATACACTCGTTTGTTCTCACCTTGGCTATATAACCCAGGGGTCTCTATTGTAAACTCATAGAATCTAGTCAATACATTTGTATTCCATCATTGATAGGAATACAATTTATTCTTGTCACATTTATTATCTCATTTTATTGTGCTTTCCAGTAGGCCTCTAGATCTTCAGTGGCTACCTTCATAGCCAGTTCTTACATGCATGTCTCCCCAATCTTGAAAGGATTACATAGGAAGAAAACTCAAGATGTATGGATTCTTTGAAAACTACTCAAGCATCTCTATGTTGATGCTAAAAGTTGCCCCTTCCAAATCAGGTGCACTAGGCTACACTATTGAAAAACATAATTCAGATATAGTGAAGATGAATTTAGAACATGATCAAAATACTCAAGTGTCTTCTTTAAAGATAACAATACCTCCTCCAAATGTTGTACATAAGTATCCACAATCACATCGAGTTGGGAAGAATGTTCATGTAGAGAATGAACAAGAGGGTCAGAGTGCTCCCTTACAAAAATTAAAGAAGGATCTCCTTCATGAAAGAGATGATGAATATCATTCATGATATCTCCAAAATCTATACTATAAGATGATAACTCAATGATGAATGAATAGAACCAAACTGGTACTGAGAGGGGGGGTGAATCAGTACAGACAAAAACAAACTCTTAAACCGGTTTGCCAGCAGACACTGTGCATTGACAAACAAACAGTAACACCAGTCCTTAAACAGAGTACAACCGGCAAAACCCAAAATAACTGAGACAAGCAAAAACCAATTCAAACTCATCTTCTCATATAATCTAGCACTTCATTTCTGTTTCACCCTAATGCATGAACAAGTAATCTACCATCAAAGATATACATATAAGCAACTGGATCAACATGGTTCATCACTTGACAGAAAACAACATAGCATCACATGAAGAAGACATCACAGATGACACACATATTTTTTACATGGAAACCCAACTGGGAAAAACCATGGTGGGGATGAATACCCACAAGCTTGTTTTTGAACTCTTTAGAAGTTCGCTCTGTTAGGAGCCTTGTTCAGTTAAAGACTAATACAATAGGTTCTGTTAGGAACCAATCCTATTAGGGATCACCTAGTTAAGGGATGGCTAGAATACCCAGTTAAGGGTTAAACCCTATTAAAGGTTACCTTGTTAGAGGATTTCAAGAACTCAATGGTTTTGAGTTACCCTGTTAAAGAATTTATAGCAAGCTGGTTAAAGCTACCCTATTAAGGGATTTTCCAACTATTGAGGTGGTTAGAGATCAATAGGTATTACAATGATCTGGTAACAACACTCAATGCCAATGCAGATCCACTTAAGCTCCTCTTCACCTTTTGCACTTACACTCTGCAGGTATCACTTCTCTCCCCTAGTCTGGCAAGAATCACGTATCTCTTCTCTTGGATACACACACACAACTTTTGCCAACAACCTCAGAAAGAATCACAACATCAACCTTATAGGAAAATAGATAGGTCCGTAGCATAAACCCTAAACCCTAAACCTGTTAGGTTAAGGAATTCAAACAGTTCAATCCTGACCATTGAGCACACTGCATTAAATGCAACAGTCTTGATCCAATCTCAAGACATTCTTCATTGTTGGTTTTCCACCGATTTCATGGCAGCTGATAACCCATCATAGGTTATCACCGTTAACAGACTTCGTACATTCTCGAGGTAGATAGGAATAATCTCCTTCATGCAAGATCCTTCACGCACACAAGGCATACGTGGCAACATGATCTGTTCTTCGTTATCATGCTGACTCATCACACAAAGTCGCCGGTTGAGCCACATAGGCTTGAAGCACTTCAACCAGAAACCTTGAAGTTGAGACTACCCACTGGTAGTCATATAATGCTTCCATGTGCCGATTCCCATAACCATATGCCAGTTCACCTTGAACAAACACACCACTTCACTTTGGCACAAATGCTGATTCACAGTGTTATACTGGTTCTCTTCTCTTCATCATATTGACATCATACTGGTTCATAGTGTTATACCAGTTCTATTCTCTTCATCATATTGACATCAATGACAACACATAATGTCATTATGTCCTCATACCTGTTCACATAATGCCAACATAAGACTCCATAAACAATCCTGCAATGTCTATCAAGTAAGCATCCCAAAGAACTATAGTTGGAAGATAATTTGTATATCTTGTTGTACTAAACATAAGAAACCAAAATTGTACCAATACAAGTATCATTATGAGAAACAATAAATGTGATTTTAATAGGAGGTGATGAAATGCAAGGTTGAAGAATGAGATCACATGTGAGAACACCCAAGTTCAAGTAATCAACGTTCTCCTCAATATCAAAATCAACACTATAAGTGTGATCATCATTGAAAGAATCGAATTCATTAATAGGAGCAAAGTATGAAAAGGATTACAATGAAGATTCATGATCCACTAACCTAATAGAAATGATAGCTCTACCTTCCAAGTCTTTAATGATAAATGAATCTAGAGTGAACTCCATAGTCTTCCTTGCTACACCACGAGTGATTTGATAGATGGAAAGAAGATTGTTTGTCAAGTAAGGTACACACAACACATTACTAAAGGTGTCATCCCCAATATCAATAGATCCCTTCCCAATTACATTCATTTATGTATTATTTCCCATTAAAATTAGTGGCATGTTGCAAGGCTCAAATGAAGATAATATAGACTGTGAAGATGCCATATGATGAGAAGCTCTTGTTGGCATTAGATTGTCATTGATGTCAAAACTTAGAGGACAAAGGTACAAAGAGGATCAGATTAGCAACATAGAGAGGAAGTGATTCATGTTTAACACATAGGCTATGCAATTGTGTATAACACATAGTGTTATGCTCTTCAAATGATGCAGGTTGCAAAGGTGAAAAATCCCTTCAATGACAATTTTTTTTCGATAGACAAGGCTTGTATCTCAGCAAAGTTATCTGTATTCTGGTGTAATATGGAAGTTCAACAATACCATTTTCTTGCTTCATCGGGCTTCATTGTTATACTGACAAAGTTTTTCCTTGGCGTAGTGGTCGTCGTGTCGAGTGGGCCCTTTTTCTTGTGCACGTCAATGTCCACTTGGCTATTATTTTTTTAGTCTACCCAGGTTGTGATGTGTTCATGTGAGTTTTGTGTCTTGACCATGGTGGCATCTCACTATCCCGTGGTGTTGAAATGAAAGAAGTAATGACCATGAAGGATAAGGATTCGAAAAAGAATAGAAGTGGCCCTGCTATCCTTCATCATAAAAAGCCGAAGAGAAATTACATTGTGGGATAAGAAAACACAGGAGCTCAAGGCTCCTCGCCATCATGCACTACACAAAGTTGAGATCAAACGACCATGCGAGGTAATTTCATTTAATACAGGCAGCCAATCTAAGAACATATTCAAGATAGAGAATAAAATCTTATGCAGTAGAAATCTCCAAGACAATGGAACTGAATAAAATATTTGAATTTCCACTTTGGAGGGAAAAATATTAGGTGTACAAAGAAAATCAAATCATGTAGTAGATTGAATGAGATTTGACAATAGTAGGTGTTGTTGTCGAGTAGAGGTAGAGGTGGAAATACATTTTCATCGAGTCTACTATGAGAGTATGTGAAGTAGTGTAAGTTGCCACCAAGAGAAGTAGAAGAAGCTACAAAAGAAGAAAGACAGAGAATAGAGAAAAGAGAATATTGAGCAAGGTGAAGGAGAGACAAAGAGAAACAAAGAAAAAGAGAAGAAGATGTAGAGAGAAGAAGACAATCAAATAGAGGAAGAAGAGGATGAACATCAACAAGAAGAAAAATCCATTCTCAAGTGTGAGAAAATTTTAAGTGTTACAAAATATATTTGTAACAAGGTTTTATCTTTGTATTGTGAAACTTGATATTATTGTATTTGTCTAAGTGGGTTCTCAAAGAAAGGGTAGGTGCTCTAAAATTAGGGGTTTGTTCTCCTTGAGTTGGTGCTCAGAATCATCAAGGGTTGGTGGTTCTTAGGTTGGTGCCTGAACATTTGTAAACAGTAATTTTTTGTGAGGCTAGATTGGAGCAGTAGACTCCACCAACTATTATCATCGAGGTTTTTCCCACATTGGGTTTTCCTCATAAATTTGATGTTGTGGTTTTATTTTTTTTATTTTTTTTGTGTGTGTGTGTGGTCGTAATTGATTTGCAATTTCAGTATTTGTACACATAGATTAAAATTTTTGTAATACATAGATTCACCCCCCCTCTTAGTGTCCATTTGTGTTCTTCAATTGGTATCGGAGCTAGGTTCCCTTACTATAAATCTTCCTCTATCTTGGGTAGATCTTGTCTTGTGAACACAATGACTAGAAAATGAATCCTCTTCAAAAGCACCTATGTTTGATGGCACAAACTATGCCTTATGGAGTAGAAGAATGGAGACATACTTGTCTTCCCTTGGGTTTGATGTTTGGATGTCAGTAAAGAATGGATATATAGTTTCATCCACTCCTCTTACTGATTTTGATTCTAAATAGGAATATGAGAACAATGCGAAAGCTAAGAACAAAATCTTAAGTGACATGTATGATACAGAGTTTGTCAAATTCATGCACTACACTTTAGAAAAAGTAACATGGAATAAGCTACAAAGTATATATGAAGGAGATACCAAGGTGAAAGAAGCCAAACTACAAAATCTAAGAGATAAATTCAAAAGTCTAAAAGTGAAAGAAGAGGAGAAGATAGTTGTCTATCTACAAAGAGTGGATGAGATAGTAAGCACTAAAAGAGGACTTGGAGAGGATGTCTCAGATGAAGTTAGTGTCAAAAAAGTTCTGAGATCATTAACCACAAGGTATGACACTAAAGTCTCTACTATTGAAGAAGATAAATACATAAATACATTCTCTATGGATGAACTGTTTGAATCCCTATTAGCTTATGAGATGAGAACAATAAGTGGAGAACTATCAAAGAGAGAGGTTGCGTTCAACATAACCAAGAAAGGAAAAGAAGATGTTTCTCTCGATGAAGAAGATGACTTATGTACAATGTTTTACCTCACCTAGGAACTTGCATATATTTCTTGGAACTTGTGCCATGGTATTGTAGTTCAATCTGTGCTGTAGATCTTCATGTTGACTTTCCTTTGCCATAGATTCATTAACAAACTATATTAACGACATACCAATCATTCAATCGGTTCTAGCTCATCAGCTTCCTTCATTAAATAACACATGCAAACATTTAATGCATTTTGTTATAGCTCAGTTACAACTCGGTAAATACTAAACTTCACTCAGTAGACATTCCGCCTTCATTAACTGATAGCGATAACCTTAGGGTTTACCGACTAGGTTCCTTAGGGTTTACCGACTAGGTTCTTTTCTTTATAACATAGTATAGTATTAACCTTTACAATTTACAACATATGTATGATGTTTAAAACAATCTGAACATCATGATCTCATCATTGTCTAACTCGGTAATAGTTGCCCGTTGAATTCCTTATTCATCCCTTTATTCATCATATTCTTTCCTGTGTCTTTTACCGACACCTTTATATTCTTCAAATTATACTTCTCAAGATATGGCAACATCATATTGAATTAGAAAATCAATTTCTTGACATCAATGACAAAATAATAATATCAAGATAGTAAACATCTTTAATCAGTTATATCCATAATCATCAACAACCTTCTCAATATCCTTATGAAATTCCAACAATCTTTCATTGTTCGTTATAATGCAATATTGCCAAGAAATAGATCTAACTAGAAATGCTTCAGGATCATCCACCAACACATTACATATACTGGCCCATAACCTAGCAAAATAAGATAGCATTAGGTTCGGTCTAAAATGCAACACCAATGATCAACAGGAACACAAACAAGATCACCAAAAATATCCAAAAAGCTATCTATAAGCCACACCAAAACCTCTTATCAAGTGCATCAAAATATCTTCAACAAAGCTCTGTCGGTAAAACCCTTGCCGATGACCAAAAGGCTTAGTAGAACAAATGATAGCTCCTGAGTCATCAAATCCTGAACCAATTGATTGTGATACACATCTAAATAGCATGAATAACAAATCCAAACCAATTCCACAAGCCGAAGGATACCAGAGCATACCAGATCAATATCATAATCCAACCACTCTATCAGAACCTACCAAAAAATGGTAAACAACCAAAACATCAATGCAACACATAATTAATTCCTCAAATTTTCCAACAAATAATATGGTCAATAAGTAACTCCCCTTAAGGTCCTACATCTCCTTTAATCCTTAGGAGATATCACCTGTGCATTGAATGTATAGTGCCAATCCATGGTTCTATTCTCCTCCTTCTTCTTCCATACCTGCTTGGTCTCATTCCTCTTCCCATTTGTAGTCTTTGGAGAAGGTCTTGCCTTCTTTTTCTGATTGGTCCTTGATTTAACAACATTTTTGTAGTAGCAGACCATGTTCATCCCAAACGTATGATTGGAGGACCTTCTATCAAACTGGTTTAACCATCTTCTCTAGGTCATGCTATTGTAGCCAGCAACTAAAACTGGTGGACCTCTTGATCTTGCAGGAACATTTCTCCTTTTGTTCCATGCAAATTTTGATGCTCATATTCCCATTGTTAGGATTCCCACAAATACTGAGAGGGGGGGGTGAATCGATATCTAACCGGTGATATGAATTTATTAACTTAAAACATGTAGAACATATTAAAACTATGTACCGCAAAAGCAACCACATGAAAAACACATCTTAACACAAAGAATTAACGAGGAAACCCAGTGTGGGAAAAACCTTAGTGGGATTTGTGACCCACAATATTCACTTACTAGCCAATAAGAGAATATTACTGCTACAAGAGGGGCCTGCACATGGAGGAAGGCCAAGTGCCTAGAGCTCACTACTCAAATACAAAATAGGAAGTCTCACTGACTTACAAAATGGATTATATAAATCTTGTGTCTTGTACTGCTTCAAAGTAGCATCTATAATTCTAGATCCAGTACCGGTTTCTGCTCTGCTTCTTACATAAACCCTTAACCTATATTTCACATAATAGGTCTACCTTATTTTGCCTAATTACATTCATCTATTATTCTCTAAGTATTCTACAATGTTCTCTTATATATATGAGTCATTTTACAATGTTACCAAGTTGGCTTATAATGATTTTACAATAATAAACAAAATATATTACAACAAAAATCCTGTCAACCTTTGTGTTGGTATGCTTCCTTTCATTGCCAGTGTCAGTGGTCTGAGTGCCACTGTAGAGTCTGATCTTGCTAGTGCTGGTGGAATGCCTTGCCGGTGTCATAGGATTGTAAGGTTGCCATCAATGACAAAACCTTCAATCACCTACAATGTCTCATTGGAGTGTGCATATGCCAACAATCTCCCCCTTTGGCATTGATGGCAACACTCATGAGAAAATTCAAAAAGTTTATCCAAAACTTGTAATCCAAAAATTATGTACTAAAAATATGTGAGCTCCCCCTAAGTAGATAAGTCTTTTGCTGATTATTTTCTCATACTACTACTCCCCCTTTAGCATCAATGACAAAGGTTGTCAAAGTGTCAATAGAGTTGTAGTTTTCTATCTCAACCTTGTAACTGGGTGGTTACAATTTGAAAAAGATCCGCCAAAGCCAAATTTATGCTTTCCAAAAACTTCTTACTATCTTTTATTGCTTCCTCTATTCTTTGAACTGTACCGGTGAGGTGCTACATATACTCTGCCAGTGTTTTTTGTCCTTGTACTAGTGCCTCAGATATTTCCTTCTTCAGGGATGCTAGATAGTCCATTCTTGGACTTAGTCTTAATCTCAGATTCTTAGCCTTGTTTATTATTCTCTTCTTTTCTCTCTCTAGCTTCAGTAATTCGTCCTCAAAACTAGTTATCTTTTTGTCAAAAACTGATAATGTATCAGGTGAATTAACAAAATTGTCAGCAAGTTTATTTATTTCTTCTTGTACCTTGCTCATTTTCTTATCTATGTCAACTGTTAAAAATTTTGTCTTGCAAATATCTTTGTACAGAGTTTTAAATTCCTTCAATGTGATACATAGTTCCAGTAGAAGTGTGTCAAATTCCCTAGTACACTTCTTTATTTGATCCTCAAAGAATTTTTGTTTTTCAATTTCCAACCTATCTTTGAATGCCTCTTCCTTTATTTGTTCAACTGTCACTATGTTGTTAGTAATATACTTAGAAAAAGTATCAAGTTGACTCAAAGAATCCTTATTATCTACATTGCATTTTGGAGCTATCATCTTCAAAATTGGAATTGTGTCATCTATAGCTTTATATGCCTGTTAACTACAATCTGTTATTTTCTTAATGGAGTCCAAAAGAACTTCAGTTACATTTGTTGATTTATATCCTGCAGAGGAAGAACCAACATTCTAAATTCCATCGATGGAGGAAATAACCATGCTTGTAGTGACCTTTGGTAGGTTAGTCTGTGTTTCCATTTCCTTAAGCAAAGGTTTTTGTTGTTCTCTTGTTGTCGGTGGCACTGTTTCCACATGAACCTGTTGTTGTTCCAGAGCCTGTTGCTTTGCTTGTCTCTTTGTTTGTTGATCTGTGCTATCATCTACCTCTTTTCCTTTGGTGTTATCAATGTTGTCAGCTACCGGTGGCTCATGAGCCATATCTGTCTTACCGATTGTGTCCTTGTCTATCATAATGTTGACCTTTGGAGCATCAACATCAACTATGTATAAGACCTTGGGATTAGGATTTGTATCCTCTTGTGATACATCCATACTCTCATCAGTCGATTGATTTTTAGTTTTTGTTACTGGTGGAGTACTCAGAGGTTGTGGGGATAAGTTATCTCTTATTTTGATGCTTGGAGGATCACCAACCTTTCCTTTACCCTTATCCTTGTCTTTCTGATATACCTCAATTTGTTTAGGGTTTCTATACTCTTCCTATTTTTCCTTCTCAACAAGGAATATATCCCATGCATTTTCAGTTTCTTCTGTAACCTCTTTTACTCTTCCAACCATTAGTGCAATATGCCAATGTGTAGTAGAAAATATTGACCGGTTGGCTTCTGCAATTAGATCATCTATCTCCTTCAGTGAGTTAACTGGGTAAACAACAAGTAATTTTTCAACTTTAATTTTCTTGTCAAGTTCTACAACAAATTGTCTTCTTGCTTCCAGTCTCTTGAATAGTTCATCTGGTAGTTCATCTACAACTTGCATCAAGAACTTTTTGTAGATATCCAAGTGTAAAATAACACTGTTTTCAACCTTTTCTTTATCATCGACTGATACTGAGTCATATATTTTGTTGATGTTTTTAGGTTTTCCTTCTTCTTTGATTTCATCCAATAGTCTATCAATCGGAGAAATATTTTGTTGAGTCCTTTTCTTTGGTGTCAACTTTTTCTTCTTAGGAGTAGATTTCTTGATCGAGGGCCTCACTGCTTGTTGTTTTTACCTTGTTCTTCTAGGTGGAGGTGTGGATACCGGTGAAGGTTGTCTTTTCCTTACAACTCTTTTAAAGTCAGCTGGCATGTCACTCTCTGAAGAAGTTGCTACCGGTGAAAGGTGAGTTTTTGGTTGTTGTGCCTATAACTCATCTTTAGTGATACCAGTTTGTTTCAGTAAATCTTCTTTGATAGCCTTAGCATGTCTTGAACCTCTTCTCATAGTTGCTTCAACTTTCTTTACTCTCTTCTTAGATTGAATTTTTTTTTCAATGGTCTCAGCACTACCAAATACCTCTTCCTTAGGTTCCTTGGGTGCTTCCAAAAGGACTTTTGCATATGTTTCAATGATGTGATCATCAACCTCATAACCCATCTCAGTAACCCAAATTGTTCTTGGGATAACTGCTTCCATCTAGATCTCATCCTTTTTAATCACAAAACATATATCATCTTTGCATTTGTTAAAAATTTCCTATGACAGTCTGACTCTTTTGTTCATTCTGGCCTTTAGCGCTTGAAAATACTCATCAATATTCTTTTGTTTGCTTTCACCCATGTTGTTGAACAAGTCTGATAATTGTTTCCCTACCAGTATGTCAAATCCAAGGTTCTTGATACCTATACCGGGCACCTGTTTGGTTATATGTAGCATTAAGCATACAAGTAAGTTGCCAAATCTAAATGTTCCTTTCTTATCCTTCTTGATCTTCCCTAAATTATCAATCAATTCATCCTTTAACCATTCAAATAAATCAATTTTCACATTCTCATTTACCATATCATGTGCACTTTTTATGCATAAATTGGAGACTGAGTTAAGTTGGTTTGCATGTGTTGTTTTGTAACCTAGAATCATGCTAATGAATCTTACATTTATGTCAGTTACATCATTAACCCTCAAGGACCTTTTGTCGAATGTTGCACCTATTAGATTTGTTACTAGGTCATTTGAGACCTTCTTTGTCTTGTCTAGTCTATTACCGGTGGAAGGTAACCCTGTTATAGCTTTCATAGCTTCCTTGGTAATTTTGTGAACTGAATCTAACCAAAAGAATGCACCATGTACCCTGCTCAATACTATCCTAATAACTTCCTTAGGAAAGTCTGGAATGCAGAGGATCTCAGTGAATCCTAGGGTTTCAAAAATTTTTTGTTTAGGTTTTACATTTCTGGAGTCATCACATATGATAGTCTTGTACATGTTTTTTATTTCTTCATCTCCTAATTCTTCTATATGGCAATGGATATAAATTCTAGGGTCTTCTACAAAAACAACTCCTTTTGGGATTTGGGAAAATGCACCTACATTATCATCCTTCTTGGCTATCTTAGGAACTAGCTGAAATACGAGCCTAGGGCATTTGATTACCTTGACTACAGTAGGGTTTTCTATGAATTTAGGTACAGAGGAGGATGCCATGATTATAAATACCTTTTTCTGCCTTTGGAAAGATTGATTCACTAGTACATTCGAGTCAAAATTTTGACGGCAAATCGTCGTCATTCCAACGCAATTTTGTCGCACTACCGACAAAAATAGCCATCAAAAACTTTTTGTTGGAAGTTCTGACTATCCTTGTGGTCATTGCAATTCTGACATCCTCTCTAACCTTTCTGACGACCGCCATGGATGATCATACCCAGAAAGAATATCGTCATGATCTCGGCCTTCTGTTGGAATTCCAACACCAAAGGGTAAAAATTCCGATGAGGATGTTGTGCATTCGACGACACTCCTATGTCAAAATTACGACGGCCCCATGAGAGTTCTGACAAGGATGTTGTGCATCTGACAGTACTCCTTTGTCAAAATTTTTACCCCTTGAAGTCAGAATTCCGACAGTAGGCCAATTTTTTCGAAAAAAAAAAATTATAGAAAAAGATTTCTCTAATATCTCTCTTCTATATCCCTCTCTACTATCTCTCTTCTCTCTCCCCTCTCTAGGTCTCTTTCTCCATCCCTCTCTTCTTCTCTCCCTTTCTACTTCTCTTTCTCTACCCTCTCCAGGTCATTATCTCTTCCTCTCACCCTCTCTCATCAAAAGAGAAATAAAAACTTGCATGGCCTTATAATTCATGAGTTGAAGTTTGAGTTTAACATTTTGGAGGTAATTTTCTTAGACTATTCAATGCCCATTCTAACTAAGGCCAATCAAAATTCAAGATAAACCTATGGTAAAGATGAGGATCTCGACTTCATTGGTAGAGGACTCCACTTTTGATGGGAGAAGACCCTAGTATTCAGTTTGGTAAGCTCTAGTCGAAGGTGTAGTATGACAACCACATAGAAGGAGAACCATGACATGTTGCAAAATTAGAAGGGAACATCTAACAAAGAGTAGCTATGTGTCTGGAACATTCAAAGCATTTCATGTTTGAGCTAGCTATCTTCTTTACTCTAGTCTAGGATTTCACATTTTTGAGAAAGCATGATTTGTATGGATGGTTTGTTTGTTTCAAATGAAGTATAGTCCAACCTCCACCAAAATAACAATGACAGTAAGGACTAGTAGAGTAGTCTGTTAGAAGGTTTAGACATTGATAATAGTGTCTAGGTTTTCCCCAATTCTTGAATAGCATTAATAGATAATCATAAGTATAGCAAGGAATAGATCACTTAGAGCTTGTAATGAAGAAGGGTTTTGAATTAAAAAGACAATGATAAGAGGTTTTTTATGGTTCAAAACACAAAGACAATCATAACAGAAAATTACAAGTTATAGGGCTACATTGATTAGGTTTGATTGATTATTGAAGAATATATTGTGTTTCTCTATCAATAAATAAGAGGTCTCAAGAAGCTAAAGATAATGAAAACTAATTGATGGGCAACCTTTTGACTGTCAAGAAGTGATTGCCTCAGATGAAAGTAGTGATAACAAAAATATCAACAAAAGAACAACCAATAAATGATAAATTTGCAGTGAGATCATAGTGCCTAAATCAGTCTAAAAGCTTATAAGGATCAGAACCAAGCCATATAAGCTTCAAGAACAATTTGAGAGCATCAAAGACATCTACCAGACATTAGAAATTGTCAAATCAATGACACAAGAGCCTCATTATAGTCTTATGTTGTATTAAATAGCAAAAGCCAAGTCTAAGATAGTGTTAGAAGGTGTGTGAGAGTCTTCAACATGGATAACTTATAGGTATAACACTGAGAGCAGCAATATATGAGATTTGATGAATGATAGTGGCCATGATATGGAGATGATAGTGTCAAGTATCATTGTCAAAGCATGAATAGAGGTCCTAATCTGAGTCTTTTCAAGAGAGAACAATAAATATGAAGTACCAAGGTCTACAGTCAGATCAGAGACAACCATCTAGCAGCCCAAAAAAGAATCAAAAGGCTGTGAAAGGTCAAAATCACAGTATTTCCATAGCCCATGAAGTTCTAGAAGATGTGCAAGGGCAGTTCATAGTGCAAGGTCATAGGTATTTAGTGTCATAATTATTTTCTTCACCCCCAGATCTTGATGAAAGATAAAAGGATGCCATGACACAAAGTGAAAAGTCTATAGCACTAATAAATAGGTTAGCATTATGTCATATGCATACAAGACATCATGAAGCAGATTTGATAGTAATAAAGTTGAAGCAGTCATCAACTCAAGCATAATGAAGGCATGGACACTGAGCATGCAAAAATATAATTGATAACAGTGGTGAAATGATTAATGTTGTATCACAATTTGATATCAAACTATCTATGAAGATGGTTGTTGAAAGGTTTAGTGTTGGTTTTAAAGGTGAAAACATTGCATGAGGTCTGCCACCATAAAGGAAATACAAAGCTATAAATAAGACAGTGACCATTCAAAGATAAAGCTACAAAGAACTATCAAAGAAACCATAGTCCAATGAAGAATAAAGAGACAACATGCCTAAGTGTAGTCTCAGATATTTGAAAATGTCATTATGGATAGTTAAGAAAAATAAATTTATTCATGATATTTGCACTCAACAAAAGAGAAGGGTTTGTATTCATCAAAGATTAGTTGAAACACTTGTGAGAGAGAGATCAATATCCATCAAGCCATAAATAAGATAATCACCATTACAAAGCACGATGAGTCAAAAAGGCAATCAAGAATTATCAGTTCAAAGGATCAATAGGTGAATCTTCTCTTGTTGATAATCTCTAGTGATGGTGTATAGGATCCCTGTTCCAATCTCAATGTGCCAAAGCTTGATGAGAAGTCATGGATTAGAAGTTACAAATGCCTTAAATAGTTTTCTATTGAGAGAAGCCATATAGTCAAATCAAGACTCAAATCCACAGTGGTAAGATATAAACAACAATAATAGTCAAGGAGTCATTCATTGTAGGGTTTTCATAAAATTTTAGAATATGGTATGAGCAGTCCAAAGAACTATGACACTTCACTGAAAGGAGCAGCATATCAGTCCTTATTGGCATCAAATTATACAAATGACAACTAGGGATGAAGCTATAGGAGACAATCATTGTCTTAGTCCTAGAATCCCACTAAAATACCACTAAAATCTTATTTGCAGTCGCAGTGTTGCAAGATCAAAAGCATATAATGGTAAAGATGACCTAGGGTTCTCTTTTTATTATCGAGACAATATTATGTGAATATGATAGTTTAGCAGTCCTCGAATGCATGTGAGTAGTTCCAATGAAGAAACAATACCATCAGGGTATTTGAATAATTTTTGAAACCTGCAATCATGTTAGACAAGTATTGAAAGTATAATTCATAGAGCAACCATTTCAACTAGGTTTAGATAGCATATATTCATAACTATTTCAATTTTATGTGAACTACACAATATCTATAATGCATAATTGGAGTTAAACCATAATAGGGCTTGGATGAGAAACATGATAGGGCACCCAAAGCTATCCACATGCTAAGCCCAAGAGCGGATATACCCTATCTCCTACCCTATCTCATTGAATTCATTCCTACACCAAGTGACTATGAACAAAAGCATAGGTATTTAACAGCAATGACATGGTCCATGGACTAGTGATCCTCCTCTTGATACTCTATCTACAAATGAGAACATCTCTTGTACACGTTTCTACTTCAGAATTAAAAGTTGCTTCTTCTAGAACTTTCCATGATTCTTTGCAATAGGATTATATGTCTTCTAGATTCACCCCACTAGGACACATTCATATCAAGCATCTTTACTTTTTTGAAAAGTAGACCACATTTCAAATCTAGATGACACCATAATGACTTTGATTTCCTCTTGCAAGATATTCCTCCATCATGTATTGCTTCATCGAAGTTCAAATTTGCTTCTTCAAGGGCTCACAATGATTCTCTATATAGGATTCTTCATGTCTATGAGATCCACTTCATTGGGAGGCCTACTTAAACATTTCACATCTATTTGTGGACTCTCACCTTTCAAACATTTCACATCTTATAATTGAGCTTTGCTTTGTTTTGAGAATAGTTTAATATTCTCTACTTAACAGGGCCAACCATGTGAAGGTGGAAGCTCATTTGGCCCCTCCCCCCCCCTAACATCACTCTAAATTCCCCGTAAACATCTAACATTCATTCATTCTTTCATTCATTCTTTCATCCATTATTAAAATATAACATTCATTCATTATCACATAATGTTCATTAACACATAAAATTCATTAACTTTCATTAAAACACAACATTCATCAATAATCATCAACACATATCATTCATGAACATTCATTAGCACATAATTACATTCATTACACATAAAAATCAGTCATTATCAAATAAGGTAGATTACAATCATTTCTTTCTTTGTTTTTTATTGAAGCTATGAAAAGACTAAGTGGAACATCGATTTCTTCATCATTTCCCCCATCTATGGATGTTATGCCCTCTTCTCATGCTCTTGATGTATGCCTAGTCCTATACAAAGGACGAGGATGCTGAACCAAAGGGGGGTCCTATGCAATAACAAAGAATTGGGTTAAATTCAAAATATTTTTTTTTTATTGTTACAAGTATTTCATTAATTTAAAGAACACAACCGTTACACTCTTTACCTGATGGGGCCACATCATCTTCCACATCATTTTGTCTAGCCTCAACCTCAACATGCTGAGCACCCTCTAGATCCTCTGGAGTTGAAATACGAAACGTTACATTAATCAATACACCAATTGCAATTAAATTTGTTTAAAGGAATAACAGTGGTCCTCTTTACCTGATTGGGGAACATCACGTTCCTGATGTTGTCTACCCGAATCATGCTCCACTTGGTCACCACCGACTACATGCTCTAAAATATTAACAATAAAGGTTACATTAATTACTACACTAATTTTCAATTTAAGATGTTTAATTGTATTAATAATTACCTAAAAAAAATTGAATAGCAAATGAATACCTCCACTACTAGGATGCACATCCGGACCTTCATGTACAGGTTCTGTTCCATGATTATCATGCTACATTGCAATGTCACATGCAGTGTTATCATTGCTTGCTTATTTTAAAAAAATATAGTCACTTTATGTTGAAAGTTAACATCAAATAGATTATTGGTTAAGTATTCAATTTGAAATAATTTTCATTTATCTTAATTACCGTTGTGACAAATGCATCAGAATCTCATGTTTTCCCACTCAATTCTTGTAGTTGTTTAGCCATGGCTATATAGCCTTGTTGGTAGCCAATTCTCTTGTCATCTTCCGTGGGTGCTCTATTGAATTCAGAGCCCTACATTTTTGCTTAGTATTGTGAATTTTGCTTGTATTGTTTGATAAAAAAAAATTTGTTTACAATTTATAAATATTTTGATGTGATACTTAATTTACTAATTCTTACAATTCATGCAGCAAGTTTCATATAACCACCAGAGCCAAGTTTGTGTTGCCCATGCTTTTCTTGTCTTGCCTTGGTTTCCTTTGACGTGTCACTCAATCTATGAAAAGTTTGAAATATGTTATATTATATAAATATAATGAATAATTAGTACATATTCACATTCTTAATAGTATCACATACCTTCTTCTGGCGTCTGGTGGTGTATTTCCTTTTTTCCTTTCAATTCTCTCCTTTGCATCCAAAATCAGGTCCTTCCACTCCCTCTCTGGAATCATGGGGGGACGCTCATACTTTATGTTCTTCTCTAAATGTGTCTTGTATTGGTCCCTCACATACTTCAGATATGTGCCAGCTTTTTCTAGGAGCTTAGTCTTGTCGAATGTGTCATTTCCAAACAACCCTACCATACGGTTTGTGAGTTCATCTTTTAACTTTTTTTCTTGGTCATTCCACCTTTAAAGCAAAAACAAACCTGTTAGATTTAGAAAGAAACTGAAGCTACCTTTGATATAGTTCAAGAAATGGATAAAAGGAAAACTATTCTAGCAATGATATGAAATCAAAATAGTGGATAAGGGTTAGTTCACGTATGATGTTCCACCTTTTACGTATGGTGGGCCCAAATATCTACAATGAAATGCCATTAAGATTTTTATAAAAAATATCATTTCCTGCAAAAAAAACATGGGATCATTAGTCCAAAATGAGTGATCAGTAAGTAAATTACAATTAGACTATATATAATAATATTTTTAAAGTACCTAGAACCTTCTGTATCTTCAAGGGAATCAATTCTTCATCGCTCAACACCAATGTGGCCTGCAACATTCCCGTACTAGCAATACGGGAAGATCTAGGAAATGATGGTATGTTATCAGTAGTACTCACCTCTAGTGCATCCTCATGTGCATCTCCTACCACAATAAATGAATCCACTATGAAATGCCTCCAAGAAAGAACACTTCAAGGGTAATAAACACATAATGAAAGAGAGAGAAAAAGAGGAATCTACCACCAGTGGGTGGGTCAACATGAGCCGGTGCAACAGATGATGTTTGCATGCTACGTGTTGCTGACATTGTAGTTGGCAATACAGTTGGGCTCGACCTCGGACCCATGTCAGCACCTGAAGAGTAATACATTAAATATGTAAAACATTAAAAAATCAAGTTCACAAGTCCAAAGGAGTGGTTTTAATATATAGAACATGGTCATCACCTAAACTACTCACAATACCCTAATCATCACCACCAGGATGATGAGGCCCTATAAATTTCTATAAAAACAACACATACATATTTTAGTTAATGACATAAAAGAGATAAAAATATAAACCATTATTGAACTTTTGTTATGATTAAAGCTTTCATTACTGCTTACTTGCAAGTTTTCCATTGTCGTCAACAATAGTTGCACCCTCTTTGTTATCTCATCAGTCTAAGGACTTATGGTTGCCAAATCAACAATCTCTTGCCTAATTTTTCTAATATTCTTTTGTACAAATTGCATAGGGTTTGCGTTAAGTGTGATGTCATCAGCGCATAACACTGTCGAGTGCCCCACATCCCTATGGAGGTGCTGAGGTACTACAGGTTCCTTTCCCTTATCCCAAACATCCATTTGTGACAAGAATATAATTAACACTATCAAAATTACTTCAAAACACTCAAGAAAAGATCATAAAGTAATAGTTTGATTCTATCTAATTTGTACAATTACAATGAGGTTTACCTGCTCCATAGAAGTATCGGGACCTACACCCCTATCTGTGCTATGTGGTGGATCCATGTGGCCCTATGACAAAGAAAAAATATAAAAATGTTAGCGAAATGAAACCAATAGACTTAGCAAAAAAACTTAATAATACAATGGTTTATTGGATTCATTAATTGGAAGTTGGCTTAAATGGTATATATATAGTATGTACCACCCCCATGATAGTAACTTTGTTTGTATCTACATGATTCAAATTGTAATCAATTAGTAGCTCTTCCCCTGCACTTATTGATTTTATCGCATGTACAAACACACAATTTCCCTCATGTGCCTCAAATATGCAATTGGGTTACTTATTAGTTGACCCAGGTCGTGTACTATTTATAAAACCTACAATATTCCCTATTTCTTTTGGCCTTCCATCAATGTATACAGCCACTCATTTACTTTGATCATTATCTTTTTGTTGTATATAATTGGCTGACGGTGCATACCTACGCATACTTTTTTTATATCGAATAATCTGCATCCAATTATTATAATTGTAACAAGGTCCAACAAACTCCATCAATTCAGCAACTTTGTTGTAACAGACCTTTATGTTGTCCATGGAAAATAGGTCCAAACCATGTAACGATGAAGGTGCTATGCGATATATCCTCTCATTAACACAAAAATCAGTGTTTATTGGAGGAAGTTCCTTGGGTACACATTGTTTCAGTAGATGTTTGTACCTCAAGGGCACCTCAATGTCGCCTTTGGTCTCATCATCATAAGAACATGACCCCCCTTGAGCAAGAAAAAATTCCATGTGTTTATTGAATTTTCTTCTAATCTTTTGACCTCTAGTTGATCTCCCTATTTGAGATCTACTACATGTCTCACTTTCCTCTTCTATTCCTGCATTTCCATCACTCGAGGAAGACACATCTGACAAATACCTATTTGGTGATACCTATGCACCATCAAATGAGAGAGTTAGTTGGTAATGAGAGAGATATTTTGCAAATGAGGGTAATATTGATGAAGAAGTCGGCCATAAAGTTGATGTTGAGATTAAAATTTTAGTAAGTCCAACTGGGGCCTCAAGTGTTGATAACTGTATTAGATTTGCTGCTAATGTTGATGTTTGAAAAACTGAGGAAGTTTGTTTTTTTTGTAATTTTTAAAAAATATATTATTTCTATAAGGTGTATTGACTTATACCTATCGATCCATGAGACTGTGTAGGATCCTCGTCAAAGGGGTTCAGGTTCCTGCACCAACAATTGAGCATCATAAGAATTACATTTGTAATTTGATAAACAATAAATACTACAGTATCATAAGCATCATAAGCATCACATATGTATCATCATGTATGTAATTGAGCATCATAAGAATCACATATGTATCATCATAAACATGTAATCCATCACATACGTATCATAAATCGCCATCCATCACATATCTAATAAGTAGTCCACATTCCATAAATAAACACAAAGTTCAAAAAATGTCACATGTATCATCATAAGCATGTAATCCATCACATATGTATTTTAAATCACCATCTATCACATAGCTAGAGGTGCATCATGAATTAATTAAGTAATGGCATTAGAATTCAAAACATATGAATTATTTATGTAACCATATAAGTCAAATCAATTTCTATCAAGATATCAATATTAAATAGATAATATAATAATCGCATCTCATACATTTCATTCATGTCATTGATCTTCTTCTTCATCCAACTCATCATCATGACCATCATCATCATCATCATCATCATCATCATCATCATCATCATCATCCTCATCATCATCATCATCGCCGTTGTCATCATCATCACCATCACCGACACCATCACCATCACCATCACCATCACCATCATCATCAGCAGCAGCACCATCATCATCATCAACTTCTTTGTGTACATTTCCGTCATGAACATCATTGAGTAACTATCAATCGTGATCATCTATATCATCTTCTACTTCTTTGGTATCTTCTTCTTCCATCACATTATACATTATCAACCTTCCTCTTGGATCATGTCTAACAACAAATTACCAACCTGGTTTATGTGGAACCTCCGAGTAAAATACCTGCTCACATTGACTTGGAAGAACATAGGGCTCATCCCCACCTCATTCAAATGACCTTGTATTAACCATTGTAAATCCATTATCATGTTCGATAACAGTTCTATCAGGATCATTTATATTCAGTCGTAGCCTATACCATTTGACGATGAACATAACTAATTTGAAGGAATTAAAGTCACACTCAAGTATATCATCCAAAATGCCATAGTATCAATTTTGAGACACTTGAGGATGTATGTCGTTTCTAGATGAAATATTGGTCACCTCAAAGACTGCAGTTATCCTAGAATCACAAGTTTTCTTCATGTCATCCAACTATTTGATGCAAAATTTATGACCATTGCAGCACATAGCCTTGTGGTGTTTGACCTACAATATGTCTAACATATTAAAATTATTGCATCATGAGTTGATAAACATACGGGTGATTAATAAAATTATACGTACTTGTTGATCTCTTAAACCATATGCTAAATCAATTTCCCTTTGTGTAACATTGGAATCTCCATTACGATGAGCTTCTTTAACCAATGAAGTGACACCATCCCATGTTAATGTGCGACCAGAATGTTGACATCGTTCAATCCACACCGTCATCCAATCAAGATTGTTTGCAATATACAAATGTAGCGCATCCCACTCCTGACCAACTGTACAAATAATTAATAGACCATTTACAATTGATTTATTTAGAAGATGAAGAATTAATTTACTATAATAACATCTTATAATTACCTCTCACTTTCTTCAATCTACCTTTCCCCATCAAGTGCTCCCCTTTGAATTTATTAATGGGGTTGGGATCCCAAATGCGATCTACATGGATTTTTGCTGCAAACTTAGGAAGATATTCAGTAATGTACACCATAGTTTGGTATACCATATATCCCTCCACCATAGAACCCTCAGGATGTGCTCTTTGTCGAACCAAAGCCTTCAAAAATTTCAAGTGCCTCTCAACCATCCACATTGACCTAGTGTGTACAGGTCCACACAATTCGATCTCCTCAACTTGGTGTATGAGGTAGTGTTCTTGTGCATTGAAAAAAGTTGAAGGTAGACACTTTTGCATTTCACACATTAGATGAGGGATTTTTCTCTTCCAATATTTTATATCTTCCTTGTGGATTTCTTTAGATGACAACCACCTAATTAAAGAGATTGAAGACGCAAAAATATATAAACGAGACTTTACAAAATAAAATACAAATATATTGCATAACAAGTAAAACAAATGGAAAATATAATATCTATACAACAAATTGAACAAACATCACTACTTACCTCATGTATTTTCCAAGATCATATATGACTTGCTTGATATTATTGTCGAAGTGGTCTGGGAGAGATAGAGGTAGAACGTACTACAACAATTATAAAATGATCTTTTCATTGTTTTCTAACATAATACAATGAAAAGTACATGCGCAGTATAAAAATTTATAGTAAATACACAAGAACGCAAATTACCTTAATGAAGGTATGCCAATCATGCATTTTCATCCCTGGCCCAAATTCACTCTTCTTTGATATGAGATTGTTTATGTTTGCAGCAAATCTTGTGGGAAATCAAATTTTTCGTATGACTTCTTTTATAGAATTGCTTTGCTACTCTGTTAATAACCAAGGAAAGGCACTTATATTAATCTGATCTCCATTGCTATTTGATTGAATGACATTTTTCATTGCATGATTGGATTCCACAATGTCACTACAAATTTTGACAATTTTTTCTTTGTCATGCCTTCCATCCAATATTTTCCATAATGTCTCTATTATATTCTTTCTGATATGCATTGTATCAAACAAATGCACAATTTGTAGCTGCTCGTAGTAAGGCAACCTACTGAATTGTCTGGGATAACTTTTGAGTCCCTTTGGAAGGTGGCCATCCATGCCTTGATGACCTTCAATATCATCAATTACATCATCAGTAAACAAAATACGATAGAAAAATTCAAATTCCAAACATAAACCATTAGATGGAATGACATTACCTTGACGATTAATTCTATTATATTTCAACTTCCATAAGTGAGGAGTCATTCTTCATGGCTTTGATGTAGTCTCTTCTTTCCCATTGAAAAGATGTTTTTCAGTATTCCGGTACTTATGATTTTTATGAAGGAAGTGCCTATACTCATCAAACACCTGCTTTCCTAAACTTTTTGAATGATGGGATTTCATCTTTGGACCACAAACTGGACATGCAAATTTTCCCTTTGTTTGAAGACCTACAAGATAATGTATAATTCTATTAAATCTGTTAATTTTTATAATTATAATTATCATGTGCAACTTGAACACTATAACGTACCACAGAAATGTGTTAGCCCTAGGGCATCATGTATTGTCCATACAAGCATTGCATGGAATTGAAATTGTCTTTGTCCTATTGGTCTAGAGATGTCATACATGGTCACACCATTCCATAACTCCAGCAACTCATCGATAAGAGGCTCAATATATACATTCATATCTTTAACTTGGTACTTGCCTAGTGGAATGAACAAAAACATTATATAATTATTATGACCATTTTACTGCAATTTTTATAATTAAATGTAGATGACTATTAAATGATAAAATACCTGGAACAATCATTGCCAACATTATGTTCTCCCTCTTTATTGACATCCATGGAGGAATATTATTGTTGATAACAAAAATAGGCCACACCGAGTAAATAGATCTCAACTCTCCAAATGGATTGACACCGTCCGCTGCTAATGAAAGCCTGAGATTACGAGGTTCTTCTTTAAAGTGTGGCCACTTTTCCTCTATGTCCATAAATGCTGAACCATCCGTAGGCATTTGAATAATGTCATCTCAACTTCTATTGTGTGCATGGTAATCCATAAATTGTGCCAAGCTAGTGCACCTGAATAATCGTTGCATACATGGAATAATGGGAATATAATGAAGAACCTTGCGAGGCACCTTTTTTGTTATTTGATCTATTTGATATCTATTGATATGACAGTCAGGACATTCTATTCCAAATTCATGTTGTTTATGATATATAATATGGTCATTGGGACAAGCATCTATTGTTTGATACTCCATTCCAATATCTTTCATAATGGCAGATAATTCTCGGTATGAGCGAGGTAGAATATTTGATGGTGGTAAGAAAAACTCACCTATCAATCTACAACAAAAAAAAAAGTTTGAGGTGTTAATATAAAGAATATTAATGGTACATGATTCACCATTTATTAACTATAATGACATGTATGACACACCTTAACATATGAGAGATTGTTATGTTGGATAAACCATTCATAACCTTCAAGTTCACCAACAACAATACAATAGAGAGAAGAGTTGTTTGGGAGCCTTTGTAAAGGGGCTCATATGCCTTCTCAAGAAGAGGTAAATCATGAACATCAAGGTCATCTTGATCATCATGATTAGCTATGCTAGTACTAAATGTGTCATGGATCAATGTATTTGTACCATCATCTTCAATTGTGTTTTCTGGTGCATGATTGTCATCTTCCATGGGATCATTATCTTCAGCTTTGATATTCACACCTCCATGTTCCTCCACTTCCAAAACCATATTCTCAGGGTTTTGTTGATCCATACCATGTGCTCTAGGGTGCTCCACCTATATAAAATTGATATACATAAATAAATCGTGATCATGATCTCATTATCAAGTGATTTCTTATGTATATAAATTGCTAAAACGATATAATGAACAACTTACCATGGATGATAATCATGTCCCCCTTCAATGTGACCATGTTGCCTACAATGTTTCTTAGTTGTTTTGATTAGAAGTCTTCTAGTCTTTAAGCCCTTACAAATTTTGCAGGGACAATAACATTTCCCATCACCTTTTCTTTTCAAGTTAGACCATAATCTAGCAATTGTCTCCTTATTTTGTTCTTCGTTGATATTATTTGACATGGTCTTTCTTCATAGGCAAAAAAATCAGACTATGGAAACTTCAGTGCAAAAGCTTCACAAAAATTGCAAATCGAACCAAAACCATTGAACTTAATAGAGAATGTATTTAATGTATCTGATTGTGTGAATTTCTGAGCATTGTGTCTACAAATTCTTACTAAAAGTTTCCTTGTTGCAGACTTTCTGAGAGACATTTTTGAGTATTCTAAGCAAAGCATTTATTTAAACATAAACTTATTCATCCACATTGCAGGGATAACAATACAAGGCTCACATATTGGTCTAAGAGGATGCCATGGTCTCACAAAGTAACCAAGAACCATATGAAATGATGGTCATCTTGAATCCACACACAACTAGGGAGGATCCATACGATTATGTATGACTTCCCCCTTGTTTGTTTAATGGGATTAGCCAGCTCTAAGACATAGCCATCAATAATCACTAAGAATGTACAAGTGGATTGTAGCTACCCATACAACAAACACTTACCCCTATCCTCAAATTTTCCCAATGTTTGATTCCTTATATACACTCATCCAAGGTTATCTATGTCAATCTTGGTGAGGAATCACATCACAACAAAGAAGGCAACATTTAAGAATAGAAAGAGTTTCACTAAACTACCAAAGATCATAAATATTGAAAGAAAGAAAAAATAGTAACAATAATAAGTCAAATAAATATGTTCAATTCCAATAGCAAATCAAACATAGCCACAATAACTACACAATAGAGAAAACTCACAATAGTGATTAAACTAATTCAAACAAGATAAAATAAAATTGTTGGCCCATGCAACAAAGATGAGAGATCATCAATAATTGAAGGAAACTTCACAATCCTTAAAAGTGCACATTACATAACTATACGACTAGAAATTGTGGCTAAATAGAGTGAAGATTCATCATGACTCCAATAATAGTCCCTCATGTGTGCATTTGTGGCATGAACACAAAAACTCCCACACGGCATGGCCATGTACCTAATGGAGAAGACATGCCTAGGCTACATGCCCAAAAAACATGACTATAATAATAGTCCCTCATGCATGCATTTGTGGCCTGCACACTACAAATCCTAACATATCATGGCAATACACCTCATAGAGAAGACACACCTAGGGCCACATTGCACATAGCAACGTGCCTCAAAAAGAAGACATGCATAGGGCACATGCCACATAGCAATGTGTCTTATGGAAAAATCTGCATGCATGTCACACACCAAAGCTATATGTATACATCATGAGGCACATTCATATGTTATCAAACACAACCTATTGTATCTAACATGAGTTCCTCTCTACATGTGTGCAAATCTTCCAACACTAATCACCACTACGAAGGAATAATATAAAATGCATCTTCAAATATTTGTGTGTGTGTGTGTGGAATTGTGTCTTTGAACCCAAATTGCTACCATCAACAACATGTAACCATCACCTACACTATATCAAAACATAAGTATGGTGTGACATCATATCTATTTGCATAATGTCAAAACACATGCAAACATGAAAATCATCATAGCATGACAAAAATCAATCTCCACATGTTGGAACAAAGATATAAATAAGATAATAGGGTAAGAGGAAACCCGTACCAAGAACCACATACCAACTATCGGCAATTCCATCAAGATAAATGTAGGATAGGATACCACTATGAGCCATCCAATGGTCCATTCTATGAGGAGAACTAGGGGATACTATCTTTGAAAGGTGTGGTCAATAGAGATAATCCCTACTAATGCCACAATATGTCACCATAGCTTCTTGAGTTTTCCATTCTTCTACTTAACACCACATTTATTGAGTTCCTCAATAGTGAGGTTGGTTCTCAATAGGATGCACAAACATGTAAACACACAAGCATGGTTTCATCATACTTGTACAGCAATACAAATTCATTTTTCTAGTTAATTACTTAGTGTAAAAATAACTCCATTACATAACATAGGGCAATAATCACCATAAGTTTTCAAATAAACTACCCAAACATCAATTGGAGTTACCCTTTCTAAGGCACAAACATAACTTATTTATAACTTCAAAATTAAAATAATCACAATACATCCAGATAAGTTCAATAGTGCATGGAAATAGACAACATGATCCATAATTAAACCCATAAATTACCCTAATTGGATATGCTAATAAAATGGTGTCTCAAATAATAGAGATTATGTTGGACCTATAATAGAGATATGGGCTTTGTTTCATCATACACAAGCATGGTTTCATCATACTTGTATCCAAATACACCATCCATAGATAGGTACTGAGTACCACAATCTCATGGGTACCCTTTTAGCTGAATTTACCCCATATTTAGGTGAATCTACCCTTGTATCATTCCTTGATCTAGTATGTCATTCCACCAATCAATAATATTTCCATATTCTTGGGAGAATACACTATCCCTTAGGTGAATATGCCATATCCTTAAATGAATCCTCCTTGTCATCATCCTAAGTCCTCTTTTTGTTAAGTCTTATCCCTTCATCTTTAGGAAAATCCACCTATCATTATGTGAATCTGCTTAGTCTCTTAGGTGAATCTATTTAATCCAATTCACCCACTCTCACAATCACAACCTATTTAATCCTATTCCCCACATTCCCCTCCTCAATAACCTCTAAAAATGGAATCACCAATCTCTACCCTAAACCTCATACTACTAATCTCCCTCATTCCCCTCGCATACACATCCTCTCCTCCCTCCTCAGCCCTCACCCTAACTTTGAGGTGTAGACCCAACTCAAACACCACAAACAATCCCAATATCCACCCACCCTTGGTTTCCTCATCCGGTATCTAGTTTCTATCTATCCCTGGGTAATGGTTTACCCGCCTTCCTATTCATGGATTAGCAGTTCTGGCTTCCATCCATATATGGAATGACAAGTTTCTCGATTTTGGTTGTACAGCTATCAAACTATAGGTAGGGTGGGATAGCAATAGTTCCAGGAAGTAATAGTTGCTTGGACACCTGAACCCGAAGACACAACAACCAATTCCAATCGTGGGGTAGTATCAAAGCATAATCGAATGGGGGTTTTAATCACAAAATGGGGTAGCATACACATGGCATGTGAATTGTATGACAAAATACCTCAAAGAGATGTCATTTCATGGAATTTTAAGATCGCAAGATATGCACAAAATGGATTAATTCGAAAAAAAAAACCAGTTGTGAAAAAAATTTAGTTGCCTTCATTGAAAAACAAAGAGTTCTTACCTTGCTTGTGCAGAGATCGCTCCGGTGGGGGGGGTAGGGAGGCAAGACGGATTCGGTTTTCTTTCAAAATGAAAATGCCTTGTGTTTTTTTTATAAATAAAATGCCTGAGGTCGTCGGAAGTCCAATGAACACGGGCATTTTGAAAAAAAAAATCAAATTTTCACACAATGCTCCTTGTCCGTTGGAAACTTCCGTCAGAATTTGACCCCAAATGTATTAGTGATTGCTAAAATGTCTTGCCTCTTTACTCGAAATGCCTTAGCTCTGGAAATTTTGTGCTCTTCGAATGTTTGAATGCTTGGTGAAGTGAAATGGAGCTAAAAACATTAATTTATAATGTCAAACCGCCAACTACCACATTTAATGCATGTTGGTTAAGTAATTACTTAATATATTTGCTGATATGGAAGTAAATTCAACTTCTTACCATCAACCAAGGGAATAATAGCATATGTCTCATTGATTACCAAACCCTCAAGGAAATTTCTTCAATTTGATGAAGAGACTCCTACCGGTGGAGTGCTACTCTATTCTGTCGATGGAGTGCTACTATGTCCTACTGGTGGAGGAGTTTACCTATCCACATTCAGTTCTGATTTCTTGGTCCATTGTTTTGAAAATTCTTGCTTAACCTCTTCAACTTTTTCTTTTCCTTTCAAACTAGAACCTTTGTTGTCTATCGGTGGTGCCTTACTTCTGCAGAATTTTGCAATATGTCCAATCTTGTTACAAGCATAACAAGTCACATTATTTATCTGAATAGCCTTTCCATAACCTATGTCGGTTTGTGTTCTACATTGATTAGATAAGTGTCCAAATCTTCCACAAACATAACATCTTACATTCATTCTGCAATTCTCAAAATTGTGACCAACTTTGTTGCATTTTGAACATTGATCGGTGGGTGCATTGGTATTCTGATAATTTCTAGATCTACATTGATTTTCTCTATGACCATACTTGTTATAGTTAAAGCATTTTCCATTGAATTTATAAGCATTAGGTTGTCTTACCAGTTTGCTATGATCCTGTGTGTTTGCAGTACCAGAGCTTTCACCAACTTCAAAGCCAATTCCACAAGTGTCACCTTTAGGTTTTTTATTTTCCAACAAGTTACCAAGTTCTTCTAAGCTTTTCTTGAATTTCTCTTTATGTTGATTTGTAGTATCTATTTCTCTTTCTAAGACTTCTTTTTTCCTCATCAGTTCATTTGAGTCATTCTGAGTGTGCATTAGATCTGTCTTCAACAAATCATTTTCATAACTAAGTCTTGTGTTTTAATTTGTAGCATCACTTAGTCTTCTAGTCAAATCTTCTTCATTCTTCTTTATATCTTCAATTTCTTTACAAAATCTCATAGTCATATCCTGCATCTCATTCTTTGTTGTCATGTTCTCTTGCTTCAGCTTATTTATCATATCATTAAGAGTTTCTTTTTCATCATTCTCATTTTGCATCTTTTCACAAAGTTATCTTCTCTTGTTTCTTGAAATAGTAAGATTTTCTTGAAGTGCTTGAATGATATTCTGAGCAGCCTTTAGATCATCTTCAAGTTTGATATTTTTCAATTTTTTTGCATCATAGTCTGAGAGAGCTACTTCAAGTTGCTTCATCAAGTTTTCCATCACTATTGGTGTCAAGATCTTCCTCAAGATGTTAGGCTTTTGAAAATAGAGGACCAAGCTCTGATACTAATTGTTAGGATTCCCACAGATACTAAGAGGGGGGGGGGGGGGTGAATTAGTATATGACCGGTGATATGAATTTCTTAACTTAAAACATGTAGAACATATTAAAATTGTATATCAATAAATAAGAAGTAATGCAATAAACAGAGATAAAAGAAACCACATGAAAAACACACCATAACACAAATATTTAATGAGGAAACCCGATGTGGGAAAAACCTCGGTGGGATTTGTGACCCACAATATTCACTTACTAGCTAATAAGAGAATATTACTGCTACAAGAGGGGCCTACACATGCCAGAAGGCCAAGTGCCTAGAGCTCACTGCTCAAATACAAAATAGGAAGTCTCACTAACTTACAAAATGGATTATATAAAGCTAGTGTCTTTTATTGCTTCAAAGTAGCATCTATAATGCCAGATCTAATACCGGTTTCTACTCTGCTTCTTACATAAACCCTGAACCTATATTTCGCATAATAGGTCTGCCTTATTTTGCCTATTACATTCCTCTATTATTCTCTAAGTAATCTACAATGATCCCTTATATATATGTCATTTTACAATGTTACCAAGTCGGCTTATAATGATTTTACAATAATAAAATAAATATATTACAACAAAAATCCTGTCAGCTTCTATGTTGGTATGCTTCCTTTCACTGCCGGTGCCAGTGGTCTAAGTGTTGGTGTAGAGTCTAATCTTGCTAGTGCCGGTGGAATTCCTTGCCGGTGTCATAGGATTGTAAGGTTGTCATCAATGAAAAAACCTTCAATCACCTACAATGTCTCATTGGAGTGTGCATATGCCAACAGTTATAAGATTAGAACACTTATCACAATCTTATAAACTCATTTGTTCTCACCTTGGCTATATAACCAAGGGGTCTCTATTGCAAACTCATAGAATCTAGTTTATACATTTGTATTCCATCATTGATAGGAATACAATTTATTCTTGTCACATTTATTATCTCATTTTATTGTGCTTTCCATTAGGCCTCTAGATCTTCAGTGGCTACCTTCATAGCTAGTTCTTACATGCAAGTCTCCCCAATCTTGAAAGGAATATGTAGGAAGAAAACTCAAGATGTATGGATTCTTTGAAAGCTACTCAATCATCCTTATGTTGATGCTAAAAGTTGCCCCTTCCAAATCAGGTGCACTAGGCCACACTATTTAAAAGCATAATTCAAATATAGTGAAGATGAATTTAGAACATGATCAAAATACTCAAGTGTCTTCTTTAAAGATAACGATACCTCCTCCAATGTTGTACATAAGTATCCATAATCACATCGACCTGGGAAGAATGTTCATGTAGAGAATGAACAAGAGGGTCAGAGTGCTCCCTTACAAAAATTAAAGAAGGATCTCCTTCATGAAAGAGATGATGAATATCATCGATGATGTCTCCAAAATCTATACTATAAGACTTCATAAACAATCCTGCAATGTCTATTAGGTAAGCATCCCAAGGAACTATAGTTGGAAGATAATTTGTATATCTTGTTGCACTAAAACATAAGAAGCCAAAATTTTAGCAATACAAGTATCATTATGAGAAACAATAAATTTGATTTTAATAGGAGGTGATCAAATGCAAGGTTGAAGAATGAGATCACATGTGAGAACACCCAAGTTCAAGTAATCAAAGTTCTCCTCAATATCAAAATCAACACTATAAGTGTGATCATCATTGAAAGAATCAAATTCATTAATAGGAACAAAGTATGAAAAGGATTACTATGGAGATTCATTATCCACTAACCTAATAGCAATGATATCTCTACCTTCCAAGTCTTTAAGGATAACTAAATCTAGAGTGAACTCCGTAGTCTTCCTTGCTACACCATGAGTGATTTGATAGATGGAAAGAAGATTGTTTGTCAAGTGAGGTACACACAACACATCACTAAAGGTGTCATCCCCAATATCAATAGATCCCTTCCCAATTACATTCATTTATGTATTATTTCCCATTAAAATTAGTGGCATGTTGCAAGGCTCAAATGAAGATAATATAGATTGCGAAGATGCCATATGATGAGAAGCTCTTGTTGGCATTAGATTGTCATTGATGTCAAAAGTTAGAAGAGGACAAAGGTACAGAGAGGATCAGATTAGAAACACAGAGAGCAAGTGATGAGTGTACAACACATAGGCTATGCAATTGTGCATAACACATAGTGTTATGCTATTCAAACAATGCAGGTTGCAAAGGTGAAAAATCTCTTCAATGATAATTTTTTTTCGATAGACAAGGCTTCTATCTTAGCAAAGTTATCTGCATTTTGGTGTAAAATGGAAGTTCAACAATACCATTTTCTTGCTTCATCGGGCTTCATTGTTATACCGACAAATTTTTTCCTTGGCGTAGTGGTCGTCGTGTCAAGTGGGCCCCCTTTCTTGTGCACGTCAACACCCACTTGGTTGTTGTTTTTCAGTCTACCCAGGTTGTGATGTGTTCATGTGAGTTTCATGTCTTGACAGTGGTGGCATATCACTATCCCATGGTGTTGAAATGAAAGAAGTAATGACTATGTAGGATAAGGATTCCAAAAAGAATAGAAGTAGCCTTGCTATCCTGCATCATAAAAAGCCAAATAGAAATTACATTGTGGGGTAAGAAAACACAGGAGCTCAAGGCTCCTTGCCATCATGCACTACAGAAAGTTGAGGTTGAATGACCATGTGGGGTAATTGCATTTAATAGAGGTGGCCAATCTGAGAACATATTCAAGATAGAGAATAAAATCTTCTGCAGTAGAAATCTCCAAGACAACATAACTGAATAAAATATTTGAATTTCCACTTTGGAGGGAAAAATATTAGGTGTACAAAGAAAATCAAATAATGTAGTAGATTGAATGAGATTTGACAATAGTAGGTGTTGTTGTCGAGACAGAGGTAGGGTGGAAATAAATTTTCATCGAGTCTACTGTGAGGGTATGTGAAGTAGGGTAAGTTGCCACCAAGAGAAGTAGAAGAAGCTATAGAAGAAGAAAGACATAGAATAGAGAGGAGAGAATATTGAGCAAGGTGAAGGAGAGACAAAGAGAAACAAAGAAAAAGAGAAGAAGATGTAGAGAGAAGAAGACAATCAAACAGAGGAAGAAGAGGATTAACATCAACAGGCAGAAAAATCCATTCTCAAGTGTGAGAAATTTGTAAGTGTTACAAAATATATTTGTAACAAGGTTTTATCTTTGTATTGTAAAAATTGATATTATTGTATTTGTCTAAGTGGGTTATCAAAGAAAGGGTAGGTGCTCTAAAATTAGGGGTTTGTTCTCCTTGAGTCCATGCTCAGAATCATCAAGGGTTGGTGGTTCTTAGGTTGGTGCCTGAACATTTTGTAAACAGTAATTTTTTGTGAGGCTAGATTGGAGCAGTAGACTCCACCAACTATTATCACTGAGGTTTTTCCCACATTGGGTTTTCCTCGTAAATTCAATGTTGTGGTTTAATTTGTGTGTGTGTGTGTGTGTGGTCTTAATTGATTTGCAATTTTAGTATTTGTACACATAGATTAAAATTTTTGTAATACACATATTCACCCCCCTCTTAGTGTCCATTTGTGTTCTCAATTGGTATCGGGGCTAGGTTCCCTTACTATAAAGCTTCCTCTAGCTTGGGTGGATCTTTTCTTGTGAACACAATGGCCAGAAAATGAATCCTCTTCAAAAGCACCTATGTTTGATGGCACAAACTATGCCTTATGGAGTAGAAGAATGGAGACATACTTGTCTTCCCTTGGGTTTGATGTTTGGATGTTAGTAAAGAATTGATATATAGTTTCATCCACTCCTCCTACTGATTTTGATTCTAAATAGGAATATGAGAACAATGCGAAAGCTAAGAACACAATCTTAAGTGACATGTCTGATACAGAGTTTGTCAAATTCATGCACTACACTTCAGAAAAAGTAGCGTGGGATAAGCTACAAAGTATATATGAAGGAGATACCAAGGTGAAAGAAGCCAAACTACAAAATCTAAGAGATCAATTCAAAAGTCTAAAAGTGAAAGAAGAGGAGAATCTATTTGCAAAGAGTGGATGAGATAGTAAGCACTAAAAGATGAATTGGAGAGGACGTCTCAAATGAAGTTAGTGTCAAAAATGTTTTGAGATCATTAACCACAAGGTATGACACTAAAGTCTCTACTATTGAAGAAGCTAAATACGTAAAGACATTCTCTATGGATGAACTGTTTAAATCCCTATCAGCTTATGAGATGAGAACAATAAGTGGAGAATCGCCAAAGAGAGAGGTTGCATTCAACATAACGAAGAAAGAAAAAGAAGATGTTTCTCTCGATGAAGAAGATGACTTTGATGCTATTGTAGATAACTTTGTGAGAAAACTCAAAAAGGGATCAGGCAAGTACAAAGGTAAGTTGCCCTTTAAATGATTCAATTGTGGAAAAATATGATATTTTTCTTCTAAGTGACCCTATGGTGAGAAAGATAGAGATGAGAAGAAAAAAGACAAATCCTTTGGTAAGGATAAAATGAAGAAAACCTACAAGCCAAAGAGAAGAATCTTTAGGAAGAAAAACAGTCAAGCTACACCTTTCAAAATGATGCCATGGATGAAGAGAGTGTCTCTGATGGGGATTGTACCATAGTTAAGAAAAAAGAGAAGTTAATCTCTTTATGGCACAAGGAGAACTAGATGATGAGAAAGCTGCTAGTGATGAAGAGGAAGAAGCTGAAGCCAAAGTAGACCTAGAGGGTGAACTTGTAAATACTTTGGAAGAACTTAGAAAAGTGAGAAAAGAGTACCGAAAATATAGGTATGTTGTTTCTAAAGAACATGAGCTACTAAACAAATCTCTTGAGGAGTCAAAGACAACAATTTTTGACTTGAGAATCTAATTGGAAGAAGAAAAAAGGATGTATGAAGTAACAAAATCAGATTTAGAGGAGAAGGAAAAGGAGTGTCAAAAAATGGAGGAGGAAATTGTAAATCTTAGAAAGGAACTTGAGAAGTACAAAGTTGAACTCAAGATGAGAACCAAGTATGGTTGCAACATTGAGGCATTAGACAAAATGTTGAGCAAGCAGAAGTATACCAAGGACATTAATGGTGTTGGATTTGAAGAAGGGAAATGTTCTAATCATGAAGATTCACTTAGCAAGGAGATGCACTTCATTTTCTCAAGTAAAAGTGAAGTCAAACAAACATTCACAGTCAGCAAGCCCACCAAAAAGAAGACATGTGCTACTGCAACAAAAAATCAGTCAAAGAATCAACGTGCTGACACTAAAAGAAAAACCAAGGTTGATGATGAAGGCTTCACAAAAGTTAAGGATATAAGAAGGAAGAACTCAAGAAGACAAAACTATGCCACTCCAAGGGGACAAATGAGGAATAACTTCAACAATGATTGGTACATACCCCAATTCCATGGCTATTGCTACAAATGTAATACATTTGGTCATAAAATTACTAATTGTAGGATAATTCATAGGTCTCCTACTAGTTTTGAAAGTATAAATTCATTTGCTGCACCTAGGGATAGGAATGTCATTTGTTACCATTGTAATGGGTATGGTCATAGGAGTTATGAATGTAGAAGAAACATATCTCAGTCATACAATAGCTTTTCAAATTTGTCATTCAATGTGAATGTAAAATGCTATCACTATAAAAACTTGGGCCACATTGCAAAACATTGAAAGCTTAAGACTGCTAAGAAAAGGAAAATAATGTCAACATCTGAACCAAATGCAAAATCAAAACATAATGGAACAACATAAAATAAGAAAGAGACCAAAAACATTTGGATAGAGAAAGATAAAAACAAAAGTGAGTCAAGTTTGACTATTCAAATTTCCCTACATGTTGAAAGGAAAAATCTATGGGTATGGCTACCAATCACATGACTGGAGATAAAAAGAAATTCACAAAACTAGAGGATTGAAATGGTGGTTCAGTGAGGTTTAGAGACAACTCATCTATCAAAATCAAGGGCAAAGGTACACTGAATATTGATTACAAATTAAATGCTTGTGATGTTTATTATGTTGAAGGTCTGAAACACAATCTGCTAAGTGTGAGTCAAATGTTTGACAAGAGATACAAATTCACTTTTGACTCCAAAGGATGTGAGATCAGAAAGGTAAGTAATAGACAACTGTTGTTGAAGGCAAAATGATAGATGGTAATGTGTACAACCTTAAGGAGTGTTTTGATTCTTAATGCATGATGGGGCAAGTTGATGAGAGCTAGTTGTGGCATAGGAGACTAGGCCACATAAACTTTGACAACCTTGTTAAGGTAAGTAAGAGAAGATATGTTAGGAACATTCCTCAAAGTGTCAAACCTACCAATACCATCTATGAGGAGTGTCAAACAGGTAAGAAATCAAAGGTCAAATTTAATACAAGATAATATTCAACTACAAGGCCTCTTGATCTTGTGCATACTAATTTATGTGGGCCTACAAGGAGAAGAGCCCTAAATGGAGACATATATTTCACAATGTTCATAGATGACTTCTCAAGAATGACATGGGTCACTTTCCTACAAGATAAATCCCAAGCCTTTGAGAGATTCAATATCTTTAGGAAATTGGTTGAGAAGGAGAGTGGATACAAGTTTAAGTGTTTAGGATTAGACCATGGAGAATAATTCACATTAAATGAGTTTTTAGGATTGCTACGAAATACATGGAATTAGAAGGCAGTATTTAGCCCCTAGGACACCACAATAAAATGGTGTTGTGGAGAGGAAGAACAAAACAATCAAAGAGATAGCAAGAACAATGATAAATGAAGCCAACCTATCTGTGTTTATTGGAAAGAGGTAGTCCATACTACTATATACACACTAAACAGGGTGAAACTAAGAGTAAAGAACAAAATGACACCTTATGAATTATGGTATGAAAGGAAACCTTTAGTCAAGTACTTCAAGGTGTTTGGTAGTAAATGTTTTATCAAAAGAGATGAAGATGGACTTTGAAGCTTTGAATCAAGATGTGATGAGGGTATTTTCTTGGGATACTTAGCTCACAGCTAGGCCTACAAATGTTTCAACTAGAGACTAAAGAAGGTGGTTGAGAGTGTGCATGTAAAAATTGATGAAGATCTACATAAAGGTAAACAAACCACAATAAATTAGATTGAAGAATCATACGTTGGAGACAAGGAGCAATCTAAAAGTGAACATGGAGAAGAAGAACCAAGAAAAGCCCCAAATAGATATGTGCAAAAGAATCAACCTGAGGATCAAATTATAGGGAGCACGAATGATGGTGTGCAATAAGAGGGAGATAAAGGAATAATGAACAAGTTAATCTCTACCTCATGACCAAGATGGAACCAAAGACATATGATGAGGCTAGCAAGAGTGAAAAGTGGATAAAGGCCATGGAAGAAGAGCTGCAACAAATTGAGAAGAATAAAACATGGGAATTGGTTCCTAGACCTACTAATAAGAATGTCATTGAGACTAAATGGGTCTATAGGAACAAGATGAATGAAGAAGGAAAAGTAATCAGGATCAAAGCAAAACTAGTGTGCAAGGGATATGCTCAAATTGAGGGAATAGACTTTGACGAGACCTTTGCACTAGTTGTGAGACTTGAAGCAATCAGAATGTTTTTGGCATTTTTTGAATACAAGAAATAAGAAGTATATCAAATGGATGTCAAATATTCCTTAACAAAAATCTAGAAGAAGAGGTATATATAGAGCAACCTGAAGGGTTTCAGCTGCATGAAGATGAGAACTTTGTTTACAAATTGAACAAATCCCTGTATGGATTAAAACAAGCTCCAATGGGCATCACATTATAGATTAGACAAGTACCTACATGAACAAGGATTCAAAAAGGGGAATATTGATAGATACCTATACATCAAAATGAAATAAAATCATATTATTATAGTAGTAGTTTATGTAGATGATATTATATTTGGAGGCAAAAAGGATTACCTATGCAAGGAGTTTGCTGATCAAATGCAGTATTAGTTTGAGATGTCCATGCTTGGTGAGCTATCATATTTTCTTGGTTTATAGATTTCTCGAGTAGGAAATGGTGTAATTATTTCACAAACCAAGTATGCTAAAGGCATGTTGAAGAAGTTTCAAATGGAGGACAACAAACCAGTTGGTACCCTCATGGTGATTGGATACAAGCTAAATAAAGATGATGAGTCACCTAGTGTAGATTAGACTTTGTATAGATCAATGATTGGAAGTCTATTGTATCTCATGACCTGATATAGTGCAAGAAGTATGTATGGTGGAAAGATTCCAAGAAACCCCAAAGAAATCACATATAAATGCAGTAAGAGGAATCTTTAAATACCTACAAGGGACATTGGAGTATGGTTTATTGTATCCAAAAAGGGGTGACTTCACTTTACATGCTTACACTGATGCTAATTGGATAGGATGTGTAGATGACAAGAAGAGAACTAGTGGTGGAGATTTCTTCCTTGGATACAAGTTAGTGTAATGGCACAACAAAAAGAAAGAATCCATATCATTACCAATTGTTGAAGCAGAGTATATTGCAGCTGCTACATGTTGCTCACAAGTGTTATGGATGAAGTAGACAGTGAAGGACATTCGAGCAAAGTTTTCAGATCCTATTCCCATAATGTGTGACAACTCAATTGCAATCAACATATCAAAGAACCCAATCATGCACTCAAGGAAAAAACAAATAGAAATAAAATATCATTTTCTAAGAGAGAAGGTAGATGATAAGGAGGTCAAGCTGGAATATGTTCCTACAGGTGAATAAGTGGCAACCATTTTTACCAAGGATGAAATTTGGGGTTGTTCCTCCATGTAGAAACTAAGAAGTTAATGAGATTAATTGGTTGAGGGGAAACCTATTGCTCCATAATTTTCATCCTTGAACCTCTTGCTCATTCTCACGGGGAGATTTGAATTTTTTTAAGTAGTAGTAGTACTGCTTTTTATATTGTAATAATGGTTCATATAGTTTTCAGGTGAGACATGTAGTCCAAAGTTGCTCATGTAGAGATGGTCACAAGGTGAGAAGAACATGCCTATTTATGTGTCTGGTAGGCCCTTTTCCATTGTTGTCAAAGGAGGAGAGAGGTAACAAATTTGTGGTTGACATTAATGCCAAAGGGGGAGACTGTTTGCATTAGATTGTGATTGATGTCAATAGTCAGAGGACAAAGGTATAGAGAGGATCCGATTAGCAACATAAGGAGAAAGTGATGAGTGCATAACACATAGGTTATGCAGTCATGCATAACACATCATGTTATGCTATTCAAATGATGCAGGTTGCAGAGGTGAAAAATCCCTTCGATGGCAATTTTTTTTTGAGAGACATGGCTTCTGTCTCAATGAAGTTGTCTATATTTTGGTGTAAGATGGCAATTCAGCAAGACCATTTTATTGTTTCATTGGGCTTCATTGGTATACTGATAGATTTATTCCTTGGAATAATGGCCACCATGTCGAGTGGGCCCCATTTCTTGTGCGCATTGATGTGCACTTGGCTATTGTTGATCTATCTACCTAGGTTGTGACGTGTTCATGTGAGTTTTGTGTCTTGGCAGTGGTGGCATATTTCTATCCCATAGAATTGAAACAGAATAAGTAATGACCATGCGAGATAATGATACTAAAGAGAATAGAAATGACTCCTGATATCCCACATCATAAAAAGCTGAAGAGAAATTACCTTGTGTGGTAAGAAAATGAAGGAGATCAAGGCTTCGGCCATCCCACACTACAAAAAGTTGAGGTTGAATGACCATGCAAGGTAACTGCATATAGATTACAACCTCACCTCTATCCTACATCAAGGAAAGCAAAGAGAGAAAGACCTTGTGGGGGAAACAAATATAAAGTCAGAAGCGTGTCCTGCTATCCCGTGACCATAGAGATAGGAAAGATGTTGATGCGTGGGGTAAGGAGAATGAAGAAGACCAAGGTCCCTGCTATCCCATAACTCTAAAAACTATAGAGAAGGCATCCTATGGGATAAGAGAAGCAATGGTAGGAGGTGATTCCTTCTATCTCGCGGCTAGGAAGCATAGAAAAAAATGAATTTGTGAGGCATCAAGAAGTAGGATGCTTGATACATCCCGCCAGCCTGCACGAGTAAAATAAATTTGAAGATGACCTTATAGAATAACACAAGGTGAAGGAGACATGTCCCCCGCTATCCCACAACACAAATGACCAGAGGATGGAACTCTTGTGGGGCAAGACAAATTTAAAATGGTGCATCCCACCAGTCTACATGAGTAAAACGGGTTTGAGAATGATGATGTGGGATAACAAAGAGAAAGAAGTTAGTGTCTCCTGCCATCTCACAGTCTAGGAGGAGATTAAAAAATGATCTTGTGGGGCAACATAGAAACAATGCTTCTCGCTATCCCGCATGATGTAAAGTGGGTATATGATGAACTTGTAGGTTAACAAAGAATGGGAGATGATGCACATCCCACTATCCTACAATGACATAGTTTAAGGTCTTTATGATCATCAAAAATAATTTTGTGGACATGTTGGTAGCTTGATTTACTCAGACGTCCATGTGGCAAGTTGACTATGGTTGACCGAAGTTGGCTGAGAAGATTCTGATGATATATTTGCATGTTGATAAAGAAAATGACTTACGTGACAATTGACCAAGCTTGACCCATGTGTTTTGGATGCTGAAAATAAAGACAAGTGGCTTTCAGGAGGTCGAAGAACAAATCATAGGTGCCAAAGTTGGTGACTATAGAGGACATGCATTTAAAAGAGGTCACTATCAATATTTTTAGAACTGGAGGATGGAGAATGCATTAATGGTGATCATGTTGTAGGCTATTTGTGTGGCTCAAGGAAAGATGCCAAATATTTTCGGGTGGAGGAAGATTACTAAACTTAGTAATCTAAGTATAGAAAATGATCTAAATATAGAAATGATGCATTTAATATAGGCAGCCAATCTAAGAACATATTCAAGATAGAGAATAAAATCTCCCACAGTAGTAATATCCAAGACAACAAAACTGAATAAAATATCTAGATTTCAGCTTTGAAGGGAAAAATATTAGGTGTATACAAAAAATTGAATCATGCATTAGATTTAATGAGATTTGACAATAATAGGTGTTGTTGCCGATAGAGGTAGAGGTGTAAATAAATTTTTCATCGAGTCTACTGTGAGGGTGTGTGAAGTAGGATAAGTTTCCACCAAGAGAAGTAGAAGAAGCTACAGAAGCAGAAATATAGATAATAGAGAAGAGAGAATATTGAGCAAGGTGAAGAAGAGAAAAGGAGAAACAAAGAAAAAGAGAAGAAGAGGAAGAGAGAAGAAGACAATCAGATAGAGGAAGAAGAGGAAGAATATTAGTAGGTAGAAAAATCCATTCTCAAGTGTGAGAAATTTGTAAGTGTTACAAAATAAATTTGTAACAAGGTTTTATCATTGTATTGTAAAACTTAATATTATTGTATTTCTCTAAGTGGGTACTCAGAGAAGGGGTAGGTGCTCTAAAGTTAGGGGTTAGTGCTCCTTGAGTTGGTGCCCAGAATCATTAGGGGTTGGTTCCCTAAATATTTTTTAAACAACGATTTTTTTGTGAGGCTAGATTGGAGCAATAGACTCAAGTAGCTATTCTCACCAAGGTTTTTCCCACATTGGGTTTTCCTCATAAATTTGGTGTTGTGGTTTGATTTGTGTATGTTTATGGTCTTAAATGATTTGAAGTGTTAGTATTTGCACACATATATTAATTTTTTTTATAATACACTGATTCTCCCCCCCTCTTAGTGTCCATTTGTGTTCCTCAGCTCTTGAATCTAGAAGCCATCTCCTTGAATCATGGCTTGTAGTAGCACAAAGATATTGTCCTTTACTTATCCCATAAGTGTGACTCTTTCCCTTATCATTTTTTTTTCTTTGGAAGAAGATGTTGGAGTTGATATTCTTGAAGGAAAATTGATTTTGTTCTTCTTAAGAAGAGGATTCAATTCATCAAAATTATTTATGTAACAATATTTTTCATCATGTCCTAAATTCTTGTATTATGCAAAAGTAAAATTCTCCTTCTTAAATTATTTCCTATTAGGAGATGATGTAGAATATATTTATTGAGGAGAGGAAGATTGTGCTCAACTTTTCTTTGCCAAGTATCAAAATCATAGTTAATGAATCAAATGATGGTGTAGTATAGGGACTTCCTACTGCCAATTGATGAGTGTGGAAACTATAAATGAAAGATACATATTTGGGAGGAAGCTTTCCCAATAAATTAAAGACCAATTGTGCATCATTCTTTTTAATGCCATAATTCTTGAGTTGTTCACTTAGCTCATTTTCCTTAGTGACATTGTCTTTGATTGCATCAAAATACTTAGGATCCAAAATTAGGAGATCACTTTCAAGTGTGTAATATCTAATCTCATCAGCTTGACCATATATTTGAGCAAGTTCATCTCAAGCTTCCTTGATTGTCTTACACTTTTCAATGTCAAAGTTAAGATTAGGAGATATGTATTTTCTCAACATTCCAAGAGCCATAGTACTTTTAATGAGCCAATCCATTTTAAAATTTTCATATGATCATTTTGAAATGGTTCCATCAGTGTAATGAGTTAATCATTTTTCCATGTGATAACTCCATGCATTTACTTTCCTATTGCATAATTATGTAGAGTTAAAAGTGGAAATTTAGGAGAACTCACAATTGAAAATCAAAAGAACACGAATGAGAGAAGGCACAAGAACCCAAGACACCCCCCTAATTCACTCCATCAAAGAATTCCCCAAAGATAAATGATTTGGCACTTTATACTTATTGTAATTATAATGGCCACTTGCAAAATAAGGCAAAGTGGACTTTTTTATTTTATTGTTTACAACCACCCCAATCAAGCTATATCAAACTCAAATCACTAATGCAAAAGACCAAACTGAGATCTAAGAATTACAATTGCCAGAAAAAGCCAAATAAGGGCATGTGTACAAAGTGAATTTTTCTATCATAGTGACTACAAGTTGATGGCACCACTGTAAAATATAGAAAAACAATTATGTATTTTGAAAAAAAATTGCATCGAAAAAGGAGTCCATATGAACTTGAATGATGCCCCAAAATTTGTAAAAATAAGGATTTTGATTTTTTCTAAAAAATTCATGTACGAAAAACCAGAAAAATACTACATGACTATGAAGAGCACAAAATTCTACCTCAAATAAAAATAAATTGCTTAAAAAAAGGAGTCAGGGTGACTAAGATATCGTTGTTTGAAAACTGTCTACATAATTATGATGCTTGAATTGTCGATGCAACTCCAAAATTTAAATGGCTCTAGATTTGGCCTCTAGAGTCAAGTTTGAAGGAAAAAATGATAATTTTGACTTTCTCAAACCTCTTGAATCCAATGGTGGCCTTAGGTATGACCTAGCAAGCACCAATTTTGACCTGCAATAAAAAGCCATGAATCCAAAACCCCAATTTGCACCAAAAATCTCTCCAATGGCACTCTTTGTTAGAACCTTCAAATTTTTCCAAAAGTTGGCCTAAAAGGCCAAAAACCTAACTCTTAAACTCAAGAACTAGTCTTATTTTTTGTCTTTCTAAGGTTAGAAACCCTTATGACTTTTGAGCTTGCATTTATGATTTCCTTGCCTTTGTAAAGTTTTGATTTATGTACTATATTTATTATTGTTTCTCACAGTCCCATGGGAGTCATTGGTTAAGACAAAAGGTTTTTGTTAGGGTAGTGGTTCTCAAATTCATTAAACAAATCTTTACCATAGTCCCACATGGTTCAAAACTTAAGGCATAAGAAGTGTTGGAGGAAACTGGTAAAACCATAGGCTCTCAACAATCACAAAGTATGAGCAAAGGTGACTTGTGCGGTGGTGGTAAGAAGTAAATAACTACTCAAATAGCTTGTTGTTGTTTCACAAGGAAGAAGAACTAGCCAGAGTGTTGTGAGTGGTAATGCGGTTGAATGTTTGAGCTTTCTTATCACTCGCTAGGGTGAGGAGGTTTATTCATAAGTGCGTGGTAGGGAGGCGGTAAGCCTGTAGACTCACGAAGGTTACAAGACAAGCTTGAGGGTGTATTGCAATAAGGTAGTGTATACATTTATAGTTACTATAGTCATGCAAGGAAGAAAAGGTTAATTGAAACATTATTCATTGTAAGGGGATACAAGAATTTGTGGTTATTGTTGGCCTACTAGGATGGAAAATTTAATTAGTAGAAACATTGTGGTACAACAGTGACTTTAAAATATGAGAAAGATTGGTAATTGCATGAATATGGTAATAAATTATGATTAAGATAAAAATCTATGGTAAATATTTAAATTCAAAGTTGACCACCTTGGCATGAGGATACATTAATGGTGAAGTGATAGGCTATAGAGATGAATAAAATTTAATTTTAATCCCAGTTTTGTCATTTTATATTCAAGGACATTTGGATTTGAAGCTCTACACATTTAGAGGGATAAATTAACCATTAGGTAAAGGTCTTGAAACAAGTAAGTAACTTGCATTCATATAGTGAAAAGTCCATTGACAGTGTTGAATTCTAGTGATTTTGTGAAGTAAAATTTAGTATAGAGCAAGAATATTTATAAAACACCACAAAACCGAGACCTCAAAATAGAAGGGAGAATATTCAACCCCTAAGGAGAAGAAAACACCCTTATATAATTCCATATTGGATGTGAAGAGGGGAAAATCTAGACTAATAGTTGGTAGCATAAACCAAATGTAAACACTGACAAAGCATTCAAATAAAACCAATAACCATTATGCCTTAGCTTCTACTCTTCCTTCGATTGAGATTGATGAAGTGGATGTGCTAAATGATCCAATTGATTTGATTTTCTCTTTGGTGAAGGATATGTGGATTTCTCTCCACTACACAACAACATAGGATTGGATTCAAAGATGGTTATGGATGAGATGGATTGTGTGAGGAAATAATTTATAATTATGACTGTGTGTGTGAAAAGTGGGATAAGAAGCTGTATTTGCAATACACAACACTTCAATTTAGTCATTATATGCATGGTTAGTCAGATATAAGCATTAATAAGAAAACCATGACAAATCAACCAATTGCCTTCTAAAAGATGCGAGTATAAGATTGCTCTCATATTTTAATAAGCAATACCAGTGACTAGACTACACCAAGATGAAGGATTTAATCTATATGATATTCAAGCTATATGGATGCAATATGGATGAATAATTCAAGAGGATGCAAGTAATCTAAAAAAGCACAATATATCAATGACTCCAAAGCAAAATCAGCATGATAACAATCTCCAAGCATGTTCTCAAAAAACTTTGGGGTGAATTGGAATGAGAGCTGGAGACTGAATTTATAAAGAATCACAAGAGAAAAAGCTCAATTTAGGATTAATTGAAAATAATTGAGAAATCAGGTTGAGTTAACCTTGAGATAGCTTCCAATTAATCGATCTAATCTAATAGGCATACTTGTAACATCATTTACTATGCTAGACTGAATGTCATATCGTGGTTTAACAACAATAAAACTAGTAGGCAACTTTTCATTGTTTGTATCTGATGATTCTGATTTTGAAGTTGAGTGGATATCATCATGAATCGGATTATCGTCAGAGTCATCGGATGAAGTTTCCAAACCTCTTTCAGGTGATTTAGTAAGCATATGTATCGTATCAATGCCAACATCTTTAATGTGACAAGTTCCTTCATGTTGTGGTTCATCAGTCATTTTTACTTGACACACCTATTGACATCATCTCATTGTTTCTGTAATTTGTTTTCGAATACTCCATTAAGCTTCTTCTAGACTGATGACTGGTTCATTTTGTGTAGCTTCTAACTATTCTTGTGTAGTGTTGTACTTGATTTGTTCTAGTTTAGTATGGGGGTACATGGATGAAAAGTTCTCTGGTATTGTTCCTTCTGTCAATGCTTGTTCATAGTTGGCTTGTATCTTTCATCTGCTCTCCTACATTTCTTTGTCTAGTTTCACATGCATCAACTCTTGAGCATCATCTATGACACCACTAGATTCTTCTAGAGTTTCTATAGTGGATGTGTCTGAAAGGTAGTTAGGACCCCATTCATACTTGTTTGAATCAGTCTCTAAATCATCTACGTGTTGCCTACTAGTATATGTGACTAGAACTTTTAATGGTGCGAACAATTCTCTGATTCTTACAACTTCATCTCTTATATCCTTAGGGACCTCAACTTCTTGTATTATCATAGCTGATATCATCAAAGCCTGAGCACTGACTATTTCTTCTTTCTTGACTATTGATTCCTCTTTCTCTTCTCTACACTATACTTTTGTTTGTTTAGTGTCTGCTTCATGTAATGTTAAAGGCGATATCTTTTTCGAGCACCTAGACTTAGAAACATGTTTTTGGTCTGATGTCTTTTTTGGATTATATCCTAGTCTAGCCTTATCATTTGTGGATTTGGTTTGTAGCTGAATTGGTTCAGTAATACCTTCCTTTTGTTTGCCCAAAGGACCCATACGGGAATACCCCATGCATTGAATCATTTTGTAACCAGGACCATACTAAGTAGGAGAAACCTCACAGTGTCGTACCTCTTCATCTTGACTATCTTCCTTAAAGAGCTAGTTAAGAACAACATCCTCCTCTATTTCATTGGCCAACGAGGTAGAAGACTAAACAAAAAGACCATCATATATGATATTAGGAGTTGAATTCTATGTTCTCATGTTCTCCGATGGTTTGCCCAACTGTTTTGGTGATGGAGGAAGAGAAACTAATGATAGTACCGGTTCTATCTTATAGCCATCCATGCCGATATTTGTAATCTTCAATCTCTTTTCTAAGTCTTTCATCAATGTTTCCAGATCTTCATTTGAAGAGGCTGCCATATTATGAGGCACAAAAGTATCTGCACCTTTTTTCAATGCATTACAGATGACATTTATATCAGTGGGAATACTAACTTTGGCTCCGTTATAAGGAAACTTTAAGCATTGGTGATATGTTGACGGTAATGCCTTCATTTCATGAATCCATGGCCTGCCCAGTAAAATATTGTATGACAATGGAATATCAAGAACCTAGAAAAGGACTTCTCTCTCTACTAGTCCCACTCTGATTGGTAATGATACTAGACCTTTGGAGGTCCTTTCTTCTTCATCATAGGCTTTAATTGTTATTTTCTTGCCTGGATCAATAACATTTTTAGAGAATCCTAGTTGTGTGAGAAGATGGTAAGTACAAATATTCAACCTTGTCCCTCCATCTATCAAAACACATTTGACTCTATGTTTGTGGATCATGGCCTCAATATGCAATGGCTGGTTATGTGGATGATTTAATGAATTGTCATCTTCTTCAGAGAAGGTCAAATAGTGAGGTGAAGTTAGATGACCCACCATAGACTGAAACCGATCAATGTCTAAATCTTTTGGAATGTTGGTAGTGAGCAATATTTGTCTAGGATTTCCTTGTGAGCCGATGAGAGTTGTAGCAATTCAAAAATTGAAATTTGAGCATTTGTCCTTTTTAACTGTTCAACTACACTGTATCCAGAGGATGATGACAAAGTTAACCTTTTAAATTTGTCCAAGGTTGATTCCTTTTGTTTATTTGGTAAGGTTGTTCGATTTGATGTTTCTTGAGCCGGATTAGAAGAACTAGCTCCTTGGAGAGTGACTTTCTTTTGAGATCAGGTCAGGGGTCTTTCATATCATGATTCATTTGGTTTATCTTGAACTATAATCACATTGCAATATTCTGAATGTGAAGGCTCAATCATTTTGATAACGTTGTCCTGGCTAGCATAGGTATAATTTACCTTAGCACCTCCTTTGGTCTTTGATGAATCACCTTGTTTGTAAATAGGTAAAGGATCTTTGAATGCTTTGCGATCAGCATTGGTTGGATGATTTTTCGACAATGATTTTACTAGCGTCTATAAGATCTTGAATCTCATGTTTTAGTTTCATGCAATTGTTTATATTATGACCCTTGTTTTGATGAAAATCATAGTATTCAGCTTCTCTCCACCATCTTGGTTTGACTTCTAGATGGTATGGTCTAGAGTTATCTGGTAACATTATCAGGTTGTTTTCCAATAGAGTCTTGAAAGTGGATTCATATGATTCTTCGAGAGGAGTGAAATCATGCTTAGGTTTAGAGAGCCAAGGTTTCTCGTTGAACCAATCTTTTTTCTTAGGAGTATTCTCTGCTGTAATCTCAGTAGCTTTGAGTGCTTGTGTACCACTAACCAAGTTGAATATTGTAGGCTATGAGGTGGTTCTAATAGTATCCACTACTCCATCATTAACAACATTCTTGTTGTTGTCCTTGCCAAATTTCCAATACTTGTTCTTCTCTTTAGAACTAGATCTTGGTTGTGTTTCCTTCCAAGGTGAAATATCCCCTTTTTTGATGAGCACATCTTCCATTTGAATGCAATTGTCTACCATCCTGTTAAATGATGGGTGTACTTGCATTTGGATACTATATTTCAATTTTGGTACTAGGTTATTGACAAATATATCCATTTTCTCAAAGTATGGGATAGGTCGTGGGTACCTAGAGAACATCCTTCTCCAATGCTAGAGGAAAGTGAAAAAAGGTTCTCCCATCTTCTGTTTAGTATTGCAAAGATCGATCATAGTCACAGGATGTCAAATGTTGTATGAGTATTGTTGCAAGAATAGTTGGACTAGTTCTTCAAATGATTTTATTCCTTGAGGTAGACTTGAGAACCATTCCATGGCTTGTCCTCCCAGACTCCTCGGGAAAAGACACATGAGATAGGTGTCATCGTGCATGAATTCCATATAGGCAGCACAAAACTCTCTAACATGATCTTGGGGATCTGAGTTATCATCATATTTATCAAATTTTGGGATTTCAACTCGTGAAGGAAATGGAGGCATGTATAGACTCTTGTCAAATGGAAATGGGAATATTGTCTCTAGGGAATATTGCTTTGGGGATTTATCCTTATTCTTCAGTTTCATGATCTCAATTTTCAAAGCTAGTAGTTGTTTGTGTACTGTGAGGATAGGTGAATCTTCCTTTTTTGTGACAAGTGTCTGAACATCATATCCAACAGGAAGTTTGCCACCTTGTCTTGCTAATTCTAAGATATAGTCTTCCTTCTCTCTAGCTAGGATAGCATTCATCACTTTTCTAAAGTCTTTGTCCTTTTGCAAGTCAAGAATTTTTTTTTTGGAAGGTTCAACATCTTGATTAGCATCACTGGAGGAGGAATCATCACTTCCATGAACATTACTATTGTCATTTTTTTTGTCGTATACTTTCTCATATATAGGAGGAGGTCGAGGTTCATCAAAAGTCAGTATTCCTGATGATGAAGGTATGTCAGTGAGTGGGTCTTCCTGATAAAATGGATTATGCTAGTATGTGAAGACCAGTTCCTTACGTTTGGCTTCTTTCTTATTGGAACTCTTGGTTTGTATAAGCATCTTTATGGATTAGTGTGATCCAAAGCTTATTTTTGGATACAGAGGTCAAGATCAATTTCAGTGCTAGTTTGTCTGGTTAAAGTATTGTTTGAGAGAAACAACTAAGATTTAGTCTATTTCAGGAAAGATCTATCCCATATAAGATGTTTACCTGGGTTGATTCTAAAATAGCAACTAAGATTCAGTCTAAGTCAGGAATGATATATCCTATGTAAGATGTTATCTAAGTGACTTGAGTTTGATAGGTGGTTTGATTTGAACTAGCTGAAGGGTGATCGACCAAATCGTGCAACAATAAAAAAAATGGCAGAGGTACACTATTTTGATCTATTTTATGCTTAGGAAAATGATAACTAGTATTATGTTCACTGTAGACTATGTTTTTGGCAATTTTGACTGTTCTGTCTGACAAAACTAGAGAGTCATACGACTAGGTCTTCTAACATGGACAAAAATTTAGCAGTTATAGGATGACAAAAGTTTTTGTTTCATACGAGTTGCTGCCTCATACCCTATGACTGACGGGCATGTGCAGGACGACAAAAGGCTAAGGTCAATTCTGTCTCGTACGAGACATGACACAGTGCAGGAGGATAAATGATGTAGACTCGTATGACTGAGACTCTGCTATGGAATGATAAATTAGTAAACTCATACGACACAGGACTGGTGAAACATGATAAAGTAGCAGACTCGTGTGACCTTTCTCAGGGTAGAGATTAAAAATTCTAAGTTTTCTGACTACTGAGTATTACAATTGGGTATGACAAGTTCTGAGATGGACTGATTTTTGACCAGGCTAGACTAGTTTCCGATACGGATAGAGTTTCGACTCACTGAGTTGTTTCTAGTCTTCACTGATTTTTGGTATTTCAGTTTTTGTTTCAAGGATGAAAACACAAAAAACAAGTAGTATGTATAGTGACTCCAATCACAGCATGCAAATCCTAAGGAATTTGGTGAGGAAAGAAAACCTTTGCTTGTAGACTAAGGTACACACCCAATAGCTAATCAAAATATGGTCACTGAGACTCATGCAATGGATTCTCAATGCTGTATTATCCAACTCCAAATGCTAATGGGGGCATGAAATGACAAGTATCTTGGGAGAGTTACTATCTCTCTTGCACAAAGATTATCTCCCTTTCGGAGGTGAACTAGGTAGCTTCTAATTCTAATTGGATTTAGTAAGGGGTCCGTTTGGCATGTTGAGGTATAAACTCAATTAAGAGGTCTCCCAGCCTTCAAAACTAGGGTTTAATATACCCAAAGGTACAGAGAAGAGCTATTCCCGAGCACTGCCGTTGACTTGATTTTCATCAAATCACGTTTATTTTATATTGGGTTGGAGTACTTGGCATCTAGCCATTCCCACTTAGGTCATTCCCCTCTCACTGACCCTAAAGGCTATAGAGTTATTAGCTCCTTGGGAGGGCAAACCTGCTAAAGATGTTGCAATCAATCTTAAGAAAGCACTTCAAGGGTCTGGATTTCTAATTGTCTAAAAGAGGACAAGAGCATACTCTCCTATCTCTTAGATTTTTCTAAAACATGAAAGACAGATTTTGTTCATTAACTAGATAGCAAGTTAGGTGCCTAAAAATGAATTTAAAGAATACATGATGTTTAGTTGATTCTCCTTAGGCAACTTGCAAAGACAACGAATCAGTAGTCATATTGTCTTTGTGCGACAAGCATATTCTTCGACAAGCATTTTGCACAAAATAGTTAGGCTGTGAAAATTTTTGAGATAGACAGATAAACAGTTAGGGCCAATCATCAAAATAATTAAGAAAAATGATAAAATCAAGAAATTTGCCTTTTTACCAGAAAATATGGAATCGTACAACAGACTCACGACTCATATGAGACAGGATTTAGTATCGCATGAAATAGGATTGCTGATGATGTTTGCTCGTACGACAGAGGATCTCTGCTCGTATGACAAAAAATCTACTCGTACGATAAAATATTGCCTTTCGTACGATACCTGATGTTTGTCATTTCAGCCTATAAAAATGGTCGTACGAGGTGACACAGAGGCTATACGACCGAAAATCCGAAAAGTCGAAAAACCTGAAAAATAACAAATAAAAAAAAATCAATCTTGGAGGCCGAAAAATGTGGTCTCGGGCGCCACAGTGGGCGCCAGAAATGGTGTGTGTGAAAAGTGGGATAAGAAGTTGTATCTGCAATACACAACACTTCAATTTAGTCATTATATGCATGGTTAGTAGGATATAAGCATTAATAAGAAAACCATGACAAATCGACCAATTGCCTTCTAAAAGATGCGAGTATAAGATTTCTCTCAAATTATCATAAGAAATACCAGTGACTAGACTACACCAAGATGAAGGATTTAACCTATATGATATTCAAGCTATATGGATGCAAGATGGATGAATAATTCAAGCAATAATCAATTCAAGCAATAATGGATGCAAGTAATCTAAAAAGCACAATATATCAATGACTCCAAAGCAAAATCAGCATGATAACAATCTCCAAGCGTGTTCTCAAAAATCTCTGGGGTGAATTGGAATGAGAGCTGGAGACTGAATTTATAGAGAATCACAAGAGAAAAAGCTCAATTTAGGATTAATTGAAAATAATTGAGAAATCAGGTTGAGTTAACCTTGAGATAGATTGCAATCATAATTTAATTGAAATGCATTCAAATTAGAAGTCCAAGTTGCATTGGAAAATAATAATAAATTAATTCCATGCACATATTTGATTTATTCAAGAAAAAGGTCTTTTTAATGCAACAGAACTTCTTTTTCTGAAAAGCTTCGAGTTCCAATTCAAGAGAATAATTAATAATTCAATTAATTGCTTTTCTGATTTCAAGTTCTAAATTTAGAAAAAGAAATAATATCTCAGGTTTGATTTCTCTCAATTCAATTATTTTATTTTATTCTCAATTCAACTCTTTGTTTTGTAATAAATTCTTCTTTTTCTAGTAAATTAATTCTTTTCGCATGATTGAATGGCAAATTTATTAATTAATTAAATATGCAAAGATATTTAATAAATTAAAATAGGATAATTGATCAAAATGGTATTCTTGGAAATGATTCAATTAATTAAATAAATATTTAATTAATATTGAGTAATTGATTTGCCATGTGGTTTTTGATAATTAAAGAATTAATAATGTGCTCAAGATTGATTTAATTGCCTTGGTTAGGACCTTGGTGATGTTGTCAAGATTAGGGGCCCATGGTTTAGATGACCAATTTTAGGGTATTACATTTGCCCCTCTTTGAATTAATGTGCAAGCAGCGCGTTGGTTCAAAGAATGTGTGATGTCTAGGAGATACCAATTCTGAACTTGATTGATCACAGACTAGATGAAAAGCAAGGTGTTTAGCTTGAATCAAAGTGACAAAGCTGAATAAAGTATGATTAAAGTGATACCGATCCCGAACTTGATTGAACTGAGGAATGATAGAAAGCAAAGATACCGAACTTGAACTTGATTGGTCAAGAAGTGGATCTTATTGATCTAGAACTTGATTGAACTTAGATACAGTGAGTGATGATAAAAAATTGATCTTGAACTTGATTGATCAAGACACGATGAGCAAAGAATAAACTATCCAGCTTGATCAAGAAATGAATACTAAACACTTGCTTAGGTTTAGTGTGATCAAAGAAACTCTTTAAAATTTTGATTAAGTTTAAACTAATAATCAGTTTGATTTGAAGCAATGAAACTGATTAACGCTAAGATATTAATTTAGATGAAGGACAAATATTAGCTTGATGTGAAGCGATGCAACTAATATGCCCCTAGCGATTGATTATATTCGGATGATCGAGAGATCTCAACTTGATGTGAAGCGATGAAGCTAAGATGCCTCTTAGCGATAAGGATTGATTTTCTTTAATTGAAAATATTTTGCTTGACTTTTGATGAAGATTTGAAAATTGTCTCGACTTGTGAGATGTGAGGTCATAAGGTCATGAATATGCATGCCCCCTCGAGAGCAAAATTGAAATGATAGCGAGTGTAGTTGATTTTAGGCAATTTTGAGCAAAAATAACTTATTTGAGTGCAAAGTGATTTTGAAGAATTTTGAAGATTAAATTGATCACAAAATTGATTTGTAAATTTGAAATTGATATTCAGCTTTGATTGTTGAGAAATTGAGCATAAATCGAAGAAAGACTGAGAATTTGATGAATAGAGTGATAAATGGTCCAAATTGTGAAATTGACTAACGAGATGATCTCAAATTTAGATTTCGATCTCGAAAATGGAATCAGAGTAGGCACATTAGCTAAGGGTACAATTTTTGTGTCCATCAGAGTAAGTTGAAAAATTAGGTTTCTGGTTATATATGGGATGAAAGTGTCATTTTCAATTCATTTTAACCCTCCAAGTTTGAAAATTCAAAAAGCCTTCTGCGAAGAAAAATAGTGGTCCCTACTCATCAGCATCGATTTGAGCACCAGAGAAGACATAATCGATCCCGAAACTACGAGCCAGCAGTAAGTGATCGATCTTAAGCCTATTTATGTTTCCAATTTTGAATTTTTTTATGCATTTTTCATGTTTTTCATGGGTTTTGGGTCGGGTGTCACGTTTCATCATGCGAGATAGGATCCTGTCTCATACAAGAAACTAGCAATTTTTTTTTTATCATTTGAAGCCATTAGATTTGTCATACTAGATCCACCCTTGTGTCATATGACAGGCCGGTTAGGAGACCATTTTGTCATGTGGAGTCCAATAAAGTGTCATTTGAGGCTATTTTCTCATACGAGAGCCATTCCTGACTCATACATTCTCCTTAACTATGTTTTATCATTCAAAAAATAGTGACCATTTTTGAAAGTGTAAACATGAAATTTTGGTTTTGCATTTGACTTAGTTAGATTTGCATGGTGTTTAACTTCTCTTGTAGGCTCATTTGGACTATTTTTTGATTCTTCATTATTAGATTGTTGCAGGTGTGCTTACCTCCTGTGCTCTTTAGATGCATATATCCTCCTAATATGGCTTTGGTTCATGATTTTTCTGAGGTTGAGCAAGCTCATATTGATATGTGTGGCTTTACTCACCTGATGAGGTTACCTGATATCCATGTGAACCATGAGATGCTGACAACATTGGTAGAGTAATTTCATTTAGAGCATAATACCTTTCATTTGCTAGTTGGGGAGTTGACTATCACTCCCGAGGATGTGTATAGGATCCTTCATATCCCTTTTGCTAGGGATAAGGTGGATTATGATACTGCATTGTTACCTGGACTATAGGCTCTTAGGAATGTATTCAGGGATCCTGATATCTTAACTCATTCTATGAGTTGGGATATATTGATGAGCAGGTACAATGAGGAGTATCCGTTGGCATGTGTCCTAGTAGGTTTCATTGGTTTCTTCTTGATGCCAGATAGAGGGCAATAGGGTTTCCAGAGTGGATGGGGACAGATGCTAGAGAGGTTGATAGAGACCCCTCAGAGATTTAGCTAGGGCTCTTGCTTATCGACCCACATGTATCAGGAGATGCATGAGATTATTTATGGAGATGGACAAAGCATGGCTACAGGGGTTTACATTTTACAGATGTGGGCTTGGGAGCACCTTCCCATTTGTCGGCCGATAGTTGATGATAACAAAGAGCCCAGGCAGCCTATTATCTATAGGTATGCTAGATATATTACGCAGCCCCATTTGGGCAAGACAAACTTCTGGCAATGACAACTCAATGATTTGATAGCTATCATATGGAGACCATACAAGGGGTTGGAGTCATGGGATGACTAGTGGGTAGTTTGAAGAGATATTTTTGTTACATGCCCACTGATTGGGAGGTCGCAGACTGTTATGGAGTGATTCATTGTTTCACGAGTGATGAGGTAGTACGGTTGATCGCAGGGGATCTCTCAAGAGTATACAACATATGCTTGATACGCTGATGAGGAGAGGCAGGGATGGTCACCTAGGCTATCCTATGCTTTAGCGATGTAGGAGTTGATAGGTTTACACTGTCTGAGGTGGGATTACCTGGATGATATAGCAGATGCGGGGGTATTTCCCTAGTATAGGGATTACTTTCAGTAGCATCCATTCCCTCAGTTTACGGATCCTGGAGAGCATGCTCCTCATATTGAGGATATTGAGGATGATGCCCCTACACGAGCACAGGGACAAGCATAGAGACAGGGCCATAGGCAAGGACAGGGCCAAAGATAGGCACAGAGAGCAGATGCTCCACAACGGACTAATGGTGATCCTGGTGCTAGCAGTAGCGGAGTGCGAGCTGATGCTGGATGGTAGAGGGGTGAGGGTGGATCCCTTGGGAGAGTAGGCATGAGGTTGAGTGGTAGAGAGGAGGAGTGAGCAGCTCCAAGGTAGGTCCGGTAGTGACAGGATGAGTAGGGTGGAGCCACAGGTGGAGATGGCGGTGGAGATGGTAGCGGAGAGCCTACAAGAGAGCAGGGGGTTGACACAGGATGGTCGATGAGAGCACGCCTTGTAGAGCTATAGTCATAGTTGGTAGTGGCTCAGAATCAGCTGACAAAGTGAGACTGATAGCTAGTCGAGATTAGGGTTGAGCATGATCGCCAGATCATAGCATTAAGAGCTGAGTTGAGAGCAGAGATAGAGTCTCTTCGATAGGAGGTGCTTCTCTAGAGCAGTAGGGTTGTGTATTATGTAGCAGCGTATAGTGCTACAGTTCCTGTTGCATAGCAGGTGCAACCCTATTCATAGTATATGGCTAGATCAGAGGGAGCACGAGCACCTTGACAGGATCTCGGGCATCAGGCTCCTCCTCCTCCACCAGGCAATGAGGGAGAGGGTGCTAGCTAGATGATTCTTTTTGTAGCTTGGATATTTTTTTGTAGATACACCCATTTTTTTATAGCCGATACGATTCTTGCTTTGATGGGAGTTTGTATATGTCATTGGACATCATCTTGTACCCTCATACTTGACATTATATATATACAAGATTTGATTTGACTTCATCGTACTCGTGTTGATCGACTATGAGATGTTTCTATATGCTTTATTCTATATGTATGCATTTATTTCAGCATGAATGTATGTAATGCAAATGAATATGGATGTTTATATTTTTGTTTCTTTTTTATATGCAAATAAATGAATGAATGAAAATGAGTAATGAGTAATGAGTAATTTTTAAAAAAAAAATTTCTATGCAATAAGATCAGTATAAATGAATACTAACAAAATGAATGAATGAATCTATATGAAATGTCATGTATGCAGCTAAACATCTCAAAACACAAGTACTCAATCGAAGAAATAATGATAAAAAGACCACTTAGCGTAAGAAATGATGATGCTCTCAGCTCTCATTCATAAGATAAAGAGATTTTGACTATACCGAAATCACTCTAGATTCACAAAAATGTAGAATGAAATGCAAAATGATGTGCAAAATGCAACCTAAACCTAGTCACTGGATTTTAAATACTTGAGATTCATCACTGAGTATAACAAACACAACAGGCAGGTTAGAGTTCCTTTCTTTTTCAATGTGCAATATTAATTATCTTGTCCGCAATGGCCCTTTTTTCATTCATATCCTTGGATAGATTTCGCAGGGACCCAAATTGCATCATAAAGAAATTCCCTCAAAACAAACAAAGAAATGATATGGACCTCCCTATAGCATACAAATAAGTAGAGTCAAGGTATGTGAGGCAATTTCAACTTAATGTGAAGGCTCTTATCATAGACAGCCAGCTAATTTAAATGTTTCCAGATCATCGGGATCATTCCTACAAGTAGAAAACAAGAAAACATTATGCCCCCAATCCTTGTACCTCTTAGTCAATACAGACTTCCTCGAGTTACTCAAGGGGATAATAATCAAAAATCAATATAAAAGATAGCATACAAAGAAAATTATCATTCATAGCTCAAACTGTTTAGTAATTGTTTTCCGTTATGTTGTTTTGCTTGTGAACTCAGTAATAAAAACTCTATAGTAGTCAGGAGACAGGTAATTGACTCAGAGTGGACAACCAATTTTTATTGATGGGAAAATGACATGTTTGATACTACTTAGGACATGCAATGTGCTCTATCGAGTAACCTAAGACTAGGACGTTGATCAGTTTCAAGTCATGAGGGTTCCAATGAACCAGGATGTCACAAAAGTGACTGAAAATATGTACAAGCAAAAGCAAAAGATGCTTGAAAGCGGGAAATGCCAACGTTGCGTTGATAGATGGAGCACTTGAGTACAAGAGGCGCTTGTTTACTAGGTTTTCACCTACTTGGCAGAGATTCATTTTTTTTTTACCAAGGTGCCTGTTTACCAGGTTTTCACCACGACAATTTCTCTCTTTTTATATTTTTTCTTTTCTTTTCTATTTTTTTCTTTTTTTTTTTTCTTTTCTTCAGGACTTTTTCCGATTTTTAGGATTTTTTCAGGACTTTTTCCAACTATACAAGTTTTCTGGAGCAGAGAGTGCTAAGCGAAAAATTTCTTCAAGTGGATGGTGTTAATTGGTTCACGGAGTTATTCTCCTTCCGAGTTTGAGAGTTGATAGGTGCACCAGAGCTAAATACTATTGTAACAATGTAGGGACCCAGCCAGTTGGGTTCAAACTTCCCTTTGTTTTCATGGAATTGTTGATTTTTTGGATTTTCTCTCAGTACTAGGTCTCCAACCTGAAATTCTCTTTGTCGAACTTTCTTGTTATACCCTTTGGACATTCTCTTCTAATACACTCTGAGATGATCAAACGCCACTTGCTGATGATCATCCAGCAATTTGAGTTCTTGCAATCTAGATATTCTATAATCTTCATCAGTAATGAGGCCTTGCAATGAAACTCTTAGAGATGGTATTTCTACTTCGATAGGTAATACTGCTTCGGACCTGTACACCAAAGAAAAAGGTGTAGCCCCAGTAGGTGTTCTGATACTTGTTCTGTAAGCCCATAATGCAGGATTGATTTGTAGATGCTAATCCTTCCCTGATTTGTTCATTGTTCTATGCAAGATAGTTAATAGGATCTTATTAGATGCCTCAGCCTGTCCATTGCCTTGAGGGTAATATACTGATGACCAGTGTTGTTTGATTTTGAATTTCTCACAAAGTTCATTCAGATCTTTACTCTTGAATTGTCCTCCATTATCAGTCATGATGGATCAAGGTATTCCATACCTGCAAATTATATGGTTTAGGATGAATAAGGCGACTTGTTTACCAGTTGCTTTGGTGAGTGGAACTGCCTCTACCCACTTGGTGAAATACTCAGTGGCAGTTATGATGAATTTATGTCCATTGGATGAAGCCAGATATATCTGACCAATGAGATCAAAGGCCCATTGCTGAAAAGGCCAGTGTGTTATAAATGGTATGAGGTCCCTTGCCAGGGCATGTATGAGATTTCCATGAAGCTAACATTTCTCACAAGTCTTAGAAAATTTAATGGCATCTTTTTCCATATCTGGCCAGTATTAGCTAGCCCGTAATAGTTTCTGAGCTAAAGTAAAACCATTTGAATGAGATCCACAAATACCTTCATGGACTTCCGATAATGCATGTTTAGATTCTTCAGTTTCTAGACATCTAAGCAATGTATCGTCCAAACCTCATCTAAATAAATCATTAGCTATGATAACATACCATGAAGCATTTCAAGTTAGGTTTCTTTTCTTATTTCAGGTAAGATTTTTAGGAATAACTTGGTCATGTAGATAGGAGTAGATGTGGCTATATCTGGATGAGTCGTGTCCAATAATAGAACAGACTATTTGGGTTTTAGGGGAATCATAAGTTGGGTAACGTAACTCTTCCACCAGGAATTCAAAGTGAGCATTGAACTCTTGTAACTCAGGTATGGATGCCAGAGTGGCCATAGCATCTACTACTCTATTAGCAGACCTTGGGATCTGCTGGAATGACACAAAAGCAAAGTACTTCTTGAGATCGTCCACCATTCTCTTGTAAGGCATCAACTTCTCATGTTGAGTTTGATATGTAACATTGATTTGATTGACTACCAATTGAGAATCTCCACAAATATGTAATTCAGCAACCTTCCATTCAACGACTAGCTTTCTCCCATTTACCAAGGCTTCATATTCTGCAATATTGTTTGTGCAGGGAAATAAAATCTTGTAAGATTTTGGGATGGAGTACTTTTGAGGAGTAATGAATAATATGCCAGCACCTGAACCATTTTGAGTAAAGGACCCATCAAAGAACATTTTCTAGGGTTGTTGTGTAAGATGCATTATTGATTCATCTAGAAACTCTATGCATAGTGGTTGAGAGTCTTCAATCGGAGCTTCAGCAAGTTGATCAGCAATTACCTATCCCTTTATGGCTTTGTGTTCCACATATTCAATGTCAAATTCTGTAAGGATCATGGCCCATTTTGCCAATCTTCCTATGAGTGTTGCCTTGCTAAGAAGATACTTGAGTGGATCAATTTTAGCCACTAACTTGACTGAGTGTGCTAGCATGTAGTGTCTTAGTTTTTGTGATGTAAAGACCAATGCTAAGCATGATTTTTCTATTATAGTATAATTCATTTCATAAGACACTAATGTCCTGCTGATGTAATAGATAGCTCGTTCCTTTTTGTTGTCATCCTGTTGCGCCAAAAGTGCCCGTAGTGATGAATCTATTGCTGATATATATAAGATTAGTGGTTTACCTTGAATAGGTGGCATTAAGATTGGTGGATTTGATGTGTACTCTTTGATTTGCTGAAGATGTTTCTCACATTCTTTCTCCCAATTGTATAATATGCCTTTCCTTAGTACCTTCATGAAAGGTTGAGCCTTGTCTGCTAGCTGAGAAATGAACCTTATGATAGACTAGAGATGTCCTTGTAGACTTCTCATTTGATTGATATTCTTTGGAGGTGGCATTTCCATTATGGCTTGGACTTTCTCAGGATCAACTTCGATTCCTTTTTTTGAAATAATGTATCTAAGTAGCTTACCAGATGTCACTCTGAATGCACACTTCTTTGGATTTAACCAGAGTTTGAAATTTTCCATTCTGTCGAGGATAGGACCTAACTCTTGAATATGTGTTGATCTTTTCATAGTTTTCACTAAAGTATCATCAATGTAGTCTTCCATATTCTTGTGCATCATATCATGAAAAATTGTAGTGACTGCTCTTTGATAGGTTGCTCCTATGTTCTTTAGCCCAAATGGCATGATGTTCCAGCAAAAGGTTCCCCATGCACAGGTGAAAGCCATCTTTTCTTGATCTCTAGGAGCAATTTTAATCTGATTGTAGCCAGAAAATCCATCCATTAGTGAGTACATCTCATATCTAGCTGTCATGTCAACTATCATATCAATATTTGGTAATGGAAAGTCATCTTTTGGACATGCTTTGTTGAGATCTCTAAAGTTTGTGCAAACTCTGGTAGATTTATCTTCCTTCAACATAGGTACTATGTTGGAAATCCATTCAGCATAATCTATTGCCCTAATAAATGTAGCTTTAAGTAGCTTCTCTAATTTAGCTTTGACTAATAGTGCCACATGTGGGCACATCTTACAGAGTTTTTGCTTGACTGGTTTTACTCCTGGTGTGATTGAGAGATGGTGCATAATGAGATCAGGATCCAAGCCTGGCATATCAAAGTATGTCCATGCAAAGTTTATTTTATTTTCTGAGAATAGTTGAGTGAAATCCTTCAATTCCTCTTCTGATAGTGATTGAGCTAAGTGAACAATTTGTGGTGTCTCTTGACTCTTGATATTCACTGGCTGAGTTGGCTCGATCAATATGGAAGACCGCTCCTAGAAATGAGTAGGCAGTATACCAAGTATCTCACCTTCAAGTGCCTCAAAGAGGTTTTCACCTTTAGGTACGTCCTTTAGTTTCTCTTTTTTAGATTCTGACACCGCCACAATGTGGTTTTCGTCGTCGGATCTTTTATTTTTTCCTTTTCTATTTTTACAACTAAGATACTTGATATCTGCTTCAGTCATATTTTCACTTTGTTCATTGGTGGAAGAGTCCATAGGTTCGACTGCATTGAGATAATAGGCTAATGTATAATCATTGGTAAAACTAGGTACATCCATTGGCTGGTTTTGTAACATGCAGTTAATCAATTTAGGGTGTACTAAGGATAAGTTTGGGGTAGGTTCGAGAGCGTTCACGGTATTGTTATCACAGCTCCAAATTGAGAAGTCGAGTTCTAGAAGTATACCTTGCGCTAGTGTCTCGAGACTAGGAAAAGTCAGATCATGATTATTAGAGTTCATGTTAATATTTAATCGATCTAATCTAATAGGCATACTTGTAACATCATTTACTATGCTAGATTGAATGTCATATCATGGTTTAACAACAATAAAACTAGTAGGCAACTTTTCATTGTTTGTATCTGATGATCCTGATTTTGAAGCTGAGTGGATATCATCATGAATAGGATTGTCATCAGAGTCATCAGATGAAGTTTCCAACCCTCTTTCAGGTGATTCAATAAGCATATCTATGGTATCAATGCCAACATCTTTAATGCGACAAGTTCCTTCATGTTGTGGTTCATCTATCATTTTTACCTGACACACCTATTGACATCATCTCATTGTTTCTGTAATTTGTTGTCACCTACTCCATTAAGCTTCTTCTGGACTAATGACTGGTTCATTTTGTGTAGCTTCTAACTATTCTTGTGTAGTGTTGTACTTGATTTGTTCTAGTTTAGTATGGGGGTACATGGATGAAAAGTTCTCTGGTATTGTTCCTTCTGTCAATGCTTGTTCATAGTTGGCTTGTCTCTTTCATCTGATGTCCTATATTTCTTTGTCTAGTTTCATATGCATCAACTCTTGAGCATCATCTATGACACCACTAGATTCTCCTTGAGTTTCTATAGTGGATGTGTCTGAAAGGTAGTCAGGACTAAATTCATACTCATTTGAATCAGTCTCTGGATCATCTACTTGTTGCCTACTAGTATATGTGACTGGAAATTTTAATGGTGCAAACAATTCTCTGATTCTTACAACTTCATCTCTTATATCCTTAGGGACCTCAACTTCTTGTATTATCATAGCCAATACCATCGAAGCCTGAGCACTGACTATTTCTTCTTTCTTGACTATTGATTCCTCTTTCTCTTCTCTACACTATACTTTTGTTTGTTTAGTGTCTGCTTCATGTAATGTTAAAGGCGATATCTTTTTCGAGCACCTAGACTTAGAAACATGTTTTTGGTCTGATGTCTTTTTTGGATTATATCCTAGTCTAGCCTTATCATTTGTGGATTTGGTTTATAGCTGAATTGGTTTAGTAATACCTTCCTTTTGTTTGCCCAGAGGACCCATACCAAAATACCCCATGTGCTGAATCATTTTGTAACCAGGACCATACTAAGTAGGAGAAACCTCACAGTGTCGTACCTCTTCATCTTGACTATCTTCCTTAAAGAGCAAGTTAAGCACAACATCCTCTTCTATTTCATTGGCCAAGGAGGTAGAAGACTGTACAAAAAGACCATCATATATGATATTAGGAGTTGAATTCTATGTTCTCATGTTCTCCGATGGTTTGCCCAACTGTTTTGGTGATGGAGGAAGAGAAACTAATGATAGTACTGGTTCTATCTTATAGCCATCCATGCCGGTATCTGTAATCTTCAATCTCTTTTCTATGTCTTTCATCAATGTTTCAAGATCTTCATTTGAAGAGGCTACCCTATTATGAGGCACAAAAGTATCTGCACCTTTTGTCAACGCATTATAGATGACATTTATATCAGTGGGAATACTGATTTTGGCTCCGTTATAAGGAAACTTTAAGCATTGGTGATATGTTGATGGTAATGCCTTCATTTCATGAATCCATGGCCTGCCCAGTAAAATATTGTATGACAATGGAATATCAAGAACCTGGAAAAGGACTTCTCTCTCTAGCAGTCCCACTCTGATTGGTAATGATACAAGACCTTTGGAGGTCCTTTATTCTTCATCATAGGCTTTAATTGTTATTTTCTTGCCTGGATCAATAACATTTTCAGAGAATCCTAGTTGTGTGAGAAGATGGTAAGTACAAATATTCAACCCTGTGCCTCCATCTATCAAAACACATTTGACTCTATGTTTGTGGATCATGGCCTCAATATGCAATGGTTGGTTATGTGGATGATTTAATGAATTGTCATCTTCTTCAGAGAAGGTCAAATAGTGAAGTGAAGTCAGATGACCCACCATAGACTAAAACCGATCAATGTCTAAATCTTTTGGAATGTTGGTAGTGAGCAATGGTTTGTCTAGGATTTCCTTGTGAGCCGATGAGAGTTGTAGCAATTCAAAAATTGAAATTTGAGCATTTGTCCTTTTTAACTGTTCAACTACACTGTATCCAGAGGATGATGATGAAGTTAACCTTTTAAATTTGTCCAAGGTTGATTCCTTTTGTTTATTTGGTAAGGTTGTTCAATTTGATTTTTCTTGAGCCGGATTAGAAGAACTAGCTCCTTGGAGAGTGACTTTCTTTTGAGATCGGGTTAGGGCTCTTGTATATCATGATTCATTTGGTTTATTTTGAAATATAATCACATTGCAATATTCTGAGTGTGAAGGCTCAATCATTTTGATAACGTTGTCCTGGCTGGCATAGGTATAATTTACCTTAGCACCTCCTTTGGTCTTTGATGAATCACCTTGTTCATAAACAGGTAAACTATCTTTGAATGCTTTATGAACAGCATTGGTCAGATGATTTTCGACAATTATTTTACCAGCGTCTATAAGATCTTGAATCTCATGTTTTAGTTTCATGCAATTGTTTATGTTATGACCCTTGTTTTGATGAAAATCACAGTATTCAGCTTCTCTCCACCATCTTGGTTTGACTTCTGGATCATATGGTCTGGAGTTATCTGGTAGCGTTATCAAGTTGTATTCCAATAGAGTCTTGAAAGTGGATTCATATGATTCTTCGAGAGGAGTGAAATCATGCTTAGGTTTAGAGAGCCAAGGTTTCTCTTTGACCCAATCTTTTTTCTTAGGAGTATTCTCTGCTTCAATCTCAGTAGCTTTGAGTGCTTCTGTACTACTAGCCAAGTTGAATATTGTGGGTTGTGAGGTTGTTCTAATACTATCCACTACTCTATCATTAACAACATTCTTGTTGTTGTCCTTGCCAAATTTCCAATACTTGTTCTTCTCTTTAGAACCAGATCTTCGTTATGTTTCCTTCCAAGGTGAAATATCCCCTTTTTTTATGAGCACATCTTCCATTCGAATGGCATTGTCTACCATCCTATTAAATGATGGGTGTACTTGCATTTGGATACTATATTTCAATTTTGGTACCAAGTTATTGACCAATATATCCATTTTCTTAGAGTCTGGGATAGGTCATGGGTACCTAGAGAACATCCTTCTCCAATGCTAGAGGAAAGTGAAAAAAGGTTCTCCCGTCTTCTATTTAGTATTGCAAAGATCGATCATAGTCACAGGATGTCAAATGTTGTATGAGTATTGTTGCAAGAATAGTTGGACTAGTTCTTCAAATGATTTTATTCCTTGAGGTAGACTTGAGAACCATTCCATGGCTTGTACTCCCAGACTCCTCCAGAAAAGACACATGAGATAGGTGCCATCATGCATGAATTCCATATAGGCAGCACAAAACTCTCTAACATGATCTTGGAGATCTGAGTTATCATCATATTTATCAAATTTTGGGATTTCAACTCATGAAGGAAATGGAGGCATGTATAGACTCTTATCAAATGGAAATGGGAATATTGTCTCCAAGGAATATTGCTTTGGGGATTTATCCTTATTCTTCAGTTTCGTGATGTCAGTTTTCAAAGCTAGTAGTTATTTGTGTACTATGAGGATAGGTGAATCTTCCTTTTTTGTGACAAGTGTCTGAACATCATATCCAATAGGAAGTTTGGCACCTTGTCTTGCTAATTCTAAGATATAGTCTTCCTTCTCTCTAGCTAGGATAGCATTCATCACTTTTCTAAAGTCTTTTTCCTTTTGCAAGTCAAGAATTTTTTTTTTGGAAGGTTCAACATATTGATCAGTGTCACTGGAGGAGGAATCATCACTTCCGTGAACATTACTATTGTCCTTGTTTTTTTTATCGTATACTGTCTCATATACAGGAGGAGGTCGAGGTTCATCAAAAGTCAGTATTCGTGATGACGAAGGTATGTCAGTGAGTGGGTCTTCCTAATAAAATGGATTATGCTGGTATGTGAAGACCGGTTCCTTAGGTTTGGCTTCTTTCTTACTGGAACTCCTGGTTTGTATAAGCATCTTTACGGATTAGTGTGATCCAAAGCTTATTTTTGGATACAGAGGTCAAGATCAATTTTAGTGCTAGTTTGTTCGGTTAAAGTATTGTTTGAGAGAAACAACTGAGATTTAGTCTATTTCAGGAAAGATCTATCCCATATAAGATATTTACCTGGGTTGATTCTAAAATAGCAACTAAGATTCAGTCTGATTCAGGAATGATATATCCTATGTAAGATGTTATCTAAGTGACTTAAGTTTGATAGGTGGTTTGATTTGAACTAGCTAAAGGGTGATCGACCAAATCGTGCAACAATAAAAAAAATGGCAGAGGTACACTATTTTGATCTGTTTTATGCTCAGGAAAATGATAACCAGTATTATGTTCACTGTAGACTATGTTTTTGGCAATTTTGACTGTTCTGTCTGACAAAACCGGAGAGTTGTACGACTGGGTCTTCTGACTTGGATGAAAATTTAGCAGTTATAGGACACCAAAAGTTTTTTTTATGTATGAGTTGCTACCTCATACCGTACGACTGATGGGCATGTGCAAGATGACAAAAGATTGAGGTCAATTCTGTCTCGTATGAGACATGACATATTGTAGGAGGATAAATGATGTAGACTCGTATGACTAAGAGTCTACTATGGAATGATAAATTAGTAAACTCGTACGACACAGGACTAGTGCAACACGATAAAGTAGCAGACTCGTACGACCTTTCTCAAGGTAGAGACTAAAAATTCTAAGTTTTCTAACTGCAAAGTATTACAACTGAGTATGACAAGTTCTAAGATGGACTGATTTTTGACCAGGCTAGACTAGTTTCCGATACGGACAGAGTTTTGACTCACTAAGTTGTTTTTGGTCTTCACTAATTTTTGGTATTTCAATTTTTGTTTCAGGGATGAAAACAAAGAAAACAAGTAGTATGTATAGTGACTCCAATCACAGCATGCAAACCCTAAGGAATTTGGTGAGGAAAGAAAACCTTTGCTTGTAGACTAAGGTACACACCCAATAGCTAATCAAAATATGGTCACCGAGTCTCATGCAATGGATTCTCAATGCTGTATTATCTAACTCCAAATGCTAATGGGGGCATGAAATGACAAGTATCTTGGGAGAGTTACTATCTCTCTTGCACAAAGATTATCTCCCTTTCGGAGGTGAACTGGGTAGCTTCTAATTTTACTTGGATTTAGTGAAAAAAGGTTCTCCCGTCTTCTATTTAGTATTGCAAAGATCGATCATAGTCATAGGATGTCAAATGTTGTATGAGTATTGTTGCAAGAATAGTTGGACTAGTTCTTCAAATGATTTTATTCCTTGAGGTAGACTTGAGAACCATTCCATGGCTTGTCCTCCCAGACTCCTCAGGAAAAGACACATGAGATAGCTATCATCGTGCATGAATTCCATATAAGCAGCATAAAACTCTCTAACATGATCTTGGGGATCTGAGTTATCATCATATTTATCAAATTTTGGGATTTCAACTCGTGAAGGAAATGGAGGCATGTATAGACTCTTGTCAAATGGAAATGGGAATATTGTCTCCAGGGAATATTGCTTTGGGGATTTATCCTTATTCTTCAGTTTCATGATCTCAGTTTTCAAAGATAGTAGTTGTTTGTGTACTGTGAGGATAGGTGAATCTTCCTTTTTTGTGACAAGTGTCTGAACATCATATCCAATAGGAAGTTTGGCACCTTGTCTTGCTAATTCTAAGATATAGTCTTCCTTCTCTCTAGCTAGGATAGCATTCATCACTTTTCTAAAGTCTTTGTCCTTTTGCAAGTCAAGAATTTTTTTTTTGGAAGGTTCAACATCTTGATCAGCATCACTGGAGGAGGAATCATCACTTCCGTGAACATTACTATTGTCCTTGTTTTTTTTGTCGTATACTTTCTCATATATAGGAGGAGGTCGAGGTTCATCAAAAGTCGGTATTCGTGATGACGAAGGTATGTCAGTGAGTGGGTCTTCCTGATAAAATGGATTATGCTGGTATGTGAAGACCGGTTCCTTACGTTTGGCTTCTTTCTTATTGGAACTCTTGGTTTGTATAAGCATCTTTACGGATTAGTGTGATCCAAAGCTTATTTTTAGATACAGAGGTCAAGATCAATTTCAGTGCTAGTTTGTCTGGTTAAAGTATTGTTTGAGAGAAACAACTGAGATTTAGTCTATTTCAGGAAAGATCTATCCCATATAAGACTTTTACCTAGGTTGATTCTAAAATAGCAACTAAGATTTAGTCTGAGTCAGGAACGATATATCCTATGTAAGACATTATCTAAGTGACTTGAGTTTGATAGGTGGTTTGATTTGAACTAGCTGAAGGGTGATCGACCAAATCGTGCAACAATAAAAAAAATGGCAGAGGTACACTATTTTGATCTATTTTATGCTTAGGAAAATGATAACTAGTATTATGTTCACTGTAGACTATGTTTTTGGCAATTTTGACTGTTCTGTCTGACAAAACCAGAGAGTTGTACGACTAGGTCTTCTCACATGGACAAAAATTTAGTAGTTATAGGATGACAAAAGTTTTTGTTTCATACGAGTTGCTGCCTCATACCCTATGACTGACAGGCATGTGCAGGACGACAAAAGGCTAAGGTCAATTTTGTCTCGTACGAGACATGATACAGTGCAGGAGGATAAATGATGTAGACTCGTATGACTGAGACTCTGCTATGGAATGATAAATTAGTAAACTCATACGCACAGGACTGGTGAAACACGATAAAGTAGCAGACTCGTGTGACCTTTCTCAGGGTAGAGATTAAAAATTCTAAGTTTTCTGACTACTGAGTATTACAATTGGGTATGACAAGTTCTGAGATGGACTGATTTTTGACCAGGCTAGACTAGTTTCCGATACGAATGGAGTTTTGACTCACTGAGTTGTTTCTAGTCTTCACTGATTTTTGGTATTTCAGTTTTTGTTTCAGGGATGAAAACACAAAAAACAAGTAGTATGTATAGTGACTCCAATCACAGCATGCAAACCCTAAGGAATTTGGTGAGGAAAGAAAACCTTTGCTTGTAGACTAAGGTACACACCCAATAGCTAATCAAAATATGGTCACTGAGTCTCATGCAATGGATTCTCAATGCTGTATTATCCAACTCCAAATGCTAATGGGGGCATGAAATGACAAGTATCTTGGGAGAGTCACTATCTCTCTTGCACAAAGATTATCTCCCTTTCGGAGGTGAACTAGGTAGCTTCTAATTTTAATTGGATTTAGTAAGGCGTCCGTTTGGCATGTTGAGGTATAAACTCAATTAAGAGGTCTCCCAGCCTTGTAAACCAGGGTTTAATATACCCGAAGGTACAAAGGAGAGCTATTCCCGAGCACTGTCATTGACTTGATTTTCATCAAATCACGTTTATTTTATAGTGGGTTGGAGTACTTGGCGTCTAGCTATTCCCACTTAGGTCATTCCCCTCTCACCGGCCCTAAAGGCTATAGAGTTATTAGCTCCTCAGGAGGGCATACCTGCTAAAGATGTTGCAATCAATCTTAAGAAAGCACTTCAAGGGTCTGGATTTCTAATTGTCTAAAAGAAGACAAGAGCATACTCTCCTACCTCTTAGATTTTTCTAAAACATGAGAGATAGATTTTGTTCATTAACTAGATAGCAAGTTAGGTGCCTAAAAATGAATTTAAAGAATACACGATGTTTAGTCGATTCTCCTTAGGCAACCTGCAAAGACAACGAATCAGTAGTCATATTGTCTTTGTGTGACAAGCATATTCTTTGACAAGCGTTCTGCAAAAAATAGTTAGGCTATGAAAACTTCTGAGATAGACGGATAAACAGTCAGGGTCAATCATCAGAATAATAAAAAAAAATGATAAAATCATGAAATTTGCCTTTTTACCAGAAAATATGGAATTGTACGACAGACACTTGACTTATACGAGACAGGATTTAGTATCGCATGAAATAGGATTGCTTATGATGTTTTCTCATATGACAGAGGATCTCTGCTCGTATGACAAAATGTTGCCTTTTGTACAATACCTGAAGTTTGTCATTTCAGCCTATAAAAATTGTCGTACGAGGTGACGCAGAGGCTGTACGACCGAAAATCTGAAAAGTTGAAAAACCTGAAAAATAACAAATAAAAAAAATCAATCTTGGAGGCCAAAAAATGTGGTCTCGGGTGCCACGGTGGGCGCCAGAAATGGTGTGTGTGAAAAGTGGGATAAGAAGTTGTATCTACAATACACAACACTTCAATTTAGTCATTATATGCATGGTTAGTCAGATATAAGCATTAATAAGAAAACCATGACTAATCAACCAATTGCCTTCTAAAAGATGTGAGTATAAGATTGCTCTCAAATTTTTATAAGCAATACCAGTGACTAGACTACACCAAGTTGAAGGATTTAACCTATATGATATTCAAGCTATATGGATGCAAGATGGATGAATAATTCAAGAAATAATCAATTCAAGCAATAATGGATGCAAGTAATCTAAAAAGCACAATATATCAATGACTCCAAAGCAAAATCAGCATGATAACAATCTCCAAGTGTGTTCTCAAAAATCTCTGGGGTGAATTGGAATGAGAGCTGGAGACTGAATTTATAGAGAATCACAAGAGAAAAAGCTCAATTTAGGATTAATTGAAAATAATTGAGAAATCAGGTTGAGTTAACCTTGAGATAGATTGCAATTATAATTTAATTGAAATGCATTCAAATTAGAAGTCCAAGTTGCAATGGAAAATAATAATAAATTAATTCCATGCACATATTTGATTTATTCAAGAAAAAGGTCTTTTTAATGCAATTGAACTTCTTTTTCTGAAAAGCTTCGAGTTCCAATTTAAGAGAATAATTAATAATTCAATTAATTGCTTTTCTGATTTCAAGTTCTAAATTTAGAAAAAGAAATAATATCTCAAGTTTGATTTCTCTCAATTCAATTATTTTATTTTATTTTCAATTCAAACTCTTTTTTTTGTAATAAATTCTTCTTTTTCTAGTAAATTAATTCTTTTCGCATGATTGAATGGCAAATTTATGAATTAATTAAATATGCAAAGATATTTAATAAATTAAAATAGGATAATTGATCAAAATGATATTCTTGGAAATGATTCAGTTAATTAAATAAATATTTAATTAATATTGAGTAATTGATTTGCCATGTGATTTTTGATAATTAAAGAATTAATAATGTGCTCAAGGTTGATTTAATTGACTTGGTTAGGACCTTGGTGATGTTGTCGAGATTAGGGGCCCATGGTTTAGATGACCAATTTTAGGGTATTACAATGAGGATATGGTCATGGATTGAAAGACTAAAATGAGAAACATAAGATTGCATGAAAGGTGGATATGATTGTGAAGGATGGAAATTCCAATTTATAGATTGTAGGGAGCCAAAATGGAGGGTCAAGATTGATTTGAAATGAAGGGCAAGGATTGAAAGAAAGTGGGAGAATATTTAGAGGACAAGGTGGGAGATCCAAGAGATATGCCATAAAAACATTTCTTGTCTCTACACCTCTCAAGTACATGGGGAAGTGTTCCCCAAGTACAATGGGAAGATAAAAAGGAATATAAAATTCCTTGGGGGAGGACAAAGGAATTAAAATTCCAAAATAGAAGATTGTGTGGAAAAAATAAAAGGATAAAGGAATTAAAAATTCCTTAAGAAGAGGAGACATGAGAATGTGCAAGGATTTGACATTCCTTGGAAGAGAAAAAGATGGTGAAGCTAAGGGTTGGAGAGTGAGATGACAATGATGAATCAATGATGAACAGTTAGTACCAAAATGGTACTGAGAGAGGGGGGGTAAATCAATACAGGAAAAATACTTTCCTTGAACTGGTTTGAATGCAAACACTGCACTTGACTAGCAAGCAATAACACCGGTCTATATCAGATTACTACTCGTAGGACACATTGGGAATGTGAAAGATAGAAACTGGTAACTCTTAGCTCTCCACACAATCTATTACCACATTTCCACTTCACCCTTATGCATAAACAAGTAATCTAACATCAGAAATATAGTGAGTTCTAGTTCAACATGTTTTACCACAGTGACATAAAACACTAAACCATCACATGAAAGGCATGACACATGACACACTAATTTTTCACGTGGAAACCTAACTGGGAAAATCCATAGTGGGGATGAATACCCACAAGCTATTCTTTGAACTCTTTTGAAGTTCACTATGTTGGGAGCCTAGTCCGGTTAAAGACTATTATAATAGGTTCTGCTAGGAACTGATCCTGCTAGGGATCACCCGGTTAGGGGATGGCTAAATACTCGGTTAAAGGCTAAAACCCTATTAGAGGTTACCTCCCAAGAGGATTTTAAGAACTCTTTAAATTGAGTCACCGTATTAAAGGATTTACACAAAATCTTGTTAAAGATACCCTATTAAGGGATTTTCCAACTGCTGAAATGGTTAGAAGTCAATAGATAATACATTGATCTGATAATAGCACACAATGCCAAGGCAAGTCCACTTTAGCTCCTTTCCTTCTGCAATCACACTCTGCAGGTATCACCACACTTCTCCAATCTAGCAAGAATCAAGTATCACTCACTGGGAAACACACATAACATTTGCCAACAAATTCAAAATGAAAAACATCATCGACCTTATAGGAAACATTTAGGTTTTACAATTCAATCAGTTCAATCCTGACCATAAATCATACTGCATTGAATACAACAGTCTTGAGTAGATCTCAAGACATTCTCCAATGTTCATTCTTTGTCGCTTTAGGAAGCTAATAACCCATCATGCATTCTCCACCATTTAGAGAGACTTCGCGCATTCCCGAGGTAGATAAGATCAATCTCCATACAAGATCCTCAAGGAGATCCTTCATGTGCACAAGGATGACATGGAAACTCTATCTGAGCTTCATTATAATTTTATCTCATCAAAAGATGTCATCGGTTGAGTTACACAAGCAATGCATCAGCTAGAAACCCTGAAGCTGAGACTACCAACCAATAGTCATGCGAAAACTTCCATATACTAATTTTGATTCCAACATACCAGTTCACCTTTAACAAACATATTGCTTCACCTTTTCACATATACTAGTTCACATCATTATACTGGTTCTCTTGTCAGTTTGCTTTTTTCAATATCCCAGTTCATACTTCAGCATATTGACATCAATGACAACATATAACATCATCATGTCATCATGCTCTACACATATTCCAACAATCTCCCCCTTTGGCATTGATGGAAATATACAAATATTTCTCCCTGCTTCACATCTTCTTCTCCCCAATACTACAAATATCTTCTCCACTTCACATCTTCTCCCCCTTGACAACAATGCCAAAGTGGAGGCATACACATCTATGCTCCACTATGCTACTCCCCCTAAGGAGTAGCATCCTACAACACATCAATCCTAAAAAAGATATATCAATGTAAGATTTGACTGATATGGAGCACACACCTTTAGTTCACCTCTTGAAGGGGCAGTACCCCTAATTCACCTCTCAAATAGGTAAATGTAGCCTTCGGTAGAGGCTTGGTGAATATGTCTGCTAATTGCTCCTTATTGGAAACATGTTCCAATACAACCTATTTGTTCTGAAACTTTTCCCTCAAGAAATGATACTTGAGCCCAAAGTGCTTGGTCCTGGCATGCAAAACTAGATTCTTGGAAATATTAATTGAACTTATGTTGTCACGAAATATACTCACTGATTCAAATATAGGAACTTTGAAGCCATTTAATACATGCTTCATCCAAATTGTCTAGGTATAGTTCATAAATTCTGCAACATATTCTGCTTCTGCTATAGACTAAGAGATACAACTCTGCTTCTTACTCATCCATGAGACTAGTCTACCACCAAGAAAGACTACACCACCAGTTGTGCTCTTCTGGTTGTCCACATTGCCAACCCAATCAACATCTATAAACACTCTCAAGTTGAAGTCATTACTGTATGGATACCATAATCCATAGTCAATAGTTCCCTTTAGATATCTAAGAATCTACTTGACTGCTACCAAGTGGGATTCTCTTGGACTTTTCTGGAATTGTACAGTAATGCCCACTGAATGTGCAATGTCCAGTTTGCTATGTACTACATAGTGCAACTTACCAATCATTGATCGGTATTCCTTCTCATTTACCAATGCTGAGTCATCCCTTTTGATAATTTACAACCAGTCACCATCAGTGTACCAACCGGTTTGCTGTCTTCCATGCCAAAGGTCTTCAACACCTCTTTGACATACTTAGACTAAGTGATTAAGATTCCATCTTTCATTTGTTGAATATGTAGTCTAATGAAGAACTTAATCTCCCTTATAAGTGACATCTCAAATTCCATCTTCATCTCATCTACAAAATCATGACTCATCTTGTCATCTCCACCAAAAATTATGTCATCAAGAAATACTTCACAGATTAGAATCTGATCTCCTTCTAATTTTAAAAAGATATTGCTATCTTCACTTGTTCTTTCAAATCCAATCTTCACAAGATGAGAGTGCAAGCATTCATACCATGCTCTAGGTCTCTTCTTCAATCCATACAAGGCTTTATGTAGCCTACACACCATGTCACTATCTTCTGATAGAGCAAACCCATCTACTTGCTCTATATACACCTCCTCTTCAAGTATTCCATTTAGAAATATAGATTTTACATCCATTTGATATACTTTGAATCCCTTAAAAGCTACATATGCAAGAAGCATATGAACTCCTTGCAATCTAGCTACAGGAGCAAAGGTTTCTCCATAGTCTTCTCCTTCTTCTTGAGCATATCCTTTGCACACCAATTTGGCTTTATTTCTTACCATTGTGCCATCCTCATTCAACTTATTTCTGAAAACCCATTTGGTTTCAATGACATTTTTATGCTCAGGTTTGGGTACCAAAGACCATGTACCATTCTTTTCTATCTGGTCAAGTTCCTCTTCCATTGCCTTGATCCAATCTTCATCTTTATGTGCCTCTTTAAATGATTTAGGCTCAAATTCAAAGATCATGCAAGAGTTTTCTCTGACCTTTCTTCTTGTAAGAATTCTTGCATCCTTATCTCCTATGATCTGCTTTGGGTCATGATTCAGCTTAACATACCTAGGGATGACCTTAACAGATTCCTCTTGCTTTTCTTCTTCATCCTCATCTTCATTAGCATCAGCATCTACCGATAAAGGAGCACTATTACTAGTACTAGGCTGTTTTGCAATCGGTTCCCAGAAGGTTACTACCAGTTCATCTCCTACTTTTTCACTGCCAGTTTCCTCAGGTTTCTTAGAGGTTTCATCAACTCTGACATTGATGCTTTCAACAATTCTCTGAGTCCTATTGTTGAAGCATTTGAGAGATTTTCTCTTTGTGGAATACCCTAGGAATATTCCCTCATCACATTTTGCATCAAACTTTCTCTGATGTTCACTCCTCTTGATATAACATTTGCTACCAAACACTCTAAAGTAGCTTATCACTGGTGTCTTACTGGTCCAATACTCGAGGATTTTTGTCCTTACCTTTCTTGATGAGTACTCGGTTCATTGTGTAGCCAACACTGCTCACCACTTCTCTCCAAAAGGTGTGAGCAACCTTCCCTTGGATCAACATAGTTCTAGCTACTTCAACTATAGTTCGGTTGTTCCTCTCTGCTAGGCCATTCTGCTATAGATTCTAGAGGGCAGACAATTGCCTCTTGATGCCATTCTCTTCACAATACTTGTTGAATTCACCGAAAGTGAATTCTCCTCCTTGATCAGTTCTAAGGCATTTGATTCTCTTACCGCTTTCTTTTTCTACTAGTGCTTTGAAGTCTTTAAACTTTCCAAAGGCTTCAGACTTGTCTTTCAAGAATGTGACCCACATCAATCTTGAGCAATCATCAGTAAGAATCATAAAATACCTATCTCCCTGCACACTCCTAGTTTTCATAGGACCACACAGATCAATATGCACAAGATCAAGTAAATTGTCTATAGTGAAAGATTTACCTTTGAAGGTTGAGGAAGATATTTTCCCCGGTTGACACTCTCTACACAAAGGATTTTCTGGTTTACTCAGCATAGGCAATCCTCTAACTACCTTGATCTTATTGGCCTTCACAATGTTATCAAAGTTTACATGGCAGAGTCTCCTATTCCATATCCAGCTATCATCAAGCTTAGCCATTAGACATGTACTGATATTTGCATTTAGCTAAAATAGGTTACCTTTGGTCTGCATCCTGGTGGCCATCAGTTCACCATTATTTCCTTTGATTTTGCACACTCTATTTTTGAATTCTAGAGTGAGTCCATTATCATTTAGTTGGGCAACATTCAAAAGGTTGTGTCTGAGACTTTCTACCCAATACACATTATCAGCACTTCTTTTTCCATTCAGAGAGATGGACCCTATGTCTTTTACCATACATGGTGCATCATTACCAAAACGGACCATGAAAAGAGGAAAACCAACAAGGTGGATTAGTGGTGATTAGTATACAAATAAAACAACTAAAGTAAAAGAACATGAAGAATGTATAAAACCACATAAAAATATGAAAATAAAGCTTATACCTCGCTATCTTTACCTCTCCCTCAGATTGAGTTTGATGAAGTGAAGGCACCCTTTGATGAATGCTCCACTTGATGTGCTCCTTTGATTGCTTGTGATGTGAATGCTCTCCTTTGTGCTCAACAAGATGGATTAAAGATTATTGGATTGGATTTGAGTGATGGATTATGAATTGGATGGATTTGAGAGAGGATTTAGAAGAGGATGAGAGGAGAATAGAGCAGCATGAGGATGCATGAGAAGTGGATCTTTTGTGAGGATAATAAGCTCCAATTTATAGATTGGAGAAGGCCAATGAAGGGCCAAGATTGATTTGATTATGAAGGGTTGAGATTGATTTTGGATAGAAGGCATGGATCAAGGGTGCCTTGGGAAAATAAACAGGAATATAAAATTCCTTTGGAAAAAGGGGGGAGAAATTTGAATTTCAAACTTGAAGAATTTGAATTTCTTTGAGAGACTCAATGTTAATGTGACATGAGTGGGAATTAAAAATAGGAGAATAATGATAAGCATGATTATGAGAGATTCTAGAAGAATTAATTAGGTTGAGTGGGATTAGGAAAAGTGATTTGTAGGAATCACATGACTAGGTTAATTAATTAGAATTAATTAACTGAGTGGGTTTAGAGGAAATAATTATTGAGAGGACTTTAGAAGAATAGGGGAATAATTAATTTATTTGATAAATTAATTATTGGACAATAGTGACAAGATTAATTAAATTAGATTTAATTGATTCTGAGAGGAATAAGGATAACACAATTAAAGTCAATTAATTATGTTGATAGGCTTAAATTAATTAAATATTAATTTTAGGTGTCTACATTTTGCCCCTCTTTGATATAGCATCGTGAAATGATGTTATATCAAAGAAGAATAAAACATAGGGGAAGGAAAGGATAAGGACTAGTAGCATGATGCCCCAATCATGAGATGAAGAAAAGGATAAGGACTAGTAGCATGATGCCCCAGTCATGAAATGAGGAAGAATGATGAGGAGGAAGGATGACGAGGAAGTAGTGGTATGCCCCCTCGAGAGGACATGTGGGTTCAAATAACATGAGTGTGCTCTCGAAAGGAATTAGAAGAATAAGTGATGAAGGATGAAGATAATGAAATAGGGAGGTAGAATAAGTTGGAGTGTTGTGAATGAAATGAGACAAAGAAATGATAAATTGATTGGATTTCTTGTTGAGCAAGTATAGAGAACAAACCTAGATTTGATATTGCCATGGATAGTCTACACCACTGATTATAAGAACCCGGATGATATGAAAATTTGAGGTGTGGACTAATGCTCACTCAAACAAGAATGCCTTGTACACAATCATGCAAGTGTTGAAAAACACTAATGCAGGGTTGTCGGTTCGTACAAGGAAGACCTTCAAACACACCATGCCATGAAAACTATGCCCCATTATACACCAACCAAGACATACCAAGATATAGGATGATCAAAGTAGTCCTAAACAAGTATAGTCCTAGGAACAAGATGAAAACAAAGTGAAAATCTCAAGCATGTAAACAACATGCACATGACTAACTAATATCTCTTTCCAAGAGTAGGATATGGATTTGGATAAGTTGTTGGACTAGGGAAGGATGCATCCTGATGGGTAGGGTGATGGATTTATTGATGGATGACAAAAGACAAGTTGGATGTGCAAGATCTATAGATGAGAGGATTTGCACTTGGATTTGATTAGCATAGTATGGATGGGTGCTTGGATTAGGCACAAGTCAGTGAGAGTTCAAGTAGATGGGGAAAGCTCAGTTTGATGGGCTGGATAGGATTAGAAGAAGGATAGGATGAAAAGGGGATGGATGATTGAATAGGATTGGATTGGGGATGGGATTATTGATTAAATTGGAAGAGATGGAGAATATGATTGAATGAGATAGGATTGGATTAGAAATTGTATTGGAAATTGGATTGGATGGGGTGGATGGGTGGATAGGATTTGATTGAATGAATAGGATTGATTGAATAGAACTAATGACAAGGGAGAACCAAGTATTGGTAAGAGGATAGATGGATGAGGGATGAAGATACTGTTTGGATAGATGGATAAAGTGGATTGGATATGCATAGAAAATAGAGGAATAAAGGATGGAGGGTAGGGTGATGGAGACGCAAGGACTATGTTGCAAAGGAGTGCAATGCCTCACACTAGAGGTAGTGGAATTAAGGATGAAAGGATGGTGGATAAAGATGTATGAGGTGGAAGAATAATGTGTAATGGATATGGATGGTAGAGGATTTAAGGCTTTGTGTATTCCAAAGCATGCATGCATATACATTGTTTTGCCTCTTATATGATCAAGATGAAAGATATGAATGGAGGATTTATTTTGATAGGATGAGGGATATGAGATGGAGGATATGGATAGGATAGTCAAGATCAAAGATAGGAAAGGAGAATGGACTTAGATATGATGTAGATGGATGAGAGGATTGTGTGGATGAAGCTTGCCCCCAAGTGTAGAGTGCAAGGGGATGAGGGGATTACACATGATGCTTGTTTGCCAAGTTTTCATCATGGTACTTACCCAAGGTGCCACAAGAAGTGGTTTTCACCATTGGATGAAATTATTTTTCTTTACTTTTTTCGGATTTTTTTTTTTTAACTTTTTCTTGATTTTTTTGATTTTTTTGATTTTTTTGAATTTTTGAATTTTTGAATTTTTGGACTAGTTTGGATGGATAAGGATGAGGATGAGTGGATATGGAAGATAGTGGAAGCGTGAAAGAGGAAGTGAGGACTCAAGCATCTAGTTCCATTGATGGTATCCCTTAGTATTTCTTTGAGCTAGAGGTATGCTCATAGATGTTGGTAATAATAATTGGGGAGATGAAATGGATAGGGGATGGAAGATATAGATTTTAAAAGGATTGGTCTAGCGGAATGGGATTGTGAAAAATGGATGGTGGATAATGGATGTGGTTTTGAAGAATTTATGGAAGATCAACATTGGCACACACCTTGGAGGGTGGTGGAGTAGTGGAGGAGAGGATTTTGGATTATATGTAGAGTTTGGGAAATGAGAACCCAAAATAGAGGAAGGGAGTGATGGAGTTGGGATGGTGGATTTTGGGACATAAGGACCCAAAATGGATTTTGAAGATTTGGGAGTGTTAGATGGAGGATTGGGAGACTTATGAATGTTTGGTGCTTTTGGATTAACATGTTTCGATGCCAATTTTGATTTTTCTTTGGGATGCATTGCTTCTTTGGGAATCCACATAGTTTTTGATTTTTTCTTTTGGGGCCTTTGTGGCCTTTTTGATTTTTCCTTCTTTTGGATCATATTTTTGTTTTGAGCATGTCATTTTGAGGGGACATGTTGATCCTTTGATTTTTGTAGATTTTGTGCTTTATGCTTTTTAGATTGGGCATGCAAATTGCTTCCAATAGCAATGGGATGGGTGCATTAGGATGAAGGATTGATGGATTTTATGGATGGGATGGTGGAAAAAGAGTGTTGGGAGGAATTCAAGGATGTGTGCCTTTGTTAATCTTTCTTAGGAGTTATTTGAGGTGATGGAGTGCTAGATGGAGGGATGTAAGGACCCAATATGGATGGAAGAGATGGAGGATTCAGAATCGGAACATAGGGGCCCAAAATGGATGGAAGGAATGAAGGGTTTAACTTTGGAACATAGGGTCCCAAAATGGATGCGGAAGATGAGGGATAACGGGATTTTCATTTCTATGGAAATTTGTATTTAGGAGGAATAGAGGATGTACCAACATCTTGAGAATTATATTAAGGGCCCTTATTATTTTGGAAACAAGATGTGAGTCCATTTTGAGGGGGATGAGATGTGGAAGGAAGATTAAGATCTTTAGATGGATTGGGATCATGACATGGAGATGAAGGGATACTTTGATCTTGACTAGGGAGGGTATCATGAGGTGGAGTGGGGGGGGTGATTGGATCATGAGAGGAAATGGAGGGGATGGGATTATTAGATGGAGTGGAGGGAGATGCATCATTAGATGGAGTGGTTTCTATGCTAGCATGCTTTAGAAAAAGCTTTTGGCATGTTTGGAGTTGCAAGGATTGTGTGATGGAGGAAGATATGGAAGCTTTGATGTGAGTAGATGGGGAAATGGGAATATCATGAAGTGTGGGGGATTGGGATTTGTTTTGAGGTGATTGGGGTGGATGGAGGACTTGAGGAGACTTTTCCACTTTGCTTTGAGGTGAGGATTTTGTCTCCTTTGCTAGCATGTCTTGGATAAGATTATGGATGATGGATTTGGAGGATGTGGACAATATGGATTTTGGAGGATTGGGATTGGATGGAGGATTAGGATTGGGATTGGGATTGGATGGAGTATTAGGATTGGGATTGGAATTGGATAGAGGATTAAAATAATGGATTGGGGAATTAGGATTAATGATTGGAGGACTATGGAGTAAAGGATTTGGATGGGGGAGTAGAGGTAATGAATGCATTGTAGAAGGATTGGGATTGGGATGTAGTGTTGGCATTATGTGAACCGATATGAGGACATAATGACATTGTATGTTGTCATTGATGTCAATATGCTGAAGAGGTGAGAACCAGCATATGAGAGAACTGATATAGCACTATGAACTGCCATTTGTGCCAAAGTGAAGCAGTGTGTTTGTTCATGATGAACCACCATATAGTTATGGGAATCGACATATGGAAGTATTGTATGACTACTGGTTAGTAGTCTCAACTTTAGGGCTTTCAGTTGAAGTGCTTCAAGCCTATGTGGCTCAACCGGTGACATTGTGTGATGAGTTAGCATTGTAATGAATAACAGATCATGTGGCCACATCAACCTTGTGCACGTGAAGGATCTTGCATGAAGGAGATTGTTCCTATCTACCTCAGGAATGTGTGAAGTCTGTAAAATGGTGATAACATGTGATGGGTTATCAGCTGCCATGAAATCGATGAAAATGGATGATGGAGAATGTCTTGAGATTGGATCAAGACTGTTGCAATTAATGCAATGTTCTCAATGGTCAGGATTGAACCATTTGAATTCCTTAACCTAACAGGTTCAAGGTTTAGGGTTTATGCTACCAACCTATCTATTTTCCTATAAGGTTGATGTTGTGTCTCTTTCTGAGGTTGTTGGAAAAAGTTGTGTGTGTGTATCCAAGAAAAGGGATACATGATTCTTGCCAGACCAAAAGGAGAGAAGTGATACCTATAGAGTGTAAGTGTAGAAGGTGAAGAGGAGCTTAAGCAAATCTACATTAGCATTGAGTGTTGTTACCATATCATTGTAATACCTATTGATCTCTAACCACCTCAACAGTTGGAAAATCCCTTAATAGGGTAGCCTTAATCAACTTGTTGTAAATCCTTTAATAGGGTAATTCAAAGCTATTGAGTTCAAAATCCTTTAGCTATTGAGTTCTTGAAATCCTCTAACAAGGTAACCGTTAATAGGGTTTAACCCTTAACTAGGTATTCTAGCTATCCCTTAATTGGGTGATCCCTAACAGGATCGGTTCCTAGCAGAACCTATTGTAATGTCTCTAACTAGATAAGGCTCCTAACAGAGCAGATGTCTAAAGAGTTCAAAAATAGCTTGTGGGTATTCATCCCCACCGTGGTTTTTTCTAGTTGGGTTTCCACGTGAAAAATATGTGTGTCATGTGTGATGCTTTTATCTTGTGATGCTTTCCTATTGTCTGTCAAGCATATGATGGTTCTGTGTTTTATGCCTATTAATAAAACATGTTCAACTAGCTATTATTATGTTCTAATGATAGATTACCTATCTATGCATAAGGGTGAAATGGTAGTGTATTCTTGAGTTGAGTGAAAAGATAAGTGAGTAACCGATTAGTGCTTGTCTCAGTCATTCTTAGCTTTACCGGTTGCACTTTGTTTCAAACTGATGTCATTGTTTGCCAATCATTTGAAGTGTTTGCTATCAGACCGGTTTAGGACTGTATTTTTGTCTATACTGATTCACCCCCCCTCTCACTATTGGGTTAGTACTATTAGTTCATCATTGAGTTATCAATTGGCATTAGAGTGTCCTCTAGGTCCTCTATACGATATGCTTAATCGCTTGAGGTAAAGATCCTAGTCTAATGATGAAGAGGGAAGGCCCAAAGTTTAATAGAGAAAATTTTAGTTTATGGAAAGATAGAATGAAGATATACATTAGAAGCATGGGTGCTCAACACTAGAGTTGTGTTGAGACTTCCTATGTTGCTCCTTCCGGTACCCTTACCGATGACCAAAAGAGAGAGATGCAGGAGAATGGGCAAGTCATGGAAGCCCTAATTAGTAGTTTATCTGACATTGAGTTTATTGATGTTCAGGACAAGGTAAATCCCAAAGTGGTATGGTATACTCTTGAAAATATCTATGGCGGTGATGAGCATGTAAAACAGGCTAAGGAAGAAAGTCTTAGAGGGAAGTTTGAAGATATGTGGATGGTTGAAGGTGAGACCATTCAACAGTACAGAATAAGAATCAAAATAGTTGTTGGAGATATCAAGAGTGCAGGTGGTAAAATAGAAGAATCCACTATGGTAAGCAAAGTCTTGAGATCTGTATTGTTGGTCTATCCAATAAGGGTTGCTTCTATTCAGGAGCTAAGATCAATAGACAAGACTCAGGTATGCTGAGACTCCATCATTGCAAAGTTGATAGCTTATGAGCTAAATAGTTTTGATGGCAATGTTCAAAAGACTGAATTAGCTTTTAAAGCATTTGCAGTACCATCCAAAAAAGGAAAAGAAGCTAGCACTAGTGGTGAACAAAGATAGGGCAAAGAAATGGATGATGAGGAGATTCTGATGGCATTTGAAGCTCTCCTTTCTAGGAAACTTCCTAAAGGAACCAACAAATATAGAGGTAAGCTACCTTTGAAATGCTTTTCTTGTAACCAGATAGGACATATTGTTGTAAACTATCCTAATGGTGACAACAAGGGCAAACCAGAAAGGTTCAAGAAATTCAAAGGAGGAAACTAGAGAAACTATTTTGTGGCAGTTGATGAAGGTGTCATAGATGAGGAATCAAAGGATGAAGAAAATGAAGATATTGTGTTTGTTGTTGTCAAGGAAGATGTGTCAGACAAGAAGGCTCTTGTCTCCCAGTTTGATAATTCCAATGAGTGGATCATTGACAGTGGTTGTTCTCACCATATGACTAGTGATTGGAGCAAGTTTCTATCCTTGGAGGAGTATGATGGTGGTGTGGTTCACTTTGGAAATGATGCACCATGCATTTGCAAAGGCAGAGGGTCCATCTCTCTGAATGGAAAGAGTAGTGCTGACAATGTGTATTGAGTTGATGGTCTTAGACACAACCTTCTAAGTGTTGCCTAGCTGAATGATAGTGGCCTCACTCTGGAATTCAAGAATGGAGTTTGCAGAATCAAAGGAGAGAATGGTGAATTGGTGGCCACTGGCATGCATACCAAAGGCAACCTATTTTAGTTGAATGCAAATATAAGTACATGTCTTATGGCTAAATTTGATGATAGCTGGATATGGCATACGAGACTCTGCCATGTAAACTTTGATAACATTGTGAAGGCTAGTAAGATAAAGGTAGTTAGAGGGTTGCCGGTACTAAGAAAACTGGATAAGTCCTTGTGCAAAGAGTGTTAATTGGGGAAAATGTCTTCCTCAACCTTTAAAGGTAAATCTTTCACTGCTGACAACTTGCTTGATCTTGTGTATACTGATTTTGTGTGGTCCTATGAAAACTAGAAGTGTGCAGGGTGATAGGTACTTCATGATTCTCACTGATGACTACTCAAGAATGATGTGGGTCACATTCTTGAAAGACAAGTCTGAAGCCTTTGTAAACTTCAAAGCTTTTAGAGCATTAGTGGAGAAGGAAAGCGGTCAAAGGATCAAGTGCCTAAGAACTGATCAAGGAGGGGAATTCACTTCTGGTGAATTCAAGAAGTACTGTGAAGAACATGGCATCAAGAGGCAATTATTTTCCCCACGGACACCATAGCAGAATGGCCTAGAAGAAAGGAATAACCAGACTATGGTTGAAGCAGCTAGAACCATGTTGATTCAAGGAAAGGTAGCTCACACCTTTTGGAGAGAAGCGGTGAGTACTGCAGTCTACACAATGATCTGGGTACTCATCAAGAAAGCTAAGGATAAAACTCCTTATGAGTATTGGACCGATAAGACACCTGTGGTTAGCTACTTTAGAGTTTTTGGTAGCAAATGTTACATCAAGAGGAGTGAACACTAGAGCAAATTCGATGTGAAATGTGATGAGGGAATATTCCTAGGATATTCCACCAAGAGCAAAGCTCTCAAGTGTTTCAACAATAGGACTCAGAGAATTATGGAAAGCATCAATGTAATAGTTGGTGAAACCTCTAAGAAAAATGAGGAAACCGGTAGTGAGAGAGTGATAAACAAATCGGGTGAAACCTTCTGGGAACCGGTTGATAGCCAATCGAGTACTAGTAACAATGTTCCTGCACTGACAAATGTAGATGCTGATACTAATGGAGATGAGGATGAAGAAGAAAAGCAAGAGGAATCTATCAAGACCATTCCTCGATATATCAAGTTGAATCATGATCCTAAGTAGACCATAGGAGATAAGGATGCAAGAATCCTTACAAGAAGAAAGGTTAGAGAAAACTCATGTATGATCTCTGAATTTGAGCCTAAATCATTCAAAGAGGCACATAAGGATGAAGACTAGATCAAGGCAGTGGAAGAGGAACTTGACTAGATAGAGAAAAATGGTACATGGTCTTTGGTACCTATAAAGCGGAAAATCGCGAGTGAACCCCAAGTGTTCCCCCCACCACTCCAAGGAGAGGGGAAGGAGGTCACTAGGGTTGACGGTTTTCACTTAGGGGAGACTTTACATTCAAAAGAGGGGTTGAAACCCATAAAATCCAATCCCACAAAATGCAAGATTGGATTCTAAATGAGTTTCAAGGGTTAAAATAGCAAGGCTACCCTCTTTTGTAAAGAATGTAGATAGAAAGATTGAACTAGGAATGCATGTAAAGTGAGAAAGATTCGCTTATAAAAAGAGATAGGAATATAGGATGAAGCTGCGGACCTAGAATTAGCAGTAAAATGTTGAGACGACACTGTCCTGCAAATTTGAGCAAAAGTTGACGGGACGATGGTGCCCGGCGTGCACACGGTCCTCCGAAAAATCTGCGAAACGAAGGGGGATCTGTTCGTCTCTGCACAAGGATTCCAGATCTTCAATTACAGCCACGTACCTGCAACCTACACACAGAAAAGAGAGGACGATTGGGGGGTTAGGGCTTAGGGGTTTGCCCTTAGGTCAAACCCCAGTTTTGGAATTAACCAAGAAATGAGAATGCTGTAAATGTAAATGATTGTAATGTAAACAAGTACTGATACCTTGTTGTAAGAATGTTTGTATTCTTACATGCGAAGGTGTAAATGTTGTTGTATGTTGTATGTTGTATGTGATCTCCTCTTCAATGGTTGAATCCTTGTCTTGAATGCAACACTTAGCCTTGAATGGAGACTTAGAATGATCAATTGCTTGAAGGAATGCTTGAATGCTTGAATGCTTGAATGTTTAAGTATCGCTTCCACCTTTTTTTCCATCTTCCAAAATGAGAGAGGAAATTTAGTTTATATACTTGTCAATTAGGGTTAAAAGACTGAGTTTTCCGACCTTGGGCCAACAAGGAAACATTATTTTCCAATTTGCAAACATAAAGACCCGAGACCCAAAAGAGACCGGGCCCAAAAATAGGGCCAGGGACTAGGGAGCTGGGCGCCATGGTCCTGGGGGACTAGGGCACTAGGTGCCCTAGTCCTGAAGGACTAGAGTGCTGGGCACGATGGTCCCACCTCCAGGGATAGCAGGGTGCAAGGAGGATCAGGCCAGGGTGTTGAAAAAATGCAGTTTTTGATGTCATGAACAAGTTTCGGGGTCTCCATTCAGGTTCAGTGTTGTGTCACCATCGTGAAGACCCAAATGCGGTTGAAATTGCAAGTGTCGTAATTTTAGGACGCTACATTTAGCCCCCACTTGAGCGGGAGTATAAGCATACACTCATACTTTCGGTAAAGTACAAGGAAACAACATTGAAAGACTTTCACCACGTCAAGGAGGCAAAACACACCAAGCCCCCAATGGACTAAGGATCTTACGACTTTGATTGACAAAGTAAAAGGGAAGATCATGAGGGAGAACCATGACTGTTAGTAGTAATGTTCCCTCACTATGAGTCATGCAAGAAAAATACCAAAAATTTTCAAGGCAAAGCTAAGTTTGCCAAGAAATTTTCAAGTATCCTGAAGGGATAGACGGGGTGTATGCCCCCCTACGTTAAAGCGATCGCACATGCCTCAACGGGGGTGATTTCTTTAAGGTAGTGATACACATAAGAAATGAGAAAGGAAAGCAGCATGTTATCTCAAATATTTAGCCCCCAAGTGTGAGATAAACCCAAGGATAATAGACACAAACACAAAGCACGAGGTGACTTCACTTTCCTCGGGGTCAGTATGCCGTATGATATATCATGTATATATATATGTATGCATAATTGTTCTTCATTCCCCAATCAAGGAAGGTCGCCTAGAAGAAGGGAACACATGTGTCTTTTGAGTCAACATGAGAGAGACCAAAAGAGATCTCAATTCTTTGCATCATCCTCAAGTAGACAACACTAAGGACAACAAATAGAAGAATGAGAATAACACATAGAAGAAGTAACAAAAGAAAGAGAGGAGGAGAGAATCTGCTATGCTAATGAAACTAGTCTAGCACATCATCTACCCCCCGATCTTGCTGATCAGTATTTCGGGAAGGCAGGGAACACGCTAGAGGAGGAACATCCAACACAGCAGATGGAGCTATCACAAGATCCAAACAAGGGCTATGTTCATGTTCCAAGCCACGTTGTTCTTGTCTAGGAGCTAGGATAAGTGCTTTAGAAAATTTGTTAGATAGATGGTTATCAACATCAACATATTCATATTCACTATCAGAATGAAAAGAAGTAACATTTTCATCTATATCATCATCAAGATTTATAACAATAGGATCTGTAACTCGCACAGGATCAAGACCATCATGCATCTTATGTTTAGGAGATTTTGGAGAAAATGGAATAATGCTTGTTGAAGGTGTTTTTGGTGATTGCAAAGTTTGAGAAGCAGCTGTCTGAGCTCTAAGACAATGCTTTCATCGGCGTTCACGTGCAGAACGATTTCGTCTAGTCTTAGTAGGAAGTTGAGAAGATTGAGGAGGAGGAATGTTCTCATCCTTATCACTTGGGTGTTTAGGTTGTGGTCTCTTAGGCTGAATAATAGGAGAAGAGGAAGGTCTCTTCTCTCCATAAGAGGAAGGAGGAGGAACTGCTCCATATAAAGGAGGAATATTTGGTTTAGGAAGGAGACCAAGTCCATCATGATGAGGAGGTATAGGTCTACTTTTAGAAATTTTATTAGACATAGACATAGTCACATCCATAGGAATGGGTTGGGAATCTTCTTGAGGAAAGAACTTTGTTTTATCTTTCAAAGGAAGAACTTCCTTCTCAAGAACGATAGGAATATCAAGTTTGGGTGTTCTAGGTTCACTTAAAGATAGGATCATATCTGTTTTCCACTTTTGATAAGATTTGAAAAGATGATCACTTCGCAGAGGAAGAGATTGAAATTGTTTAGGCCAAAAATAATCAATAGGAACGCTAGAAGTTCTTTCAGCTGGTTTAAAGAGACTATGATTGATAGTAACAACTTCACCATTATGGGGAAATTTCAAACACTTATGAATAGGAGAAGCAATAGCTTTCATGGAAGATAGCCAAGGATAGCCTAGCTTCACACGAATTGTTCGGAAGAAGGAATAATAGCAAAGTTCACATCAAGGGATTTGTTATGGACTTCAATAGGTAATGTAATAGAACCAATTGTAGGAGAAGAAAATGCATCAAATAATTTCACAATCACATCTATTTTGTCATAGATCACTTGATTCAATTGTAAAGTAAAGAGAAATTCTTCAGTAATAACATTAACCATGCACGAAGGATCAATAAGCACTCCATGGCAAGGTGTATTCTTGACTTTTGCAACTATATATAAAGGACCATCAGGTGCCCTGATAGTTTCACTAGAATCAAATGTGATGGAAGGTTCTTTAGGGTTTTCTTGTTGCTCTACAAAGTTAATCACATTCAGAGTCATGGACACAAGACCATCAGATGAGAAAGAGGAATCATTAGTCTTAATTGCATTAGAGGTATGAGAAGGTAATGGATCAGTAAAAAATTTAAGATTTTGGTTAGGAGGAGCTACAGATGTGTTGCCTTTATCATTCACTCCTGAAACAGAGATAGTATTATTATCAATCAAATCTTGAATTTTACCCTTTAAAGCAAAACATTTTTCAATATCATGCCCAGGTTGACGATGAAATTGACAAAAATATTTGTTATCAAAATAGGGTGAATTAATCTTTGTAGGATCGATTTGATTTATAGGAGGGAGAGTAAGCACATTTTGTTCCAATAACTTATTCATAATACTATGCAATGATTCATTCAAAGGAGTAAACTTTCTTTCTTTCTTGAAAAACTTAGAAATAGGAGGCACACTTGATGCTGCATTCACATTGTTGTTGATGATGTTTTCATTGAATTTAATGGACTCTCTTTTCGGTTTAAACTTCCCAAATGGTTGTTGACTACTATCACCCTTATCACTCAGAGCCATAGGATTTGCTTGTTCCATTTGACTCACAGTCAGTTGATAATTGTGAAGAGTTGCACACAACTGTTGGAAAGAAGTAAACTCAGAAAATAGAAGTTTGTCTCGAATATCTTTTTGTAAATTAGAAATAAAGATTCTTTGAATATCATTGTCAGGTACTGGAAAAGAAATTTGAGCATACAAATGCTTATATCTACCAATGAAATCAGTCACTTTTTCTTTAACACCTTGTTTACAATGCATTAAATCAATCAAAGTAACTTTAGGACTTATATTGTTTTGAAATTGTTGAATGAAAGCATTTGCAAGTTGTTCGAAAGAAGTAATAGAATAAGAAGGCAATGAGCAATACCATTGTAGGGCTTTATCTCTTAATGTTCTAGTAAACAGTTTTGCAAGCAACCTTTGGTCATAAGCAAAATCGGTACATATTGTTTGAAAAGTCTTAACATGTGTTAGAGGATCACCTTTACCATTATAAAGCTCCAAATGTGGGATTTCAACATGTTTAGGGGGAATAGCTTGAACAATGTCAAGAGAAAGTGGGCTCACAACATCAAATGTGGGCACACTAAACTTAGATTGATTCATAGAGGCAATTTGTTGCTGTAAAGAAGAGATAGTTTGTGCAAGATTGTTAATGGTCGCTTCAGTCGAAGAATTCATATTAGACATGTTAGATTGTGATGGAGGTATTATGCTATTGAAAGAAGGTATTGATTGAGAGCAAGGTGGCGGGACACTATGATAGTTAGTCATAGGAGATGATTGGAAAAGAGGAGCACTACAAGGAGGAATGGAATGGTTGAATGAATTGCCCCCTTGCATCATGTTCATTTGTGGAGATGTAATAGGAACACTTATTGAAGGAATGAATGAAGAAGTTGGATTGAATGAAGGAAGAGGGTTAATTGAAGAGGAAGGATTGCCTCCATGACTGGTGATCATAGGCAGAATCTCTTGTATAGGAGTAGTCATTATGTTTGATGTAAAGGTAGGTATGCTAGCAATAGAGGTTGTTAAAGGAATTGAATGATTGACTTGAGTGGGAGGTTGTGTATAACCTAAAGTTTTGGCACAACTCTTCATAGGCATCACATTCGAATCCACAATGTGTGCAATACCACACAAAATATCAATTCCATTCTTATCACTTTGAACCATACATTTTAGACCCTCAATTAATGAAAGAGCTTGACTATTGGGGTATTCTTGAGACATCCATTGTCAAAAATCATCAAATTGGTTATCCAATTTCAAAAGTTGTTCTACAGAAACCTCATGGAGAGCTTCTTCATCATTAAGAGGATTAGAGGAATTACCCATGTCCTCGTTAAAAAGCCATTCAAATTAGGTTCCATCTCCTCAGTAATTAAACCTTGGAAAGACTTAATTCTAAGGCTTCGTCTAACGGGAATAGTGTAAGTAGGGCTTATTGTTGTAAAAATCATGCACTAGAGAGGGAGAGAAGATTTTGAATTTAGAGGTAGCAAATTTCAATAAAATCAGCCAATCTCCTAGATTTAAGCTGTTAAATGCAATCACGACAATCTCCCAAAATTTCAGAAAAAATGTCAGGGACCGTGGCACTCGGGGTGCACACGGTCCTCGCAACTTTTTTCAAAATTTGTAGGGATGAAAGTTATGATGATTTTAAAGCTAATCTGAAAAAATTGAGTGATTTTACGATCTGTAGATAGGCCAAATTAAAGTTGCAATCTCAAAATTGAACCCTACCAAGATTGTTGAAACATGCAAAATTTGAATTTTGAAAAAGAGATGGAAACTGAAATTTTGAATTTTATGATTTTAGAGGGAATACTAAGAGCAATGCAAGTTTTGAAATTTAAAAGTTGACCCAATTTCACGCAAAATTCAATTTTGAAAGCGGAAATCAAAGTTGTTGCAATTAAACATTTAATTTCAAAAGTCACAAATTGCAATAATTTGAATGAAGCACTGAAATTTCGAATGAATGCCAACACACTTTTTAGATTTAGGATAGTAAGAAGCACAATTTTGACATGAATTTTAATTGCAACAATTTTTTGAATGATTAGAAGCCTTAATCCAAGCAATCCCTAGACCAACTTTGACTTTAATTTTGAAAGTGTTGTAATTGATAAAATCAGCCAAAATTCTGGATTTTAGCTGAAAAATACAGTAATATCTAACTCCCGAAATTTCAGAAAAAATGTCGGGGACGATGGCGCTCGGGGTGCACACGGTCCTCACAAATTTTTTCCAAATTTTAAGGGATGAAAGATATTATGATTTTGTTGCGGAATCCAAAGTTACAACTGCTTTGGAAATGTTTTGATCAATGAAATGGTTGGTCAAAGGTTGAATCAGGAGGGTTTTAAAAATTAGGGTTTTGACACTTAACCACTTAATTTTCAGAATTAAAGCACAAATATGGATTGATAATTTGCAGTAGAAGGGTAGATCTAAAACAAGCATTAACAATTAAACACTTCACAAGCTCAATTACTAAAAAGAAAATTTAGGGTTTTTATGCAATTAACCTCTAAAATTTGCAAAAGATCAAACATGGAAATGTAATTAAGGAAGCAAATTTTCAGATCTAACCATGAATAATCAGAAAGGATGTTCATGTCGGGTTCACCAAAATGTAAAGTGGAAAATCGTGAGCGAACCCCAAGTGTTCCCCCCACCACTCCGAGGAGAGGGGAAGGAGGTCACTAGGGTTGACGGTTTTCACTTAGGGGAGACTTTACATTCAAAAGAGGGGTTGAAACCCACAAGATCCAATCCCACACAATGCAAGATTGGATTCTAAATGAGTTTCAAGGGTTAAAACAGCAAGGCTACCCTCTTTTGTAAAGAATGTAGATAGAAAGATTGAACTAGGAATGCATGTAAAGTGAGAAAGATTCACTTATAAACAGAGATAGGAATATAGGATGAAGCTGCGGACCTGGAATTAGCAGTAAAATGTCGAGACGACGCTGTCCTACAAATTTGAGAAAAAGTTGACAGGACGATGGCGCCCAGCGTGCACACGGTCCTCCAAAAAATCCGCGAAACGAAGGGGGATCTATTCGTCTCTGCACAAGGATTCTAGATCTTCAATTACAGTCACGTACCTGCAACCTACACATAGAAAAGAGAGGATGATTGGGGGGTTAGGGCTTAGGGGTTTGCCCTTAGGTCAAACCCCAGTTTTGGAATTAACCAAGAAATGAGAATGCTGTAAATGTAAATGATTGTAATGTAAACAAGTACTGATACCTTGTTGTAAGAATGTTTGTATTCTTACATGCAAAGGTGTAAATGTTGTTGTATGTTGTATGTTGTATGTGATCTCCTCTTCAATGGTTGAATCCTTGTCTTGAATGTAACACTTAGCCTTGAATGGAGACTTAGAATGATCAATTGCTTGAAGGAATGCTTGAATGCTTGAATGTTTAAGTATCGCTTCCGCCTTTTTTTCCATCTTCCAAAATGAGAGAGGAAATGTAGTTTATATACTTGTCAATTAGGGTTAAAAGACTCATTTTTTCGACCTTGGGCTGACAAGGAAACATTATTTTCCAATTTGCAAACATAAAGACCCGAGACCCAAAAGAGACCGGGCCCAAAAATAGGGCCAAGGACCAGGGCACTGGGCGCCATGGTCCTGGGGGGCCTGGGCGCTGGGCACCCTAGTCCTGAAGGACTAGAGCACTGGGCGCCATGGTCCCACCTCCAGGGACAGTAGGGTGCAAGGAGGATCAGGCCAGGGTGCTGAAAAAATGCAGTTTTTGATGTCATGAACAAGTTTTGGAGTCTCCATTCAGGTTCAGTGTTGCGTCGCCATCGTGAAGACCCAAATGTGGTTGAAATTGCAAGTGTCGCAATTTTAGGACGCTACAGTACCCAAACCGGAGCACAAAAATGCCATTGGTACTAAATGAGTTTCAGAAATAAGCTGAATGAGGATGGCATAGTGATTAGGAACAAAGCTAGATTAGTGTGCAAAGGATATGCTCAAGAAGAAGGATAAGACTATGGAGAAACCTTTTCTCCTGTAGCTAGATTGGAAGGAGTCTGTATGCTTCATGCATATGCAGCTTTTAAAGGTTTCAAAGTATATCAAATGGATGTAAAATATACATTCCTAAATTATGTACTTGAAGAGGAGGTGTATATTGAGCAACCAGATGGGTTTGCCCTATCTAAAGATAGTGACATGGTATGTAGGCTACATAAAGCCTTATATGGACTAAAACAAGTACTTAGAGCATGGTATGAACATTTGCATTCCCATCTTGTGAATATTGGATTTGAGAGAACAAGTGAAGATAGTAATATATACTTGAAGTTTGAAGGAGATCAGATCTTGATCTATGAGGTATTTGTAGATGACATTATCTTTGGTGGAGATGACAAGATGAGTCATGAGTTTGCAGATGAGATGAAGAAAGAGTTTGAAATGTCACTCATAGGGGAGATTAAATTCTTCATTGGACTATAGATCCAGCAAATGAAGGATGGAATCTTTATCACTTAGTCCAAGTATGTCAAAGAGGTGTTGAAGACCTTTGGCATGGAAGATAGAAAACTAGTTGGTACTCCGATGGTGATCGGTTGTAAACTATCTAAAGAAGATGACTCAGAATTGGTTGATGAGAAGGAATATCGATCAATGATTGGTAAGTTGCATTATGTAGTGCATAGCAGACCAAATATTGCACATGTAGTTGGCATTATGGTAAGATTCCAGAAAAGCCTAAGAGAATCTCACTTGGTTGCAGTCAAGTGGATTCTTACGTATCTGAAGGGAACTGTTGACTATGGATTGTGGTATCCTTGCAACAATGATTTCAACTTGAAAGTATACACAAATGCTAATTGGGTAGGCAATATAGATGACCGAAAAAGCACAACTGATGGTGCATTCTTTCTCATTGGTAGACTGGTCTCATGGATGAGTAAGAAGTAGAGTTGTATCTCTCAGTCTATAGTGGAAGCAGAGTATGTTGTAGCTTTCATGAATTGCACTCAAACAATCTGGATGAAGCATGTATTAAATGGCTTCAAAGTTCCTGTATCTAAACCGGTAAGTATATTTTGTGACAACACAAGTGCTATCAATATCTCAAAGAATCTGGTTTTACACTCTAGAGCCAAGCATTTTGAACTTAAGTATCATTTCTCAAGGGAAAAGGTTCAGAACAAAGAGATTGCACTGGAACATGTTTCTAGTCAGGAGCAATTAGCAGATATATTCACCAAGCCTCTCCTAAAGGCTACATTTATGTACTTAAGAGGTGAATTAGGGGTGTTTCCCCCTCAGGAGGTAAACTAAAGATATATGCTCCACATCAGTCAGGTATAACTAAGTCAAATTTTTCTGCAGGATTGATGTGTTGAAGGATGCTACTCCTCAGGGGGAGCAGTATAATGGAATAGGGCAGCTTGTGCCTCCACTTTGGCATTGTTGTCAAAGGGGGAGAAGATGTGAAATAGAGAAGATATCTATAGAAATTGGGGGAGAAGATGTGAAGCAGAGAGATATCTTTGTATATTGCCATCAATGCCAAAGGGGGAGATTGTTGGCATTATGTGAACCTGTATGAGGACATAATGACATTGTATGTTGTCATTGATGTCAATATGCTGAAGAGGTGAGAACCGACATATGAGAGAACTAGTATAACACTGTGAACTAGCATTTGTGCCAAAGTGAAGCGGTGTATTTGTTCATGATGAACCGACATATAGTTATGGGAACCGGCATATGGAAGTATTGTATGACTACTGGTTGGTAGTCTTAACTTCAAGGTTTCCGATTGAAGTGCTTCAAGCCTGTGTGGCTCAACTAATGACATTGTGTGATGAGTTAGCATTGTAACAAAGAACATATCATGTTGCCATGTTAGCCTTGTGCACGTGAAGGATCTTGCATGAAGCAGATTGTTCCTATCTACTTCAGGAATGTGCGAAGTCTGTAAAACAGTGATAATGTGTGATGGGTTATCAGCCACCATGAAATCGGTGAAAATGGATGATGGAGAATGTCTTGAGATTGGATCAAGATTGTTGCAATTAATTCAATGTTCTCAATGATCAGGACTGAACCATTTGAATTCCTTAACCTAACAGGTTCAGGGTTTAAGGTTTATGCTACTGACCTATTTGTTTTCCTATAAGGTTGATGTTGTGTCTCTTTCTGAGGTTGTTGGCAAAAGTTGTGTGTGTGTATCCAAGAGAAGGGATATGTGATTCTTGCCAGACCAAAAGGAGAGAATTGATACCTGCAGAGTGTAAGTGCAAAAGGTGAAGAGGAGCTTAAGCGGATCTGCATTGGCATTGAGTGCCATTACCAAATCATTGTAATACATGTTGATCTCTAACCACCTCAACAGTTGAAAAATCCCTTAACAGGGTAGCCTTAATTGGCTTGTTGTAAATCCTTTAACAAGGTAATTCAAAGCTATTGAGTTCGAAATCCTTTAGCTATTGAGTTCTTGAGATCCTCTAACAAGGTAACCTTTAACAGGGTTTAACCCTTAACTGGGTATTCTAGCTATCCCTCAACCGGGTGATCCCTAATAGGATCTGTTCCTGGTAGAACCTATTGTAATGTCTCTAACTGGACAAGGCTCCTAACAGAGTGGACTTCTAAAGAGTTCAAAAATAGCTTGTGGGTATTCATCCCCACCATGGTTTTTCCAAGTTGGGTTTCCACATGAAAAATATGTGTGTCATGTGTGATGCTTTTATCTTGTGATGCTTTCCTATTATCTATCAAGCATATGATGGTTCTGTGTTTTATACCTATCAATAAAACATGTTGAACTAGCTGTTATTATGTTATGATGATAGATTATCTGTCTATGCATAAGGGTGAAATGGTAGTGTAGTATTGAGTTGAGTGAAAAGCTAAGTGAGTAACCAGTTAGTTCTTGTCTCGATCATTCTTAGCTTTACCGGTTGCACTCTATTTCAAACCGGTGTCACTATTTTCCAGTTATTTGAAGTGTTTGCTGTCAGATTGGTTTAGGACTATATTTTTGTCTATACTGATTCATCCCCCCTCTTAGTACCGAGTTAGTACTATTAGTTCATGATTGAGTTAACATGTAGATGGGGGGGGGAGATGGATGTATACATATTGGATTAGAGGAGTATGTGGATGAGCAATAATATGGAGATATGGATGGGGAATAAGATGGATATATGGATGGGGGATAAGATGGATTTATGTATGGGGGATAAGATGGATTTATGGATGATGAAAAAGATTGATTTCCCTTGTCGAAGGTAGAGGAAGGATAAGAGATATGGTATAGATTGGGATTGGGTGTATTGTGTTGAGATGGGATGGATGAAGGTATGATAGGTGAGTGGGAGATTATGGGATTAACTTGGTAGGTAGGTTTGTGAATTTCCATGAGCATCTTCTCATACCAAGATTTGAAATTATGGGTAGTCATGTTGAGAGTGAAGGATTAGAAGATGATGTTAAATGAAGATGAGGATTAGGACTTGGCTTGGAGTGATGATGGATTAGATTTGATTAGATTTTGACTGGGTTTTGATTTGGATTAGAATTGATTCAATTGGATTGGTCCTTGGATTAGGACTTGGTTTGATTGGATTAGATGATTGATTGAATGGATTGGATTGGTCCTTGGATTAGGACTTGATTTTATTGGATTGGTTGATTTGGTTTAGAATTGGATGAGTCCCTAGATTAGGAATTGATTGGATTAGATTAGTTCAATTGGATTTGGTTTGGATTGGAATTGGATGAGTCCTTGGATTAGGACTTGATTGGATTTGGATTTGATTGGTTGGATTGGATTAGATTGAATTGGATTGGATTGAATGGATTGGATTAAATTGGATTGGATTGGATTTAATTGGATTGAATTGGATTTGGTTGAATTAGATTAGGAAGATGGATGGATTTGATTGATTGGAATTTTGGAGATTTGATTGGACTAGAGGAAGAATGAATATTAGTTGAGGAAGGATTATTGTTTGAATGGATGAAAGTAGATTAGGGATTGGAGAATTTCTTGGATAGATAGAAATGGATGACCACAAGATGGAGTTTGGAAAGAGGGATGATTGATTGGTTGTGGGGGATGGACTTGGCAAGAGATGTCAAGTAAATAAAACACAATGGCCAAAATAAGTTAGACTCAAAAGACAATAATGCTCCTTCACAACATATCCTATGGTGAGAAAATACAATAGTCAATGGATCCCAATTGGTTTCCCAGCTACGCTTACCCAGAGCGGACACTTAGATGCTTGACCCCACTAGCTCCCCTCCATGGCACTCACTTCTTAGGGCAGCCAAGCATCAATTCCCATGAAAAATCCTCATGATGAGCTTTGTGTCTCTACTAAGGGCCATAAAAATATGGGTGGCTTTGAAGGTCTGACCTCCTGCACCAATGACTAGAAGGTTTTTTGGCCACTATGAACAAGGTGTTTAGTAAGTCTTCCTGTTAGGAGCTACCCTTCGAAGTTGCGCAAGTGAAATTAAGACCTGTATCCCAACGAAGCACCAAGAACTTAGTAGTCATGCAAGCATGATTGAGATATCTAGAATCCTACTAAGCACCCACTGTGAGAGTGAACTCTCATATAGCCCCAACCATTGACCCTTTCATAGTCAATGGCCTATTTATTATAATGAGTTGGGAACCCCAGGTTTGGGTGTACTCACTTGGCTCATTCCCCTCTTACCTTCTCAAAGAGAAAGTTGGGAGGGGAGACCTACTAAGGGTAAGCATGCAATCAAACAAGAAAAGGTTTGAGGGTCGGGATTTCTGATTGTCTATGTAGACAAGAGCACACTCTCCTAACTCTACACTTTCCTCAAATACAAAAAGCAAGAGTTCTTTTACCCCTAATTAGATCTAGGTGCCTAGAATAAAGTAAGTAAGAAAAACACAATGTTTGGTCAGATTTTCTTAGGCAACCTACAAAACAACTTGATTAGTAGTTTGAAAATGAAGTCTTCAACAAGCGTCCTGCAAAAAGAAAACAAAATGACAATTTTTTATTTTTTTTTATTTTTTAGGAATGAATAGAAAAACATGAATAAAAACTTTTCTACTAATGACAAATGTGGATTTGGAGGAAACTTGATGGGTAAATGGGGTTTGACTAGGTTTTTTCCACTTTCCAAGGGATAGGCAAGCATAAAATGGGGATTTTGGAGGAGAGGTGAAGGAATGGAAAATTTTGTCCAAGAGGAACAAAGAAGCAAAAATTGGAGATAGACAATATGGGAAAATTTGGAGGTGATTGGATAAAAGTAGGAGTTATGGAAAACCCTAAAAATTGAGAAATGTGGGATTTCGGGCTTCAAAAAATGGATTTTGGGATAAGGCAACCAAAGAAGGAAATGTACAAAATGAAATTTTGGGGGATCTAGTGAAGTTTGGAGGAAAATAGAATTAAGATAAATAAGATATGACAAAATCTTGTGGTCACACTAATTTGTAGATAGTCGTGCTAATGCACAAGCGGTCACGCTAAACAGATAGATTATTAAAAATTTAAACAGACAAATAACAAAAACATAAAAATGCAGTCGCACTGATACAACTAAAGTTAGCGCCTAAAAATTTCAAATTCTTCACAAAAACGCTCACACTAATCGCAGAGCGGTCATGCTGAAACTAAAATAGAAGTGAGAAGAGATAAAAATGAAGAAAAAGAAGAATGAGGAGGAGATAGAAAAATGCACAGAGCGGTTGCGCTGAAGCCAAGGCGGTCGTGCTAAAACACAAAGCTGCCAAAAAAATTTTGAATTTTTTCTTTCTGCAGTCGTGTCGAACCCGAGGTGGTTGTGTTGATTAATAGGTGGTTGTGCTAATCCAAAAATGCTCACGCTGATGCGTGTGTGCTCGCACTGAAGTGTGAACTTGCAAAAAAAATTCACAAAATACTCAAAAAATTGTTAAATTCAGGACGTGGGTCCCACTAAGCGTGCCAAAATGAAGATGAGAAATCCAACAAGGTGGATTAGTGGTGATTAGCATACAAATCAAACACTAAAAGCATAAGAACATGAAGCATGTATAAAACCACATAAAAATATGAAAATAAAGCTTATACCTTGCTATCTTTACCTCTCCCTGGGATTAACCTTGATGAAGTGAAGGTGCCCTTTGATGAATGCTCCACTTGATGTGCTCCTTTGATTGCTTGTGATGTGAAATGCTCTCCTTTGTGCTCAATAAGATGGATTAAGGATTATTGGATTGGATTTGAGTGATGGATTATGAATTGGATGGATTTGAGAGAGGATTTACAAGAGGGTGAAAGGAGAATAGAGTAGCATGACGATGCATGAGAAGTGGATCTTTTGTGAGGATAATAAGCTCCAATTTATAGATTGGAGAAGGCCAATGAAGGGCCAAGATTGATTTGATTATGAAGGGTTGAGATTGATTTTGGATAGAAGGCATGGATCAAGGGTGCCTTGGGAAAATAAACAGGAATATAAAATTCCTTTGGGAAAAGGGGGGAGAAATTTGAATTTCAAACTTGAGGAATTTGAATTTCTTTGAGAGACTCAATGTTGATGTGACATGAGTGGGAATTAAAAATAAGAGAATAATGATAAGCATGATTATGAGAGATTCTAGAAGAATTAATTAGGTTGAGTGGGATTAGGAAAAGTGATTTGTAGGAATCAAATGACTAGGTTAATTAATTACAATTAATTCACTGAGTGGGTTTAGAGGAAATAATTATTGAAAGGACTTTAGAAGAATAGGGGGATAATTAATTTATTTGATAAATTAATTATTGGATAATAGTGACAAGATTAATTAAATTAGATTTAATTGATTCTGAGAGGAATACGGATAACACAATTAAAGTCAATTAATTATGTTGATAGGCTTAAATTAATTGAATATTAGTTTTAGGTGTCTACAGACCACACCACCATCATACTCTTCTAGAGATAGAAACTTACTCCGGTCACCAGTGATATGGTGAGAACAACCACTATTAATAATCCACTCATTGGAATTATAAAAGTGAGAGACAAGAGCCTTCTTGTTTGACACATCTTCCTTGACTGCTACAAACACAATATCTTCACTTTCGTCATCTTCTGATTCCTCATCAATTACACCTTCATCAATTGCTACAAAACAATTTCTCTGGTTTCCTCCTTTGAACTTCTTGAACTTCTCTAGTTTGTCCTTGTTATCACCATTAGGACAGTTTATAACAATGTGTCCTATCCTATTGCAACAAAAGCATTTCAAAGGGAGATTGCCTCTATATTTACCAGTTCCCTTAGGAAGTCTCTTGGCAAGAAGAGCTTAAAATTCCATCAGGATCTCCTCATCATCCATTTCTCTGCTTTGTCTTGGCTCACAATTGGTGCTTGCTTCTTTTCCCTTTCTAGATGTTGCAGCAGATGCTCTAAAGGTTGATTTAGTCTTCTAAATACTGTCATCATAATTATTTAGCTCATATGTGGTCAACTTTGCAATAATGGAGTCTAGGGATACCTTTGTCTTGTCTATATACCTCAACTCCTGAATAGCAGCAGCCCTTATTGCATAGACTGGTAATAAGGATCTCAAGACTTTTCTAACAATAGTGGAGCCATCTATCTTACCTCCTTCACTCTTGATGTCTCCAACAACAGTTTTGATTCTTATTCCATATTGTTGAATAGTCTCTCCTTCAACCATCTGCATGTCTTCAAAATTTCCCCTAAGGCTCTCTTCCTTAGCTTGTTTCACATCCTCATCACCACCATAGATATTCTCAAGAGAATCCCATACTTCTTTGGGATTGTCTTTATCCTAAACATCAATAAACTCAATGTCAGATAAACTGCTGATTAGGGCTTCCATGACTTTCCCATTCTCCTGAATCTCTCTCTTTTGATCATTGGTGAGAGTACCGGTAGGGATAATGTAAGCATTCTCAACATAGATCCAATGTTGAGAACCCATACTTCTGATGTATATCTTTATTCTGTCCTTCCATATTTTAAAGTTATCTCTATTGAACTTTGGACCTTCCCTCTTTATCATTAGAGTAGGATCTTTTCCTCAAGTGGTTAAGATTACAACACAGAGGACCTCGAGGTATCTCTCATACCAATTGATGAATCAATGATGAACATTTAGTACCAAACCGGTACTGAGAGGGGGGGGTGAATCAGTACAGGCAAAAACACTTTCCCTGAACTAGTTTGAATGCAAATATTGCACTTGACTAGCAAGCAATAACACCAATCTATATCAGATTACTACTGGTAGGACACAGTGGGAATGTGAAAGATAGAAATTGGTAACTCTTAGCTTTCCACACAATCAAATACCACATTTCCACTTCACCCTTATGCATAAACAAGTAATCTAACATCAGAAATATAATGACTGCTAGTTCAACATGTTTTACCACAGTGACATAAAACACTTAACCATCATATGAAAGGCATCACACATGACACACAGATTTTTCACATGGAAACCCAACTAGGAAAAACCACAGTGGTGATGAATACCCACAAGCTATTCTTTGAACCCTTTTGAAGTCCGCTCTATTAGGAGCCTAGTCCGGTTAAAGACTGTAGACACCTAAAAATGGTCAAACGCTTGCGAGGTCATACTTTAACATTTGCGCATTGCCTCATTTTAGGTTTTTGCATCGCATTAACATTTCTCCTATGATTCGCACTTGATCTTTATCATTTGCGAGCATCGAGTCATTCTTCTACATTCTTCAATCATCTCATCCTCAAATTTGGTCTTGTCGACAACACTATCTAGTCATGATTTTGATCGATTTTATCCTGTTGCATCAATGTGCGTGCTAATTTGTCATCATTTTGGACATCATCAATCCTAATTAGGGTTTTGTCCTCCTATCAATCTTGTGATCAATTTGTCATCAATCATTGCTCTCTTATCAATCTTATCATCAATCTTATCATTTTGGACATTGTCAATCCTAATTAGGGTTTTGTCCTCTTTTCAATCTTATCATCTGGTGATCGGTTTATCAATCTTGTCGTTTTACGATCGATTTGTCATCGATCATTGTCATGTTCGATCTTGTCATTTGTGATCGATTTATCATCGATCGTGGTCATTTTCAATCTTGTCATTTTGCGATCTATTTGTCATCAATTCTTGTCTTTTTTGTCAATCTTGTCATTTTGCGATCGATTTGTCATCGATCGTTATCTGTCTCAATTATGTCAATTTGGATCAATTTGTCATTGTTCCTCATCAATTGGCGCATTTATCAGTCAAATCATTTATCACATTGGTCATTTATCAATCCAAAATCAAATCATGATCAAGTCAATTATCTTTCATCAAGACCTAATTCGCCTTCTAGGGTTTCACGATGTAGTCATTTAACCTTGCTTATCATTTTCTTCCTTTAGGATTAATAAATTACTTATTTATCCTAAGTATTCTCATTACAATTAAATCTTCATTTAATTGGCTAATTATTCCTCTTTGTGAGTGAATTAATTAATAAATGAAAAATTATTGATTAATTCACTAATTTCTAATTTCCATCAATTTCTTAATTCCTAAATTCTTAATTCTCTAATTTCCTAATTTTCTAATTTCTTAAATTCAATTTCCTCCTATTTCTCCCCTAAATTCATGGAAATGACATAGAAATTTGTCATAGAATTTGTCATAAATTGTCATAAATTCTTGACATAGAAATTTGTCATAGAATTTGTCATAAATTGTCATAAATTCTTGACATAGAAATTTGTCATAGAATTGTCATAAGCCTTTGCATAGCAATTTGTCATAGACATGTCATAATTTTGCTATTATTGATTTGAATTTCTATTCGAATCACTATCATGCTAATTTGTTCATTTCTCCAATTTCTCTATAAATTGGATGATCTTCATCAATCAAAGCTAATCCCTAATCAGACTATCGAATTTACGCTTCTAGTACTCTTGAGCTTTTCATCAATGTCAATCTTGCTTTCAATTGTATGTGCACTTGTAGGTGAGATCCACAATCCAACCATTTGAAGAGGAAAGAATAACAATGGAGCCGCATGGAAGGAGCATTCAAATCATCATCCAGTTTGCATAATCTTTGCTTTTGAATGTTTCATTTAATGTCTCTATTGAATGTGTTTTAGGATAGGTTCATTGCAATGAGTGCTCTTATGATTGAGTTATCATGTCTAGTGCTTTGATCTACTTGTTTTTGATGATTTCCTATTTCCTAACTTACAAAGACTATTACAATAGGTTCTTCTAGGAACCGATCTTTCTAGGGATCACCCGGTTAGGGGATGGCTAAATACCTAGTTAAAGGTTAAAACCCTATTAGAGGTTACCTTGCAAGAGGATTTTAAGAACTCTTTAAATTGAGTCACCTTGTTAAAGGATTTACACAAAAGCCTATTAAAGCTACCATGTTAAGGGATTTTCCAACTGCTGAAATGGTTAGAAGTCAACAGATAATACATTGATATGATAATAGAACAAAATGCCAAGGCAGATCCACTTTAGCTCCTTTTCTTCTACAATCACACTCTGCAAGTATCACCACACTTCTCTAGTCTGGCAAGAATCAAGTATCACTCATTGGGATACACACATAACATTTGCCAACAACTTCAAAATAAAAAACATCATCGACCTTATAGGAAATAGATAGGTTGGTAGCACAAACCCTAAACCCTAAACATTTAGGTTTTACAATTCAATCAATTCAATCCTGACCGTAAATCATACTGCATTGAATACAATAGTCTAGAACAGATCTCAAGATGTTCTCCAACATTCATTCTTTGCCACTTCAGGAAGCTGATAACCCATCACGTGTTCTCCACCATTTATAGAGATTTCGTGCATTCCCGAGGTAGATAAGATCAATCTCCATGCAAGATCCTCAAGGAGATCCTTCACATGCACAAGGTTGACGTGGCAACTCTATCTAATCTTCATTATAATGCTAGCTCATCACAAGATGTCATTGATTGAGTTACACAGGCAATGCATCAACCGAAAACCTTGAAGTTGAGACTACCAACCAATAGTCATGCAAAAACTTCCATATACCGGTTCTCATTCCAACATATTGGTTCACCTTGAACAAACATACCACTTCACCTTTTCACATATACCAGTTCACATCATCATACTGGTTCTCTTGCCAGTTTTCTTTCTACAATATCTTGGTTCATACTTCAACATATTGACATCAATGACAACATACAATATCATCATGTCATCATGCTCTGCACATATGCCAACAGACAAAGGCCATTTATGGCAAGGATTTGACTCATCCCTAATAAAGGTGATTGGGAACGTGCAAGTGATTAGGAAGACAAATTAGGTGGCTTAATGATATATTAGAATCCAAGTGGGAAAGTTAGGAGGATGTGACATAAGGAGAGAGAATGAGTGGAGAAATATAAAATTGGAGGAAATGGTAAGTGTGATTAGGACATGATCAATCAGGTTAGATGATAGTTTTGGATGTGTGAAACAAAATGTATATCAAACTAATGATGATGATGGATATGAGAATCCAAAACTCAAAAGTGAATATAGAATTTGAATTTTCCCTAGAAATGAGAAAAGGATACATGAGCAATTGATCTATTTAAAAGAAGGAAGAAGCCCATTTTAGTTCAAGCATTACTCTCTATTATGCCATTTACATTTGTATCAAAATAGAAACAAATAGAGAAAGAGGTTAGACCTTGGAATTCTTGATTAATAGGGAAGGAGATTTCTAATTCAATTCTAGTGTTATATGTGGGATAGGAGATGCAAAAACAATAATTATGATATTTTTCATGATGAATTTTTTAGTTGCAATAATGGCCATTTGAATAATATTTCACCATGATTACCCCAACTATTAATGAAAGTGTTGAGGCATTTTCCTCTACAACTAGAGAATGGGTATACACATAACTTTGGTGATTATTTTTCATGGATAACTACACACTAATAAAAGTTTATGGGTTCCCTAAAGCCCCCCAACATCTTCCTAAATTTGTCTTTTCAAGGGGAGCTTTCTTGGAATTCATGTGGCAGATGATGTGGATGGAGAAGTGTATAATGGAAAAGAAAAAGAAGGGGACTTTGTTTCCACATGTAAATGTATGTGCATGTCTTTCAATTGGTTTTTATACCTTGCAAGAATTGAAAAATTATTTGAAATCAAGAGTAGAGAGGATATGTGACCTTGAAGGACACATTAATTTTGTAAAATAAAATATTTTGACTTAGGTGAATTATGATGAAGATGTCATAAGGAATTGTGTTATAGTTTTTGAATATTTTCAAAGAAAAAGAAAAGTAGTCCACCACATGACCAACTAGTGTCCAAAAGGAAAAAGGTGATGAACTTGATCTTCTTGTGCTATATGAGAAGATTAAAGAAGCAGGGGATACAAATGAAGCTATCAGTACCTTAAGGGATTTGAAGAATGACGTAGAGGTTGATTAACCACCAAAGTCACCTCTAAGATATGAAATAGAATCTCACAAAGTGATGTGAAAGTACAAAATGATCAGGAGCTGCATGAGGATGAGAGGGTTGTAGATTCTCTTAAATAAATGGAGGATGACAAATTGAGAAGGACACTTGATTTAAATGACTTTTGGATAAAAATAAAAATGAAAGAATATGAAGAGAGGGTGAAAATGAATAAGATGGGAGAAGATGAATCCCAACATGATGAGATTGTAGCTCAAACCTTCAAAGATCTTAGGGTAGATGAGGTTGACATCACTCCAGAAGAGGCTAGGAAAATGGTTTTAAAAAGTGATATGTTGATCATTCTGGGCATGACAGTGCAACTAATGTTTTTTCTTTTCAAGTAAGACACTTGGAGGATCCCATGTTAATTTTAGAGTTTGATTCAAAGGAAGAGTTGAGTGACATAGGTTATAACCCTAAAATTGAGACTCATGTTATGGGTAAAATGTAAAAGTACATGAAAACCTAAGTTTTTGGACATTGTCCAAGAAATGAGGTGGTCACCCATGGTAAAAAATACTTAAGGACACCTCAACATTAGAAGTCGTCATTATGATGATGCATTCAACTATGTTCACCCAAGCTATTGTGAAAATTAAAGGAACTCAAATTTATTGAGCATGAAAAGGTCTAGGTTGACATGAATGAAGAAATCAATAGATTATTCATAGAAAATATAAATTAAAACAACAATTAGAGGGAGAAATTCCATCTCACACAAAGGAGCTTGTTTTTCTTCAACATGTAGCTTAGAAGCCTTGCGTTGATACAATTTCTATGGAACAACTTGAAACTTTGAAAAATAATTAGGAGAAAGAAGTTAAAGATTTGAAAAATTAAATAGACACCCAAAAGGAAGCTAGTAAAACAAAATTTATTGTATTTGAAAAGATCCTAGAGAATAGGGTAAAAGTTGTCATATATAAGATCGAAGAGATACATAGGTTCTATACTAGTTTGTTGCAAGAATTACAATAATTGAAAGAGAAATTACCTATCTTGGATCCATTGGTCAAAATATGGAAACCTATCCACCACACTTTGATCATTTTATGTAAAGTTTTACAAACAAATCTTGATGCTCCAACAACTTTGAAGGATATTGAGAAGGTGGTGAAGCTGGTCATTAATAAAAATCAAAGATATATATCTAAAGAAGAGAAAAGGATCAAATAAAAGATCAAATCCCTTCACACATTTAAACATTGGTCTATTAAAAAAATACTTGGATGAGATGATCAACTCAAAGATTTTGAGAAATGGAGAGGTGAATTTGTCCAATGGTTCCCATTGTTAGTACTTATATGCAGAAGGAAAAAGACACAAGTGTTCATGGTTTTAATATCGTTTGGATAAGACAGTTGTATTGGATTTAGAATATTCAAGGTTCATCATAGAGATGGGGGGGATATTGGGAAAATGATGGATGGATCATTTGGAAAATGTGACACAAACCCAAGAATATAAATGGTCAAATGTTTACACAATATTCTAGTTTGAACAGAAGAATTTGAACCCCTCTGATGAATAGCCATATTGCAAAATTCTCAGGCATGGGCTTCAAGGTTTCAACACTTCCAAAATGGATCATTGGTAAACATGGTACGGTGTGCTCCACAAAAAATAGAACCTTACTAGGCTCACATAGTCACAAGTGTTTATTTGCAATGTGAAGATAGCGAGTTGTCATTCTTGTTTACCAATTATCTGAAACATTCTCAACTTGTTTATTTCTTTTATGACATGTCACCAAGTGACATTATATTATGATATATTGTAGAAGATTAAATGATATAATAATTGAATAGTTGTGTCTCTTCATATTCAGGTGGAGTAAATGATCCAAATGGTTTTTTGAATTGTAATAGATTGAAACTTGTTGCTTCCTTCATTTTCTATAAGAAGGAAACCAAGACTGAGATAAAGGTTCATAATAGATAGATAATTTTGGAGGAAAGAAGGATTTGATAGACTTATAAAGAACTAAGAGGGAGGTGGGGTGAATCAATGATAGCAAAAACAATACCACTTTAGATGCAGACTGATAAAGATACTTAATTGGTTTACTTAATACTATGCATGCAATCCAAAATGATATTAAAGCATCCACAACAAGTAAAACATCCACCATAACACAAGAGTTTATACATGGAAAACCCAACTGGGAAACACCACGATGAGATGGGACTCACAAGTTAACTATCTACAGAAATAGGTAACTAACCGATTAAGGTCTACAAAAGTTCTCTACTAGGAGCAAATCCTGTTAAAGATCCCAAAGCTCTATTAGGAGCTATACCCTATTAAAGGTAGTACCCTATTAGGAGTAGCCTCGATAGAGGATTTAAAATCCAAACTAATCGATCACCTTGTTAGAGGATTTATGCAATGAATCTTGTTAGAGATTACCCAGTTAGGGGATTTGACTATTGTAGTGATTAGAAAACAATAGGTGGTGTGATCTACAAGTAGCACAAATTGCTTGAATAGATCCTCTTCTACTCACTCAAAACTACATCACCAACATACTCTGCAATGCCTTCAACAACTTAACACTTCTATCTTGCATCATGAAAAATATAGTTCATCATAATGTCATTATATAGACATTAGATATCATGTCAGCTTAGGAATCATATCACAATTTCCTACGTGTAGTGTATTTGGACAATCTAACATAACTCATCATAGATTGTTGCCAAATCTATTGATTAGGGATAACTCATCACGATTGGTGGGAACTCATCACACAATCAATGAAATCGGTTGAAACACTGATACTGGTTAAGAGTTAACCTCTTTCAACTCATAGACTAATTATCCTCATTTTTCTTCTTCGATCATCTCCACTAAATCTCCATGCTGGTGTCAAGCCATTCTTGTATATACCGGTTGTCTACATATACCAGTTAGACACCCTTTAAATGATTTGAACTTAACTATACATATAATACTATTTTTTCAATACAAAGACTTAGGAGTAATACCGGGTTGTCTTAACTAAGATGACTATGACAATGTGAACATATGTGTGTGTATACATGTGCCATCAATGACAACACATGAAGTCATCCATTACAATCATCATCAAGCCAACAATCTCCCCCTTTGGCATTGATGGCAACACTTAGAAAATTTAACAAATTTATAAAAAAATCTTCAAACATATTTCTACTCCCCCTTAACAATACATACAAAATTTTACAACACATACATATTTCTACTCCCCCTTTGACAACAATGCCAAATTGAAAAGTAAAATACATACATATTATAGAAAAATTTGCATCAAAAAAGTACATATACAAAAATGTAAGACTCTTTATCAAGGAGTGTTCACTGCAATTTTCAAGAAAATGTCACTGAAAGTGATCTTCATCTGAGAAAATCATTTTCCCATGTTTCCAATAAGGTTTTAGTGATCTCAATGGTTGTCATAACCTGTGCAGTGAAATCTTCCATCACATCTATTGTGCTCATTTTTGGAGTAGCCAAGACCACTTCTACATCTTTGTATTCCCATTGTAAGATACCCACTTTGGGTCTTAACTAGTTCTTTAGCTCTTTTAAGAATTAGAGTCTCTTAGCCTATTCATAATCATAGACATCTAACCAATTTACAAATCATTAACTGATTTGCCAAAACCTAAGGTTGGATCCTGTAAAGGTATGTAGGCAGTACATATCCTTTCTAGTTCCTATTCTGTCTCTTCTCACATCTTAATAAAATCAGTATAAAAAAATGAAACATTAGATGTATAGGCTAGTATCCTTCCTCCAGTTTCAATAGCAGTCCTCAAAAGATATTTATTAGGGATAAAGCAATCTTCCCTGTATCAATATCATTCATTATTTTCTCTCCTCTTTTCTTTTTGTAATTCTTCTTAGCTAAAGTATGAGCAACTTCTTCAAGGGACTTTAGTTGGTCAGAAGCATCAGCAACCAACTAGCCAAGCTTACCAATAGGAGTTGACAAGTTTCCAATGCCAATCTCTAGTAGAAGACTAGACAAAATCTCAATGGTAGTTTGAATTGTTTCTGCTTCCTTCCTTTGCTCTTTCAATCTTTTCTTCTGAGCTCTAGATTGCATCATTGTTGCAATCTCCATGAGTTCATATGCACTCATATTATCTACATCTATAGGCCCTTTGATGCCTATTGAGTCATCCTAATCATTAATTTTCTACTTAACAATTATTTTTTCCTTTTCATCTTCTATCTTCTCCTCTATTTTCTCTTTCTCTTCCTCCTTTTTCTATTTAGATGCCTTCACTTCAACCTCTTTCTTAGGTTTCCCTTTCTCTTTTCCAGCCTTTGTGTGTTTCTCCTGAGTAACCATTGTAAGTAGTGGCAATTGATTTTCCACTTGGTGTTCTTTTTCAGGTGGAGGTTGAGTGTCCACACTAGGCTGAATTACTGGTGCTTCAATTGCTTTTTCTTATGTAACAATAGTGACCGATGGCTATAATGGTTGCATAACTAGTTCAATGATATTACCAGATAAATCAATGGTGTCCTAAATATCATCTACAAAGATAATCGGTAGAGAATTAGTGTCATCCTTATGCTTAATAGGATAGACAATATCTAGTGCAATAATTTCTTCTTCATCTAACTTCGGTTGTGCTCCAGTCTCTATTTGATCAGTTTTATGAGACTTCATCTACTCATGCATCCTTTGAATATTTCTAGATATTTGATGAGTTTCAACTTCAACAAATTGCACCTTTCCATTCATTAATAACAATCTTCTTGCCTTAAAATGAAACTATCCTTTGAAATTATTAAGCAATGCTAATAATTCATCTCTAGATAGTTAAGAAAAATATTGAATGAACATACTATCAATTATTTCTTGATCTTGTTCAATAGCCACTTCCCACTTATTTGCAAGAATAGAATACAAAGAATCAAAAATATCATCTTTAAGATCATGAGGCAATCAATTTGATTAACAGAAGTAGTTTATTACCTTTTGAACAATTTGTTCCTTCTGATTATCATCAAATGAATCAAAACATTCTTTCACATTATCAAACCTATTCCTCTATAATGTTGTTACAATTATCTCAAAATTAGTCATAGGTTTGTAAGATAAAGCATTAATAGGAATACCTTGCTGTGAGTTGTCTTCTACTGGTTTGGCTTTCTTACCAGTTGCTTTCATTTTCTTTGGTTCCTCTTCAGTATCAGTATCATCAGATTCTACTTGAATAATAAGTTGCCTACCTCTCTTCTTCGTTGTAGTCTTCTTTTTAGCATATACTTTGGGTGCAGGGTCCTTTTTGACTTGAACACTTCTTGTCACCCTTGTCTCGGTGGTCGCTGGAGGTGCTTGTTCAACTTTCTTCTTCTTCTTCTCCTCTTTGGCAAAATTGGGTTCAATAGGTGCATTCCTTTCCTTGTATGTTCCTAGCCTTTTCTTCTTCTTATCCTTGGGAGATGCTAGAAGGTTGTTTGCATATCCAATTAATAATTCATAATTGACTTCATAGCTCATTTAATCCATTTCATCTTCCTTGGGTTCTACGAGCTCCATAAGACAAAAGTCTGTGGTGACTGTGAAACAAATGTCTTCTACAAAGTGGTGACTATGAAAAAAATGTCTTTTGCAAAGTGTTCTATGAGCTCCATAAGACAAAAGTCTGTGGTGACTATGAAACAAATGTCAGGTAGCCTCACCCTCATGCTCATCTTCTTTTGGATTTCATTAAAATATCTATTCATTGCATAAGAGAACATGTTATTTACAACCTTATTGTTGTTCTTGATTTTATCAGTTACCAGTGGTTCCTTTGACCATTGAATGTCACCTATTCCCAGTAGGAAATTCTGAAAATAAAGGAATAGACCAATCAATAATTGACCAAATTTGAACTTTTGACTGCTATCTTTCTTAATTGATTATAGGTTCAACATCAATTGACTCCTTATAGCCTCACACTAGTCATAATCTGCATTCTCAACAATCATTCTGTAAGCTGCATGTACAGCTACAGATGGCACACTGTTCATTCTGTTGGAATAAAATATCTTGTAGCCAATAACCATAGTTGCAAGTCTAACTATTGGGTCTTTGATGTTATTTATTGAAAGCGCATGACTATTAGAGGTAGTCTAAGTTAGCATAACCATAGGCTCTTTTGAAATTTTCCTCAACTTAGGAACTTCACCGATTTGCCAGAAACCAGTCACTGTATGGATTGCTTCCTTTGTGATTGTATGTGACCTTTCAAGATACATATTTTCACCATGCACATGACTAAGAATTATCCTAACATGTTCTTCTTCAAAATCTTCAAGAAAATATGTCGCATTGTGAAAACCCTTTTCATAAACCCTAATGTACTTGGGTTTGATTTTGCCTCTTTTATCACACAAGGATTTTAGTTGAGAATAAATTGATAATGATCCTAAATCTTCAATTTTATAGTCAATGTAACTAGATAAATCACCTTTTATCATAACACCATTAGGAACTTGAGACAAAGCATTAAATGACACTATTTTGTCTATTTCCATAGACTCCATAGGTTCAGTAGTGATCAAAAGTCTCTCTACTTGCTCAATTTGAGAGAGATTAACAAAAGAATACCTTAATTCCTCCGTACTGGCAAGGTTTCCGGTTGATCTCTCGAATGTACACTTGTTTCACCTTTGCTAATCTTTGAATCCAATTGAATCTTTCAATCTACAACACAAATCCATCTACAATCAGCTAGCAAATCTCTTTTTCGCTCTAGAGGTGCTCAAGAACTCTCTTTTGAATGCAATTAGGGTAAAAATAACATAGTAAAACTTTCTTATAAACTTTACCCACTACATTAATTTCTCAACTGATAGGGTGACAAACCCTTAAATACCACTTAACAATACTTCCAATACTGACAGGTATATAACTGATTAACAATCTTTTAAAAAACTAATAGACTATGAAATCAAGAACTCTCACAAAATAACTTAAAATGCAAACTCTCTTACCACACATTCTTCAAGGGGTCCAAAAGTAAATTTACCACTATGCTCCCCTTAGGCCTGTTGAAAGACTTAGTTCTTCAATGTAGGATTCTCCATGCTAGGTGAAGGGATAGATTCTTCTGTAGGCTTGTCCTCACTGTTCTTTTTCCAAATTTTGTTCATCTCCTCTCTGGTTTTCTCAATATTGACCTTTTTCTTACCTTTATGATCTTCAAAGTGGTTGACTGGTTTGTTCTTCTTGGTTCTACAGAAATTTGCCATGTGTCCTAGCTTGTGACAATGGTAGCAAGCCATTCGAGATGATTTCCAAGGTCCTGTATTACCTCTTTCAGTCTCCTTCTGTAGTTCATAGCCACATGACCATAATTGTTACAAATGGTGCAACTAGTATTAGTTACCTTTTCCATTTCAAATGGACTAAACTAGTTGACATAGGGTTTCTGCTAGTTCATATTTCCCTAGTTGTCATAGGTTCTCCTCCAGTCACCATTAGGTCTTGGATTCATGTGAGGTGCCAGATTATTTGCTCCATATCTGCATTCAACTAATCTATGTCCATACATGTTGCATGTAAAACAATGACCTTCAAATCTCCTAGATACATACCTAGCATTTGCATTATAGCTTGTATTCTCATTAGGTCTGCTTCTACACACATTTGCAGTATGTCTAGGTTTATGATAGACAAAGCAAATAGGTTTAAATGATTTCTTACTAGTAGGCTTGTTAGACTTAGGAGTAGTTTTATCTTTGTGAATGTTGCTCTTTGTACCAGAAGATTCTCCTTTCTCAGATGTATTGAAACCTAGTCCAGATGTGTCACCTTTCATCCTTTGAGATTGGATCTACTCATCTAGCATAGAAGAACTCTTATTGAAATTTTCTAGCTTTCCATTAGCCTCAGTGAGCTCTCTTGTAAGATCTTCACTATGTTTTGTCAAAGTCTCTCTTAGAGATGTTTCCATATCAATATCTAGCTACAAAGCCTCCTTCTCTTCTTTTTCTTCATGCCAATGCTCATGCAAAGTTGCATTCTCTTGTTTGATCTTATCAATCTCATGATCTCTTTCTTTGATTAGGTCTTCAATTTCCCTTCTTGTTTCAAGCTCTTGGCTCATGCAGATAGCTAGGGCTTCTAACTCTCTTCTCAGATTTAGCTTTTCACCATTCAACTTTTCAACTTCTTCAGCCAATGCATCAATGTTAGCCTCATCTAAAGAACTATTATTAGATATCTCCAATAGTTGTTTAGTCGGCTCTCTCCTTTTGACTTGTGAAGCTTTAAATCTGACCCTTAGAGTTTCTAGCTCTTCCTTGGTAGCATCAAGCACTCTAGCCATCTCTAAATAGCTCATATCCCCCATGGTGGCTTTAGGGTTTCCTTCCAAGTGATTAATCCTTAAGAAAGTTTGGCTCTGATACCAATTGATATACTTATAAAGCACCGAGAAGGGGGGGGGTTAATCAGTGACATCAAAAACAATACCACTTTAAACACAGACTAATAAAGATACTTAACCAATTTACTTAATACTAAGCATGCATTCTAAAACTATATTAAAGCATCCACAATAAGTAAAACATCCACCATAACACAAGAGTTTATACATGGAAAACCCAACTGGGAAAAACCACGCTGAGATGGGACTCACAAGTTAACTATCTGTAGAAATAGGTAACTGACCGGTTAAGGTCTACAAGAGTGCTCTGCTAGGAGTGAATCCTATTAAAGATCCCAAAGCTCTATTAGGAGCTATACCCCATTAAAGATAGTAACCTATTAGGAGTAACCTCGGTAGAGGATTTCAAATCCAAACTAATGGATCACCTTGTTAGAGGATTTTTGCAATGAAGCTTGTTAGAGCTTACCCGGTTAGGGTATTTGATTGTTGTAGTGATTAGAAAACAACATGTGGTGTGATCTAGAAGTAGCACACCTTTCTTGAATAGATCCTCTTTTTCTCTTTCAAAACTACATCACCAACATACTCTACAACACCTTCAACAACTTAACACTTCTATCTTGCATCATGAAAAATATAGTTCATCATAATGTCATTATATAGACATTAGATTTCATGTCAACTCAAGAATCATATCACAATTTCCTAGGTGCAGTGTATCTAGACAGTCTAACATAAGTCATCATAGATTGCCACAAAATCTATCGGTTAGGGATTACTCATCATGAACAGTGATAACTCATCACACAATCAGTGAAACTGGTTGAAACACCGATACTGGTTAAGAGTTAACCTCTTACAACTCATAGACCAATTGCCCTCCTTTTGCTTCTTTGATGGTCTCTGCTGAATCTCCATGCTAGTGTCAAGCCATTCTTGTATATACTAGTTAGACACCCTCTAAACCATTTGAACTTAATTATACATATAATACTGGTTTTTGCAATACAAAGACTTAGGAGTAAAACCGGTTTGTCTTAACTAAGATGACTATGAAAATGTGAACATATCTGTGTGTATACATGTGCCATCAATGAAAACACATGAAGTCATCCATTACAATCATCATCAAGCCAACATGCTTATATTGTAAAAAAACTTTTTCAAAGTGGCAATAAAAACAATGCAATAAATTGATATCAAATCTTTGGTTCTAGTTATAATTTTGTTGTGATAAATGAATGATAGTGTCAAGTTGCCTCCAATTTTCTTCTTTCTCATTGTATGAATTAGCATATCAAGTATATGTCTGATTTGTCAAGGCAAGTTTATGTCTCTATGTGATTTATTTAATTAGTTTTTTCAAGAAAGAATTAAATTCACTTAAGCATAGCAAAGGAAATAGGTGGGGAGGAGAACAATGTTGCTTTGGTCGATCCATAGGAGGGAGAGCTTGGTGCTCTGATGGACACAACTACTCCTGTGAGACCTATTGAGGAGCTGGAAACTAGTGGAGACAAGGACCTATAGGAGATTTTTGCTCATGCCCGAACCAAGGCTTGCACTGGTAATGTTCGGCAGGAGGAGAGCAAAAACAAGGGTTCCCCTTCCTTTTTAGGTATTCATCAAAAAACCATTAGAAAAGACACCTCAGAGAAGAGTCTTAAGGTGGGAAGAAAGAAAGACCAGGAAAAGGTGAAATTGGTGGGAGAGACTTTAGTGGAGTCTGGTTCTATGAAGACCATTGACTCCCACTTCCCTCTTCATCAGAAATGATTGTTCTTTCATGGAATGTAAGGGGGTTGAATAGCATCCCTAGACAAAAAGCTATTCGGGATTTGATTAAGTCTCATTCGCCTGAGGTGGTTTTTATTCAGGAAACTAAGTTATCCATTGATAGGATGCATGATACGGCCGCTAAGATTTGGCCGAGATGTCTTTGCCAGTGCATTGGCGCTCAAGGATGTTCTGGGGGATTGGCTCTTTTATGGGATCCTCGCAAGCTGGTCCCGCTGTGGTGGGTCTCTAGCAAATCTGCTATTTCCTTGGTGGCCACGTGTTGTGTAACTGGTGAGATTCTTCTCTTCACTAATGTTTATGCTCTGATTGATTTTATTGGAAAAACTTTGCTTTGGTCACATATAGGCTATGTCCGCTCTCTTGCCCCTCTATTCCCTTGGATTCTGGCAGGAGATTTCAATGTTGTTTTAAGTTTGGAAGAGAAGCGGGGAGGTAATCCCAAGCTCGATCCCTCGGCAGGCCTTTTAAGGAGTAACATTGAAAGCTTGAGAGTGGTGGACATCACACCTTCCAATGGGTTGTTCACTTGGAATAATAGGAGATGTGGGGCGGAAGCGATAGCGGAAAGATTAGATAGGTTCCTGGTTTCTTGTTTTTGGATAGCAGACAATTGGATTACTAGTTCAGAAATTTTGGACTAGAGGGGCTCAGATCACTGGCCAATTCTTTTGACTGCTTCTAAGTTTCAGAGGACAAAGAATCCATCCTTTAAGTTTCAGCTTATGTGGTTGAGGGAGGCTTCTCTCCAGGATTATATCATTGCTTGGTGGAGGGAAGGGAAGCCTGCTTATGGCACTGCTATGTTTTCTTTTGTCAAGCAACTGCAGTATGTTAAGTTTAAGCTGAAAAGGTGGAACAGAGAATGCTTTGGAAATCTCTTTGGAGAGAAGAGAGAAGCGCAACTGAGGGTGGACTATATTACTTGCCAAATCAGAGAACAGGGCTTATCTGATGAGCTATATAGAGAAGAAGCTGCAGCCGTAAAGAATCTAGAGGAATGGGAGCTCCGAGAAGAGATTTACTGGAAGCAAAAAGCTCGAATTGATTGGCTCCAGGCAGGGGACAGAAATACTAAGTTCTTCCACAACACTGTGAAGGACAGAAGAAAGGGGAGCGTTCTCAATTCTCTCAGGACGGCTGAAGGGATTCTGCTTTCCTCTCATAGGGAGATTGCTTTGGAGGCTACTAGATATTTTGGGAGTCTATTTTCAGAAGACTCTGATCTGGCTAGGGCTGAGGAGGATTCTGTTCTGGCTTGCATTCCCTCCTTGGTCACTCCTGAAATGAATGAGGCTCTCATTAAGCCCATTACTCTCTCTGAGATAGAACTCGTTGTGTTTGGAATGAAAAAGGGTAAAGCCCCGGGACCAGATGGTTTTCCTATAGAGTTTTTTCAAGCCTTTTGGGAGATTGTCAAGATGGACCTCTTTGAAGTGGTGCAGGAATCCTTTCGCAACAAGCAGATGCTTAAGGCTTTGAATGCAACTTTCTTGGCTCTCATCCCAAAGAAGGAAGGAGCTAACTCCCTCAATTTCTTTAGACCTATTGCTTTGTGTAATGTGATGTACAAAATAATTACAAAAGTGATAGCTGAACGGTTAAAGCCATGGCTCAATAACCTAATATCTGAGGAGCAAGGGGGCTTTGTTACAGGATGACAAATTTTGGATGGGGTTATCATAGCGGCTGAAGCTATGCACTCTATGGCTGCCTCCAAGGAAAAAGCTATGTTCATAAAGTTGGACATGGCCAAAGCTTATGATAGAGTCAGATGGAGTTTTTTTGCAGAAAATCTTACAGGCCTTTGGTTTTGGTCAGGAATGGATCAATTGGGTTATGAGCTGCATAACTTCACCTTCTTATGTTGTCCTGATTAATGGTGAACCTTCAGACTTATTTGGTGCGGCCAGAGGCCTTAGGCAAGGGGATCCTCTCTCCCCTTACCTTTTCATCCTGATGGCAGAAGGATTGGGAAGACTTATCAAGTCTCAAGTTAGTTAGGGAGGGATTCAAGGTTGGAAGTGGGGGCATGACATTCCTCCTTCTTCTCACCTCCAATTTGTGGATGATACATCTTTGATGGGTGCTGCAAGAATTCAGGAGGTAGCTAGTTTCCAAAGAGCTTTGGATATTTATGTGAAAGCCTCAGGACAAAAGATTAATGAAGAAAAGTCACAAATCTTCTTCTTCAATACCCCCGCTTCTATTCAAGCTCGGATTGCGCATATCTTGAGGTTTCAAATAGGAAAGCTTCCTTTAGTGTATCTTGGCATCCCTCTTTCAGACCAAAAGTTATCGAGGGGTGTTTGGCAAGAGATTTTGGATAAGCTTCGAAGCAAGGTGAGTCACTGGACTCACCGGTGGCTCTCAACTACTGGTAGGATGACTCTTTTGAAGTCCGTGATCCAAGCTCTTCCTATCTACAAGTGTCTGGTGCAGTCAGCCCCTGCTAGTTTCTTTAAGGACTTTGATGCCCTGTCCAGGCAATTTTTATGGACAGGTAATCTGCTGTCCTCAAAATGGAGTTTGGTCAAATGGGATTGTGTTTGCAGATCAAAGCAGGATGGTGGCCTTGGTTTGAGGAAAACAAGTTGGAATGGTTGGGCTCTTGCTGCTAAGCTATTTTGGAGATGGTGCATAAGCCAAGATCAAGGCTGGGCTAAAATCCTTAATGTTAAGTATCTTGGTGGGGTGAATGGGAAAGAGGTTCCAAGGTACAGCCTGACTGGAAGAGGGTCCATGATTTAGGAGACTTTGAAGAAAGGGGCGCAGTTAGTTAAAAATGGTCTTTTCTGGATTTGCAATAGCGGTTCGGATGCCCTGTTTTGGGAGGATTCTTGGGATGGATTTCCTCCTATTCTATCTCAATACCCCCACCTTCAACCTTTATGTGACAGTTTCCTTGCTGCAGGTTGGAGTAAGGTTGAGGATTTTAAGGTGTTTTTAAGAGTGGGAAGGGGCGAGGTTGCCAGATGGAAAGAACCCCAAGAATGGCCTCCTGGGGGTTCTGAGGGAGAGAGAGAGACTCTTGTTAGGATTCTTGCTGGTAAAGCGTGTAACTCTTTAAGAGGAGCTGATACCCTCTCCTGGAGTCCCAATCCAAAAGGGAAGTTTTCAGTTGCCTCAGGCTATCAAGAGTTGGAAAGACAAAATTTTGACAGGATTGAAATATCGTGGTGGAAACAAGTTTGGAATAAGGCGGCTTGGCCCAAGTGCAATTTCTTCTTATGGCTTGTGGTTCAGAATAGATGTCTTACCTGGGAGAATCTCCAGAAGAGGGGCTTTCATGGGCCCTCTATCTGCACTTTATGTAATCAAAGTGAAGAAAATAGTTCGCACCTCTTTTTCCAATGTTCTTTCACTAGGGTTGTTTGGCACTGGTGGTGGGAAGCTTGGGAGCATGCCTGTTTTCATCCTCACTCTCTGGTTGAGTTTTGGAACAGTCTTGGTAGACCCCCTTCTAAGACTTCCTTTCTGGAGGTGGCTTGGGATATTGGTCCAGGATTTATTATCTAGTAGGTGTGGCTGGAAAGGAATCGTAGGATCTTCCAAGATAAGCCAAGGAGGGTGCAACAGGTGTGGCTGCAAGTAATAAATATGCTACAGGAGACTCTTGCTGTGAAGTGTGATCTCTCGGAGGATATTGCTCCTAGAGATGTGAGAGTGGTTCAAAAGTTGAACATTCTAGGTGCTGATCCTAGCGGTGCTCCTTCGAAGATACAACAAACCAGAAGCAGGAAAGCTAAAAGGAAGGTGTGTAGGGAAGGAAAGTGGTCCCCCCCCCCTAGTGGGACTCTCAAGATCAATACTGATGGGTCTTCTAGGGGAAATCCCGGGCATGCTGGGGTTGGAGGAATTGGTAGGGATAGCTCGGGTAAGGTTATTTTCTTTTTCTCTGAATATAAGGGAATTCAAACCAATAATTACATGGAGGCACTTGCTATGTTCATGGCTATTGAAAGAGGGTGTGCTCTCGGATGGAGCAAGATGATCTGTGAGTCTGACTCTCAGGTGGTGGTGGATATGCTGAATTTGCAATGGGTGGAAGATGTGGATTGGCATCTGGCAGTGGTGGGTAGACAAATCCTTAGGTTGAGCGTCTCTTTGGATGATGTCTCTTTTTGCTATGTTCCTCGTGAGTGGAATAAGACTGATGATTTCCTGGCTAAGTGGGCTTCTGATCGTGGAGAGGGATGGAGGATGGGAGATTGGACTCACCTGCCTCCGGAGTGTGCTTTGGATTTTGAGAATTTGGTCAAGGAAGATATGGATAGTTAGTTGTGCCCCTTTTGGGGGTTTTTTCTTCTGGTGTTGTTTTCTCTTTCGGGCTCCTGGCCCCTGCTTTTTGTACTTTGATGGTTGATTCAATAAATTTTTACCCCCTTTTTTCAAAAAAAAAAAAAAAATTCACTTAAGCATATCGTAGTAACTTGAAGTATTCATATTGGATTAAAAAGAATAACTAGGTAATTGATCTTCTTGCACATTTATGCAAGACATAAACACTAAAGTGCCAAAATAATTAAAAATATAACCAATAAAGGAGATACATATCAATCACAAGTTTTATTTCATTTCCCTGTGGAGAAGGCACATATCATTTTATTCCCCGATACAAATTCATAAATTTCACATACATATACATTTCAAAATTTTATCATAAGGTTTAGTTTAGTTTAGTTTTCTATTTTTGCACCTCATGTTAGTGTATAATATAATATAAAGGGGATAGTTACTTAGAAAGTTGAATATCAGAAACCTCTAAAATTGTATGAGGGTTTCATCTGCTTGATCATCATTGTATATTGTTGAAGAATTGTTAATGGTGATGTTAATGATACACCTGCAAAGGTATTACAAAGCTTAAAGATTAGAAGATATTAACCTTCTTGGTTAATTCTTGTTCGTTGGCTAGATCCATTGTTGAACTTGAACATATAACTTGGACTATTATGAGGGTTTGACAATCTATTGAATTTGGAACCAATAGATTGGAAACTTTGTTGGGAACTTGATTGTAAAGTATTCAAGATTAGTCTCAAAACTTTAGAAGATATAAATATTTAGAAAAATTATTATTAGCAAAAAGGTGGCAACTCTAGGAAAAAATCTCCATGATCAATTATTGTTTGGAAATAATACTACATGAGTGAAGAACTTGAATTCACATCAAAGTAAGTATTAGGGTTTAACCTCAAATGTTTAGAAGAATATCTTCGCATCAAGGGAATCCAAACAATCCAATGAATAAAGATAAGATGACTCAGAGTTGGTCTGGAAAAAATAAAAACAAGTCTATCAAAATCTGGTAAGCCAACCAATTTTGAAGGAACTTTTGTAGAGGCTACTATAACAACTGAATCACACCAAACTCCTCAAACACATGCAAGGAGATGTTTTAGATTAATTATTTAGAGAAAATTATGATAACCAGTATGAATTTTATGTCCAAAACAATGAAAGATTTCCTCAAAGAAATTTTCATACTTGTCATAGGGATAATGAACAAGAAGGACACATATCTTCATTTAGACTTGACCCTAAAAGATTGGATAGAATTCAAGATAAAATATATCAAAAAAACTAGATAGAATGAAGCAAGAAGGGACTATGACAAAAGAATAGCTCATCAACATGATCTTTGTGGAGGAGGTGAAATTGGTATGCCTAATTCTTGGGTCCCTTCTCAGTCAGAGCAACAATAGTAGGAAGGGCTAATGAAGAACTCATCTGATCAATTTGGATTGCAAGCATGTTTCATTTTGATCGCTGGATCAGTTGGTCCTGTATATGGTGAAAATGGATAACAACAATATTGAAAGACTAAATGAATTCAACCACAAAACCCTAGCCTAACAACAACAAAGATCCACCATAACATATGAAGATTACCCAAGACAATGCAAATCAAATGAAATCACAAAGATTGTACCATCACATGTCTAATAGGGTTTGGATCTCCATTCTTCCTATCTCCATTCATCTTGCTTGATATATTTGCTCTCAGATTTTATGTGTGCACAAGAGCTCAACAAAGAACGGAAATGTGGTTGCAAGTAGGCTTGATCTCATATGAAAGTTTGAATGCTAGGATGCTTGATTAGAATGCATAGGATGTGTGTAGATTGATTGATCAGGGTTGATAATGAAGGAAGCATCTCCTTATATAGAAGACACTATAAGAAATGGAGGGATAAGATTAAGAGGTGTAAAAGATAAATGGTTGGCTATGATCAGAGGGTAGGTAGAGAAAATAAGAAAATAATGAGAGGGTAGGTAGTGTAAGAATTAAGAGATGAATGACATGTGTCATGGATAGAAAAGGCTAATGAATTAATTAAAAAAATAAAGATTTATTTAATTAATAGAGGAAGTGGGATCAATTAAATAAACAAGATATTTATTTAATTTAGAAAAAAGGATAATTTAAATAAATAAATGTATTTATTTAAATGAGAAATAAGGCTAGAAGAGGATAAATGAATGAATTAAATAAATAAAGATTTATTTAATTAATAGAAGAATTAGGCTTAGATAATTAAATAAATAAAAATATTTATTTAATTAGACATGACAATTTTAGGTGTCTACATTTTACCCCTCTTTGAGACAATGCAACTTGTCGCATTGTTTCAAAGAAGATAATATGAACTAATACAAAGTTGCCCCAAGATGAGAATGATATGCCCCCTCAAGAGATTGGATGAAAATGTTTGAAAAGATCACAGACAATCTCTCGATAAGAAAGAAAGGCTAGAAAGGACTAACAAGATAGAGTGATAGAGTCACAAGATAACGAAGACTGACTTGGGAAATGAGGGCTAGAGCTAGCGCTAGGGTAGTCTATTAAATAAACTATGAGGGGAAAACATCCTCATTGTCATCCACACATCCAAGATATCAGAGTGCAGAGAGAGAATAGAGAAACAACAGTCAGCAGCGATGGCATTGGTTCCAAGATTCAATCGCGTTCGCCGATTTCAGAGGCCAACATATGTAGGAGAGCTGGTAAGTACCAAGAAACCTCCTTGTACTTTGTCACAATAAATGTTGTCATTAATACATGTTAGGTAGCATAATAAATGCATTCTAGAATATGTCAAACAAGGTCAAAGAACGTTGAGGCATGTCTGGGTAAGCTAGGTGTGTCTGTGTTTGTGCCAGGCACGTCTATGTCAAATGCGAGCATGTCTACGTTGTGCAGGTGCATTTGTGCTGTATGGGCATGTCTGTGTAGAGCAGGCACGTTTTTGCAAAGTATAGGCACGTCTGTGTATTTCAGGCATGTCTGTGTAGAGTAGGCACGTTTGTGCAATATGTAAGCACGTTTATGTCTTCTAGGCCAAATTGATAGTTTTGTGATGAACATACGTTGTCGATTGGATAAGTTGCTCAGAGGATACACTCAAGTAGGTCCTCTAGGGAAGACTAGGATAGCAGATAGGGCTAGGATTGACAATTCTATGATAGAACATATGTTTCCAATTAGGAAACTACTCAAGAGGATACACTCAAGCAGAGGCCCTAAGATAGGATAGATCAAGGCACTTTGTGATGAATAGTGAGTACCAAGACATAGTACTTTGTGATGAACAGAGAGTACTAAAAAGAGCAGCACTTTGTGATGAATAGGGAGTGCAAATATGAGCAACACTTTGTGATGAACAGGGAGTGCAAGAACACGTAGTACTTTGTGATGAACAGGGAGTACCACTAGGATAGAAGCAACACTTTGTGATGAAGATTGAGTGTCACTAGGATAGAAGCAACACTTTGTGATGAACAGTGAGTGTCACTAGGATAGAGTATCATATGATAGATATAAGCACTAGGATAATAAGCAACATTTTGTGATGAACAATGAATGCTACTTTAACTGACATAGTTGATTTGCTTGACTACAAGAGTACCTACCTATGCTGGAGTCACGGGAGAGATTCCCCTCGACTCAAAGTTTATGACTGGAGCTGACTTTTGAGGACAGAGAAGCCACTGAGGTTATGGGTTTGCGATTCATTTTGTATGTTCCTGAGTTTTGGGTAAACATGGGGTTGCTGACTGTGCTAGCTGAGAGATGGTACTCAGAGACTTGCACTTTCCATTTGCTGATGGGTGAGATGACAATCACCTTAGAGGATATTTATAGGATTTTGAGGATACCAATCGATGGGGAGTTAGTTCCTAGGGAGGGAGTTCATCATAGCCTTAGAGGGCTCCATATGTATTAGTTTTGTACCATTTTGTATGATGATGTAGACACCTTCAAGTGATTATAGCCATATGATTTTGACATTATTGTATCATGACACTTATGATTATATATATGAGATGATTCATCTTTGCAGAAGCTATATGCATGTGTACCTATGTGATGAGATGTTTCATGATATATGTTTCTATGTGATGGTTATGATATGGATGCAAATATGTACATAATGAAATGCAATATTTTTGTTCTTTCATGTTTTTAATATGTTATGCATGGTGCAAATGTGAATGTATGAAATGCAGATGAATATGATAATGCAAATGATGAGATGCATGATGAAAATGTAGAATGTGCTGACATGTGTTTTGTGCAGGATGTGATGCAATTGTGATGTCTATATGTATGTATGAAATTCTTATATGTGGTAATGCAGGTGCAAACTACATGAAATGCAAATATTTTTGGTGTGTCATTATACTCAATCATGTGATAGCAGGCTACACGAACTCAAGAAGGATGATGGAGGTCAATCAAGAAAGGGGGATGGAAGATAGA